>NC_044496.1:29623771-30321271 GCF_902362185.1 Chanos chanos
AGGACTGAAATATCAGGTACTGTCCTGTCGGTCACACTAATGTGGCAACACCCACACACCACTTGGTCCTTTTTTCATGCTAATGTTGTCACGCCCACACCACATCTCACACTGTTTCTGGCCAGACACTGCCTGACAAGACACATCCATGCCTGACAATCCTCTGCTCTGGTGTCACTACATGTCTGCTGTGTCTGTACAGAGCTCATTCATTACTCAGGCCTTCACTCACCCTCCTCCACTCACCACACTGGGACAAAAAAAAAAAAAAAAGTAAATAAATACAGTAGCATCAGGAATATTATGAGGGACCCAGTTTTGTCTGTGTGAGAGTGCAAAAACAGGGTCACAGGTTAGCTGAGGAAATCCCTAGAGGAGTGTTGTGCTGTAAGGACCTGGAGTCCCTGCTTAGCACATGCCTGTATTTCCCTCCTTTGGCCTGGAACCTCCTCCAGTGCTGTGTGACTAATGATGTTCCCCATGCTGACACTGGCACCTGCTGCAGGTTCAAGTGCTCTCAGATTCAGAGGAAATAAACAGGAAGGACAAGTCATCAGAACTCAAATACACAGTGCAGTAATAATGTCAAAGTTTTCATTTTCACCTCCACATACGTGTAGCACTCTTTCATGCCATCTACAGTCCTCTCAAATCAAACAGTAGACACATGCTTAAACCTCATCCTCTCTACACACCAAATGATCAGCAGTGAATGAGGATGTGCAGAGTGAAAGATCAGTTTCTCCCGCCGACAGGTGGTTTTCTCCTCAGTCCTGCATACAAACCACGGCCTGTACAAATATACAGATCTCCTGCTTAGGTCTCAAATGAGAGATAAACTTTCTGCAGGGTTGTTTGGACCCACTCACCTGTCCTAAATGTTCTGATAACCCCTGAGACAAATGGTTACTGTCTGCTTAGTCTCCCATGTTCTCAAGCCAGGGTTGATAATGTTGTCAACCAGTGTGGTATTTGATTCATTTAAAATCCTCCATCAGATTCCTTGACCACTTTGCCTCCTCTCCCTTTCCTGGCTCTGCTCTTTCTCACTTCATTGTTCTTTATTGCTTTTCTACAATCAGGAGTCCATGTGTGTCTCAGCTCATGTTTGAAGGTGACTGTGGAAGGCTGAGTGAAGAGATTGAAAGGTTGAGCTGGGTTTTCACAGATGAAGCATCAGTAGTGTCAGTATCTGATCAGCTCATACACTCATAACACATAGGAATTTTTTCTGTGGTACTTGTCTTATCACACTGAGAGCCATGTGTAATGTTTCACTATATAAATGTATAGGAAATGCAAATGAAACTGAAGCCAGTAGAACGAGTGTTTATTATTGGAGATATGGTTTGGAACTTAGAGATATTAGCTCACTAACACTGTTATTATTGGAAGAATGGTCACATCCCCCCGTTCTCTCTCTCTCTTTCTCTCTCTCACACAGACACACACTGTATCTCTCTCTCTCTCTCTCTCTCACACACACACACACACACACACACACACACTGGCTCTCTCTCTCTTTCTCTCACAGGACCAGATCTCATTTCTGTAATCCTGTAATACTGTGGTTGGTCAGAGCAGTCTAGCAGAGTGGCCTACAGTCTATCAGTCTGCTCAAGGCAGGCAATTCAGCTTCAGTAATCATGCAGTCATGAGACCCCAGACACAACCACATCAGAAAAGTCAACCAATAAGAGCCGCTGGTTGCCTCAGTCATGGGCGTGTCCAACACAGAAAGCCAATGAGGAGCAAGTGTCTGCCTCTCATCAGCTTCACAGATTTGCTTCTTCTATTCAATATGCTGAATATTCAGTAATTTATCATTTGCGAGCAATGACATCACAGTCATGATTTTACACAGAAAATCACTTTCAAAATTAGATTTCAAGGTGGCACTGCTCATTATCTTTAACTATGATTATCTCCTTATACGATTTATAGCTCTCAGTCTGTCTAAATCATTCTTTGAATATTAAATACATAAATGTTACATAAATACGGGCTAGGCAACATTTGGCCAGTGAAAAATCATTCCCAAACTTTACTGTACAGAGAATTCTGGACTCGGCCATTGCTCAACCTTTACACAGTCCTGTCCTTGCTCAAACTTTCATTCATAGAATCCTGGCATAATTCCATATCCACCTTACCCTCTGTGCTCAGTCTGTGCTCAAAAGGGACAAAAGCTCCCCCTAGGAGCTGGAGGGAGGAACTGCGGTTGGAGTTTTTGGGGTCTCAGCAGGGGAGTGTGCTCGGGGGATGGTAGGGAGTGTGTTTGCAGGCGTTATTGTGCTGTGGCGGTGATAGTCCGCGTGTAAACACTGTGTTTATCTGCTCCAAGCTGTGAGCAGATTCACTCATCGCCAAACACTTAAAGCTGGCTTTCCAGCCGATCTCCTTATGACTCCAACGCTCGCCCAACTGTTGGCCCCCCTGATGCCCAGCCTGTTATCAGACTGTTCCCAGAACAGAGGTGGACGAGCAGAAAGAGAAAGAAAGACACAATCCTCCAATCACAACCAGGACTCAGGGAGAGGGAGAATATATACCAAAATTCACCAGCTGAGCTGTGTGTGTGTGTGTGTGTGTGTGTGTGTGTGTGTGTGTGTGTGTATGTGTGTGTGAGGAAGAAAAAGAATCATAGATTGTGTGTGTATTTTCCCATGTCCACATAACCACATAATTTGCATCTGTGCATTTGAGAGGACTTTAATTGTATGTTATTACCAGTGGTTATGTAAAAAAAAGATTTAATTTCATTAGTTTAACAGTTAGATTTTACTTATGTGTTTACAGCATATCAGTGGATTCTGTGTGTTTGTGTGTGTTTATATGTTTGTAGGTATGTATGTATGTATGTATGTATATACATATTTTACATGGCAACATGGCAGATTATAGTTTTACAGAAGTAAAACTGTTTGTAAAAAAAAACAATCCGTTTTTTTGTTTGTTTGTTTGTTTTGTTTTTTTGAAAGTGTCTCCACATTGGCACCATTCTGAGAGAAAAATGCAGGTCTCATGTTTTCACTGGCACACTACAGAAACACAATGCTGCAGGTCATTTACCAAACTCATTTGCTGGGCTCTCCAAACTCTTTCCATTAACACAACTTTTAAGAGACCCATAAAACAAAACACACCTTTTCTCTGGCCAACGTCTGCTCATGTAACCAGTTCTGATTAAAAACAACTTTACTGAAAAGGGTGTGTTTCCATGCAGTGTTTGTAAAACTTAAGCAACCCTAATTCAACTCTGCATTTTTTTTTCTTCAGCGATGCTGTCTCTCTGTCAGTCAATACTTGCTTTATTGCCTCAGCAAGTTCCCCATCACCTCCTACTGTGGCAGGATGTTATGAGAGGAAAAAAAAAGTTTGTTTGTTTGTTTGTTTTCTGCTGCATCTGCAGGCAGCCCTGACATGTCAGTGCCTTGAGTGGGTTAGAGAGGCTGAATTAGAAGACAATATCCAAAGCCCCCCCTCCATTCCTACTATACCAACCAATACAAAAAACACATCATGTCCAGAGCCAACCACATCCCCTGTGCGTTGTGTTTACATTATTGTCTTTGTCTTACATTATTGTTTTTTACTATTCATCGGAATCACACTGACTGAATGAAGTTCACTCCCAAAGACACAGAGGCAGAAGGGCACACACACACACACACACACACACACACACACACACACGCTACACACACACACTCGAATCAGAATCAGAACAAAGACATTATGATCCAATGAAGAAAGAAACACTCACTACTAATACTATGCAAACTTATCTGTTTTTATTCCTCTCTCTCTCTCTCTCTCTCTCTCTCTCTCTCTCTCTCTCTCTCTCTCCAATTCTCTCTCTCTCATACACACACACAATTCTTGGGGTAAGTCAGTGTCTTCTAGTTTCCATGGCAACTTGTCACAGAGCAGATTCAGAAACAGGGCAACATTCCAAAAGAGAAGACTGCCCCCCCACGACAGAAATACGCTGAGTCACTCCTCTCTCTCTCTCTCTCTCTCTCTCTCTCTCTCTCTGGACTGATGATCCCTCTATGAGACAGCCATTCCCTCCTCTTTCCCTGTGTCCATTTGACGGGTAATCTCCAGCACTTCACAGCCATATCTACAGCCACCTCAGGCCAGCAGCCTCATCAAAAAGCCAGAACCCAAGTCCACGTCACAACACCTCAGCACCAATGGGCCTGTGCTCATTTATACCTGTCTCACAAACACTCACACACACACACACACACACACAGGGTTCAACTTCCTAAAACACACACCATCTCATGGATACACTGATCCACAGAAGGTGTGGTGAAGTGTAATCGGAGAGGGCGTGAGAAAAGACAAAGCTGCCATCCATAATTAAGACAAATGGCTCCTGTCATGACCAGCGAAGAGCTGTCCTGACTCAATGTCATTGGCCCGTGCCTTGGAAACGTACACACACACAACAAACTGCCACCACGGTGCTCACAAATCGCTTTCCTCATTGACTTGCCTTCACATATCACTCTTACAAACCTGCTCATCAGTTGATTTGTTTTTGTTTTGTTTTGTTTTTGCTTTTTTCCAGACTGGATAACAGTGCTATCTTTCAACAAATTAGCAATAACAGTAACCTAATACATAAACATTTTCACCATTCTCTTTGACACACAAAATACAGTACAAGCTCCCAACATATGCATGTGTGTGTGTATAAGCATCCACTCACTGGAAGGCAGAAATGCTGAGCACAGATACCCCTCCACGTTTTGAAGTCAATTATAAACAGTGTAACAGTTCTCAACAGTGTGACAGTAAGAAACAGTGTAACAGTTATAATCAGTGTGACAGTTATAAACAGTGTGGTGGTTATAATCGGCGTGACAGTTATAAACAGTGTGACTGTTATAAACAGTGTGACAGATATAAACAGTGTGATGGTTATAATCAGTGTGACAGTTTAATCAGTGTGTCAGTTATAAAACAGGGTGACAGTCATAAATCAGTATGACAGTTATAAACAATGTGAAAGTAATAAACAGTGTGACAGTTATAAAAAGTGTGACAGCTATGAACAGTGTGACAGTTATAAAAAGTGTGACAGTTATAATCAGTGTGACAGCTATGAACAGTGTGACAGTAATAAACAGTGTGACAGTGTGTGGCATGGTGCAAACACAATATTCCCCCACATTCCAGGACTATCCATCAGTGGATACTGGCTGTAATGACTGTTCTAGAGGGGGAGAGAGAGAAAGAGAGAGAGACAGAAAGGCAGACAAATAAACAGTCAGGCAGAGGTGTGGGGAGAGGGGGAGAGAGAGAGAGAGAGAAATCGGGGATAAAGAAAAAAAAGGTGTTACTGCTCTGCGCTGTATATCACACTGGACTCGAACCGGCTACCCTCAGGATGGGAGGCGGGCGTGCTAGCAAGGAGGCTAAAACCCATGGGTATCAACGTTAATCGCTAGTACGCCTCTTAAGGTGTCGGGGGAGTGAGGTATACTCACTGCGCCGCACTCTACTCGCTCGCTACCGTTACACTCACCCCCCCTAAACCTCACTCCCATCCGGGTCAAGGCACCAATGTTACCGCTCTGCGTTGTGTTTTACCACTGGGCTCAAACCAGCGACCCTCGGAATGGGAGGCGGGTGTGCTAGCGAGGAGGCTAAAACCCATGGGTATCAACGTTAATCGCTAGTACGCCTCTTAAGGTGTCGGGGGAGTGAGGTATACTCACTGCGCCGCACTCTACTCGCTCGCTACCGTTACACTCACCCCCCCTAAACCTCACTCCCATCCGGGTCAAGGCACCAATGTTACCGCTCTGCGTTGTGTTTTACCACTGGGCTCAAACCAGCGACCCTCGGAATGGGAGGCGGGTGTGCTAGCGAGGAGGCTAAAACCCATGGGTATCAACGTTAATCGCTAGTACGCCTCTTAAGGTGTCGGGGGAGTGAGGTATACTCACTGCGCCACACTCTACTCACTGGCTACCGTTACAAAGGCATGGAATAATGATGATTCCAGTGACACAATATGACTTTTACATTTAATGTTATAAAATGAATAAAGGCACAGGAGTATATCTGGAGAAAGATGCGGGTGTAAAACACTTTGCAAGTGATAATCATATGAGTTGTGTGGTTTAGTTAAATGAGGTATAAGGAAAAAGAGACAAAAATGGACAGAATGTGTATCGACTTCCTCTTTCTCCTCTGCATGATTGTGACCGTTTGGCTAGTGGTGACTGAGACCACTGTTCACAAAGAAATTTTACTGAAATAAAATAGAAACACACTGAGGAGGGACATCAAGTGCATGAACCCATTCATATCACAGTTTCAAGTCTTCATACTTCTCCTTTATTCCCTTCAGCTGTCCTCTGCTCACTTTCTGCTGCAGCAGCTGCTGTGTATGTGTGTGTGTGTGTGTGTGCGTGTGTGTGTGTGTGTTTGTGTTTGTGTGGGCACATGCGTAAATGTGTGTGTGCGTGTGTGTGTGCGTATGTGTGTGTGAGGCTGTGTACTCATACAAGCTCCTTGTTCATGCAGTCCGTCACAACAGGTGACTACTGTGAATACAAATCTGAAATAAAAGAGAAGAAGGGGCCATGTCTCACAGCTGATCTGAGATCAGTGGGTTCTGCTGAATTCTCAGAAGTGTTAGCTAATCAGTCCTTTTTGCCAGGAATTTGATCCAAGGGCAGGTCGTTTGGCTGGAGATCATTTGTTCTGGGCTGAAGTGATTAAATTTAAGGGTAGATGTGTTCCTGTCGACAGATCTGTAATAAGGTGTTGGTGAGTAGGAACAGGTCAGATTGAGACAGACGTGAAATGTTTCCCCTCTCTCTCCTGTCTCCACACCTACTCTCACCACATCAGTCATTCTCTGTTTGGCCTGTTTAGTCTCTATCAGGCAGATACTGGCTGTGAGAAAGGGTCACTTACATGCCAAATCACCACATCCACAGTCTCCAACTCAACCGCATTTTCTTTTCATTTCTACCAAATGTGTGAAAAGGCAATATACAGATCATCATCGTAGTTAGAAAATGACAGGAAGGTCACACATGACTTTTGGATGTCTGACGGGTTGGGGTAAGGAGCCACGCTGTCTGGTTTGTGTTCTCCAGTAAACTCCACAGGATCGAGATTTGATGGAGTTGTGAAACTCTGGGTCTTTGGCAGATGTGACACTGATGATAAATTAATTGTCTTTTCTCTCTCTCTTTCTCTCCCTCTCTTTTTTTCTCACAGCATCTCATTATATCAGAGCCCCTGTGGTGCCAGCTGACATTCACAACACTGTCTTTACTCATCACTGATTTACTTATTTGTTGATGTTTTCTTCAACCTGTAAGAGTGATGGTCCTTTGGTGACTTGAGGATGGGGAGAACTTTCTGAACTGGACTATCAGCATTGGACTTTCTGATTGAACTGTCTGGACTGGACCGTCTGACCTGAATAGACTGCCCGACTGGACAGGACCGTATGACTGGACTATCTGGACTGTACCTGTGTGACCGGGCTGTCTGGATTGAACTATCTGGACTGGACTGTCTGAGTGGACTGACTGACAGGACCATCTGACTGGACTGGACCTGACTGGCTGCGGTTGGAGAATTCCACTTTCTCAGAGTCAGTTTGGCTGATTTTCTTTTCTTTTTCACAAAGGAAATAAAAATTATACTCTAAGTGGTCTGTGTATTCTATTTGTGAAAAGCTGTACTGTTGTGCAGCAGTAAAGCTGTTTGTAAACCAAAATGTGGAATTTAACTAATGTTAAAGCTTTTGTGTTTGTTAATTACTTAATTTAGTTTTCTTCAATTCTACAGTTGTATAATATTGTAGGATTTAAATTACAATAATATTTTTTTCATTTATATTTTTTAATAATTACTTTCATTATTTTACAACACATTATGGTCTTTTAAAATAGATAAACACTATACTAACACTTCATGTAACATTCCAGAATATAGTGAATATTTATTCATACTTTTGTGCAATGAACAAAAAGAGCAATATGAGGATGTAACAGTTGATGGAGACTGTGATAAGTGAGCAGTAGTTTTACACACACTACTTATGGGTTATCTCATCTGAAACCAGACAGATTGTAAAGCAGGTGTGTGAGTATTTGTCAGATTTACTTTTACATATGGATAAATATTAAAATACCTGGACAGAGCAGAGGCAGCTATTGTGGCCTTCGCCCCTGTCTGCAACTGTACGCGCGTTGCATTGAACTATTAAAGCAGGAGCTGAAGTGATGGCTCAAGCTACTTGTTGGTTATTAGAAAAGCATGAGAGAGAACAAGAAACAGAGACAGAATTGTGAGAAATAAAGTTGGAACTCCGCGAAATAAAGTCGGACTTCAAAGAAATAAAGTCGTCATTAAGCATTTTTTTTTTGTTTTTTTAATGTGGACGAACCGGGCTTCCATAGATTTCTATGTGTGTACAAGGCCTTTGCAAACTCATGCCCTTTTATGGAGATTGGCAGGGTGTTTACCTATACCATTTAGGAACAACTGGCACATGCTTTCAGTTTACGATGACAATGGCATTCATCAATATAAGAACAAAGATGTGAACAATTTTGCAGTTTAAGAACACGTCACGAATCTGACATAGACTTTTCTTAGGACCTTTCTCAAGAACAAATTTAAGAAAAAACTTAGGAAGATATTGGTCCAAGGTCCAATGTTCCAAATAAGATAACTTCAACAAGAATGTGCACAGTTCTCAGATGGACAACAGGACAAAACAAAAGAAAGACCTTTTTTCTTCAGTGAATTTCCGTTCACGTTTGAAGAATAACCTATAACTGTCAACTCGCTGGCGTCTCCTCTTCTTTTCTTCTCTCTCTTCGCACACACCTATAACGTATCTTGAAAGAACCCTCGACTCAACTGCCTACCTGTGACTGGCTATTTCTATAAGTAATATGAGTTAGGTGGCATACATATTGAACTTTGGGGCCTCTACAAACTATTTAACACTTTGATATAATTTTATTTATTTGTTTTTTCTTTATTGTATAAATGATTTATTTTCCCTCTGGGATACACATACTAAGAGTGAGTAATATTTGCTATTTTGTAAAGTATGCCAAGAGTGTATTATATTAGTTACTTTGCACAGTATGCCAAGCGTGTATAATATTTATTACTGTGCTTAGAGTGTGTAATATTTGTTACTTTGTGATGTATGCTTAGAGTGTGTAATATTTATTACTTTGTAGAGTATGCTAAGATTACTTTGCAAGATTAATGTACTTCTAGTCCTCAACATCCATAAACTCTAAAAATATATAATTCGGTATGAATACAAATATACATAATAAACATGAAGAACTCTAACTCTTCTCCTCCACCACTTTAGAAATGCCCTTCTCTCAGTCAAAGTAAAGGCCACTCCAGGGTCCGGTCTGACTTGGTACTGCATGGCTTTGGGCACACACACACACCAGTGGCATCCTGGTTTGGCTGGATTATCTGTGGTGGATCAGCAGGATTAGGTGGAGAGGCTGTGTTAGATGTCCTGATTTGGCTAGTGTTTGTGCACTGCAGCTGAAAAGGAGGGTCTGAATCAACAATCGCAAAACTCACTATTTATACGTTGGATGCATTCTGAATGGATGCTGTCCATCCATGCCAGCTTGCCTCATCTCAAAGACATTTGCCAGTGAGTAATTAACTGATTAAAAATAAAACCAAGTGCGTTCACATTAGTTCTGCTCCATACTACCATCTCGCGGATGTTTACCACCACTACGGGGCAGCTGTGGGATAGCAGTTAGAGAACTTGGCTTGTGACTGAAGGGTTGCCAGTTTGATTCCCAGGACCGACATCCATGGCTGTGTGTTCACTACCAGTGTGTTGGATGGGTTAAATGCAAATGTGTGTGCAATCACAGAGATTTACATCAATATTGTGCACCCAAAATGTCCTCCTCAGCATGAGACTTAATTAGGTCTTGTCACCCAGTCGGGTGTTTTGGGTGGTTCTGAAACATGCTTTTAGGACCTAAGGCATTGTGTGTACTTTTCCACTAAGATTAGTTGACTTTATCTTAAAAAAGTTTGGAAACCCGTTGCCTCAGGAAAACCAAGTAAATTAACTTGTTAAGGATAAGTAATGCAGAATTGAAAAGTATTTGTTGGGAATACTTGATAAAGCTGAGTATTACAAGTTCTCAGTTCATGTAACAATGGAAAATATTGTGGAAAGTTGTGGTCACTGATTTTTGTCAGTTGAACTAACTTGCACTGGTTAAGTTAAAATCACAAGAGAAAGAGTACAAGACCCTAACTCTGAAACAAATCTTCATCGTCACTTGGCCCACTTCACCCGAGTCTCCCCAGGAGAGAGTGCCAGCTACCTATTATATTAATATGAGATTCTGACTTAGCGGTGTTCAGTCATTATCTCACAGATGGTAGCATCGCACCATTAGCTTGTCAGTCAAACACACCATCAAACGCAAAGTAGCTGCAGTGAAGGCTGTAGTGACCGAGCTCTTTTTTTAAAAACTCTTTTCAGTCGCTGTAGAAAGGTCGGCAGATTGAATGTAAGTATGGGGGCCCCACAATGCGCCGCGGCACTGATGTCAGACGTCGGAACTCCAAAATTTTAAGTTATAGTGACTTAATAATCTGGAGTTCATATTACTGAATCCAAAAATGATTTGAAATTAATCAAAAGTTTTTAGTTGACACAACTCAAAACTTAGTTGTGTCAACTAAAAAGTTTTTAGTTGACACAACTCAAAAGTGTTTAAGATTATCTGTAACAGAAGGCAGGAGAATGTTGAGATCTTGAATAAACCAAACTGAGAGATAGCCTTGATAAGTAACGTAGTTATACACTGTGTGTGTGTGTGTGTGCGTGTGTAAGTATGAGAGAAAAAAAAAAGACAGACAGATAAATGGGGGGGGGGGGGGGGGGGGGGCTCAGGTAGCTCACTGGCTTCTGCTTCATGTTCTCATTTAATAAGAGAAAGAAAAGAGAGAGAATGAGCAAGGAACACTGCATGTGTGTAAGGTGTGTGTGTGACAGTATGGGTGGGAGACAGTGAGTGAGTGAGTGATGTGAAAATTCATGTATTTGAATATGTAGTGAGAGTGTATTAGCAGTAGAAGTGCAGTTGGCAGTGTTTTATGTTGTTGCATGTCTGTTCCCATAAGAGCAAAGCCAACCTTTTTCATTTCCCTCCTGCTATGTCATGCACCGCCTAACACAATAGGCCTCAGTAAAATCACATTTGCTCCGACTCTCTCTCTCCCTCTTTACCTGTTTAATGTCACAACAGTTTACCCCCCACTCAAGCCTGTTAGGCCATTTCACACCTGGCCAACATCTGACTACCAGTAACACGACACTTCACCTTATGCCTAATCGGTTTATGCTAGTCATACAAACATTATGGAAAAGTGCTAAAGTTTTTTTTGTTTGTTTGTTTGTGTGTGTTTGTCTAGGTGATTCTTACTAAAGACCATTCATCAGCACTTTTTAATCCATGGCTAGTAATGCTTAGCAACCAAGACAACCAGAGAGAAATACTGGTCTGTGGAAAACGGGTCTGGGAAAAATGTAAAACATTGCACATTTGTTTTTATGTTTGTTTGTGTTGTTCTCTGTATTTCAGAACTCCAAACAGGCCTTCCCTAACATTGAGCACCTTCGGCAGTGTTGGTATCTTATCAGTTTATTTAATCAATTCTGTCAGTCTTCCATCATCCTCTCCATCTGCTTTCTGTTTTCCTTTTTCATCTCCTAAATTTATCATCTGACTGCTTAGAGCGCTGTCCTCTCTGACAGACCACAATTAAAGCTGATGCTTTGGTAATAAAAATAGACATGTGCCAACATATAAAAAGACTGAAAAAAGATATCCAATCAGAAGAGCCCGCTTTCGTACTACAAGCAAGCGTCTTGTCTGATCATTAAAAAAGCAATGATTTCTACATAATTTTGGGCCATATTACCTACATTCAGATCACAGTCTTGCCTGGAATCTCGAGTGATTTTTGCCTGACTACAGAGGTTACACTCTTCAACTGTACACCAAAACTTCAATTAATTCAAGTTTAGCTTATGAGAGATAAAGCTATGTTTACCTGAGAGATAGTTTACAGGAGAGACACTGAACCCAGCCAGTTCGGTGACGATCTGAACCCAGCCAGTTCAGTGACTATCTTAACCCAGTGGGGAGTTCAGTAGAGAGGTGCTGTTTGTTTGTTTTTTTCATGTCCAAAAGCCCTCCATCATAGCAGCTATCAGCTGCTGCCCCCACCAGTCAGGTGGGACTGGGGAACAGTCTCTTCCACCGTGGGGACTACGGTAAGAGAGAGGGTCTGTACTGTGTTTCACTCCTTGTACGTATGAGAAGGGGAACTGGCAGCAAGTGTCAACACCTTTCTTCCATTAACACTCTGAGGATAGCTGTTTTGTTGTCCACAGGTTTATTAATGTAGAAAGTGTGAAACTACAATAAAAGATGAAACTCAATATTAATGGTCTGAAGAACTTTCGTTAATCTCCTGGTACATGTGTCAGTTATCTGCTACAACATTACATAGATTTCACAAATATTACAAAATATCAACAAAAATGCATAGGTAAGTATGTAAGTATGACATAAACAATATACATACAGACGATGCCACAAAAGACAGAGGATGAGAGCAGATGTAAGTGGATCTGTCAGAGCATTCATCAACATGTCACGCTGTACTGATTGAACAAACTTCCTGGTTATCTGTACTTCCTGCATCTGACTTCCTGTGACATCACTACGCAGTTATTTCTAAATGTTTACCAAAGTACACCACTAGGAGGTGCTAAAGAGACAGAAAAAGACCTTGTTACAACTGTAACAGCACAGGATCCATTATACAAAGAGGACGGCAGTAGACCCACCAGCTGCTGCCTCCTGAGGCAGAATCTTCCAGGAGGAAGGCTTTTTAGACAGACACATTTAATGAAACAGTTAAGTGGTTTAGTATTAAGTCATGAATACAATTTTGTGCATCACTCCCTGAAATTACTAGTGGACTGCTATTGTGACGGGACAGTCTCGCTCAAATAAATAGTAAAATTCTCAAACAATATTATGTTACAAAATTTCTCTTTTTCTTAAAACAGCGGTCCTGTCACCAGTGTAAGTTACAACTATGGGGTCTGATTAAAAGTCATCATCTAATTGAAATCTATGCTTATAGTCCATGATGTCTGCAGCTACAGATCTTTACAATATTCAAAACAGCAACAAGCTTTTTACCATAAGCCAATCAGTCTTCAGCTGTCATAGAGGTTGTGCTCTGGCCAAAAGCTCATGTGAGTCGTGGATGATGTAGTATGGAGGTGTGAGTGTGGCCTAACTCCTGTACTGGTCTTCATTTTGTCACAGCTGTGATTGTTTTGAGACTATACCACATGCCGTGCTCAACTGACTCAGACAGGGAAAGTTTCAGCTGTGCTCATCCTTCTGTCTGAAGCATGAGATAGGAGACCAAGCACGGACACTGGCCACTCAGAGTGCAGAATAACCAAGGCAAAAAGCTTCACTTTCTCCAACCAATGAACACTCAGCAGAACAACAAGGCAAACAGATTCACTTTTCTCCAGCTAATCAACACTCAGCAGCTAGAACCGTAAAATGAAGCAGATGAAGGGAAACAAAACAAATGGAAACAGGAAAACGAAAAACATAACCAAAAATCCCATTGGTTGAAAAACAAGCAAATCAATCAATGAATCATTTCATTAATACATCAATAAACAAACAAACAAACAAATAGATAGATAGATAGATAGATAGATAGATAGATAGATAGATAGATAGATACATAGATAGATAGATAGATAGACAGATAGATAGATAGATAGATAGATAGATAGATAGATAGATAGATAGATAGATAGATAGATAGATAGATAGATAGATAGACAGATAGATAGATGAAAGACATCAAGCATTGTGTGGCTGAAGAAACTCTAACAATGACTATGGGCATAAAACAGAACATGTGATATGAACACAGGCCTTTTGAGATTGGGATGCATAAAGCTTATCAGTTTAAACAGGACCAGGGAATTTTCAAAAAAAGGCTTTAATTATTCCACTGTACTGAGGAGAACTATAGCAGAGTAGGAAGGGACTGGGACCTCCAATCGATCTGCACACCAACGCTTGGCCTGCCCAGCTGCCTCACATTCACTGTTACTGTACTAATGACACAGCCACGTGACATAATCATTTATTTAGCACTGGGAATGTGAGGAAACACTCAACATGCTCTCTGGGAATGGTAACTTAACAGAATGTGATGTTAACTGTGAACCCTATGGACAGGTAAACGTTAATGTACCAAATGAGAGTGCTGTTAGGCAGGACAATTAGGACGGAATCACCGTAGGCTAACCAGTAGACAAGACGGCCAAGGGTTCTGCTATATGATCCTCTCCCCCGTTTTATCAATTTTTAAGATTCTACAGCTATGCTGGGTTTGATAGTTTGTTAAACAGTTTTTCAAGGTCAAAGCTTGACTACATGGAATGACTCAAGATCGTTTCTTATAAAACTCTAATGTCAAGAGAGATGTGTGTACGGGAAAGAAAAAGGCCTGTCCAGTTTACCAGAGCAGCCCAGTCAGTGCTGCAGAGAATGTTTGCAACAAACTCTGCGTCAAATCTTATGATGTATTTTCTTTGGGTTTTTTTTTTTGTTTGTTTGGCTGTTTGTCCGCTAACAGAGTGACACATTTTGGACCAGGAGTATACCAGCATTGCCTGTGTCAGACCAATCTACTCTCTCTCTCTCTCTCTCTCTCTCTCTCTCTCTCTCTCTCTCTCTCTCTCTCTCTCTCTCTCTCTTTGTCTATGTGTCTCAATCTATCTACACTAACCTGAAACATCTCTTTGGACAGGGTTCTTCCAGCACTCTGCTCTAAAAGTGTTGACTCATGAACAAACATTATGACAACCAACTAAAGAATCATTCCACCTCATCAATAACAAACAACCAACTAAAGAATCATTCAACCTCATCAGTAACAAACAACAAACTAAAGAATCGTTCAGCCTCATCAGTAACAAACAACCAACTAAAGAATCGTTCAGCCTCATCAGTAACAAACAACTAAAGAATCATTTAGTCTCATCAGTAACAACTAACCAACTAAAGAATCATTCATCCTCATCAGTAACAAACAACCAACTAAAGAATCATTCAACTTCATCAGTAACAACCAATTAAAGAATCATTCAGCCTCATCAGTAACAACTAACCAACTAAAGAATCATTCAGCCTCATCAGTAACAAACAACTAAAGAATCATTAATCCTCATCAGTAACAAACAACCACCTAAAGAATCATTCAGCCTCATCAGTAACAACTAACCAACTAAAGAATCATTCATCGTCATCAGTAATAAACAGAGGGCATAACATACAAATCTGTTACATAATCCATCACACATATAAGCTTCTCACATGTCCTGTCACGTGTGTGTGTGTGTGTTCAGAGCATGCAACACATGAGCAATTGAACTTTGATTTGTGACTGAATTCCCTACGGCACTCTTTCCCCAGTTAGCGGCCTGTTCTCCTGGGAGCATCAGTTCTGGCCATTAATTCTCTGTTCTTTGACTAGTCAAGGTTGAATCATAATGACAAGTCATATATTGCCTTGAGTGTCTCTGAAAATCTGTAAAGCATTGTGTGTGTTAAGGCATGAGTAATGGCCATATTAATACAATTTATCCCCCATGCTTATGCACTGTAGAGAGGAGCAGTTTAAGGGGTTTTGCCTTGGCCAGTCTTCTGACACTGGGGTGATTTTTACTGGTTCCATGGTTTGTAATATGAAGTGTCAAGTTTAGAAGCATCACATGTTCTTTGCTCTGTTCAGTGCATGTAAGTATCTCTCCTTTTTTTTACATTGGGCTTATTTTGTACATGCAAAGCTGAAGTGGATTATTACATCAACATGTAATGGGTCACTGTAGAGGGCCAACACGTGAAGTCCGTTCATACAGGCTTGACAATGAGGACTGATGCTTACATACTTTCATTTCTTACAGGTGTATTTGTTTTTAGTGTGTCACTCAGTTCTCCATAAGATACATTGAGAATCAATAAGGTGGGTCTCATTCTGTCTGCATGTGAGGCTCTACTTTACCCAGCATTCTTAGCCCGGCCTTGTATGGCTCACAGCCATGTGGAGAACTTGATAAAGAAAAATGACACTTAATATACCAGGATGTCTTCTTAACCCCACTAACTACATTCAGTCATACTATTCATACCATTTATAACCTCCTCTGACTTAATCCTTTGGCTCTTACGCCTCTGCTTATGAAAATCCAATAATGTTCATTTAAAACATGGTTCTTTTTCCAGATTAACTTCTGAGTTACTCTCTCTAATCTACAGACAATGGTAATCTGATAACACTGTGATAATGATGAGATTGTGTGACCTATGCTTTGGGCTCAGGGCTAGGGCCTTTTAAAAGGGAGGTGAACATTAACTCATTGTACAGAAGGCAGACATGTCTGTTTCTCTGTCTCGCTGGTCCACTTAGACACAACCCGTATGAGCCTGGTTTTGAATCTGAAAGTCAGAGGTTGTATTCTATGGCCACAGGTGGGTGTGTTAGGTTGAATGGGTGTGTCAGTGAGAAGGGCCTTATGTTTTATTGTCAGGTATCTGCGTAGGTATAGTTAACTCTCTCCTTCACAGCTTGACTTCTACTATAACCTTTACAATCTCTTTCATTTCTCTTTTATTTTATCTACAAAGTCTATTTCATTTCTTCCTGGAATCAGATTTATAGGTCTTTTTTGTTTGTTGGAATTACAATGCATGGGGCTTAATGGTATGAATGACAGTGAGTGGGGCTTCACAGTGTGAATGTCAGTGGGGGGAGCTTCACGGTGTGAATGGCAATGGGTGGAGCTTCACTGTGTGAGTGACAGTGGATGGGGCTTCAAAGTGTGAATGAGAGTTGGTGGAGTTGTTTGGTATGCTCAGATACAGACAGAAACAGAAAGTAGTGCTGAATCAAACACAGGCTCAAGACACAGACATTGCTTACCTTATCTCTCATTTCTCTCTGACACATCCAGTTTGGAATATATATCTGCTTTAGTCTGTGCCTGTAGCTGAAATCAGATGGATGGATGGCTGTAATCCTCCTGGGCATGTCTTCCTCTATGATCACTGGTGGAAGCATTAAAGAGACTGGGCCACACTAAGACTGAAGGGGAGCTATGATCACCGCCACTTCGCCTGCAGGTTAGAAAACAGAAACAAACCACACACAGGCACACACACACACACACACATACACACACACACACACACACAGTCTGCCACATACAGATGTGACACAGCTTACTGTCTGACACAGACCTGTTGTCTAGCCTGACTCACAACTTTATCACCTCCAATGCCAAATAAACAACTCTTCCTAATCTGGAGTGCTGAATGGATGGAGAAGAAGAGGAAAAGAAGTACTTTGTCACACACACACTGAGCAGTGAAATGCAGCCTCTGCATTTAACCCATCCTAACACCAGTGAGCACACACACACTAGAGCAGTGAACACACACTCCACACATGCAAACTCCACACAGAAAGGACCTGGGAGGGCACAGGCCTCGTGAGGCAACTGTGCTAACCACCGAGCCACTGTGAAGCCCATGATAGTTAGACCATGATTCCTCTTATCAGTCACACCACTATGTGTCAGCTTTGCCAGGATAAACCATGTAGTATGACTTACATACTCTTAACCCACCGATGGACAACCCTGTCTGTGTGGATGCCCAGCCACAATGGAAGCATCACTGTTAATGACTATTTAAACTATTTAGCCACTGTTAATGGTTAAAATCATTTAGCCACGGTTAATGATTATTGCTGTGCAAAGACTGAATTTGGATTTTTTAATTCAACATTATTCTCGCTATCGTTTGTAATGCACGAAGAAAATAAACACAGTGGCAAAGAGCCTACGCAGAAAGTCAGCCTTACGGCGTAGGGTACACGGCTAAGCAGAACCTACGCAGTACCTGCGGTGTAGATTCAACGCAGTATAAATTGGCCTTAAGACCAACATTTTATAAGGTGCATAGCATAATATTTACCCTGTCCTCTTTCCACCACTTAAAAGAAAAAATAAACAGATCACAATTCGTTATTTAGAGATATCATCCCATTATTTACAGATAGTATCTAATTATTTAGAGATAATATGTCGTTATTTAGAGATAGTATCTCATTACTTCGAGATATTATCTCATTATTTCGAGATAGCAGGCTAAACTGAGATGTTTGTGATCTCTGGCAGTCAGTCGTCAACAGCAGAGGAGACTAGTGAACAATTAGTCTAAAACAATAATGGGTTCAATCATTGAAAGCTATTTTAGACATGGATTCATAAACTGTGAAATTCTAGGGCTTTTAGATCACGTGCATAAAATCTTTCTGACAGGCTTTCTGTTGTCTGTGATAACACGCTTCAGTTAGTTACAGCTGGTTAAATTCTGTAACCAATAATGTCACCATAATCATTATCATCATAACTTAACATAGTTAGACTATCGTAAATCCCTTTGACAAGCTCCCTTAGCGTGTCCAATATCGAAGGAATACATGGATAATTAGGGCACTACTGTACACACAGAGACATTATTCTGTACACATTATACACGAGTGTTGGGCACAGGTTCATTCTACATGCCGATGTACTCAGCAAGTCCTTCCGTTTTAATGGAATCATGCATGGGAATTTCTACAGAGATAGCATGGTCCCAGCATTTACACTAACTCTGGTGCGTGTAGCCTAACTCCAAACAATGAGATAGTATCTTAAAACAAGGAAATAGTATCTCATTATTTTGACACATTATCTCAACATTTCGAGATAGTAGCCCTGTCTCTAAATAACGACATACTATGTCAAAATAACGAGATGATATATCAAAATAACAACATAATATCTCTAAATAATGAGATACGATCTCTAAATAGTAACTCAAAATAATGAGATATTATCTGTAATTGACGTGCTATCTCTAAATAACAACATATAATCTCTAAATAATGAGATACTAAGTGTAAATAATAAGATGATATCTCAAAATAACAAGTTGTTATCGCAAATAGGGAGACTACACAACATTTCACTTTCACGCTATGTCACCGCCTGCTGCCGGTTAATTTTTGCCCGCTGTCCGAAGACGTGAGTGATGTTCAGAGGAAGACAGGAAGTAAACTCCAAAGGGAGCGGTCCAGAGTCTTGGTATCCACACAGACACACACAAGCTAGTGCATTATGGCAGTCAGAAGTATAATCTCTCTAACACTAGAATAACCTCATAGCTTAACACTGTGTTAAGTCATTGCTTAGCAGCAGCCGATAGCAGACTAACACTAACACTGTTTATCTCTGAGATTTATCTCTCTTGCTAACAAAGGATACCACATTCAGGTGTGTGTGCGTGTGTGTGTGTGCGCGCGTGCATGCGTGCTTGTGTGTGTGTGTGTGTGTGTGTGTGTGTGTGCGTGCATGTGTATGTGTGTGAGCATCCCCCTTTTTTCCACCGGCTGACAGAGAGAATAATTGCGAGGGTCTTGTGAGTGGTTTTTCTCCAGTAAAGCCACTGGCTGTGTTCACCCAGTCTTCATTTGTCTTCTCCAAAATGAACCTCTAGAAGGGATGAAACCAGAACATTAATAATTCAGCCCATCTGATTGGCTCTTCAGATTAACAACTGGACTGAGCATGGCCTCTTTGCTCTCACAAACACACTGTTCTTTCACTCCACACTCTTCCTCTCTCTTCTGCTCTTTTCATTTACAACTGGTCTAAAGACAGGGTTAATAACAGAGACAGACAAAGGTAACTTACGATGAAATGTTAAATCATCATTACCTTCATCACCAAGATCATCATCATCATCATCATCATCATCATCATCATCATCATCGTTATCACTGTCATCTTCGTCATCAGTAGCAGCAGCACTAGCAATAGCAATCTTGTCTGTTCAGCAGCTACGGTGGCTGTGGAACCCAGAGAGAAGCAGAACCGCTATCTACTAAACACTGACTAACTGAGGCTGGTTTTCTCCTAAATACAGTGAGTAAGAGGATAGACTCATACTGACCGCAATGAGAGACAGGCTGGTTTCTCCTCAGGAGAAAGAGAGGGTAGACCAGAGAGAAAGAAAGGGATTTTTTTAACAGACCAGAGAAAGAGAAAGAATATTTTTTAACAGACCAGAGAGAGAAAAAGGGATGTTTTAACAGACCAGAGAGAGAAAGAATATTTTTTAATAGACCAGAGAGAGAAAGGGATTTTTTAACAGACCAAGGAGAGAAGGGGTGATTTTGGTCTGGAGTGTGGTAAAACAGAATACCATGTATTGCAGTTACTCTTCCAGCTCCATTTTACAAAGCACCTGTGTGAAATGTCTAAAGTCCAGAAAGATGTCTTTTGGGATGAAAAAAGAGAAAAACAACTCAAAAAGCCAGAGTCGGCTGAGAGGATTGGGCAGGACCATGCAAAGCTTTTGTGGAGGAAGAAAATACTGAGAAGCATAGGAACAAAGGAGACAAGTGTTAATTACTTATCGATTCAATTTAGCTGATAACCCCCCAAACAAAAAACATCACAGAAAGGAGGTTAGCGAGACAGAAGAAGAGGAGAAATAGTGAGAGACAGAGAGATTCACATTTGAATAGTTCAGGCCTGTTGCTTTCAAGCAGTTTGGCTCCTTGTTAAATTACTCAGTGTCCTTCTTCATGGTGCTGAAATTCAACCTACAGTAATAAGGGAGGGGGATAGAAGGGTAGAGAGAGAGAAAAAAAGAAATGGAGAAAGTGAATGATAGAGGGAGAGTGTGGGGTGTAAGAGCATACTGGGTGTCATTCTAACTCTAAAATGTTTCCTAATAACACGCTCTATCACTCTAGCTCTTCTCTCTGCCCTATCACTCTAGCTCTTCTCTCTGCTCTATCACTCTAGCTCTTCTCTCTGCTCTATCACTCTAGCTCTTCTCTCTGCCCTATCACTCTAGCTCTTCTCTCTGCCCTATCATTCTAGCTCTTCTCTCTGCTCTATCACTCTAGCTCTTCTCTCTGCTCTATCACTCTAGCTCTTCTCTCTGCCCTATCACTCTAGCTCTTCTCTCTGCTCTATCACTCTAGCTCTTCTCTCTGCTCTGCTCTGAATGAATAGCATAAAGCCTATTGTTTTTCTACCTCTACAGTGCCTCACTTCCAGTTCATTTCAAAAAAAGGAGGAAAGAAAGAAAAAAATGAACCACCACCACACACTTATTTATGCTCAGTTCCTTCCATCTTCAGCATTATCTGTGAAGCATAAAGATGTGAGCCATATTGTTCTTTCCTTCATGAACCCTACCTCTCTCTTTCTCTGACCTGATTTCACTTTTTTTGCCTCTCTCTCCCTCTCTTCTCTTTTCTCCTCTGTCTCTCAGTGTGAGTGACTGATGCCATCTCTGCAGGAAGAGTCTGATGACAGACACAGTGAAGTGCATGTCAGAGAGACATAGAGAAAGAGAGACAGATTTTCATACCTATACTCCTGTTCCACTCTGTGTTAAAATGTCTGTCAGATAACACCCGAGGATAGATTAGATTTGGCTGAAGCAGGATGTAAACTCATAAAAGTCACTACTGACATAGGATCGTGATCAGATCTGAATCAGATCTGCTGTGCATATTTGAATCAGATCTGCTGTGTAAATTTGAATCAGATCTGCTGTGTAAATCTGAATCAGATCTGCTGTGTAAATCTGAATCAGATCTGCTGAAACAAGTGCCTCAGACAGGCAAGGATGCTGCAGCTGTCTCCCACAGACCAAAACGGATCAAGCTGTTTTACCTGTTCATGATGCTCGCAATCCTCCCGAAAAACGTTGCTCCAGTTTAACCAGCCCACAAGACTCGCCACATAACTGAGCTCTCCACCTTACATCTTTCACAACACACAAACATTTGCACCATGGCTGTCAGCTCTCCAAACATTAATCCTCAACTTTAAATTCCTGGGTATATTCCAGGGTATATATGGGATCTAAAGTGCTTCCCTCGCACATCACATTTATTGAACGTGTGAATATTCAGGTTTTATTAAGTTATGATACTAGGATCAGGTTTCAGAATGTTGTTGCACCCCCCCCCCCCCCCCCCCCCCCCCCCCGGCTTGGCTTGGCTTGGCTTGGCTTGGCTTGGCTGACCAAAATTTTCTGTATATCTGAATAATTGAGCCAATGAGTTCTTCTCTCTTTTTCTCTCACTCACTTTGGATTTTGAACATTGTTTCCATTCCTCTCGGTGCCTCTTTGATCTAGGTGTATAAGTTAACCTGACGGGCTGAGTGCAGGAAGTTAATAGACAGGGTCAAATCTAGAACTGTCAGATTTGTTCACTCCTTCCTTTCCCTGGGATCTCACTCTCATCTTCACTCCTTTTAACTGTGTGTAATGTACAGATAGAGGAGAAAATGAGAGAGTAAGAGTTAGATACTGAGGTGCAAAGCATAGAGGGGACTGGTTTGCCACTACCCCCCCCCCCCCCCCCCCCCCCCCCCCCCCCAGTTAGCAAGGGTGTAGGTCGCTGGTGTTAATGATATTACTCTGTCTGCAAAAAGACATCTCATCTTTTATTTATCAAACGGGAAGTACTGCCCCCATCAGAAGACTTTTCCACACAGATCACTCACTTCCCTCTCTTCAGTACCCATGCCAGATTCTAACTAAATTGACTGAGCAAATGTTATTTTCCTGGAAAGGCCTATCAAGAAACTTTGCTTTCCATTTCATGGTAAATATCCACAAAACCTGCATATTTACATTTGAACACATTAGTAGTAAATCATGACACTCTGCACTGCACACATTCCGTCCCTGGAAAAACTCAACAACAAGCTTCTCTGTTTCAATATTTACAGTCCATTAGTTTTCATTTTTCTGCTGTAAAGACAGAGGCAAACATACTGTATGCCATCCCTGTGTCGTCAACACATTCTGCAGGGACCACCAGGTCAACTAACCAATCAAAGGCTTGTTCAGTGATGACAGGACAAACTGAGTTCTGTCTTTACAATGCAGGTCTGGGACAGAGCTGTCACACAGCTGTGGCTCCCTGAGCAGACATGAGACAGTAAAACATGCAGTGACCATGCTTCATACACTCCAGACCTGCAGTCTCAGCCCAGCTCACTCTCTGCTTTGCCAAGACAGTTTCCTCCTTTTCAAATGATTTGATCAATGACGCTTTCTAAATCAGCTTCTTCTTTTTACAGTCAAATATTATTTCTGGCCATAAAGATAAAATTACAAGTAGTGTGGGCTCTTGCTCTTTGCTCGCTCTCTCTCTAAATGTAGATCCAAGGAGACTGGTAGTGTTGGAGTGAGGACATCTTGTCTTACCTGTAAAGCTTGAGAAGAAGTTTACAGAAATGAGAGTTCACAGAACTCTCTCTCTCTCTCTCTCAGTGTGTGAAATGAGACAGGCAGACAGGACAGAGTTTAATAAGTGCTCTCAAACATGCATTCAATCACTCCTGTAAAATACACCCTGAAACACACACACACACACACATGCAGTTACAATAATTAAGCTTATATACTGTAATAAACCCAGCGACATGGACTATCTGGCCTACAAAAGACGCACGCAAAAAGCGTAATAAAATAAGTGCTTCATGATCTAATACAAAACAGACCTAATGCCGATTTAATGGGAATTAATGAGAGGGTGATTTTACATGGTTACAGTTACCATGTACACATATGCATAAGCTATGTGCACGTTAATGCATGTCAAGGTTCACACTCTAGTAGGTCACTACTATACAATACAATGACGAAGTGAAGGACCAAGGATGGAGTATGGCATTACTTTAAGGTTAGAGGTGATCTTTAAGATTTTATTTACAAATATTACAGACGCCAGTGACAGCTTTTCCATGCCGTAGCAATGTATCATAAGATTTTACTATACCAGCATTGATTCAGCCACAGTTTGTTTAAAAGTGACGCTTTGGTCAGTGCGAGACAAGGCCAGTCCACAAGGCCAAGTCGAGCGTCTCTCTAATTGTGTCACACACCACTCCACTGTGAGCCAGGACAACACAGCACTGACACACAACTGGGCTTTCAACCCACTGACACCCCAAATCAGCACTTCAGCTTTTTGGCATCTCGTACATCAGGACCATGGCCGTATCCCGCAAACGGCTGACCTCAGGCCAGCTCAGCGACTCTGAGAGACATGGATCAGAATAAAACTCAGAGGGGCTGACCACTGACCCAAGAACAGCTCAGAAAATCCCCACAGGATATGAGTTGGAGATATGAGTCAGGGCAGACTGCTGGCACAGCAAACAGTTATGATTTATACAGGACATACACACACACACACACACACACACACACACACACCAGTGCATAAATGAGTACATACATGCACAGTCACACAAATAAATGTATGTGCACAAACAGATGGATTTAGCAGCGTATTCACAGGAAACAAAGAGGGCCGGCATTGCTTAACCACCAACCAATAAACTGTCAGATGTCATCTTTACACCCACCCCCTGTCTCACAAGTTCCCACTGGTTTTATTACAGCTGTCAGCCATTCACTTTCACCTGTGGGTGACCTACAGCTGAAATAGCTTCACAAATTCACAGTCCCACTGCCTAATACCTGGACAGGGGAAAAAACACATGCAGTAAAAAGCACTCAAAGCCACAATGACGAAGGCAATCTCTTTTCATTCCCATAAGAATGTCCCCTCTGGGACCCCGTAGCCTCTCTCAGCGAATTATCCTGTCAGAATCTGACCACTGCTCATATTTTACATTTTTTAAAAAAAGCAACAACAATTCCACACACAAATTGACTTTGTGGAGAGAGACAGAGAGAGAGAGAGAGAGAGAGAGAGAGAGAGAGAGAGAGAATTTATTACTCATTTCTAAGACATTTTCTCTTTTTTTACCAAGCGGTCACTTCTATTTCTTTAACTAAATGACAGGGAAGTGACAGTGTTTGTGGTCTTGTGTGTTCTTAAGGGAGTCATTTAAGCCTGATAGAGAGCTTTACAGACAGCATTTAAAAAAAAAGAAAGAACTAACGTCCGTCAGCATTGCTCTGGGAGGGATGTTTGAGGGGAACTGGGATTGAGTGAGAGAGATGATGGACAGGTGACACGTCCATATTCTATTCTATCAATGCCTTCGTTTAGGACTTAATAGCAAAGTAATGCATTCTCCATCTCTGTGCCCAAAGCTCCAGTTTCACACCTCCTGACTGTGTAGTTTTTAACACTCTGTCTCTCTTTATGGGAAAGGTCAGAGAAAGCCAAGTATGGTCACAGTGTCATACTACCAGCACAGAAAGGAACGACAATTTAATTTTAATGAGAGAGCGAGAGAGAGAGAGAGAGAGAGAGAGAGAGAGAGAGAGAGAGAGAGAGAGAGAGTTGTTGAAAATAGGGGGACCGATGAGCCTGAGTTTGTGAGTAGTGAGTCCAGCAGTGAAAACTGTGGTGCATGCCTGTATACCAGAATAATCTTGGGGGTGTAACAGGGCCCATAGACAAGCATGAAGACTTCACTGATCCTCACAACAGAGGAGATAGAAAGTGCGTTTACATTGAGCCTAATATTCCGTTAATAAACTCAATCGGAATGAAAGTGCCTCGTGTAAACACCTCGATCGGAATGAAATACCCCAATCCGATCGAGAATTCAATCGGATTTAAAGAGGTGGTGTAGATTTCGGATAATCCGTTTTATAGGAAAATATTAGCCATGTAAACACTCAATCGGACTGTCCTCTGCATTTGAAACTTTTTGCGCATGTTCATTACGTTTTACTATGTTTAGATTACATGGCAGACAGTGCGAGAAATTTAGCACGCTCGTGTTAAACATTCTCAAAGAATTAAGAGTAGTCTAGATGGGCGCAAATCCCGCAACAACGAACTGTTTAAGCAAGCTTTGGAGAATATTCAGAGATGGTGTAATTATTATTATAATCATAAGTAGTTACAATTGTCTTAAGTAATTAACGGATTAAATCACTAACATGAAGTAAAGCTATCGTTGCCCTGGCTCTACAATACTTGAAAGTGAGCGTTCTTTTGACCAGTCTGACGTTATTTATTTCTGTGTATGACAGGCTTAGAGTACATCGTACAGGTCGGCGCTAGGTAATTTCTTCGCAGTTGCAATGAATTCCGATTGTACGCTTGTGACATGTACGCGCACAAACTATCCGATAGCTTTCGTGTAAACAGTACATTCGGAATCATCAATCGGAATAATTTCATTCCAAATGATAAAAATGTGTGCATGTAACCGTAGCGATAGTCCAACGATACTGCCTGCACTGAGCCCCTGTTTGCTGACACTGAGTGAGGCACAGACTTGCCATGAAGAACCATGCCCTGCGTCTTTGGGGCTTGGGGAGTTATGCGAGATGTTATGGAGACAACCACAGACTTCAGTCTCCGATAGAACTTCTGACTTCTACACACACACTTTTCTGACACACTCATACACTATCCCACTGTTGAACAGGCTGTGCAGTTACAGCTCTAACTGAACTGAACCACTCTCCCAGGACATGTGGCACAGCTCAGATTATAAAGTAAAAAAAAAAAAAAAAAAAAGCACAGCCAATGTGTGTGAGGACGTTTGTTTATTTGTTTGTTGGTTTGGTTTTGTCCTTTGTGCCCCAAGTTTTGGTGGGAGTGACAGCAGTAATGAGATGAAGCTTGAGGTGAAAGACAGGCATTTTACTTTTTTCCAGCCCAGCGGTCTCCAGACCACTACATTGCTCATGCTGGGTGGTAATTCGTCTGTGGCTTGCAAGACGGCTGATGAGAGGAGTGGACAGAACGACAGCGGGCTTATGTCTCTCTGTCACCCACAGGAGAAAAGAACCAAAAGACTGATATCACTGTCTTGCCTTTAGAACAGATCACTCACACAGGACACTCCCAGACAGGAACAGATCACTCACACAGGACACTCCCAGACAGGAATGGGTCACTCACACAGGACACTCCCAGACAGGAACTCCCCCATCGCAACCAAGTGACAGTGATTTTTATTACACACAGGCTTCTCCACGTTATGCTTTTTCAGAAAGACCTTCTGAAGTCAACATCCTGTCTCTCTTACATCACATCACAGGACAAACCTGGAGTGGATTCTCTATTAACTCATGTTTCTGGATCTGAGAATGATATATTTAAACGGGGCACAGGTAAAGATGTGATTCTAGATATGAGAGAGCATACTTAAACTGGGCACAGATAAACATGTGCAGGAAACATTTGTTTCAATGCCTACATTTAAAGAAAAGTCCAAGGTCCAAAGGAAAGGAGTTAAATGCAGTCAGAAAAGTCATTTCATTCATAATTCCTCTCCAGTCATTTGTGGTAAGCATGTTTGGTAAGCATGTTTGCACAGCTTGAGGGTTTGGGAGAAACACTGGAAGGTTTGGAAGCAAATCAGCTGAAACTTTGAAGTAAAACCTTTCATACGGTAACCTAATATTTGTCTTCTATTCCTAGCACAGCAGAATGATAAAACCAACCAGTTTCTCTTTTGTTTCTTTTTCTATTTAATTAAATCAGTGATGGTTTACTTAGGTATGGGACTTTTTGTCATTTTTTGTCAGTATATATATACATTTTGATATTTTGTGCCTTTGTTCTTTCTCTTTGTCTCTGTGTTAGAGAGAACAGCATGTGAGAGAGAAGGACCTTCAAAAGACACAAACTACTTTGCAAAACGCATTGCTTTGTTTCGATATCAACCAAAATATTAAAATTACAAATTTTCCCAGAATAGACACTAACTGCAGCCTCTGGAGCGAGGGTGACAGCATATTCACTAATTCAACAATGTTTCAACAAATTTCACAAATACTATCTCCTCTCTGTCAGCCCCAGTTTCATAAAGGTTATCACACAATTTACACAACCTCACACTAATTGTGGGGCGTTTTCCCAGTATCTGAAACCCTCTTCACTTGCACCCAGCCCTGTTTCTCTCCTGATATCTGTCAACACTCAGAAACATTCACACACACCTTATGGCAACACATTCACATCCATTTAAAAGCACTGCTGAAAGTCCTGCCCACAGGCCTCCCTGGCTCTGTTTGCTGTTTGGACTCCAGGCAATATCTGAACAAGCCTGAGAACCATTCACATCATTAGATTAAACTTTAGGAAATGTTTTTGTTGCAGTGGGAAAGAGGACACATGTTTTGACAGTCAGACGTGGCCATGACAGCTGTAAACATTCCCCCACAGGCTCACACCATAGCACATTTGTCTGTGTGGGATCTCTGGCACTGCATTCTGCTGTTTGTCTGGCAGATAGATGAGAGGGGAGTCCACTAGATTGTGGCATTTCCCAAGGACCTGAAGATTGATTCCCTCTCTCCAATATCATTCCCCTTTTAACAAGACTTGATACATCAAATTGACAAGTCTTTGCCAAAGCACAAGAGCGCAGGAGTGCAAACTCCCTGCCAGAGATCCACTGGTGACCACTAATGTGGGCTATCAGAGCTATCAGACTAAAAGCCTGAGCAATAAAACTCAGGTAGAGACCAATCGACCAGGCTTTGATCAGACAGCGAGACAGGAAAGGCGACACAGAAAAACAGATAGCTTTCCTATGTATTCAATTACTTTGCTAATGAGTTCCTGTGTGTGTGTGTGTGTGTGTGTGTGTGTGTTTGTGTGTGTGAGCGAATGAGAAGCATATCCTGACAAATGTTGTGAATTCCAATATTATATGAGATCAGTACAGCAGATCTTCTCCATTACACAAGATCACATTCCTGTGGATACAGTCAGATCTTCTCCATTACACATGATCACATTCCTGTGGATACAGTCAGATCTTCTCCATTACACAAGACCATGTTCCTGTGAATACAGTCAGATCTTCTCCATTACACAAGATCATGTTCCTGTGAATACAGTCAATTTCCCAGCATGCTTCTCTACCCATTCATTCATTCCTCAGTGCCACAGTAGGAGTTCCAGTGTACCTGTACCCATAGCCTGACTGTCACTCAGATAACCACCAACAGTGTAGTGTACCCATAACCTGACTGTCACTCAGATAACCATCAACAGTTTACCTGTACCCGTCACCTGAATGCCGCTCAGATAACCACCAACAGTTTACCTGAACCCATCACCTGACTGTCACTCAGATAACCACCAACAGTGTGCCTGTACCCGTCACCTGACGGCCGCTCAGATAACCACCAACAGTGTGCCTGTACCCATCACCTGACTGCTGCTCAGATAACCACCAACAGTGTACCTGTACCCATAGCCTGACTGTCACTCAGATAACCACCAACAGTGTGCCTGTACCCATAACCTGACTGTCACTCAGATAACCACCAACAGTGTACCTGTACCCGTCACCTGACGGCCGCTCAGATAACCACCAACATTGTGCCTGTACCCATAACCCGACTGTCACTCAGATAACCACCAACAGTGTAGTGTACCCATAACCTGACTGTCACTCAGATAACCACCAACAGTGTGCCTGTACCCGTCACCTGACGGCCGCTCAGATAACCACCAACAGTGTACCTGTACCCATAGCCTGACTGTCACTCAGATAACCACCAACAGTGTACCTGTACCCATAACCTGACTGTCACTCAGATAACCACCAACAGTGTGCCTGTACCCGTCACCTGACGGCCGCTCAGATAACCACCAACAGTGTGCCTGTACCCATAGCCTGACTGTCACTCAGATAACCACCAACAGTGTAGTGTACCCATAACCTGACTGTCACTCAGATAACCACCAACAGTGTACCTGTACCCGTCACCTGACTGTCACTCAGATAACCACCAACAGTGTGCCTGTACCCATAACCTGACTGTCACTCAGATAACCACCAACAGTGTGCCTGTACCCGTCACCTGACTGTCACTCAGATAACCACCAACAGTGTGCCTGTACCCATAACCTGACTGTCACTCAGATAACCACCAACAGTGTGCCTGTACCCGTCACCTGACGGCCGCTCAGATAACCACCAACAGTGTGCCTGTACCCATAGCCTGACTGTCACTCAGATAACCACCAAAAGTGTAGTGTACCCATAACCTGACTGTCACTCAGATAACCACCAACAGTGTACCTGTACCCGTCACCTGACTGTCACTCAGATAACCACCAACAGTGTGCCTGTACCCATAACCTGACTGTCACTCAGATAACCACCAACAGTGTGCCTGTACCCGTCACCTGACGGCCGCTCAGATAACCACCAACAGTGTGCCTGTACCCGTCACCTGACTGTCACTCAGATAACCACCAACAGTGTACCTGTACCCATAGCCTGACTGTCACTCAGATAACCACCAACAGTTTACCTGTACCCGTCACCTGACTGCCGCTCAGATAACCACCAACAGTTTACCTGTACCCATAGCCTGACTGTCACTCAGATAACCACCAACAGTGTGCCTGTACCCGTCACCTGACTGTCACTCAGATAACCACCAACAGTGTACCTGTACCCATAGCCTGACTGTCACTCAGATAACCACCAACAGTTTACCTGTACCCGTCACCTGACTGCCACTCAGATAACCACCAACAGTTTACCTGTACCCGTCACCTGACTGCCGCTCAGATAACCACCAACAGTGTGCCTGTACCCGTCACCTGATGGCCGCTCAGATAACCACCAACAGTGTGCCTGTACCCATAGCCTGACTGTCACTCAGATAACCACCAACAGTGTACCTGTACCCATAACCTGACTGTCACTCAGATAACCACCAACAGTGTACCTGTACCCATAACCTGACTGTCACTCAGATAACCACCAACAGTGTACCTGTACCCATAACCTGACTGTCACTCAGATAACCACCAACACTGTGCCTGTACCCGTCACCTGACGGCCGCTCAGATAACCACCAACATTGTGCCTGTACCTGTCACCTGACTGCTGCTCAGATAATCACTAACAGTGTACCTGTACCCATAACCTGACTGTCACTCAGATAACCACCAACAGTGTACCTGTACCCGTCACCTGACTGTCACTCAGATAACCACCAACAGTGTAGTGTACCCATAACCTGACTGTCACTCAGATAACCACCAACAGTGTGCCTGTACCCGTCACCTGACGGCCGCTCAGATAACCACCAACAGTGTGCCTGTACCCATAGCCTGACTGTCACTCAGATAACCACCAACAGTGTACCTGTACCCATAGCCTGACTGTCACTCAGATAACCACCAACAGTGTACCTGTACCCATAACCTGACTGTCACTCAGATAACCACCAACAGTGTACCTGTACCCGTCACCTGACTGTCACTCAGATAACCACCAACAGTGTGCCTGTACCCATAACCTGACTGTCACTCAGATAACCACCAACAGTGTACCTGTACCCATAGCCTGACGGCCGCTCAGATAACCACCAACAGTGTGCCTGTACCTGTCACCTGACTGCTGCTCAGATAACCACTAACAGTATACCTGTACCCGTCACCTGACTGTCACTCAGATAACCACCAACAGTGTACCTGTACCCATAACCTGACTGTCACTCAGATAACCACCAACAGTATACCTGTACCCATAACCTGACTTTCACTCAGATAACCACCAACAGTGTGCCTGTATCTGTCACCTGACTGCTGCTCAGATAACCACCAACAGTGTGCCTGTACCTGTCACCTGACTGTCACTCAGATAACCACCAACAGTTTACCTGTACCCGTCACCTGACTGTCACTCAGATAACCACCAACAGTGTGCCTGTACCCATAACCTGACTGTCACTCAGATAACCACCAACAGTGTGCCTGTACCCATAACCTGACTGTCACTCAGATAACCACCAACAGTGTGCCTGTACCCATAACCTGACTGCCACTCAGATAACCGCCAACAGTGTACGTGACAGAGGGCTCTGTCGGTAACCGCAGTGGCACTTTTGGTTGACCCCCAAACATATTACATTCACTTCCCCGTCACTAGTTAGACGCTTCTGTGAGTGCACGCACGGAATTAGCGGCTAAATATGTTCCATTCACATACACGCAATCACAACCACGACGTAATTCATCCCGGTCCTTCATACACAATTAACAAAATTATGCCTACATAACACAAATCTACACAGACGCAGAAATCCATTTAAAACCAAGTTTATTATGGTCTTATCTGTTTGTTGTTATGTAAGTTTGTAAATGCGTGCTATGTTCATCCACTGTCTTCCGTGTTAACTGTTGAAGTTCCTGGCTACGGACACTGCAAAAGGCCAAACCAAATCATAATTTCCCTGACGGTTTTAAAGCTCGGTGGGTGGCTCTTTCATGGCACGAGCTGGTGGGGCAAACCATGCAAGAGTGACCGAACATGAAATATGTTAATGAAATGGGTTATGGAAATTGTAATTTTAAATGTTATGACCTTTAATCATCAACGTGGGGTGTATAAATTAAATGTGATTTTTAAAAATGCCTGAGAAATTATAAAAGGGGGAAAAAGAAGGGAAAATCTATTCGGTTGTCAATCCTCCACCATGGTATGAGCTAGGGGTGGGGCTTAGGGTAGAAGAAGAGCCCCGGGGTACCTAGAGGTAGTTCTTGGGAGGACTTGGTCATGGTGGGACCATTGAGAGCTGTGTACAGTAAATAGCGTGTGTATACATATATATATGTGGCCTGGCCATGAATTTGGGGACCGGACACACAATTCTTATATTTCTTTGTTGTGGGTCTTTATTCCCCGACTGCACCCAACAGAGTACAGTGTTAATTTTGTAAATTCCAGAGGTGTACAGACAACAGTAGCAGCACACTTCTAAATACAGAAAAAAAACAGAAATACAACAAAATCAATTAACTGGTACAGTTACTCTACTATAAAGCACACAAGTTTGCTGGGAACGTACATCCATGAACAAAATATACTTTTTTTTTAAACATTCCTCCGTGGACTCAGTATCAACTTATTAGAAAAGAATTGGAAACTCACTCTCGCCCTGGTGTGCAGCCTGTTCGCTAGCCACTCAACTCGGGAATTAGCACGGCACTCTGTCTCCCCTCTACATTAAACAGGAGCGCATAAAATGAACAAAGCCAATGGAACAAGCCAATATATACAATAAGCATTAGATGCTTTCTTTCACTAGTACATTCGGTCACCACTTACGCTGCCCGCTGCTTAGGGTTTCCTTCAGCGTGGTGGGGATCTCGCACAGCCAACCTCTCTAACGGACCTCAGCAACCTAGCTCTCTAGTTCTTTCCGCGCTGCTGTGTATGATGCAACACAGGAAGACTGCGCTCTCGCGGGCTTTACTCCGAGCTGTTCTTAAAGTGACAGTACTCACTCCCTACCGTCTAACCACCCCAAGAACAATCTCTCCCCATGTCCACCCGGCTACATTCTCCCCTGCTACAAGTCAGCGTCCCCAATGACTTCTTGTGCATCTATCATTCCCTTTAGTTTCCAAGTATACAGAACCATGCCTGTTAACACCTGAGAGAGTGTGTCTGGACTAAGAGACACCACATTGCATGCGGACCTAGGTAGGTTAAACGGGTTCCTGTTTATCCCCGCTGTGTTCCTCTGACTTCTGCGCGGAGCGGGAATGGGCATGTCTACCCTAACATTCCCCTCTCTCCTGTCCCTGGGAGCAGGCACAGGCCTCACCTTCGGCTCCTCAGCAGGCAAGCCGAGACTGTCTGCCATGGGGTGAGAGCAGGACAACAATTCTGCCACTGGGTCCTCATCAGGTACATCGCTTCTCTCCTGCTCACGCGAATCCTCACTCTCCACTACACTCTCAGTCACATCATTGGGGCAGCTTCCTGACTCGTCAGTCATCAGACCCAAGTTTTCAGGTTCCTGGATTCCCACCTGCTCTACTGCTGGATACCTGACTTCCTCCACCATCACAAACTCTGGATCTTTGAACTCAGCTTCCGACCCCCGACCCAAGGTAGGTCTATCCACAGCCCGGACTGCAGGGTGACTACGCCTCGGCATTGGAACAGGTCCCACATACGGCCGCAAGTTGGACCTATGTACTCTCTTCACTGGCCCTCCTTCCAGTGGCTCCACTGTGTAGGTGGTTCCTTGGACATCAAAAACTTTATACACGGTGGCTGCCCAGGCGTCCTGGATCTTATTCCTTCCTAGTGGCCAGTGGCGGAGATACACCAACTGGCCCACATCCACGGGTGGACAGTATATCCTCTCTTGCTGCTGAGCTAACCTTTCCGCAGCCTTCCGCTCAGCACACTGCCTTGCCTTTGCGTGAGCATCTTGGAGACGCTCCTGGTGTATAGCTAACCAGTCAGGCTTGTCATCCTTCACTTGCTCCTGGCCTAACAGTGCATCAATTGGAAGGTGTGGGTGAACCCCGAACAGCAAGTAATAGGGTGAATACCCCGTGGTCGAGTGTGGCGTGACATTATATGCATACACAAGCTCTGACAGGTGTTCAGGCCATCGGCGCTTCTTTTCCGGAGGAAGCGTGCGCAACAGGTCGTGTAGAGTTCTATTAAACCTTTCACACTGTGGGTTACATTGGGGGTGATGGGGCGTTGTGCGGGTCTTCTTCACCCCATACAATCGGCATAGTTCGGCGATTACGGCACTTTCAAAATTCCTGCCCTGATCGGAGTGTAGGCGTTCCGGTACCCCATACCTCATGAACCACTCTTTCAGGATGACTTTAGCAGTAGTCTCTGCTTTCTGATCTCGCGTGGCAAAAGCTTGACTGAACTTAGTGAAAACATCTGTCATTATAAGTACATTTTCGCGACCATCTGCGGCTCACTCAAGCGTGGTGTAGTCCACAGCAAGTACCTCCAATGGGCGAGTAGCCAAGAATGGAGTTTGGGGTGCCTGGATCTTGGGCTGTGGCATCTTTGTCAGCACACACCTCTGACATCTCTTCACCCACTGCTCTACATCCGCATGTATACCCCCCCAGAAACACCTCTGTCTCAACAAACCCAGTGTCCGCTCAATGCCCTGATGCCCCATCTGATCATGCACGCTTTTAAGCACCTGTTCCTTGAGGCAGGCAGGCAACAATAACTGGTGACATCTTCCGATATGAGCATCCTCGATCACACGGTACAAGAGCCCACCTTCTTCTCTGATCCGTGGCCATTGTTTCAACAAAGAGCGCACTGGTTTAGATAGACCTATTTTCTCCTGGTAGGTAGGTTTCCTCTGTCTGCTCCAAAACTCTTTCAATACTCTAAGTGTTGGGTCCGATGCTTGAAAACTCTGGAGCTCCATTTTGGAATAGCCAGGCAATGTGGGAGTGTTATCCTGAGCTGCCTCGTTGATCACCGCCTCACTTGCCTCGGACGCACGGAGCTGCCTGACCTTGCAACACTCAACACCTGCTGCTACTAGCTCCAAGCCTAGAGCAGTTCCCGTCCTGAGTGTGTCACATATGGCTACACATCCATCATACTCTGCATCCTCACTGTCAGGTTCTGGTTCATCAGCTGCAGGCTGCCGGGAGAGGGCATCAGCTGCAGAATTACATCGGCCTGGCCGATACTTCACATCGAAATCAAATATAGCCAGCTGAGCTACCCATCGCTGTTGAATGGCTCCTAACTTGGCAGTGGAGAGGTGACAAAGTGGGTTGTTATCTGTGATGACAGTGAACTTGGACCCCAGAAGATAACTCCTAAATTTCTCTGTGACCGCCCACTTTAACGCAAGGAGCTCCAGCTTCATGCTGCTATAATTTTGATCATTCTTCTCAGCCCCTCTGAGCCTCCGACTCGCATAGGCTATGACCCTCCTCTTCCCCCTCTGCACCTGGGACAGAACTGCCCCTAAACCTAGACTGCTGGCATCTGTCTCCAGGAAAAAAGGAAGGGTAAAGTCTGCATAACCCAGTGTGGGAGCGCTAGTTAGCTTTTCCTTTAGTAGCTCAAAAGCTTGTAAACACTGTGGCGTCCAGGCCAACTGGAATGCCTGCTTAGCCCTGACCTGGCCACTCTCTTTGATACAAGCAGTTACAACATCGTTAAGAGGCCCTGCAATTTGGGAAAACCCCTCCATAAACCTCCTATAGTGCAAAAGCCCAAAAAGGACCGAAGCTCTTTTACCATGCTAGGGATGGGCCACGCCTTTACTGCACTTATCTTGTCAGGGTCTGTACCTATACCTTGGGCTGAAACTTGGTGACCCAGAAACCTTACCTCGGGCTGGAGAAATGACACTTCTCCACTGTGACTTTCAGCCCTGTCTCCCTCAGCCTCTTTAGAACTGTCTCAAGCCTTACCAAGTGATCCTGGAACGTCGATGAAAACACAAGCAAGTCATCCAAATAAACCAACACAATCTGGAAGACTAAGTCACTCATCGTAGCCTGCATCAGGCGTTGGAAGGTTGCGGGCGCATTACACAGGCCGAAGGGCATCCGCAGGTACTCATACAAGCCAAACGGCGTGGTAAACGCCGTCTTGTGCCAATCCTTCTCGTGTACTGCCACCTGGTGGTACCCGCTCGCAAGGTCGATGGTTGAGAAGAATTCTGCGCCGCTCAGAGCATCCAGACTTTCGTCAATACGTGGGGGCGGAAACGCGTCACGCCTGGTCTTCGAGTTCAGCCTCCTGTAGTCTACACACAGTCTCAAACTCCCATCAGACTTGCGCACCAAAACGACTGGTGAGGCGTAAGAGCTCGCACTCTCCTGGATCACTCCCTTTCTCAGCAGTTCAGAAATATGCTCCCTGACCTCCTTGTACTGATTGGGTGGTATGCGCCGATAGGGTTGGGAGATGGGGGCCTCATCCACCACAGGGATTTCATGCTTCACCCGATCAGTGTATCCCAGATCCTCGTCATGTACTGCGAACACATCTGCATATTTCATCAGAAGCACCCCTAGCTCCGCCTGCTGCTCTGGTGTACCTCCTAGGTGTAATCGGTCCAGTAAGCTCTGTATGTCACTGTCAAATCCTTGGCCGCCCTTCCGCTTAATGGTCACTTCCTCATGGTCAGCAGAGATACGTCGAAACTTCACTTCGTAGGGGTCACCCTCAACACATTGACACTGGCCCAGAACACCTAGCCTAGCCTTAGGGGACAACCAGACATCTTCCGGCGAGAAGTTGATTACCTGGACTGGGAACACATGACTACAGGTCGAGGTCACAGTAGGGACCACCATCAACCCACCTGGCAGTGGAGCATTCCCTGGCTCAAGCAGCATTCTGGAGTCATCATCAGACTGTCTCTTAAGTCCTCTCGCATAGACTGTGGCAACGGATAACGCAGGCACATGCACTCTGTGTTGCCCTGCCACCCGAGCCGTGGACACCCTTCCAACATGCTCTGCCTCCTGTACCCGGTGGAAGGCCTCTCTCCAGACAGGACCCAATTCGCCCCCTAGAGTTGTGTCAAACTCGGAGAGAACCAACTGTCTGCACCGTTTGGCGATGTTCATCCCGATAGTGCCAGGTGGTGATGAACCTGGTTCCTTAGTGTCACCCCCTTCTTCATTGTCATCTTTTATTATTAGGAAACCACACTCTGGGATGGTAAGCCCCAATACCTGTATGTCTAGTTCGACGTAACCCAAGTAGGGTAGTGGCAACTTGTTGGCTGCTGTTATTTTTAGCCATTTAGCTGTACAGTGCATATCTTCATCTTCCCCGTAGAGGCGGTCTCTGAAGAAGCTTTCAGTCAAAGTGCTCACATTACTTCCTGTGTCCAGAAGGCACTTAACGGGGACACCACCTATCTTGATGTCTGCTACAGGGCACTTGCCTACCGCATTCTCCAGGAAACGCTCTTTGGTCAGGGTGTTCTTCGAGCCTTCTGATTTGCCTCGCATTGCCCGGCTCACAGCAATGGAGGGGCCTCGTTTCCCTGCAACACAGGACTAGGCGTAGCAGTGGACGGACTTCCTGGCCTACGTGGTGTAGTGCAATGTCTAGCCATATGCCCAACCCCTTCACACCGCAGACAAATAGGCTGACCATCATCAGTGTACTTGGGCTTGACTTTAGGTCTGCCACCCTTACTACCACCTTCTGAACTGGCAGTCTGCATAGTGAGTTCATGGACTGCATTGGTTAGTTCGCCAATAGCTTTACCCTGCTGTGTAATTATTTTAACTACTTCTTGCAGAGTCCTTGTCAAGTCAGTCTGTGTAGTACTCGTCAAGCTTGCCCTTTCTGAACCCTCTTCTGGACCACCACCTACTAGATTCCTGTTTCTCGCCACATTAGTGCTGCGGGGGCGGTCTTCGAGAGTCCACATCATTGCCTCTTCCCGTACGTCAAACAGATTAGACTCAGGTTTCTCTCTGATAAGTCTACGCAATTCACGCCGAAGGGTGGAGTCGCGAACACCCTCAATGAACTGGTCTCTAAGCGCTAGCTGTGCATCAGCTACTACATTAGGGGACTGTTGGAGGGCAGAAGTAAGCAGCTGAGAGAGCGCATGTGAATAGTCCCGCAAGTCTTCCCCATCTAACTGCCTGCGGGCATAGAAAGCATGTAACAGTTGTGGAGTAGTGTGCCTCTCTCTAAAGGCTTCCCTCAAATACAAAAACAGGTCACTGGGTTGCTTAGCCTGTCCCCCCATACGTAGCTTAACCTCCTCTAGGGCTGAACCCTTTAGCAGTGAGATAATAAAGTCTACTTGATCCTCCCCACGTAGACCCCTTGTCCTCATCACTCGCTCTACCTCTTCTATAAACTCATCTACAGTATGAGCATCCCTCTCTGGTTCACCACTAAAAGGTACAATTTGTTTTTCTCTTGAAATGTAAACAATAGACCTGGTTTGGGCATTACCCAAATTAGCAATACTTGACATTACTGCATCATGTTTTCTTCTCGGTTCCGAAATCTGTGACTGCAGCTGCACCAAGGAGTTACCTCCATCGTCATACAAGGGAGCAGCTGGGTCATCTCCATCCTGGCTGACTCCTGGCCTAGGAGCAGCCGCACCCTCATCCTCTGCTGACATTCTGAAATGTCTCTTTCAAGGTCCTTATGTCAGCAAGACAACACAGTCACCAACAGTTGCAATGCCTCTCTGTCCAAGAGTCTCTGAAAAAGCGACGTCAGGCGGTCCCATTCTCCAGAAGTCCACGGCAAGGATGCAGACACCCCTCTCGTTCCGCAACACCAGCCACGGCCCACACGCAGCCACTCCAGGAACACCGCACGGCAGTCGTCACACCCGCTGGTGTCGGGGCTGGATCCTTCTTTGCCACTACTGTTGTCTGTACTCACTGTCCCTATCCAAACTGCAACCTCCAAACTAAACAGGGGATCCCACTTCTGACACCATTTAGTGTGGCCTGGCCATGAATGAGGGGACTGGACACGCAATTCTTATATTTTTTTGTTGTGGGTCTTTATTCCCCGACTGCACCCAACAGAGTACAGTGTTAATTTTGTAAATTCCAGAGGTGTACAGACAACAGTAGCAGCACACTTCTAAATACAGAAAAAAAAACAGAAATACAACAAAATCAATTAACTGGTACATTTACTCTACTATAAAGCACACAAGTTTGCTGGGAACATACATCCATGAACAAAATATACTTTTTTTTTAAACATTCCTCCGTGGACTCAGTATCAACTTATTAGAAAAGAATTGGAAACTCACTCTCGCCCTGGTGTGCAGCCTGTTCGCTAGCCACTCAACTCGGGAATTAGCACGGCACTCTGTCTCCCCTCTACATTAAACAGGAGCGCATAAAATGAACAAAGCCAACGGAACAAGCCAATATATACAATAAGCATTAGATGCTTTCTTTCACTAGTACATTCGGTCACCACTTACGCCGCCCGCTGCTTAGGGTTTCCTTCAGCGTGGTGGGGATCTCGCACAGCCAACCTCTCTAACGGACCTCAGCAACCTAGCTCTCTAGTTCTTTCCGCGCTGCTGTGTATGATGCAACACAGGAAGACCGCACTCTCGCGGGCTTTACTCCGAGCTGTTCTTAAAGTGACAGTACTCACTCCCTACCGTCTAACCACCCCAAGAACAATCTCTCCCCATGTCCACCCGGCTACATATATAAATTTGAATTCTTTGGTTTTGCTTTGGCTTTTGTTTTGTTAAATACGTATTTTGCACTTTTTGGATTTTTGTCACAGAATTTTGCATTGTTGGGCTGTTTGGGAAACACTGTAAATAAAACACCATTGCACTGAAGTGCTATTGCGGCGGAGCCAGTCATTTTTTTTTTTTAATCACCCACGAATCATGTCACTCCACGACAGTGTACCTGTACCTATCACCTGACTGTCACTCAGATAACCACCAACAGTGTACCCGTACCCATAGCCTGACTGTCACTCAGATAACCACCAACAGTGTACCTGTACCCATAACCTGACTGTCACTCAGATAACCACCAACAGTGTGCCTGTACCCATAACCTGACTGTATTTCAGATAACCACCAACAGTGTGCCTGTACCCGTCACCTGACTGTCACTCAGATAACCACCAACAGTGTGCCTGTACCCGTCACCTGACGGCCGCTCAGATAACCACCAACAGTGTGCCTGTACCTGTCACCTGACTGCTGCTCAGATAATCACTAACAGTATACCTGTACCCGTCACCTGACTGTCACTCAGATAACCACCAACAGTGTAGTGTACCCATAACCTGACTGTCACTCAGATAACCACCAACAGTGTGCCTGTACCCGTCACCTGACGGCCGCTCAGATAACCACCAACAGTGTCTGCATTGTGTGCCATATTGTTTAACATCATGGATGAGATGTATGTTGTGGTTGACTTACAAACTATTAAATATACGGTCTGCCATTTACTTGCTTACCTGCACCCCAAATATATCTGTTCAGCAGTTCAGCTAATGGTATGGGTTCAAAATGACATACACATTTATAAAACATTGTAAATGCAGGTCTGCTGAGCTATGAGAGACTTTTTCAGTTTCATCTCACCTTGAACAGGGAGGAAAGGTTAACATGCAGTTGATGAAATGACCTTTGAAGCACCCCCTTGTGTCCATTCTTTTAAGCATATAAGACTTAGGACTCAGCTTGTGTCTTGTTACTCAGTGACAGTTTCATTCGGATGAAGACACAGATGAATATATTATGATTTTGTTTTTTTTTTATATTGGAGTTTTTAGAGGGAATCCTTGCCCTTAGCATTGTACTCTCCCCTTTTTCACAAATGTGGAGAGCAGCAGTGTGACCTGAGGAAAGGGGAGTTTTGAGGGGAAGAGCGCACTCTCCCAGTAGCACTGATGAATTAAAGCCCTGGACTGTGTCCACCACATCACAAACACATAATCACACTGTTACAGGTCCTTACTTCTCCCTCACTCACCAGCCACTCTTCAAAGACCTTTACTGGTCTCCCTGTTCCCTAGGTACTGTAGATGTACATACAATGAACAGTTTCTCACTCTTTCTCTCTCTCTCTCTTTCTCACTCTCATTCTCTCTCTCTTTCACCTTCATACATGTGAACACACATATATTTCTCTTACACTCATGTAAACATCTTCACCATAAACACACACATGCTCTCAGTAGAAGTGTGTAGAATGTCCAAATATTGTGTCATTCTAAGCAATGGTTAGAAATAGAAGGATCCATTTCACAAATCTCTCTCTCTCTCTCTCTCTCTCTCTCTCTCTCTCTCTCTCTCTTGCTCTCTCTCTCTCGTGCATTTTTTTCTCTCAATGTTCCTGCCTCACATTTTTGTCAGATTTAGCAATGAATAAGGGTTTGAATTAGTGTTTTGGCCATTCTTCCCTTAATAGTGCTTAATAGTACTCTTCCTCTAAAACAGAGGCATGCCATATTTATCTCTCTTACCCTTCATTTGGTTGTGTTGATTTGCTCTCAAGTGTTCTGTGACATCACTGTCTGTCTAAGAGAGCTGTCTGAGAGAGCGGTAAGACAGAAAAAAAAGGTTCATTCAGATATGCTGTCTTTTATGCCACAAGCCTGTAGCCAGCATAAACAGCAACAATAACATGCCAGTGGGAGATGGGAAAGTGGGTGACGGAATTGTCAAAATGATGAAGGTCTCAGTTGTGACACACTGTTTTCCTGTATTCAGACTGAGTCTGATCAGCACAGAGAGGGAAAGAGAGGCAGGGATAGGCAGAGCTCCAGTGCTACTAAATTCAGGCGACACTCCCGTGTGTGCTGATGATGTCAGAGCGACTGAGTATGATGTCAGCATGTGGTACAGTGAATGACACACTAGTTGACAGGTTTATAATAAAATCATACAAAAGGAACTGTTCACCTAAAGGAATCTTTAATGAACAACTGTTTTCTCTCTCTCTCCGTATGTGTGTGTGTGTGTGTGTGTGAGACTGCATGTATGTTCAAGTATTTGTGTGTCAGTGTGGAGGCAATTATTTTTTGCTCTATGGCAAGGAAGATTTTTAAGCTGAGACAGCTTCCTATGTGTGTGCGTGTGTGTGTGTGTGTGTGTGTGTGTGTGTGTGTGTGTGTGTGTGTGTGTGTGTGTGCGTGTGTAATTCTCTGGTCTTCATTCTTATTCACTGTTCACATTGCTTACAGATGGATTTGCAGATCACTCACTCTGGCCTGCATGCCTTGGCGAGCTGAGATTGATTGATGGCTATCAGATCAGGGCTTGACTGCCCCCAGATTAAATTTCATTTGCTGAAGTTGACAATTTAAGCGTGCAGACAGGAAAATGAAAAGATGAGTCTGTGTATGATGTGTGTGTGTGTGTGTGTGTGTGTGTGTGTGTGTTTGTGCGAGAGAGAGAAAGAGAGAGAGAGATTTGTGAAATGGATCCTTCTGTTTCTAACCATTGCTTAGAATGACACAATATTTGGACATTCTACACACTTCTACTGACACTGCAGTACCCACAATAAAAGTTGCTCACAAGAGTTCTTTTGAAAGTTAATAACATACCATACATCACCACAGTTAATAACATCACCATACCTCACCACAGTTAACAACATACCATACCTCACCACAATGATTAATATCACCACACCTCGCCACAATAAATAACATCACAATACCTCACCACAGTTAATAATATGTCATACCTCACCACAATTAATACTAAAATATAACTGAAATAACTGAAATCACCATTCACGTTCTGGAGCCTTGGCATAATTCCCGTCCAGCTGACTTCACAGGCCTTGATTTATGCTTATACCTCCACCTGACAGACTCTTGCACTATCAGTGATATATCCCAGTCAGTTAGACAGATCAATGCAGCACACACACAAACAGACACATACACACACACACACGAACACACACACACATATCCCAGTCAGTTAGACCGATCAATGCAGCACACACACACACACACACACGGACGATCTGCGAGGCAGGAGTGTTTTTTTTTTGTTTTTTTTTAGAAAACAGAGAGAGAGAGGAAGTCTCATGTTAGAAGTCCCATGTCTCAAGTCTCATTTTCAACAATCAAGGTATTCATGACCAGAATCTCTCTACTAAATCCATATGGCCCATCCCAAAAATCTCTTTCACCATTCAACATCATCATCTTCATAATCATATCCATATGACATAGGCACTGAAGTGCCCCGCCCCCCGCCCCTTGTTTTTTGCTGTCTGATTTCAGGCACTTGTTCTCGGCAATGTGGCTTATCTTCACACTCATCTGAGTATTCAGACCTATCTCAGGAAGACAGAGTACTTTATCTGGCAGCCTTAGACTAACATCAGACACATGTTTCTACACAAAAGACAAGCTGAGGCTGTCAGCAAACAACTCAGAGAATGTATGTGTGTATGACAGAGAGAGAGAGAGAGAGAGAGAAAGAGAGAGAGAGAGAGAGAGAGAGAGAGAGAAGGGGAGAGAGAGAAGGGGAGAGACAGAGAGAGAGACAGTGTGCACAAAAAGAAAGAGAGAGAGAAAGGAAGTTTATGTGTGTGTGTCTGTGTGTGTGGTATGTATCGTCCTGTCACCAGTTTTGGGCAGGGTAAATGGCATAATTTTTATTTTCCCCAAAATGTCATCTTTCTAAATATGGTGTGTAGTATTAAAGGAACTGAGCACTTTTCTGAGCAGGGAGGAGGGACACTGTCTGACACCTCTGGCACTGTCAGACCACTAAACAGAGAGGAAAAACAACAATCTTTACCCAACTTTCACGTTCAGTCAACAGCACAACTTACTTCAATAAATAGTTTGTGAGCCCTCTGACAGTGCTCAGGAACATTGCCCTCTGTGATGTGGCCAGTAATCATCAGACGTGTGTGGTGCACATCTAATACAGAAATGTGCAGAGTCAGGTAAATTTAGGCACTGGTTTGACAAACACTGGCCTAAGACATCTCTCCCGATCCATAGAGCTTTTAAGCACCAGACCTCAAGGACAGTTCCCTATGTGGGAACCATCTCCCAGTTACTGTGAGTTGTACTGTCAGAGGCTAGTGAGTTGAATAAGAATTACAGTTGAGTCCTACAGTAAAACTGACAGTAATGCTGGTGAGCCTTAGTGTTTGGACAGAGTCTGAAACGGTCACATGACCTGCTGGCACTCCTTACAGTCTTCATTCACTGTCACTGCCACAAATGGAGCTGTTGGCTATGTGTTTTGTCAGACATCGAAATCCACAGGACACACACACACACACAGGACACACACACCGCACAACTTATCGCAATACACACCCACATACAGACAGACAGACTGACAAACAGACAGACACACACACACACAGCACAGCACAACTAACCTCAGTGTACACACACACACACACACTGACAATGACCCCTCATTTAACCAAAGAATTGTTTCCAGAAATGAGTGATCAAAAAAGCATCTTTTTTCCTCATTAATCATTCACACTAATTACACTAAGCATTTACCACAGAGGAAAAGCACAAACCCTCTTTTCACCATGAAACACTCAAACTGATTAAGAGAGACAGAGAGTGAGGCTCAGAAAACTCCATTACAGAAAAAAAAATCAGAGGAAGAAGGGGGGAGAGGGGGTTGTGAATGTTGTAAAGAAATCGCAGAGGACCAGGCTGCCTAACAGACAAGCAAATTAACCAAGTAAATGAATACACACTCTGCCCCAGTCAGGAGAGAGCCTCCAATTTCACCAGCCTCCATACATATGAATACACATGATACACATGTCAAATAATTTAGTGACAGCTTCTACAGCAATTATAATTTCTGTTCTTCCGTTAGACATGGACAAATGCTAACATTTCCTTTATAGAGATTTCACAATGATTGCTCCATTCGGTCCTGTCTGGATCTGAGGTTCTCTTCTCCATGCTCTGAGGCATGGTCATTTTAGTGTGTGTGTGTGTGTGTGTGTGTGTGTGTGTGTGTGTGTGTGTGAGTGTGTGTCTGTGTGTGTGTGTGTGCTTGTGTGTGTGTGCGCGTTCGTCTGTGTGTTAGAGAGACAGAGAGAGACAGAGAGAGTATAATGCTACCTATGTGTCTGCATATGATGATACACACTAAAATGTCAACAGAGTGATTGGCATTTAAAAATACTGCATAACTAAACAGCATAATTCTCCCAAAATATAATTCACTTGTTGCAAAAAAGTAGAAAGTGTAAGACCACTTCATATTTTTAGAAATATGTCTCTGTGAATAGGCCCGGTGAAGCAGTAGGATAAAGTAAGTGGATTTTGTAGCCTTGTATCACTGACTGCTGTATTAAAGTAGAAACTTAATGTGTTCACTCAAGGAGAAAGAGACAAATAATCCATAGCCTGCTTCTTAAATCACACAGCGTTCTCACAATCACGCTATGATGACAGATATGATCCACAATATTAGACAAATATGCTAGTCACATACACGCACACCCGTGCATACAGACACACACACGCACGTACACACACACACACACACACACATCACTGTGGATGGGGAGTAAAGTAAGAGTAATGACATCTTCTTGAACAGGTTTTTTAGGGACAAAAAAATTAAAAGCCCATTTGCTGTCATTAGTCTGTGATTTGTGAGCGGATTCCATTAAACATTTACAGCAACAGATTTCCCCCCCATTAAAACATAAGGTACTAGAGGAATGCTCACCCTTGTCAAACACCTGAGAGAAATGACTGAGCACCAAATCCATTTAGCTTACATCTATGAAACCCTTAAACAGAGAGAGAGAGAGAGAGAGAGAGAGAGAGAGCGTGTGCGGTGAAACACTCACAACCTTGTCTCATCTCCTCTGATCACCCTCAAGTTTGTATTTCTCTCTCTCTCTCTCTCTCTCTCTCTCTCTCTCTCTCTCTCTCTCTGTGAATGAGGAGGGAAATTATTTTATTCAAAAGCTCTACATTCTAATATTCCTGATGTAGGTTTTGAATGAGAGCCCTATTGAATAGAGCTCTGCTCAAGTGCATCTTGATAGAGATGTCCATCACATGGAACAGTGAGGAACCACATCAGTTCTGTAAACTTCTTCTCAAGCTTTACAGGTAAGACAAGATGTCCTCACTCCAACACTACCGATCTCCTTGGATCTACATTTAGAGTGAACTAGGGTCCTGAGGTAATGGTGAATTTCCACTGACTTCCATAAAAGACATGAATTGGTTTGAGCCATGTAAACAGAATGGTTGAACAGGTGGCTTTTAGACCACCTTTTTAAACTGATGGTCAGTTGCTTGTTTGACACAGATAAACTGGCTGCAGAAAAAAAGAAAAGGAATCTGTGAGGAGCAGTTTGGCATTTCAGCAATAATAGCCTGTTCCACTGGATTTAGTATTCCCAGTCTGACCCACACATTCAGCACATATTCAGTAGATATCCAGCACATCTGAGTGAGCCATTCAAGGTGCTGATGAAGGGCTGACTAGTGAGGTGAGAGCTTAAACTGAACAAACATTTAACCTGGTTGAGGGTCCTGGGCCTGGGCTGGTAGTCTAACAGTGGAGGGCTTCAAGAGACTGTCTGGCCAGTGGAGAGTTCTACAGTGGAGGGTGGGGCAGTGGAGAGTTCTACAGTGGAGGGTGGGGCAGTGGAGAACTCTGCAGCCATCGCTGGTTGATTTAGACTTGTGCTCAATTAAACTGTGCTGTGGCATTCATAAAACACATGGGTTAAACCGATATTTTACCAATGTGAGTTTGGAAAAATTGTTCAACAAAATATTTTAAAAGGTTGGTTGAAATTTTGTGCGGACTAAGGTGGCCTGTACATTAGCTCATTATGAAACAGTGTGTGGTCTATATACTGTTCATTTATTATGAAGCAGTGTGTGGTCTATATACTGTTAGTTCATTATGAAACAGTGTGTGGTCTATATACTGTTAGTTCATTATGAAACAGTGTGTGGTCTGTATACTGTTAGTTCATTATGAAACAGTGTGTGGTCTATACACTGTTAGTTCATTATGAAACAGTGTGTGGTCTATACACTGTTAGTTCATTATGAAACAGTGTGTGGTCTATATACTGTTAGTTCATTATGAAACAGTGTGTTTGTCTATATACTGTTAGTTCATTATGAAACAGTGTGTGGTCTATATACTGTTAGTTTATTATGAAACAGTGTGTGGTGTATATACTGTTAGATCATTATGAAACAGTGTGTTTGTCTATATACTGTTAGATCATTATGAAACAGTGTGTTTGTCTATATACTGTTAGTTCATTGTGAAACAGTGTGTGGTCTATATACTGTTAGTTCATTATGAAACAGTGTGTGGTCTATATACCGTTACTTATAATGAAACAGTGTGTGGTCTATATACTGTTAGTTCATTATGAAACAGTGTGTGGTCTATATACTGTTAGCTTGTTATGAAATAGTGTGTGGTCAGTTATGCATCTTCACACTCTGAATGAAATGTTTCCATGTCATCTTTGAAATAAAAGCAGAAAATACATAAATGATAACACAGACTAGTGTTTCTTAATATTCACACAAATATGAGTTCACATGTTGTGTAAGTTTGCCCTATTGGACAAGTCCTTATGAAGGACAATCTTGTCCCCAGACTGAACGCTCACTGATTTGTGTTGGCCAGTTAATACTGTTAACTCAGGACTTCCAATGGTTCTCAATTTAGACTGGGAATAGAGACGAAAGTTCCTGTTTATATTTCAGTCATGACACTGGTGTAGGGCAGTGTCCTGGCAACATGTGACCAAAGAAATACCTCAGCCAACAGACGTTTCATGGCTATTCAACCCACAACAAACCAGAAGTTTCTTTGAGAGTTCCTGAACTTGTCAACTGCTTACAGGAATTAAAAGAAGAATCTGGAGCTCCCTTCAATGATACACAGACTTTTGAAGTGTTGACAAGCCAACAGCCTGTGCTGAATCATTTGTCTTCTCCTGTGATGTTTGTTTTGCCAATGTCATGACTCATCAAGCACTGAATTTACATAGCACAGCTAAACTGGACTAAAATCTCTTTTTAATATGCACTTTGGCTTTTTCACCGATTGCTCCGGCTCATCTTCACACGTCACTCATATTGAATTGGATTTATGTGTTAGATATAACAATGCCCCTGGGCACAGCTACAAGTATACTGATATGTAAAGTCTCTGTGTATGGCAACCACAGCCATGCCACACCATAATTTTACCTTAAGCCTTCATTACCTGTCAAGAGTTAATTAAATTAGAATTGACTTTTGAGATGTGATTGGAGTCTGCACTGTGCTTTTGGAGTTTCAACTAGCACCTAAAAGAGAAAGCTTCAAACAGATTTACAAAATATCCCTACATATTATATGTTGTCTGTAAGAGCACAGAAAAATACATTATTTTTGATTAGTCAATCAGATATAAACATAATTTACTTTAAACCAAAGAAATAAGATATGTACTCTAAACTAGATTGAAAAAAGCCAGAATGTATATGAAGTGCTCTTCATTTCAACAGAACTTTATTCCAGAATCACAATACTTTTCTCCAGTTCAACATCACTCACTACAGTCAGTCTGTCTGCCTACTGTCTCTCTTACCAGCAGCACTCACTACAGTCAGTCTGCCTGCTATCTCTCTTACCAGCAGCACTCACTACAGTCAGTCTGTCTGCCTGCTGTCTCTCTTACCAACAGCACTCACTACAGTCAGTCTGTCTGCCTGCTGTCTCTCTTACCAAAAGCACTCACTACAGTCAGTCTGTCTGCCTGCTATCTCTGTTACTGTAATCTGTGCATGATATTGTGTCCATCTCTCTACAGTGACAGCTAGCTGTCCAGGTATACACTTACCTGACATAATTCCTTTTTCACAGTACTTTAATATATAGTGTCTATTTTATTCTCTCTCTCTCTCTCTCTCTCTCTCTCTAAGCTGTTTTATCAAATTTGTTTGCAAATCTCAACCCCCATCCCCTAGCCCGGCTTTCTGCCTTATCTGTTTTTCTCTGCACTTGTCCTCTTGCTCTCTCTCCAATCACTCGCAGCCACTTTAGCATTCATGTCCATAAAGATAGAGACAGAAAGAGAGAGAGAAAGAGAAAGAGAGAGGAGTGGGGGCTGTCACAGAAATAGCAGGAGTGATTTTTGAGAGAAGATGACTGCCTTTTTTTTTTTTTTTGTGATTCTCTAGAATTTGCTCTTATGATGTGGAAATGAGAACCAGTGAATGAGAGCAGAACAGTCTAGCTGCATGGGAAGAGTGCAGAGGGAAATGGATGTAAGCACAGAGAGCATTCAGGGTAAGTGATTCAGTATTAAGAACGGTTAGCCAAAAGAAAAAAAAAAATCTCAGATACATTCCTGAGACACCCCTTCTATAATTTTGCACTAAATATTGCAAATAACACCCAGCAGGTTGTGGGAGAGACTCCCAGGTCAGGGCCAGATACAACCGAGTCCCTTCTCCACACTAAATGCCGTAGTTCTTATGCTGAGTTTAAAATGAATTCTAAGTTTCAAAAAGCAGTCAAGGTCTTCAGGAGTCCTGTGCAGTGTAAGTTTATTGCATTCAGTAGTGAGCAAAATGCATCAAACTGAGTCAGGTCCCAGGGAGTGACATACATCTAATACATAAAATCATTTACTTATATCTAAAATTTTATCAATATGCTAAACCTATGTATCCAATAAACGCATAACACGGTTGTATGGTAACACCCTTTACATCATCCATTTTTGCATGGTCCAACCCACTCGCTTCCAGAATTTTCCCCAGATTTTCCCAGAATTGATTATTCCATACACCACTATTTCCAAAGTTTCCTTTTTAGGTTAAATATAAATATAAAAATAATATTCAACCATGTCCTCATCTTACCCCGGATGCTCAACCATGTCCCCAATCTCACCTCAGATACTTTACCCTTAATGCAGGTGTTAGCTATCAAGCGATGGGCCAGTCCATGCAAGGCGGACACTGAAGCAATGACATCCTGGCCATTACTTATGCTTCCCTGTCACTATAACCTAGATTTTACCCTGTTCATGTTGCCTTCAGTTTCGCTGATCTTGCATTTTCCCTTTTTTGGTTTACCAAGGCCCTCTTCCGTTGGCTTCAACATTCAGAGGCCTTCTTCCATTTCTCCAACAAGGCTACACCAGTAAGGAGCCGACAAACACGACTCTCTCTCTACAGTTTTTAAAGTCCACCACTTTATTAAACACCTCTCCCTGCTATAAGTTCTTTTTAATTTCAGTTTTTGAGTTAATTTCAAATTTTCAGTTTTTGTGACAATTTTCACTTTAACATAACATTAGTTTTTTCATATCACTATATTTGGACTTAGACTGGCTGAACAGACAGAGCTAACAGAACAGATCATTTGTGAGATTCTGTCCATTCCGTTATGCTTCAGATCTACTCATTACCATTCCTTCTTTATAACAGCATAACCCTTTTTTAGTTTAATATTTAGTACTTTTCTCAATTTAGTAAGATGAATTTAGTAAATAAGACACAGTAAACACCATGTCCTGCTTTCTGAATCTTGTTCATGATTTGTATACAAATGTGTTTTCTGAGGTCATTTGGATGGAGCCACAGGAGAAAAAAAGATTTCAGTGAAATATTAGCTTTCCTGCTCAGCTTCCGTGAACCTGCAAATTTCACTGCTAGTAACTTCATTTGGCAAGAATTTAAATAGTTTTCAAGAGCATTGTGATCATTTGCATAAAGTGGAGAAGGTGAGATTGACAGGGGCGTGTGTACAGCTCTCCTACGTCCGTTTCTTTACAGTGTCGCGACTCTGCTGTGTGCATGCAAAATGAGCACTCGACAAAAGGACGTGAGGTTCTATCACAGCTCTTCAACCAAGAAAGTGATAGAGAAGAGGAGGCGTCAGAATCTGATGACAATATTGAGAAAAACTGTGATGATGATACATAAACCCCATGTACTGCTCCATCACAGAGAAAAGATATTCCTTCAATGAAAGTCAGAATCAAGTCAGTGTTGCTAAAGGACATGCTGTCATCCATGCCTCAGATGTAGCAGCTGTATTTGAATTTTTCAAACAACAGTCAATAGAGGTGATTATGTTTGTGATGACCAAGTCTAAAGGGAAGACAGGTGTATCAGGATGATTGGAAACATCTTGAGATCTGTTTGTCAGTCTGGTCTGGGTGTATGTGTCTACACCATGAAAGACTGATCAAAGTCTTTCTGTTGTTCTGTGAACTAACTCAGTCATTAGCACAATCTTGACTCTTTGGCAGTCTGAGTCTGTTCTCTTGCTTTGGCTAGTCAGATCTGAAAGAGGGAAGGCTATAGAAGAGACACAAGGGATGGAAACTCCCATACTAGTGCACCATACCCAGGAATGCACAGTCCTTGATTTTATTCAGTCATGGAATGTTTAAGATGGCCTCTTCCTTTTTCTCTTGAGGTTCCAAGAGGCCATGTCAAATTTTAAGCTCTAGGTTCTGTGCCTCTGACAAGCCAAAGCTGTCTGTTCTGCCCAACAAAGGTATTCCAGCACTCTCAGTGCCTAATCCAGATGTTTTGCCCAGTATTCAGAGTGGGTGACCACATCATCCAGATAATCAATGGGGGCCCAGGTTAGTGTCCAGCAACCAGTGGAAGGAGACAAGACTCCTCATATAAGTTGAAAAGAACACCAGGAAGTAGGTCTCCTTCTCCCTGGCTGCTGGTCACGTCCAAAGTGGTACGGAACTACAATATCCATGTGAGGCATCCTAAACTGAGCCATAGAACAGATATTATTTTCAAATGCTGAGAATGATGAGAATGTTGAGAATGCTGAGAGTGTTGAGGATTCTGAGAATGTTGAGAATGCTGAGACCTTGCTCTGGCCCCAGAGGTCTTTGTAGTGTTGGAGGATGTTGTTAGGCTTCATAACTCAGCTCACCAGGGGGTGAAATAAAACTGAAAATCCTAAGGCTGGAGTACTCACACATCACAGGGTCACATAAACACATAAACTATTGATCCTGCATGTGTACAGTAAGGAGGAGGCTGGTTCTGGGTAGGCACTGTTGGATTCACAGGAGCCAATACATGTCACTTATTACCTGTGAGGGGGAAGGTGAGCCCTGGTCTGTCAGGATCTCTGTGGATATTGACACATATGAGGAGGAACCTACGGAGATTGTAATGACCAAAAATCAAATCCAGTATTAGATGTTGTTTCTGTTGTTACGCACTTTCTGACACTGTATTCGGCTGTGAGTCATACCTGTGTTCAGTGATGGTCGGAGAGAGATGAGCAGGCAGGCAGGCAGGCAGGCAGGGAGACAAGTAGGGAGGCAGGTATGCAGCCAGGAGATATACAGTGGTTAAATCAAATTTGCTTGAAGGGTTGAATGTTCAAAGTAACCAAAAAAGGGGTTTCTAAAGTTTCCAAAATTATGGAGTTTTCAAAATGGCAAATTGGACTGAGTCTGTAGAAATGGTGAAGAGCGTATAAGCGAAGAGACGGTAAGCGGTAAGCATTAAGCATCAAGCATTAAGCATCAAGCGTAGAAGTGTCAAGCGGAGATGTGGAGAAGCGTAAAAAACTGTTTGTTCACCAGCATCTTCCAGTGTCTAAACTGTGAGGCTCTACCTGGGTACATGGAGGACGCCATCTCAACTGCTGAGCTATGTGGTAAATGTCAAAATAAAAGTTTCAAACCAAAGGCCAGTGAATCTAAATAAAAAAAATAAAAATCTCAAGGAAAATAAATTTGAACTCAAATTTGGCTCCTACAGAGATCCTCGGCCATAGTTTTGAGCATGGCAATCTACGAGAAGATAATGCTCAGTCCAACTTCATGATATAATCCTCATGACTAGTATGCACCCAACTCGTCCTGATGCGCATGTCAAAGGCCAACGTGTTTGTAGTCAGCTAAATCTTAGTGAGCAGGTTGGGTTCAGCTTGACAGAAATTCTCCACCTCCTCTTCCTCTATGGACAGTCACTGAATCCAGTCCATCCTTCCCAAACCAGTGTCTTCATCACCCCCAAATGCACAAATGTATCTGTACATATACTGCATATGTCACGTAACTATGTTGTAACTAATGTTACTACATAACTAATGTGAATGTGGTGTACATTTAATGTGAACATCATCTATACAGTGGGCTAATATAAAAGACTGTTTATCTTTTATATGTAGAGGTAGGTGAGTGAGACATGAAAAGACATAATGTTCTCATTCTGAGAATAATTCAGTGTTCATTTCACCTGCTGGAGTCAATTTGACCCTTGATGTAAAAGACGTAATTTAATTTTAATGTAATTAGAGGGTGAAGAGAGTGATCATATTCATAAATCTGTCCCTTTCTTCCTGATCATCAGAAGCTGTGATTCCAAAGAATTCATCAACTATTCTGTCTGCCGTTGTTCCCTGTTCTATCTCAGCTCCTCTCTAATCTTCTCTAAGAGCGTGTGTGAGTTTGTGTGTGTGTGTGTGTGTGTGTGTGTGTGTGTGTGCTCCACATATGTCAATTACATTTTCACTCCTTCAAACACAGGCAACAGCAGAGAAAGGCCTTCATCATAGAGCCTGGATGACTTCCTCAGGCCATTCATGCATGATGCTGCTCTACAGAGCTGCTGACAAACGCTGCTGTAAGTGTGTCAGATCAAATGATCTCTAGAATTGCTTATTAAACACGACACATCAACTCTGCCCTGTTCTCTTAAGCAGGTTACATTAAGACTTTTACATCACTTTAGCTAAGAGGATCATTTGTCCCAAAGCTCACATGCCATTTAATATGCAGAAATGTGAGGGTCACATTTAGCTCTGCATCAACCAAGAATTAGTATGAAATTTACAGCTGTCTGAGATCTTACCACTACATCACTAAAGATATACACACACACGCATAAAACACGCAGACGCATAAAGCACACAGACACGTCTCTGACTTTCTTCTCTCTCTCTCTCTCTCTCTCTCTCTCTCTCTCTCTCTCAAAAGGCTTCACAGTATTGGCCTTTGTTTTTTTAAACCACACTCATATCTCTCTTTCTCTGAGATGTGTCAAGAGGACAGAAGTGCTGAGGTGGACACTCTCCGTGGGTAGGGATCTGTGTAACAGTGTGAAGACACTCTGTTTTCCACGCTACACAAACCAGCTGACCATGAACACTTCAGCTGATTTTTATTGATTTCATGAGGATCTCCCAGTCACTGACTTTTACTGCAGGAATAAAAGGCAATTTATGAACATTACACCTTTCCTTGCCTTCATAAAATACAAACTGGCACCGCATACACACAGTTCATTGATCAGCTCTGATGACAGACATAACCAATAAATCTCACGAAACCCTCTTGGGTTTTTTATCCTATTTTCATCTTTCTACTTAAACATTCTACACACACACATATGTATATGTATATGTATATACATATGTATATGTTTCGACCTCTCACTCACTCTCTCTCTCTCTCTCGCTCTATATAGGTCAAAGCATACACATATATAGAGCCTTGCTTCTGACTTCCCTTCTCCCCTGGTCCACTGGCATCCAATCCCATCTCACTTGTTTCGACCTCATCTCCCTCCAAGGCTCTACCAGTCAACGCTTCTTCAAACAGATGTCTGAAGCTACCTTAGTCTGACAGCATCCTCAGGGTGATTTCTGTTGTGTAACAGAAAGGGAAGTATCTGATATTCTAATCTAAAACACAATCCATTTATACAGCTTCCTCAGAGTCTCCCAACTTTACTTACAATGTCCTGTGGAGAACATTCCACCCTTTTCAACTTCTGTTTACTGTAAAAAATAAAGGCTGTTCACATTATTACAAACCATAACAGACCCACAGTGGCACAGAGTTTCCAAGGCTACCTAAGTTAATGGACTTTTATGATTTTTGTACTCCATTCAAGGGCCAAAGAATGTTTAATAAAGTGCAAGATCAGTTTAGGTGTGATGAATCTGTCCTCTTTTCTGCTTCATTAGATTATGTTTTCACTGCAGCCTGCCTTAATGAGGTCTCCGGGGACAGTGGAAGAACTTTATTGTCGCCATGATGTTAACATGCATTTCCTTTAAGAGAAGCAAAGATAACACTAAAAAAACAAAGATGACATCTGGAAGGACTGATGGCTGCTCCTAACCATTACAAATGTACTAAACAAATCAAAACCAATCTGTGATGTCTGACAAGACATGTGAGAAGGAAAAGTGGATAAGACTTGTAAATATGGCTTTAAATCAGCGCACATGGTTGCTCATTCTGGGCATGACTCACCTACTTCACATGTTTTATAATAAGCTGAAGATAAAAGCCTTATCTTTTTGTGGATCAAGCATTTCAAGCGCTTCACAGTGCCTCATGTTGACACAAGATGTTTGGGCTGTCCTGAAAATATCAGAGGGTAACACTTACTCATCATTTTCAATACTCACTTATACGACACAGCGCATAATTCTCATTAAGAACATATCTCACATCACTCCCAATATATCACTCACAACATCACACACACAACATATCACTCCCAATTTCACACTCACAACATATCACTCCCAACATCACACACACAACATATCACTCACAGTATCACACATACAACATATCACTTACAACATCACGCATACAACATATCACTCACCATATATCACTCCCAACATCACACACACAACATCACACTCACAATGTATCACGCACAACATCACACTGACAACGTATCACTCACAATGTGTCACACCCAACATCACGCTCGCAACATATCATTACCAACATCACACTCACAATACATTATTCCCAACATATCACTCACAACATCACACACACAACATATCACAAACAATACATCACTCCCAACATATCACTCACAACATCACACACACACAACATATCACTCACAACACATCACTCACAACATAGGGATGTACCCGAATCCAAAAATGTTATTTGGGAAAGTACAAATATTGTGATGGAAACAGAGATTTCTCATACCAAAAGTCACTCCTTATTATTTGGGGGGGGGGGGGGGGGGGGGCATGACTGACATGCTTGCGCGTCGGCCATTATGTTTCTTCAAATCGATTCATATCATTGTAGATGACCAAGATAAAAATGCCCACTCTGTTTGCAGCTACACTAACTAGTCGTTTCATTTACAACACATCAGTGGCGGTTTCATTTAATACACAACAGTCAGCGCTACCACGATGTCATAGCGTATGCTACCTTGCAACTTCACAACTTCTAATTTCAGCGGGACAGGAACGTATTTTCAGCGTAGGGTAGCCTACTTTAGATGGAATGACAAAGAAATTGTGCTTCATAATCGAGTAATCTCTGGTGGTCATTCCGATTTCCCATATCAACAATATACATCCCCTCCTGGAATCGCAACCTTATCATGGTGGAGGAGTTTGTGAGCCCCTGTGATCCTGGGAGCTGCGCTGCCTGGAGCATGTAGCTCCTGGTAGGGTCACCCAAGGCAGAGAGGTCCCAGGTAAGGGGCCAGACAAAAAGTGACTCTTAAAGCCCTTATGAATAGCACCCACAGAGAAACAGGCAACTCGCCTGGAATAGGGAGACCGGGGCCCCCACCTGGAGCCAGGCCTGGGAGAGGAGCTCGTAGGCGAGTGCCTGGTGGTGGGACCTGCCTTGGGGTCTGGCTGGGCTCAACCCGAATGAGTCACGTGGTGCCACCCTCTTGTGAGCCCACCACCTGCGAGGAGAGAAATAGGGGCTGGGTGTGATGCCACACGGGTGGCAGGTTGGGGCGAAGGCCCTGGCGGTCTGGACTTGTGGTACAGAAACTGGCTTTTGGTACGTGGAATGTCACCGCTTTGGGGGGAAGGAGCTGGAACTTGTGCGGGAGGTGGAGTGATACCAACTAGATATAGTTGGGCTCACTTCTACACACAGCCCTGGCTCTGGAACCAAACCCCTGGATGGGGGCTGGACTCTACCCTTCTCCAGAGTTAACCCAGGGTGAGAGCCGATGGGCAGGTGTGGGGTTACTTGTTAGCCCCTGACTACGCGCTGCTGTGTTGGAGTTTCAGACAGTTCATAAAACTTAGTTTAATTAAAATAAAAATAAAAGAGAGGGAGATGAAAAGTACAATATGAGGATGTGGGAATATATTTCATAATTAATTATATGCCAATATAAAATTAATTTGACAAAAATTGTGTTGCCAATGAATACTAGGTTAGAAAATACAACACTTGCCTGATTTAATGCGATTTCTGGTTTAAACCATGCCCACTTCCTGCCTACTATCCGAATACAGATACAGACACAGATAATTTTGTTGGGTGAACAGATACAGATACAGATAATGACATCTCTGTGCACATCTATTCCCGACATCACACACATCACACTCACAAGATATCTGTAACGACCTCGTCTCCTCCCGCACCGACTCCAGCCATTCAGCGATCGGCGTCGCCGGTTTACTAATCATCGGCCAATCCCTTCATCATCCACACCTGTGTTCACTTTTGTTTTCCCTGATTTTCCCCTCTTCATTAACGCCTCTGTTTCTCCCCTTGGTTGCGAAGTCTACATGTACCCTATGTGTAATCTGAGCGTCTCGAATCTGTTTTTGGATACCTCCTGTATTATTCTGTGTTGCTTCCAGTTTATTTTCCGTCCTGTTTTGGAGTTTGTGCACTCGCTTGTTTTTCATTAAAAATTCAACCAACTCTGCACTTGCGTCCAGCTTCCTGGTGATCTCGTTACAGAAGACTTCGCCGCCACATGGACGCAGCAGAAATCCCACTTCCCATGGACGATGATCCAGCCCCCCCGGCGCGTCCCCGCCGGATCCAGCCCTGGCCCAGTTGGTGGCAGATCAGCAGCGTGAGTTGTTCCACCTTCGCAGAGCCCTGGGTGATCTAGCCCGTCATGTGGAACGCCTTACCGTATCGCTGCCTCAACCTCCCCCAGCTCCTAATCCTCCTCCTGCGCCGCCAGCCGAGCCTCATCGCTACCAAGATTCCCCGGTTAAACTCCCCCAACAATACGATGGTTCACCCTCCAAATGCCATGGTTTCCTTACCCAGTGCCAGCTGTTTTTTGACCAACATCCTTCCTTCACAGATTCCACAAAGATTGCCACCCTAATTAATCTCCTCACGGGAAGAGCTCGGCAGTGGGCGACAGCTGTTTATGACCAAAGAGGAGCAGAAGTTTCCTCCTATGCCCACTTCGTTGAACACTTCCGAGCTGTTTTTGATCATCCTGAGGAAGGGAGAGAGGTTGGTGAACGCCTGCTCCGGCTCACCCAGGGCACTAGTTCTGCTGCTGATTACTCGCTGTCTTTTCGCATCGCTGCGGCAGCCAGTGGCTGGAATGAACCAGCTCTCTGTTCCATTTACCGGCGGGGACTGAGAGACGATCTCCAGATGGAACTGACCTGTCGGGGGGAAAGTCTTAGTCTGGATGCTCTCATCGCCCTCTCCATTCACCTCGATCGTCAGCTGCAGGAACGTCGTCGTCTGTCCCGAGTCACCAGGTTGCCCATCCCACCTGGTCCAGACCCCGAGCCCGAGCCCATGGAGATCGGAGCCGCGCGTCTGACCGCCTGTGAACGCCGTCGCCGAATCGAGCAGGGGTTGTGTCTGTACTGTGGAGAGGGGGGGTCACCTGTTGTTGAGTTGTCCTGTCCGCCCTGCTCGCTCTCGAGGAGCTAGTAGAGAGGCGCTCACTCGGGAAATGACCCCCCAACACAAGGTAAGCGCCTCCTGTTTCACTTTATCTGCCAGACCCTTCTTAATTCCTGTGACAGTGCACTGTGGTGATTCCTTGGCCTCTCCACTTACAGCCCTGCTAGACTCCGGGGCGGCGGGGAATTTCATCAGTCACTCCATGGCCCAGGCTCTTCATCTTCCCCTCTGTCTTCTTCCTGACCCGATCCCTGTGCATTCCTTGGATGGCCGTCCTCTGGGCAGCGGGATGGTTACCCACGCCACCGACCTGATCACCCTCACCGTTGGGGCTCTCCACCAGGAGGACATCGCTCTTTTGGTGCTCCAGTCATCAACCCATCCACTCATCCTCAGACTCCCCTGGCTACAAAAGCACAACCCCCACATTTCCTGGTTGGAGAAAGAAATCATCGCCTGGTCTCCCGTGTGCCGACATCGGTCTCTTCCGCTCATCTGTGCTGCCACCTCAGTGGAGAGTCCCCCAGTGACCACGCCTCCTGAGATCCCTCACCAATACCAAGACCTGAGGGAAGTATTCAGTAAAACCAAAGCCACCTGTCTCCCTCCTCATCGCTCATGGGATTGTGCCATCGACCTCCTAGCCGGTACTTCACCGCCCCGTGGTTGTGTGTATCCTCTCTCCGTGAAAGAAACCCAAGCAATGGAGGAGTTCATCGAGGAAGCCTTGCAGCAGGGATTTATCCGTCCTTCAACCTCTCCAGCCTCTGCAGGTTTCTTTGTTGAAAAGAAGGATGGAGGTCTCCGTCCCTGCATCGATTACAAGAGTCTAAATTCCGTCACGGTGAAGTACCGGTAGCCGCTCCCTCTGGTGCCGTCAGCCATCGAACAGCTTCGGGGGTCCCGGTTTTTCACTAAATTGGACCTCCGAAGCGCTTACAACCTCATCCGTATCCGAGAAGGAGATGAGTGGAAAACCGCTTTCAGCACAACCTCTGGCCATTATGAATATATGGTGATGCCTTTTGGTTTGGTTAATGCACCATCTGTCTTTCAGGCCATGATCAACGACGTGCTGCGGGACATGCTGGGGAGATTCGTCGTAGCTTACATCGACATTCTGATCCATTCTGCCACACTCTCCGAACACGTTTCACACGTCCGTCGAGTGCTGTCCCGCCTCCTCCAACGTCACCTCTATGTAAAGGCAGAGAAGTGCAGGTTCCACCAAACCACCATCTCCTTCTTGAGATACGTGATCAGTCCAGAGGGGGTGAGAATGGAGAAGGATAAGATCAGCGCGGTGACATCCTGGCCAGAACCCACTACGGTGAAGGAGCTCCAGTGTTTTCTGGGCTTTGCCAACTTCTACCGCCGCTTCATTCGAAACTTCAGCTCAGTGGCTGCCCCCCTCTCGGCTCTTCTGAAGGGACATCCAAATCGTCTCCGTTGGACGGATTCTGCCAGATCGGCTTTCAGTCAGTTAAAGAAACGATTCACTACAGCACTCATCCTGAAAATGCCTGACCCCCAGAGGCAGTTCGTCGTGGAAGTGGATGTGTTTGACACCGGTGTGGGGGCGGTGCTCTCGCAACGCCATGGTGAGCCAGCTAAACTGTTTCCGTACGCTTTCTTTTCCAGGAAATTATCCCCAGCCGAGAGGAACTATGACGTGGGCAACCGTGAGCTGTTGGCGGTGAAGTTGGCACTAGAGGAGTGGAGACATTGGCTAGAGGGGTCTCAGGAACCATTCCTCGTGCTAACCGATCACCGCAACCTGGAGTACATTAGAGGAGCAAAGCGGCTCAATCCACGTCAAGCCAGGTGGGCCCTCTTTTTCTCTCGGTTCAATTTTACTATTACCTTTCGCCCAGGGACAAAGAATGGCAAGGCAGATGCCCTCTCGCGTATCCACGGGTCGAACGCAGTCTCCTCAGAGGACAAGACCATCCTGGCCCCCTCGCTGACCGTCGCACCCATTCAGTGGAATATAGAAGAAAACATCCGAAGGGGTCTTGAGAGAGAACCCGCGCCTCCAAACCAACCCGTGGATAAAACCTTTGTCCCCACGACGCTCCGCGAGAGGATCATCATCTGGGCTCACACCTCTCTGTCCTCCGGTCATCATGGAATAACCCGAACCACCCAGCTCATTTCTGACAAGTATTGGTGGCCCCCCTTGGCCTCTGACGTGATGCGGTATGTAAGATCATGTTCTGTTTGCGCCATTACCAAGACCCCACAAGAAGTCCCAGCCGGAAAACTCCTCCCATTGCCTATTCCACAGAGACCGTGGTCTCACATTGCAATAGATTTCATCACAGATCTACCTCAATCCAACGGAAACACCATGGTCTTGGTAGTGGTAGATCGATTTTCCAAAGCTTGCCGCCTAAATCCCTTTGCTTCTCTCCCCTCTGCTCTCCAGGTTGCGGATGCCATGTTCCACCATATCTTCCATTGTTTTGGCCTTCCGGAGGAAATTCTCTCCGACCGTGGCCCCCAGTTTACCTCTCGGGTGTGGAAGGCTTTCATGGAGAGACTGGGAGTCACAGTTAACCTCACATCGGGCTACCATCCGGAATCTAATGGCCAGGCAGAGCGGACCATCCAGGACCTGGGGAGGTTCCTCCGTAGCTACTGCTACAGCTGTCAGCACGACTGGTCTCAGTTTCTGCCCTGGGCGGAATACGCTCAGAATTCTCTGTCATTCTTCTACTGGTCTAACTCCCTTTCAGTGCGTGCTAGGATACTAACCTCCCTTGTGTCCCTGGAATCCGAGCCAGACAGAGGCTCCTGTGGTGGATGACTGGTTTCGGCGGGCGGAAAGAGTTTGGCAAATGGCCCGTGCACATCTCCAGAGAGCCGTCCGCCGACAAAAGTTGCAAGCAGATCGCCACCGCAGGGACCCCCCAGTTTTCTTGCTCTCTACCCGAGACATCAAGCTCCGCCTGCCTTGCCGTAAATTCAGCCCGCGGCTTGTGGGGCCGTTTAAAGTCCTCCGGAGGGTCAACCCGGTTAGCTATACATTACAATTACCATCAAATTATAAAATCTCACACACCTTCCATGTCTCTCTCCTCAGGCCGATGATTCCCGGTCCACTAGCTGATGCGGACCCGCGGGACGCTCCACCTCCCACATTGGAGATAGACCGCACACCAGCTTACTCGGTGCGCGCTCTCCTGGACTCCAGACATCGTCAGGGCCGCATGCAGTATTTAGTGGACTGGGAGGGGTAATGTCCCGAGGAGCGATGCTGGGTCCCCGTTTCTGATATCCTGGATCCCAATGTCATCACTGAATTTCATTGAAATGACCCTAATCGCCCAGCTCCTCACCCTCGGGGACATCCCCCTGTCCGGCGACGTCACACGGCTGGAGCCATGCCTCAAGGGGGGGGTGCTGTAACGACCTTGTCTCCTCCCGCACCAACTCCAGCCATTCAGTGATCGGCGTCGCCGGTTTACTAATCATTGGCCCGTCCCTTCATCATCCACACCTGTGTTCACTTTTGTTTTCCCTGATTTTCCCCTCTTTATTAACGCCTCTGTTTCTCCCCTTGGTTGCGAAGTCTACACGTACCCTATGTGTAATCTGAGTGTCTCGAATCTGTTTTTGGATACCTCCTGTATTATTCTGTGTTGCTTCCAGTTTGTTTTCCGTCCTGTTTTGGAGTTTGTGCACTCGCTTGTTTTTCATTAAAAATTCAGCTTCCAGCTTCCTGGTGATCTTGTTACAATATCACTCCCAACATCACACTCACAACATATATCACTCAATATATCACACTCAACATTAATTTAAATACTCATTAAAAATAATTAAATTAATTTTAGTTGTACCTGATGCCTTGAAAATCTTGTTGTTTCTTATTATCACTGGAAAACCAATAACACCTGATCTGTAGGTTTCTGATTTTCAGGATGCCTCCACCTTGTGACCAATTCACTGTTGTAAAATGTATGGGCAAGCTAGGGCTAAAGACAAACAACATTTCTCCATAACTGTCACCTATAACAGTCACTCAAAACATTCACCCATAATAATCACTTATCACTTGATAACATTCATTATGATATTCACTTATAGTGCTGGCACATTACATTCACTGATAACATTCACTTATGTTCACTCATAACATTCAGTTATGAGTAAAGTTATAACATTCACTTATAACATTCACTCATAGCACTCAATTATATCATTCATGTATAATATACATTCATAACATTCATTTATAATGTTCATCTATAACAATTACTCATTTCATTCCGTTTTGGTGGGGCCTGACTTAGAACATGAAGATATTAAACGGCACAACAAATCAATATCACATTTATATTCTAATGTAGTTTCAAGAATATAAGAAATGTTTCTAAAGATGCCAGTGGAGAGAACATACAGGCAGTGCTTCACATAAAATTGAGAACAAACACAAAAAAACTTCGAAACTCTAATTAAGAAGCATGAAACCTGGTCTTTTCATCAAATTTTACACTCAGAAAACATCTCGGTGTTTGGAAAAATGAACTTGTAATAAACAAAAAGGAAACAAATCTGTTAAATACCAATCTCCCACTTATATACTCAAACACACACACATAGATGCACAGACACACACACACACACACGCACACGCACATGCTTGCACGCAGGCACGCACACACACACACACCCATGCGTGCACACACACGAATACACACACACACACACACACACACACACACACACACACACAGAGGGAGGGGGAGAGAGAGAGAGAAGAATGTCAACCTCACTGTAGGCCACAGATAAAATGACACAGTGATATTGGCATCATATCATATCAACAATGACAAATAGAGAATAAGAAAATAATAGAAATTAGAAAATAATAAAATTTCACTTATGGTTATCATCGTCAGAATAATCATCATCATCAGTCTTTGCATGAATTTCTTTTCAGAAAATTAATCCTTTTCTTTCCCATAAGTCTAATAGTGTTCTAAATCTGAGAGCTTTAACTAAAAATGGTTTTGGCTATCACCAGACAACGTCAGAATGTAACATACAAGTCAGACATGCATTGTCTTTTTAATGCAAATTCATATTTAATCTGACTTTAATGCAAATTATCTTATAAATAATATTGTAAACATTATTAAGTAATACATATATAAGTAATATATACAAAATATAATATTAGTAAAATGTAATATATAAGTATTATAAGTGTTCTCATGTTACAGGATGTAGATGTTCTTGTGTGATGATGTTAAAAACATGAAGTAATTGAAATTGTCTCTGTTTTATTTGTTCACATGAAACAGACATGGATTGAATGAGGAAATGAATTTTCCAGGATGGAATGCAGTGGAGGAAAATATTGATCTGGATGCAGAGTCGTAAAAGAGGGAAATGACTGAACACTGTCAAATGATTTTTATTAAAGCACTTCAGTGAGCCTTTTTTAGTGCTCCTAGTGTGTTTTAACGTAATCATATAATGAGTGCATGGTTATATAAAAATTTTATAAAGTGCATTGTTCCCTGGTTCAAAAATTCAATTAAAAGCATGAACAAATTCAAACTTATTTGGCGTGAATGATTTTATTGAATTTTAACTATGTTGGATTAAGCTGATTTTGGAGTCTCAGGAGGCTGTGGAGAGAGAGTGCTCCAGTGTCTGTTTTTCCTGCTCTCTCTCTCCACAGTAACTGTGGGCCTCTCTGATTCCACTTGTACATTCTACAGGCACCTGTTCTCTTAGGTCAAAGCCATTTGACCAGTGTCTCTTTCTCTCTCTTTATCTCTGTCTGAATATGAGGTTAGTCTGACAGGACAAACTCTGTGTCATCAGCCATTCAGAACAGTCAAATAAAAAAGCAGACCACTTAACTCTTGAGTCAACCCTTCATCCAAGAGCGTGGAGCATTCGTAATTAATGAAAAGTTAGCCAAATGCTGTGTTGATCTCTTTAACCATGGAGAGAATTTCTGTCTGTCTCTCTCTCTGCAGCAGGTAGATTAGTAGGTGTTTAGAATTCATGACATGCACTTCTCACTGTAATGACTCCTCTGCACATGCACGCACACACACAAACACACACACACACACACACACACATACTCCCACACACACAAAGAGAGAGAGAGAGAGAGAGAGAGACAGAGAGACAGAGAGAGAGAGAGAGAGAAGCTCATTTTGACAGTAGAGGCGTCAGGGTTCAGCTCAGGCCGTGCTGTTGATGAGGGTACACCGGTGGGTGACAGACTCTGATCGATAAACTTGAGCAGTGAGTGGAATGCCCATGTTGTCTTAAAGGACAGGAACTCCACATGCTTCAAGAGCGCTGCACTGTGAGTGGCTGCATTGTGTCTGAGGCATTTCCAGCCTCCCTGCTCTATCTCAATTGAGATTGCAATAATAAAATATAATGAGGTACCAAGTTCTGCAGCAGTTTATCATAAACTAGACAGCATTGTTTTTCATGTGGACTTGTGGCTGGATCTGCACTGCCTCAAACATTCTTCTGAAAAAAAAATGTTTTTTAGGACAGAAAGTTTGATATTTTTATGTCCTTTTGGGAATTCTTTACCTTAAACCACCTGACACCTTGACTACAATGCCGGCGCTTGTGAAATCCCCTCTGTGGTAAACACGAGCCTCCCATACACATCAGAAACCGCACACACATGCATACACACACACACACGCATGCACACACATACATGCACTGTGAACACTTTATAAATCATTAATAAGCTGTTATAAAGCATTAGATAAAAAGCACAACAGTGACCTGTTGCTTGCCAAGTAGTGATTCCAAATTTATGTGTACTGTTAAACCTCCGATCTCATTGGTTACTTAGCTTACTTTGTCTTCTCCATCAGCCAGCATTTATACCTGTCAGCCCCATCGGATATTTGTTAATAAGTTACTAACATTTAACCACCATTAGCATATCTTAATAGTCAAAAAGTTTCATCTGGCATATCCAAATATTGCATATCAAATTTGCATATCAAATTAACAAATTCATACACTTAGACTGCAATATTGTTTACCTTGACATTTTCAGCATGCTATCAGCAGCCGTCCTCATTATTATCACGAGGGTTGATATGACATATTCTATCATTGTAAAGTGATATATTGTGATGCGTGTTGGGGGTAGATGGGTGGAGCTTCCCAGCATGGCTTAGGGTGATGGACTGTTGTTTAACCCTAGTTCACTTTTGTTTAGTTTATGTTTCCTGTTGTGGCTAGTAGAAGTGTGTGTGTATTGTTCAGTGTGTAGTCTTTGCATTGTGTTGTTAGTTCTTGTGATAGTTTAATGTAATCTGTGTACCGTAAATGTAATTGTCTGTGTGAATGATGTAGTTCCCTCTTACCGTGTTAGCGTTATGTTACTTCCTGGTTTGTGCTGTTGCAAAATAAAAAAGCGCTGTCTTCCCTCTAGAGAAAATTCAGCCACTCATTAGTAAATGCTGATGTGTTTTACACTGTACAATAAGGCTCCCTTTTTCCAGTTATAAATGTTAGTAACTAATTAATAAATGATCATAAAAATGAGATGAAGCTGACAGTTTAACATGCTCACTGATAAAAGGAGAACATAAAGTAAGCTAAGCAACTAGCAAGATTTAACAGAATAGATAGATGAAAAGTGCAGCAATAACTTTATCTTGCCAAATAGTGAGCCCGCATCGATGTATGAAAAATTGAGTTATACCTTGTTTATAATTGCTTATTAATGATTTATAAAGTGTTTACAACTTAATTAATGACCCAGTTGTAAACCATTTATGAATCCTTTATAAGGGTAGTCTTATTGTAAAGTGGTACCAAAAGATCATCTGAGGCAGAAAAATCGCATTTTGTGGTCAGTGCATTTGTTATTAAAAATGTATAAAACTGAACATGTGAATTATGTCAGGATTATGTTTGTATAGACACTGCTGTTATTTGTTAAATACATTCAGTTTCCTTATTAAATATTGACAGCAGGTCCTGAATCCAACATGAACAGATTTATTTGTGATACTGATGAGGGCTAGTTATACTGCTTATGTAACCACGTCCCTGGCAGCAATCTCCAGCACGTCCTTGGTCAATAACTTATCAGCTCTTATCTCCCTGTTTCTCATTCAGTGAATTTGAAGACGGAAGAAGAGTCAGTTGATCTTTTTTGTGATATATGTGATACTATTGTAATGCGGTATTGTAACAAAGGAGGGACTTTTTGCTTTGCTGAACTCTTTGCCATTTACAAACTGTTCTATCTGTCAATCACTGTACACAGACCTGCGTTAGGCTTTATTTTTAAGCTTTATCTCCTAATCATAGTTAGATACGCAGAAAAAACTGTATCTAAGAACCAAATATGACCATGTTCTTTTTACCAAGAGCTATAGACACAATAGGTCCAAAGCTAAGCAGGTTCTTTTAACTGAGGATAATACAAACAGGCCATGGACATTGCTGTTACCTCTCAATTCCTTACAATTACTCACCTCATCTGATTGATGGAAAGTTATGAGTTCCTGTGGCAAGTAATTCTGTAGCCTTGGCTACGTACACGAGCACCAATGGACCATAAGAAATACAAGTGGGTGTGGTGTGACATGGTCTCATTTAAATGACATTAAAGAGAGAGGGAAGGCACTAATTGATCAGCTCCATGCAAATGAGGGGTAATTAAGTTCACATTATTTTAGGCTGTGTGAGGTGTCTTTGAGCAGGACATATACACTATCTATCAGTTCAGTGGAAGAGCAGAGAGACATCCACTCTGTCTCTGTCTCTCTCCCACTCTCTCTGTCTCTCTCTGTTGTCTCTCTCTCTCTATCTCTGTCTCCTGTCTGTCAGGTCTCTAGCCTGGGGGGGGGGGGGGGGGGGCAGCCAGTTCAAACCCAAAATTTGTCCCCTCAGCTAAAGCTCCCTCAAGATCTGATAGGACTGGATGGGTATCAGCTTCTTTAATATGGCTAGAGATACAGGTCAGAGGATCTGTCCCCTTTCCCTGCAGGGAGCACATGTCAGAAATCAGAAGAAAGAAAGAAAGAAAGAAAGAAAGAAAGAAAATGATTTGTAACTTTCAAAGAATATAACATAATTCTCCAGATCTAATGTTAGGATGAAAATAAGAACACAATTGAAAATACTCAATATAATTTGCAGCAAAAAGTAACAAAAGTCATCAGCATGTCCATTCAGACTTTGGCAGAGCAGTTTTATTTCATTGCAGTGAAAAACCCTGTTTAATAAACTCCGATTTGCCATATTCCAGTGGAGAAGACTTAAGGTGGGAAGAGTTCAACAAAGCCTGGCAGCTGGACAATGTTACTTTGTGTGTGTGTGTGTGTGTGTGTGTGTGTGTGTGTATATCTGCGTGTGTGTGTGTGTGTGTGTGTGTGTGTGTGTGTGTGTGTGTGTGTGTGTATCTGCGTGTGTGTGTGCGTGTGTGTGTGCGCATGTGTGTGTTTGTGTGCACATGTATAGGTCCTTGGTTCCGCATGAGTAGTTTCTTTCATTTGTAGGCATTGTTCCTGTCATTCCTGCCTTAAATCTGCAGCTTCTCCATTTGAAGACATACAGTAAAGAGGAAACCTGACACAGGCACATCATGACCAAACACAACCCTTGACTGATTCTCTCACAAAACAGGAAATCTGTCTGACGTGAGTGGTCACCAGGGCAGAACTCGACAACACTGTACATCATATTTACTACAGAAGCCTTAATGAGAGTCTCTGGACAGCCAGGGCCTGATGGGAAATGAACTCTAATTAAGGACATGTATCACAGTTCTAATATCACATGCTTTCAGACCGAGCTGCATGTTTCACATTCAGCTTTACAAACCTACACTAACAAAACAAAGCAATAAATATTCCCAGCTCAATAGTGCATGGCCTGAAACATGAGCTGACATGAAATGTGTTTTTCTCTCTTTTAAAGGAGGGAGGGTGATATCACATTGACTGCCCGGAGAAAATATGGATCTACTACAACCAACCAGAATCCTCAGCTGGTTTAGAGAAATAGGGAGAGAGAGAGAGAGAGAGAGAGAGAGAGAGAGTGAGACAGGGACCAGAGGATGAAAAGCATCTTTTTTGTGTAATATCTCTGGATGGCATTGTTCTCTGTTAAACAAGTTAATCCAGAGAGAGGCCAGAGAGAGAGAAGTAAACAGGAAACGGCATCTTCTGGTTCTTTACATCCTTCATTAAACCTTTCTACAGGCATCATAAAAATGACACATTCTGCCTCTTAAAACAGCCAGAATCCAGCGGTAATATCACTTCTCACAGAGTGAAACATTTATCATTCATGATAAAAAAAGAGAGAGAGAGCAGGTGAGTCTAAAACACACACACACATATATATATGTGAAGAACTCAATGGGGCTGTGGAAGACAACACTAGAGGCCAACTTCAAACCAGTAGCACGAGTCGCCATCAAGTGTGGCATCTACCAAGGAGATTCTTTGTCCCCGCTGCTGTTCTGCATAGGCCTGAACCCCCTCAGCGAGATCACCATGAAAAGTGACTATGGCTACCGACTACGGAATGGAGCAACCATCAGCGACCTCTTCTACATGGATGGCATCACACAGGAGTGAGAGAGACATCGACTACAGAAATGACATCGGCATGTCATTCAGGGTTGAGAAGTGTGGTCGGATGGAAACAAAGAGAGGAAAAGTAGCCAGAACTGAGGGGATTGTACTACCAGAGGGCATCATAGGAGATGTCGAGGAAAGCTACAAGTGCCTTGGAATCCCCCAGGCAAATGGGAATCACGAAGAGGTTGCTAGGAAAGCAGCAACTGCCAAATACCTGCAGAGAGTAAGGCAGGTCCTGAGAAGTCAGCTGAATGGGAAAAACAAGGTCCAGGCTATAAACACCTACGCCCTGCCAGTCATCAGATACCCCGCTGGAGTAATAAGCTGGCCAAAGGAAGAGATAGAAGCCACTGACATCAAGACAAGAAAGCTCCTTACAATGCATGGAAGATTTCACCCCAAATCCAGCATCCTGAGACTATACACTAAGCGGAATGAAGGAGGCCAAGGACTGGTGAGCGCTAGGATGAGACGACAAACATCCAAGACTACATCAGGAAGATGGCCTCAAGCCATGAAGTGCTTAGTGAATACCTCAGGCAGCAGAAACCTCTGAAGGAAGAAGAACAGGAGCAGGAACCATCATGGAAGGACAAGCCCCTGCACAGCATGTACCACTGTCAAATAGAGGAGGTGGCTGACATCGAGAAATCCTACCAATGGCTGGACAAGGCTGGATTGAAGGACAGCACAGAGGCACTGATCATGGCAGCACAGGAACAGGGCCTGAGTACAAGATCAGTAGCGGCCGAGGTCTACCACACCAGGTAGGACCCCAGGTGCAGGCTGTGCAAAGACGCCCCTGAGACAATCCAGCACATAACAGCAGGGTGTAAGACACTAGCAGGCATGGTGTACAAGGAACGCCATAACCAAGTGGCTGGCATAGTACACAGAAACATCTGTGCCGAGGATGAACTGGAAGTCCCAAGGTCAAAATGGGAAACACCCCCGAAGGTGGTGGAGAATGACAGGACTAAGATCCTGTGGGACTTCCAGATACATACCGATAAGCTGGTTATGGCTAATCAACCGGACATAGTAGTGGTGGACAAGCAGAAGAAGAAAGCTGTAGTGATAGACATAGCAGTCCCAAGCAACAGCATCATCAAGAAGAAGGAACACGAGAAGCTTGAGAAATACCAAGGGCTGAAAGAAGAGCTAGAAAAGATGTGGAAGGTGAGGGTAACAGTGAGGGTCCCCATGGTAATCGGAACACTTGGAGCGGTGACCCCCAAACTGGGAGAGTGGCTCCAGCAGATTCCAAGAAGAACATCCCAGATCTCTATCCAAAGAGCACGGTCCTAGGAACAGCTAAGATACTGTGTAGGACCCCTCTGGTAGAGGTCCCAAGCTTGGAGGGGAAAGAAGACCACCCAAAGAGGCAAGGAGGAAAATTCATATGTATATATATATATATATATATATATATATATATATATATATATATATATATATACATATGACTCATGACTGTAAAGTGTTAGGGTTACGTGTAGGTATGTCAGCAATTGTAACTCCAAATAGTCAGGTCAGTACTTCCCTAAACCTTCTCAGTATAACTGTGAGTACTGTGAAAGGTGAGGTTTGTATGTCATTTCCTAAACCTTTACTTGAGGGCTGCACACCAGTTCCTGATGTGTTTATCCTTCATGTCTAAATGTGCTTGTTGCTGATTGTTGCAGGTGAGTAGTCATTGGGTGCTGCTTGTTTTCTATTGGCTACTGCAGTGTTTACTGTGGCCTCTTTGCAGCTGGATGTTGTTTTAGTGTTTTGTGTGAATTATTTTGGGCTTCTTTCCTTTCATCTAACTGCATTCTCATTATGGGCAATATTTACACAGTAAGGAAAAGCAATCTATCCCTGATTTCCCTTTGTAGGCTATTTTTTTTTTTTTTACACCATTCTGTTTTTTGCTGCTGTTTTTGTTTTTGCTTCTCCTGACGTAGATTGCATATTTTCATAAACATGTAAAAAGAAAAAAAGAATGGAACTGGAGACTCTCAGAACCAGTTTGGAACTCATTCACAATGGTTGCTTAATCCAGTCCATCCTGACAGAGCGATCCAGATACTAAATGGTCCCATTGCATTTTTTCATTAAATAGATCTCGTGCATCAGTCACGCTGCGACATCATCACACCCCTCTGTCCTCCTGATTGGACGGAGTGGGAAAGAGCTCTTATTTCCTACAGTGATTTTACAGTCCAATGAACATCAGTGCTCCACACTGTACAAATTCATATGTATACTCCACTGTATGGATTCATATGTATACTCCACTGTACAAATTCATATGTATGCTCTACTGTACAGACTCATATGTATACTCCACTGTACAAATTCATATGTATGCCCTACTGTACAGACTCATATGTGACATGTTCATTCTTTCACTGAGTCCCTGTCTCTTTCATCCCCTTAGCAAAGTTGTAATATTTATAATAACATTTACATAACATTATCAGACTTAATACAGGCATGTGACTATTCATAATACTCTCCTTCTGCAATGCAGGGGAAGAGTATGATCCCAGAACCAGAGTTTATCAAACCCATGCTCAGTCTGTTTTTTGGTTGTTGTTTTTTTTTTTGCCGGACAAAATGAACAAAGTTCATTTAAATGAGTTTCTTTTTGAAAAAGTAGTTTTTGAATAATTCAGTGTTATGATGTAAAGGAAGACAGAGGTTGAACTAAGACCAGCATCAAGAGCAGAAATGTACCCATAAAACTCATGAGATCTTCAGGATTTGAGTGAAAATCAGTTTAGAAAAAAAATATCAATATGCATTTTACATAATCAAGATTCATATTTTTCTCTCTCTCTCTCTCTCTCTCTCTCTCTGCTCTCTGATTGTCATTTCAGGCTTGTCAGAATCATAAATATTAAAACACATATATTTCATTTCTCTGAAGCGTTGGACTCTGGGTATCCATACCATCAGATGCACTGTACTGACAGGGCATTTTAAATGTCTTTTTACAGCCCACCACAAGTCAGAGTGAAAAACCAATAAATTATGTCATTTTAAAGTGACATCTGTAAACAAGTGCTTTCCTGTTCCCATCCTTAAGGGTAATCATCCCATTTAAATGCTAACGATCTATGGTGAAACACAAGAGTAAAAATGAATGATGCCTTTTTACACATGAATAACTTTTGAGTATGAGTGGCATATTCACCCAGAGTGCTTATTATGGCTCAGAGCACACACACAAGGCCCTTGGGTCAATGCTTTATTTGTATAGCATGTAATTTCCCCTTGGAATCACAACTTACAGTCAACCGTGATAAATATTCACATGATCACACAGGAGTCTGAACCTCACGAACAGCTTTTCAAACCAGTTACATGTCTGAGTCAGCTTAAGAAGGCCTACACTCACACCCAGTACAACCGCCCAGTCATCTCCCAGAGCTGTGACTGGTCGAAGCCTGGCACAGTTCCATCAGAATATCTCTGTGTGTTCACGGTGTGAGAAATCCTGCCTCACTTTACAGCATCCTCTTTCTTTTAATGTCACTTCTCAGGCTTTCACAAGAACTGTAAAAATAACAGTTGACATTTTAATGAACATAGCCATTGTTTTTATTATTTTATTGTAGCCTGTGTCATTAGAAACTGTAGTAGTTCTACAGGATGTGTGTGACCTGTAATTTAGCGCTGACCTAGCTTTCACCACATTTAGTTCAACTAAAGTGGTACAACTAAACGTACTTTACCTTTTCACCAAAAGATTTCCACAGAAATGTCAGGCTTCTCTCTTGCTCGCTCTCTCCCTCTCTCTCTCTCTCTCTCTCTCTCTCTCTCTCTCTCTCTCTCTCTTTCTCTCTTTCTTTCTTTCTCTCACACACACCAGACCTGAGACTGTACATTTACTAAGTGAATCTAGCTCTGATGACCTCAGAGTAACAGTGCCTTGAGGGAGTCATTAACTTTCATTTTATTTATGCAAATGCTACATTTTATTGTCGTCATTCACAGCTCATACTCATCATTAATATTTCATCAATGAATTAGAAAGAGTTCAAATGTACAATTGCTTTTTTCCATAGTATGCAATAAAAGGTATTAATGCTAATTCTGCAGGGAGATTACAGACTGTACACATAGTACTGTTTTGAACATTTTGTCTGTTTCAGAGAAATGGATGTCATAGCTGACTCTACGACATCTCACAGCTCAATCCATGCAAAACTTCAGACCAGTGTAGGACCCAAAGGAAACAAGCCCACACACCTCTGAGTGCTGGCCCAGTCTGTCACACACACTGGTTCAGGGCTACCAGGTTAGGAGAGTCTTGGTCTTATCTGATAAAGATGTCCTTGTATGTGAAGGCCTGGTCTGGTTAGAATGATAGACTGGTGTTCTCCCCACCCATGCTAAAATAGTGTTACTCTCATACAACCAGCAGAAAGGTTTCAGGTTTCAGGAGGGGTTGTTTGGGTAATGTGTGTGTGTGTATGTGTGTGTATAGTTAAGGTGAGTGTGTGTGCGTGAAATGTGTGTGTGACAGAGTGGAGACTGGAAGGCACAAAATCCTCATAGCCCTTCTTATCAGCAGATGGACCTGTCAGTGATAGTTGTGCTCTTATACCATTGGCCCTGAGAAGTAAAGCAGACAGGAAGATGACAGAGAGAAGATGTCAGCATGGGGGACACAATGGCAAGACACACACACAGGGAAACCAGTCACATTTTCCTACACACCTCCATCATAGCACCACCATGACCATAATAACATCACAATGACAAAGATGCCCCAATTTAATATGGCAACAGAGCTGTTAGTGTCATCTCATCATTCACAAATAAAGTCATAAGGGATGTTAGGACACCTGATGACGTGATAGATTGAGTCATGTAGTTCATATTGCTAAGTGTGCAACAGCAGTCAGACTGTGTTGTGACTTTTATGACCATTATGACATGACCCTCATGACACAGTCGTCACAGCATTGTTATACAGCCTTGCTGATGATTAAGGAACATAACACAGCTTCTTATGTCTCTGTTAGGAGATGACTATGGCATTCTTATGACTATTTGGAAAAGATCACCATAACTATAAAACATGATATGACAAAGTAGCAACATACTTATTACAGATGAGATACATCTGTACTGTGCTCTGGACATCAGTACACTATCATATGAAGTGTGAAGTAAATAAATAAATAATTTCTATATTTGTGTTATGTCCCATAATTAAATTCCTAAAGTATGTCAAGCATGAACATTGTGCCAGAGACGTTTTCTTAAATGTCAACGTCCTTAACATTCAGCCTTTACTGAGGTACAGATGATACAGAAAGAGGTCAGGGAGATTGATTTTAAACCCTGTTTACTGGTAAAACATGACTTAGGCCAGTATCTTACATGTCTATTAGGCCTGAATAAAACACACCTACTATTCAAAGTCTTTATCACCAATCAATTTTAACCCAATTATGGGGTGATTACCACAGTGAATGTTGTCTTTGGGCTGGACATCTGTTAAAGCTTTACAATAAATCAGTGACTTACCCCAAGTCATGACTGAACATGGGGACATGCTACACCACTCATTTTCCTCTTTGTTCAATTCGACCAAATGTAATGACAGTTCTATAAAAAAAAAAAAAAAAAGTCAAGCCATTTGCTTTGCTTTCTATCTGATGGCTCAGGGATCCATGTAATAGAGCATAGAGGCCAAGACAGAAGTCATTATTTTTATAACAGTGTTTTGACACTAAAGTTCAGCTCATAGAAACGAGTGTGCTTTATTACCCACACCGGTGACTTATCTGATCGCTGAAGGCATCTTCCTGAAGTAGCTTGCTAAGCTGTTACTAGACTGCATTGAGTACATACTGATTTCCCATGCTCCATTAAGAACCCCAGGCCTATCTCACATTTCCACCCACTTGTCCTATCCAAAAGGACAGCTCCTCTCACTCGGGTTTCAAAAATATTACCTACTATAGGTTAATAGGTTAATATGTTCCCACTATGTGCTAGCATAAAATAATATACCTAATGTTGCCAATATTGAACACTTGTACTTCTGGAATGTCTTTAAAAAAAAAAAAAAAGATGAGTAGCTTGGCCTAAGTTGCAGTTTTTAAAACTTGGACAGACAGGATAGTTCTGATCTGTCCTGCTGGTCCATCTCGGCCTGCTAGACTAAAGGATCATATGACCCCAGGAAAGAACTGGTGTCTTCTCTTTTCTCGCAAGTGGCTGGGCTCTCTCCTCTGAGGACCTCATCAAGAGAGCAGAGCAAGTCACATTTGGTCTGTACTCTCTGTCAGTCCAACACTGCTACCCATAGCTTTCCACTGATGGGGCCCTGTTGCCCAGGGGAGCTGACTGTAGAGAGCGTACGGCAGGGCGAGGCCATAATGACTGGAGTGAAGCTCTCCATGGTGCTGAAGTTGCCCTCCGTTGGAAGAGTAGCTGTCCGTGGTCCTGAAATCAAGACTGGAGGGGTCTCCGGGCAGTGCTGACCATCTCTATAGCTCCAGGCGCTGAAATTAAACAGCACTCATCCAATTGTCCCAAGCCCTGCCTAATGTCACAGAGAGATGATCCGCACTCAGTCCGAAGACAAAGCTCAACGGCACACGACAAGTCATTCTCACTAATAATTAATAGCCTCGTCTAATTGTCACAGTGTCTCATAATAATAGGATTAAGTTCCCATGAAAACAATGAGATGGCGTTAAGGAGTCTGCAGGGAATTATCAGTATGAGGGTGGTTATCAGTACAAGGAAAGGAACGAGGTGGCGTAGGGAGTCCTTTTTTTCTTCTTTTTTTGACACTTTGAGGCGTCTGAGTCAGTGAGGGCTTTTACTCTCTGAGCTGTTTGACTTAAAGGCCTTGTGTGTTGTAGCCCAGTGAGATTCGGGTCAAGCAGCTGATTCCACTGAGAGAAAATGAGAGAAAAAAAAGTTAGAATCTTCCTCTCATTCCCAGTTTTTCATCAGGTGGTCTTCTGACTGTGAAAGGGAGCCTGTGGAGTTTATCTGACACTTGAAAATGGGTTTGGGAATGATGTATTATCGAAGTCTGCTCTTAAAAAAGCCCCTCTTGGAAAAAACTCTCACAGGCAATATTGGACATCTTTATCAGAGACACTGCTCCATTGTCAGAATGGGCATAAGGAGTGCGTAGATAGCAGAGAGAGAGAGAGAGAGAGAGAGAGAGAGAGGGAGGGAGAGAGTGAGAGAGAAAGAGAGAGAGAGCTCTCCTTCCCCAGTTTCTCCGCTTTCACCAAATCGAAAGTTTCTGAAAGAAAGACCTAGACAGCACAACTTTGGCACTTGTAGGTGCAGGTGAAAAAGAGAGAGACCTCCCCTGACTTGTGTACATAACAGATTGCTCATATTTGAGAGCAAGAAACTTTCCAGTCATTCCAGGGCTATGAATCGATGCATGAGTTTTATCTGTGTTACTGGTAGGGAGGGAGGGAGGGAGCTTTTTTCAGCCGAATCGGACAATATTTTACCCAATGTACTGACACCCATCCAAGCTACTATCACCCCATCTAACTTCTATGTCACTGACTGGTTTTAGCAGGGATAAAATGTGTTTTCAAGCTCTACTGACAGCTGTCTTGTACCAGCAAAAACAACAAATTAAAAAAAATTGCTTGAATCAGGAATAAAAGTGTTTAAAATGAATTAAAGCATCTTTACATATGCTGTTAAGCTTTTGGCTTGGATCTCTTTCGACCTGTGATCTATCTGACTGATTCCAGTTGATTCCTGTTCTGTTCCTTGGCTATTTCAAGGCAAACACACATTCTGAGGATTGATTTCACGCGGTGGCTGAAATATAACCTTCTCCTTCTAATGAGAAACTGCCCAAAATGGACTGAACTGACCTGGACAAGGCTGTGGTTGAGGGGAGGGTCGGTGTGAAACTAGAGAGAATTGCCATTGATGTGTCGGATTACATTTGGACAGTTCCTGTTTCAACACCCCACCCATGCTTGTTCCTGTCAATGTTCTTGACGGTTGTGTGAACCAGAAAACAGCTGGCTGTGGCAGCTGGACCCTAGAGCAGCTGAGAGAGAGTGTGATATGATGAAAACTGGCTTACATCTTTGGCTCCTTGGCTCTGTCCCCTGGTGTGAGCTTAACACCGCTTAGCTCAGGCAGGTGTGTATACTTCATCCTCAGGGCATCACAATACCCATCACATGCGCACACACGCACATACACACACACACGCGCGCGCACACACACACACACACACACACACACACACACACACAAACACACATATCACTCACACCTGCTCGGCCCACAGACAACCCCTTCGGACACCAAAGCTCACAGGTCGTTGTGCTGTCAGAGCTGATTGTCATCACGGTGACAAAGGTATTCTTGCCAACACAAGCTCAGAACAGTTACAGTTCTTCGCATGTCATCTGTAAACTTTGGTCTCAAGTGGTGTTTAAAGCAAGTGGTATCAAAGCAGGGTTTGTTCCAATTAAAGGCAATTCTTATAAATCGTATTCAACTAACAGAGGAGAATCTGAAGACACCTTATGAAGTACCTCATAAATATCACATTTATCTTTTCTTGTTGTTTTCTTTGGTAGAGGACAAGGAGGCTTTGCACAGCCAAAGGAACTTGCCTGTTGAAGATATAAGACTGAAAGAATCCTGTCCAGAGAGCTCTCATCAGACACACAGAGGAGCTATCTGAAGTTTGAAGTGGTTTAAAGAGGCCTAGAGAGCACAGAACAGCATTTTAAATCTATTCTATCATCTCTATCATCCCATCTGTCTGTTTTCCTGTTATCTGAAACAGACTAATAGGTTTCTTTCCTAAAACTGCCCTCAGTTCATTTTTTTCTTCACATACACTTTTATACTGTCACACATTCAGTGGCCAGTTTATCTGGCACAGCTGTCTTGTAGCACGTTGGACCCTTCATTGTTTCCATGGTGAAATGTTGGTTCATGCTAATGTAATGGTAGGATGGAGTTGCTGCAGACTGGACAGTGTTACACTCATACAGTCTGCTCTGTCTCATTCCAAATATGCTTGACTGGGCTGAGATCTGGGGACTGCACAGGCCATTCAGATAAAGTGAACTTACTGTTATGTTTCCGGAGTCATTCTGAGACAGTGCATGCTTTGAGATGTAGTGCATTAAACCTCATTAGCAGTTATATTAGTCGCTGGAGGTTATTAAAATTGATTGAGACTGTTTAAAGCTGAAAGGTGTTGAGAGCATCGAGATTCCAGGCAGGTGGTGTTTGTGATGATGATGAAATGGCTGTAGTGGTTTTCAGTGGGTGAGTGCCTGCTTGACCTTTGGTGTGAAGAGACAAAAATGACAGTCACAGTAGTAAACAGAGAGCAAAGTAGAATCAATAGCCTCCCAGAGCAAACAGAACACTCTTTTCTGTTAGTCTAACACTCTGACCTTATGAAAACATCAGGCTAAATTGGGTTATGCTTTTATTACACTTCCCTATACACACCACACGGGACCGCATGCATGTATCCTCAAAACTGAACTGCTGAAACAAGAGAGAGAGAGAGAGAGAGAGAGAGAGAGAGAGAGAGAGAAAGAGAGAGAGAGAGAGAAAGAGAGAGAGAGAGAGAGAGAGAGAGAGAGAGAGAGAGAGAGAGAGAGAGAGAGAGAGAGAGAGAGAGAAAGAGAGAGAGAGAGAGAGAGAAAGAGAGAGAGAGAGAGAGAGAGAGAGAGAGAGAGAGAGAGAGAGAGAGAGAGAGAGAGAGAGAGAGAGAGAGAGAGAAAGAGAGAGAGAGAGAGAGAGAGAGAGAGAGAGAGAGAGAGAAAGAATGATTACGTTCTCTGACTCCACGGACTGAAGTACCGCTCCATTCAGATATATCTAATACATGGATCCTCCAGTTGCATCACAGTTAAGGACTCTTACCAACATCATATTTGGGTATCAAAATATGCAGTAGTAGGCATAGCATACTAACTACAACATCACTCATAAAATAAAAACAAGAAACAAAGCGTCAGCAAGTACAGGTTCTCCTTATGGAACTGAGAGAATATTGAAAATCCTTGCCACTCTGGGTACACTCCAGAAAAAAAAAAGATTGATTTTTTCGTTAAGCTGTGAGAATGTAATACAATCAAACACACTCTCAACCCTGGGTTGGGTTGGGGGGGGGGGGTATGTATTAATCCAATCAGATAATGAAGGGCTTATGAAGGTGGGGGAGAGGGGGAGAAGCTGGGGGATTTTGCTTTGTGAAAAAAAGGAAGCACAACATTGACATGCAGCACTGGTTTAATGATTTTAATTTTTAGCATATGCTGAGGATTGGAGTCACAATCCAGGCTTTGCAGCCTGGAAAAAAAAGCATATTGACTTAATTGTAACATGGTGGAAATGTAGCTCCTGCCAAACTATACTTAACTCAACCAAACAGAGGAAAGATGCATAGATAACCCTGTGTGTGTGTGTGTGTGTGTAATAGTGTTGTGCATAGCTTGGTAGAAGTACAGAGAGAAATAGTTTAAATGCTTTCCTCATCAGCCTTTGAAGACAAGTATAATATAAAGAGCAGCATTTTGTATGTTCTGGAATAAACAATTGTTAGAGTAAATTGTTTCAGTGGCAGGTTACTATTCTAATTAATACACCACTGAGAGGACCTGAGTCATGCAAAAGCTCTAGTCTAAAAAAGACACTTTTGTCATGTAGCTTATAGTGGAACTGGTAACTGGTATCTTTACTTACTACTACTGTTTTAGCAGCTTATCCAGCAGCAGCTCTGTGCACCTGTGTGTGTGTGTGTGTGTGTCTGTGTGTGAGAGAGAGACAGAGAGAGAGGGAGAGAAAGAGAGAGAGAATGACTCCAGTTCTGCTGACAAACTAACTGCAGTTACATTATAAGTGGTTTGAATCTTTCCTTCTGAAGCAAACAAAGTCCCTACGAGTCAAGTATGGTGTGCATATGTACACACACACATACACACACATACACACACAAACACACACACTGTAAGAATGCTGTACAGAGCTCTCAGTAATTGTATCTGGGTTGTACTTTCTGTTTCTGTGTTTTGAAACATCCTGTTCCATCACTAGTGGGTGGGTGTGGTTGGTGTGTGTGGTTAGTGTGTGTTGTGGGTGTGTGTGTGTGGTTGGGTTGTGTGGTGGGTGTGTGCGGTAGGTGTGTGTGGTTGGGTTGTGTGGTGGGTCTGTGTGTTCGGTGTGTGCGTTTGGGTTGTGTGGTTGGTGTGTGTGTGGTTGGGTTGTGTGGTGGGTCTGTGTTTGGTGTGGTGGGTGTGTGTGTGTGGTTGGTGTGTGGGGCGGGCACTGTGCAGCTTTCAGAAAGAAAAGGACATTTGTTAACCTTAAGTGTTCCTTAGTAATCAAAGTTGCAGTTGTGTAAACTCTCTCCCTCTTATTCACCCTTCCTTATCTATTTCTATCACCCTCACTCTGCCTCTCTATCCCCATCCCCTTTGATCTCAGTTCTCTCTTTTATGGCCCCGACCTCTCTGTGTTCAGGACCAATGCGCATCAAAGCAGTAACCACGCACGGTAACACCTAACAGACGCCAGGCTCGATGTTTTAGCGCAGCAACCCCAGACCATTTGGTCAGATGCTGATAACGTTTAATTGCGAGGGAGACTAGATCACCTCGGGAGGTTAGTTTCCCTGTGAGAATGGAATTCAGACCATGTCACAGGCCTCATCTGCATTGCTCCACTCAGGCACAAACTATGTAGAACAAAAGAAAAAAGAAACTAACCATACGATATTATCAATTAAATACACATATCGAGTCATAACTATTCATATAGTCATAAATGTGCGGGCTTCTCGCGCAAAACACGTCCTGCTCATGCATTTCTTACTTAATTTCTTAACAGAAAACAGTTAAAAATCACAATATGAACTTAAATAATTTACTAACAATTTTCCTACTATTTCTGATTAAAAGTAAGTCTTGCTACTGAAATACAAGCACTAGTAATTGCAAAACAAATTAAATTCTATTTTCTAAAAATGGATGAACATGACCGATAAGGGACATGAGACGTTCATAGCCAGATGATGTTTTTAATTCAACATGTTTGAAACTTAAGAGTGATGGTATGTACAATTGTAGATTTGTAGGCCTAACATGTTATGCCTATCTTGCATAAATTTAACATTTTCATACAATCTGGGATTCATGTCGATCAATGTGAACGGATAGGAGGGTGAGCATGAGTAACCATTCGGTTCACTTCTGTGAATGGTAACCTATATGCCTTTTTTTTATTATTATGTCAATTCCAACCTTGGTAATAAAGTAACATTTTTCACCAGGTTGTGTACGTCTATATACCGTGAAAAAACAGGATAAGAACGCACGGGGCGAAGTATCTAAGATGTGCTTTTAGTAGTCCATCTTCGGAACACTGTAGTTTCACCATGCCAGGTCTACGTCAGTAATATCCGCCGTCGCATGATTACATAGCCTAGTGTAAGTGCAGTCGCATTCTCTCAGCACCGCAGTTGTCTTTTCCTAAGTCCTTATGAATTCTCCTTCCCATCTTTCCTTAACTTCATGATGTTTTCCATTGATGTCAAGGAAAAGTGCTTAGGAACGGACTTAGGACGTCATTTTTTTGACTATTCGGCTGCACCCCAAGTCTTTGTTACGTGGTCTCTGTTAAGCATGTGCAGAACATATTCCACTAAACAGTCAAGTTCAGCAATAAAGAGAAAACCTTGCGCATGCGCAGAGATATTGTGATGTCTCTCTTTTCTTAAATGGGCTACAAAATCAAACCAGCAACTCTGTTCTGCACCATCAGTAAGCCTTTCTTTTCCATCTCTAAATCACTTTACAATGTGTTGAACCCATTTACCTGTAGATCCGTGACCTTAGTACATGGTGTTCTTGTTCATACTCCCTCATCAGAATTAACAAACAATCTCTCTCTCTCTCTCTCTCTCTCTCTCTCTCTCTCTCTCTCTCACCTCCACTTGTTGTCTGAGAAAACCAAAGCATTTTTTTGATGATGCATGCGTTTCAATTCTTTCCCCTGGTACCAAATCAGAAATATAAACTATTGGCTGTGAGAGAATGCCAGCAGCCTGTTTTAAAAATATTCCTAAATCCATGTACAAAGATGTGAGAACATTTCTCCATGACTGATATCACTGCATGCTTTATTAGTAAGTCATCTCAGATCAAAGTATGATTATGAACTAAAGCCTTAATGTTTAGTCAACTACACAGCAGAGTAAATTACAGGCCAAAAAAGCACAGTTCTCAGCAAGGCCACACAGTAAGACCTTGACTGGTGGAGGAAAAGATCTGTGTGAGTGGTTATTATGCAGAATGTTAGTGGTAATGTCTTCATCTTGCATGGAGAATTAGGTAATTATCCTATACAGTGCCTGGGTGAAGAGGTGAGTATAAGGGGAGGAGAGGAGAGGAGAGGAGAGGAGAGGAAAGGGAGGCTTTTAAATTAGAGGTATGTCTGAAGTCACAATGCTCCTGGATGGAAAAGTCCAGTTAGCTGGCTCCAGATTAGAACTTAATGAGGCCAGAGTGCAAATGCTCCACCTCCACACAGTGTCTCCCCCTCCAACAGGTCCCTAACCACACACCTCCACACAGTGTCTCCTTCTCCAACAGGTCCCTAACCACACACCTCCACACAGCGTCTCCCCCTCCAACAGGTCCCTAACCACACACCTCCACACAGCGTCTCCCCCTCCAACAGGTCCCTAACCACACACCTCCACACAGTGTCTCCCTCTCCAACAGGTCCCTAACCACACACCTCCACACAGTGTCTCCCTCTCCAACAGGTCCCTAACAACACACCTCCACACAGCGTCTCCCCCTCCAACAGGTCCCTAACAACACACCTCCACACAGTGTCTCCTTCTCCAACAGGTCCCTAACCACACACCTCCAGACAGTGTCTCCCTCTCCAACAGGTCCCTAACCACGCACCTCCACACAGTGTCTCCCTCTCCAACAGGTCCCTAACCACGCACCTCCACACAGCGTCTCCCCCTCCAACAGGTCCCTAACAACACACCTCCACACAGTGTCTCCTTCTCCAACAGGTCCCTAACCACACACCTCCAGACAGTGTCTCCCTCTCCAACAGGTCCCTAACCACACACCTCCACACAGCGTCTCCCCCTCCAACAGGTCCCTAACCACACACCTCCACACAGTGTCTCCCTCTCCAACAGGTCCCTAACCACACACATCCACACAGTGTCTCCCTCTTCAACAGGTCCCTAACCACACACCTCCACACAGCGTCTCCCCCTCCAACAGGTCCCTAACCACACACCTCCACACAGTGTCTCCCTCTCCAACAGGTCCCTAACCACGCACCTCCACACAGCGTCTCCCTCTCCAACAGGTCCCTAACCACACACCTCCACACAGCGTCTCCCCCTCCAACAGGTCCCTAACCACACACCTCCAGACAGTGTCTCCCTCTCCAACAGGTCCCTAACCACACACCTCCACACAGCGTCTCCCCCTCCAACAGGTCCCTAACCACACACCTCCACACAGTGTCTCCCTCTCCAACAGGTCCCTAACCACACACATCCACACAGTGTCTCCCTCTTCAACAGGTCCCTAACCACACACCTCCACACAGCGTCTCCCCCTCCAACAGGTCCCTAACCACACACCTCCACACAGTGTCTCCCTCTCCAACAGGTCCCTAACCACGCACCTCCACACAGCGTCTCCCTCTCCAACAGGTCCCTAACCACGCACCTCCAGACAGTGTCTCCCTCTCCAACAGGTCCCTAACCACGCACCTCCACACAGCGTCTCCCCCTCCAACAGGTCCCTAACAACACACCTCCACACAGTGTCTCCTTCTCCAACAGGTCCCTAACCACACACCTCCAGACAGTGTCTCCCTCTCCAACAGGTCCCTAACCACGCACCTCCACACAGCGTCTCCCTCTCCAACAGGTCCCTAACCACACACCTCCACACAGCGTCTCCCCCTCCAACAGGTCCCTAACCACACACCTCCACACAGTGTCTCCCTCTCCAACAGGTCCCTAACCACACACATCCACACAGTGTCTCCCTCTTCAACAGGTCCCTAACCACACACATCCACACAGTGTCTCCCCCTCCAACAGGTCCCTAACCACGCACCTCCACACAGCGTCTCCCCCTCCAACAGGTCCATACTCACGATGGTCTGTGCACTGCTGTCCTCTGACAGACTCAGGGCTCCGGGAGTTTCTCCGCAGTGCCCATCCACAATTAACCTCTGTAATTTTCCCACTGTTCCTCACCATGTGTCACAGAGCAATTGCTGCACTCTGTGTCTTTGTCTTTGTGTGTGTGTGTGCGTGCGCGTGTGTGTTTGTGTGTGTGTGTGTGTGTTGGAGGGGGGGGGGGGTGGTATGTTTACTATATGTTTTCTTGCGAGACATACAGAAAGAATAAACAAACAAAAGAGAGAAATGATTTTAAAAACAGAGGAATGCAGTAATTATGTAGAATCATGTATATGCACTCATTTCCCATGTATTTTTAACAGACACAAGAGGACCAGCCAAACTGCTGCTTGAGTCATTACACAATAATTAAAAAACTAAATCCACATGCCAGCACTGAGAGGTGAAAACGGGAGGAAAATTAGCTTAAAAAAAAAAAAAAAAAAAAGAAAAGAACTTAAATATGTGCAGATTCACCTCCGGGAACCATGTTCAATTTTGCATGCCTGCAGAACATGTCAAAACACATTGTTCTCAAAGCTGAAGCTTCCCATCTCTGGGCCGCAGTTAAGAGGCATCCGTCGACTTCTATAACACAGTGTAGGCGCAAATCTGCCTCTCTCTGGACGTGTGTGTGTGTGTGTGTGTGAGTGTGTGAGTGAGTGTGTGTGGGGCTGGGGGGGATCTGTTCACATAGAATATTGCTTACCGAGGGAAATATTTTAACATGGATTCTCTCATTGACTGAAGAGGATTCATTTAGAAAAATGCGTGCATGCCGGTCACAGTTTGCCTCACTAATCCATTTGAAATGCTCCATTTCCTCTCCCAGGCAATTCTTTTCTGAGAAAGAGAAAAAAAAAGTGTTTGAACAAGGACGAGTTCTGTAATGCGGATCCCATTTCTACAGGAAGAGCAGTCTCAAAGCAATTTACAGATTACAGATCTGTGTATCCTGAGGAAAGAAAAAAACAGACTCAAAATCTCAAATGGCCACCTTTTCATGTTTCACACACACCTCTCATGTATACAAAGACAAGAGCCACCCAGAGTCAGATTTATGTCAACACAAAACATGAGTTAGATCTCCACTCAGACATAGTCAACATTATAATCATGTCATTCATTTAAAAATTTCACTGTCTGAAACTGGCAGTCAGCTACCCCAGAGTGATCTGCATTGTCTAATACAGAGTTCACTCCAACAAAGTCTGACAGACGATCGTGATTGCTTCACTAAGTCTCCTATTTCATGTTCAGTGAGCAGTCCATAAGATGTAAGAGACATAAAACTGCATGCTTCTTCACAGCACAAACAGGTATCACCCACATAACCATCAGACGTGTTGACACACAGGCAGAGAAAAGACACCATCTCTGTCACTTGGCCCTGGTGCCTCTTTACAGGATTCTCACCCAAGCTGTGCTTTCCAAGCCTTTCTTTTCCACTCATTTAATTCCTGGAGCATTCATGTCTTCCCTGTGATCTTCCTTTCTCTTTCCTTCACCCTGTGGCTCATTGTCTTTCTTTCTATTTCTCTTTCTCTCTGTTTCTCTGACTCTCTTCCTCTCATTCTTTTTTTTCTCTCTAATCTCTCTGCTCCACCCTCTTTCTCCATGTACCCTGACAGGAATCAGAAGAGTGTTTGCAGAGAGATTGTGTTCTCTGCTGTATGACATGTATCTAACAGGCATTAGTCATTAAATCATAGTACATTAGTTGTGCATGACTGATGATATAAGCAAGCTGAAGCCATCTTCTCAACGTGGCTTCTCAACGTGACCTGTAGCCAACTGGACAGAATGGGGCCACTGTAACACACGAGTGGCAAAACTGACACAGGACTTCTCAACACATATAAATCCCCAAATGATCTCTCATATCGTCTCTTCTCTTCTCTTCTCTTCTCTTCTCTTCTCTTCTCTTCTCTTCTCTTCTCTTCTCATTAGCAGGTTGTGCTGTTGTTTGCTTGAGTTGGTTGATGTTGACCACAGTATGCTGAAATGCTTGTTGTGGACAGAGCTGACCCTTGGGCAGGTGTTGGTGTTTACTTGAGCAGAAGAAAATTTGGTGTAAAATGGACACAGGCTGTGTCATTTTCTGTGTATTCCCCTGGTTTCCTCTCTGTTTTCCTCATCCCTCAGTCAGGACCCTGGAGCCCTGCAGACTGGGGTCTTGTGCATGTCTGAGTTTATCCAGCGGTGTTGGAGTAGCCCTCAGGGGCTCCACACTCTCGCCTCCAGGGGCTCAACATTCTCACCGATTTATCACAAATCCCTAAATAGAGGACACTTTTTAAGCAAAACAAATGGATATTTATGTATTGTGTCAAGGTGTAAATTAATGCCACGCTAACTGTCCAAACTGTCAGCTCACAGAAGTACCCTGGCTCGTCTCTCTCTCTCTCTCTTACTCTCTCTCTATCTCTCTCTCTCTTTTATTATTGATGTAGCCGTGGTACAGTTTTATCAGGAGAGCCACAGTAAAGGTAGTACGGTTCTCCTTCTTTCTAATGATCTCAGCACACGAACCCTCTGAGTGGGAAAAGAAAGTCTTGAGCTCTGTGGGCTCTTGCGGTTTTAACATTGATTAAGATCTTGCTTTGGATCTTGCTTTGTACAGCCTGCCAGTATAACTCAGTTTAAGCAAAGCTGTCTGACACCACCCGAATAACTCCACAGCACAAATACAAAGACCAGCAGACAAGTACAAGAATCAAAGTTCGCTTACATAAAAGGCATGTTAGTAGTGTATCCCGGAGTGTGAAATTTCTCTTCAGCAGGTACATAGTCATGACTCAGCATGGCGACTCAGCTGAGCGGACAGTCAGCAGAGCTAACACAGCCAATGAGGGAACAGGACAAATTTACTGACTGATTTCTGTTAATGAAAAGGTTTCAAGGGACAAAGAGGCAGGAAAAGTAGAGGAACTATATATAGACACCGTAATGTTCTAAAGACAACATGGAAAAATAAGCTATATGAGCCATTATTTTTTTTTTTTTACAAATAAATGTGAGCTTTAGTATTAAAGTGAACAAACATGTCACTGATAAATTTTGTAACCAAACCAATTCAGGTACCATGTGAAGCACCTCGGACATATTAGTGACAGAACGAGCTGTCTTCCCCGTCCATTCACCAATCATCAAACATCAGTACAAATATTAAACATGGGTCATATGTATTTTTCATTTTAAACTGAGTGTGCCTTTGTTTCCATTCATTTCCACTCTCTCTCTCTCTCTCTCTCTCTCTCTCTCTCGTCCATTTGTCACAGTCTGCGTCAGGTTTTGGACTTTTGTGTTGATATGCCTTGTGCTCCTGTTCCTTGTGTCTCTTTCTCCACCCCTCACCTGATTCCGTTTGTCTTATTTATTAACCTGGTTTAACCCCCATTGAGTTTAACCAATCATGTTTACCCTGATTGGTTCCCCTTGTATTTAAGCCCTTGTGTTTCACCTGTTCATTGTCCATTATTGTTTGTGTTTGGATTCACACTGTTTGGCTGCACCTTTTTGTCACCGGTCTTGGTTCCTGTTTGCACCTGTTTAGTCACCGGTCTTGGTTCCTGTTTGTACCTCTTTATTTGGTTTTTATTTATTTATTTATTCCTTTTTTTGTTAAATCACTTCCACCATGTCTTGCATTTGGATCCAGCTTCACTGCAGACCTGACACATGTACACATATACGTTCGTGCAGGGGTGGAAAAAGTAAAAGTGGAAGTACTCTCGCTAAAAAAAAAAAAGGGGTACTCTAAGTAGAGTTAAAGTATCCCTCCTGAAAAATACTTAAGTGTAAAATAGTCATTCATTTACAATTTACAAAAACAGTTGTCAGTTTAACTCCACTCAGAGTACTGTTTTTGGTAACACTTTACTTGGATAGTCCACCCACACAGGGTTTACAGCGTATTTGTAACAGTTCAACATGTTGAACAAGCTGCAGCTTAGTTGAGATTTAACCATTTGTGTAAACATTGTTGAACATTAGTTGAACATTGGAATGTTCAACAAGATTAACAAAATGGTTTACTAATTGTTTGTCGAATATGTGTATATACATTAGGCAGTGGCTGAAGTATCCAAGTAAAGTGTAACCTTTTTTTAGCAAGAGTACTTCTACTTTTACTTTTTCCACCCCTGTGTGTGTGTGTGTGTGTGTGTGTGTGTGTGTTTGTGAGATGAGTGAGGTAGGTCAGAGAAATGGATATGAGTCTGCAAATTAAGGCTTTAAGAGGATGCTGAAATAATGAGATCAGACTATTTGCTTTCCTCATCAAAAATATACACTTACACACACACACTATTCAACATAAGCAATGTAGGACATGAAAAGTGTTTCCTGTGCAAACAGAGTAGGAATTTATAATCTTACCAGTGGAGCTTTGGGGAATTTGAGGGAAATATTGTAAATGTAATATTAATATGTTGCTCTGAGGCTAGTTTAGGTAAACATCATCATATGGATGTGCTGGGATATACCATTCGATAAACACATATAGTCTGTGTTTGGTATCGCAAGTGTTCTGGCAGAGAAAATCAAGTCTTGCCTGTCAAAAGGGAAGTTGATTAGCCAGAGCAGTGTGGAGAGAAGATGTCAGGTCTCAAACAGGACAATCAGAGAAAACTGTACATTTAAGTCTTAATCAGTTAAGCTCATTTCAACCAAATTCTCTCTCCTGGCAGTTTGGTCTTCTTCTTATGTCACATTTCGGTCTATTGCCTTCTTGACCTTTTTATTTCTTTTGAGTTTCACTGTTTACTTTTCTCTTGGGGAAGGGGATTCTTTCTGTCTTTCTTTCTTTTGTTCCTGTCTCTTTCAGTTTTATAACCGTGTGTGTATTCGTGGAGACAAGAGAGGCAACTCCTAATCAGCACCACAGAGATTAACTCCTCTGAAACTACACAGACAAAGAAAAGAAAAGAAAAAAACAATCTGGGAGATTTCTGCTGCTGGCCCTGTTCCCTTCCACCACAACTGCAGCGGAGCAGGGACTTTGAAAAAAAAGAAAAAAGAAAAAAAAGGAAACAAAAGGAGGAAGAATCTCTTTGCTGGGAATTATAAGAAATGCACACACACTCTTCCCCCCTCCCCTGCTCCTCTCATTTAACTGAATGACACATCTAATGTGTCAGTTGCAGAGCAGCTGGTCTCTTGTTTAAGCATTTTATGATGCAAAGCAAAGTTACTGCAGATAAACTGAACCACTGAGCAAACATGTCCATTCTCTCAATATATTAATCAGTCGTTAAGGTAGTTTTATGACATAAATACATCCGAAAGAAGTGTTTGAAAACAAAGATGTGGAAGGAACAATGTGCACTAGAGAAAGGAGTAAGAGAGATGAAAAGAGACATACAAGAAGGCAGGTAGGGACAGACTGAGAGAGAGAGTCAGAGGGATAGAGAGAGAGGCTTAGAGAGAAAAAGAGAGAGAGGGAGAGAGAGAGAAGGGGGAGAAAGAGAAAACAAAGAGAATAGAGCAGGGAACAGAGAAAAAGACAAGGGGAAAAGAGAGAGAGAGAGAGAGAATAGAAGGGGAAGAGAGTGAATAGTTGAATGAGAAAGCAAAAGAATAGAAGAGGACACAGAGAAAGCTGAACATTTGTCTTAAAGACAGGGTCATCTAGGGCATATGAATGACTATTTATGGAAATGCATGTCCCTGACAGAGACAGATTGAAACAATGAGAGTGTCTCTTTGAGTTCTCTAATGATTTCTCCTCTGTCTCTTACACTGCATGCTTCCCCAGCATCTGGAGTTATGTCAGTGTAAAGTTTCACACCAACAGTTTTACCACAACGTCTACATTTTAGCCATTCCAAAAGTTCAAACCCCCCCCCCCCCCCCCCCCAAAAAAAAAAAACATTGGAGACTAAAGAGAAAATGCGTATACATTTAAAGTCTGCCTTGATGAAAGCTCAACTCCCTTTAAATGTTACTTCACTGACAGATGCATAGTCCACAGGAGGAGGACACGTCTGGCCTGGCTTACACCACTACCCAACAGAGGTCTCCAGTCAACTTTCATTTTCAGCAGTGAGTGCTGTCTGTCTGTTGACACCATGTATTAATTCAGATCCTAATCCTCTGATGGGTTTACGTGGGTTTTTTTCCCCCTTTCTTTTTTTTAAATCATGCCCCATCTAACTGGGTTAAATTGAAATGATTTTGGACAAAACAGGCACCAGTTTACCCTGGCGGCAGTGCCTGGCATGCTGAGGCTGACTGACAGCGCAGGGGTTCTGGGTTTTGTCCGGCCCAGACGGGCAAGGCAAACTGCTGCTCTGACAGATTAAGTAATTACACATCTCTTTCCCTTAATGAGATGAGAAATGACCTTAAGCAGGCATTTTGTAAAAGCAGTAAGCGAATCAGGGCAGGGGGGGGGAGTGAAAGAAAGAGTGATGGACACAGAGGGGAATGGATAGATGGAGGGATGGAGGGATCAAGAGAAAAGTGGAAGGATTAGTGAATGGGGCCATGGAAGACAGACATTGATGAAGAGAGGAATGGATGGCCGTATGGATGGATAAACATAGAAGGAAATAAATGGATGGATGGGGACTGATGGATGGCTGAAACACATAGACAAAAGAATGGTGTGAATTAAAAAGGAGTAAACGATTTTTTGTCTGCCATAACCCATTCTGAACATTGCCCCGGTCCTTTTCTACAACGAAATGGTCTTAATGAAACATTTCTTTTCATTCACTGAGACTCTCTGACATTTTAATGGGGAGGATGTGCAGTATATATACAGTGGATTAGGGTATATCTGTGTTATAGGTGGTATTGGAGAGGTGACAGTAGATTTGGGTATATCTGTGTTATAAGTGATATTGGAGAGGTGACAGTGGATTAAGGTATATGTGTGTTATAGGTGATATTGGAGAGATGGCAGTGGATTAGGGTATATGTGTGTTATAGGTGATATTGGAAGGGTGGCAATGGATTAGGGTATATGTGTGTTATAGGTGATATTAGAGAGATGGCAGTGGATTAGGGTATATGTGTGTTATAGGTGATATTGGAGAGATGGCAGTGGATTAGGGTATATGTGTGTTATAGGTGATATTGGAAGGGTGGCAATGGATTAGGGTATATCTGTGTTGTAGGTGATATTGGAGAGGTGACAGTGGATTAGGGCGTATGTCTGTTGTTTTAAATTAATTTTAAATATGTAATCAGAAAATATAGACATAACAGATATGAAGGCCTTCGATGATGGTCGGTCTGTCCTTTGTCTTGGGCCGATGTATGAACCTTCAACTGACTATGGGCACCGGCCTTTTATTCACTGATGAGTTGTTGGGCACTCGTGAAGTTTCTTGCAAATGGCAAGTGCCAGCATCTTAAGTGGGGTAATGCCTTTGTTATTATGACTGAATGGATTAGGGTATTTGTGCATGTGAATATGGCCAGTGTGATACTATGACTGAATAGATTAGGGTTTGTGTGTGTGTGTGTGTGTGTGTGTGTGTGTGTATATGTGTGGTCAGTGTGATATTATGACTGAATAGATTAGGGTTTGTGTTTGTGTGTGTGGTCAGTGTGATATAATGACTGAATAGATTAGGGTTTGTGTGTGTGTGTGTGTGTGTGTGTGTGTGTATGTGTGGTCAGTGTGATATTATGACTGAATAGATCAGGGTTTGTGTGTGTGTGGTCAGTGTGATATTATGACTGAATAGATTAGGGTTTGTGTGTGTGTGTATATGGTTAGTGTGATATTATGACTGAATAGATTAGGGTTTGTGTGTGTGTGTATATGGTTAGTGTGATATTATGACTGAATAGGTTAGGGTTTGTGTGTGTGTGTGTGTGTGTGTGTGGTCAGTGTGATATTATGACTGAATAGGTTAGGGTTTGTGTGTGTGTGTGTGTGTGTGTGTGGTCAGTGTGATATTATGACTGAATAGATTAGGGTTTGTGTGTGTGTGTGTGTGTGTGTGTGTGTGTGTGTGTTTGTGTGTTTATATGGTCTGTGTGATATTATGACTGACTAGATTATGGTATAGACAGCAGTACCCTGTATTACCTTTGTAGAGAACAGAGAGAATATGTTGCCTTTTACACTAGGACAGCACTCAGCTTTTGCACTTTTTGCATGAATGGTTGTGCTGCTTTCCACAACTTCTATTCTTTTCATCCTAATATTGTAACGATCAGTTATCAAACAGCGATCATTACCAAAAAACACACGGGTTAAAATTGATTCTCTTTTAAGATGAGACTGACGTTTCCGTTTTTGTTAATTGCGACAATTTCGGTTTGTTAAATAAAATAAATAGGCAACGCAGAAGAGGCCGTAATTTAAATGTATTAGCTTGATCGAACTATTCAACACAAACATACACCCAACACCCCTTATTCACGCCCACAAACCAAATGCCAGTCTTATAGTTCCCTCCGTCTCCGTGCTCGACGCGCAATCAATGTAGAAAGTCATTCAACAAAAGAAAAACAGTAATCCAACGCAATACGAAAAAAAGAGTCCCCCAAAAAATCAACGAACAGCAAAAAAAGATAATCCACCGTGTAACCAGCAAAAAAGGAAAAGAAAAAAAAGAACAATCTCACCGCTCCGGCAGGATAGGGATCTGAAGAGATTACCCGCGCTCAGCCCTGAATTGCGGTGTTTGTAAATTTATAAGGAAACGTCCACGCAGTTTAAATGTTCAGGTCCCCCGCAGACTCCCTGACTTTCTTTTCGCTCACCCTCCTGCCACACCCGTGTCTCCTTTTAAAAGTATTTCGAAAGTTCCCGGGTTGGCGAGTCAGCTGACAGGTGGGTCAGCTGACCGGTTTGACGGCCAATTGATTTCCCCAAACACAGCAAACGAAAACAAAATAACAGACTGGTAAAAAATTAAAACAACCATAATACATCTTGGGGATGGAATGTTACCTTTTAGGGATTCCCTTTATTGGTGGTCAACTGTCATCCTGTTAACCTTGAATTTAAAAAAGGAATCCTAAAACCGATATGTGGCGGTGCTACAATATGTTTCCTAAATTACCTACACCCATCTTGTATGATGCTCTCCTGTCAGATAATGTTAATAGAGAAAGCTGATCTCATCTCTTTTTGCCAGTCTAAAATGCCAAATTGCAGTGCAAGTTTTATCTGGTAAAATAAAGTGCCTTACAAATGCAACATGTTACAAAATTGTTATTTATTTAATATTTTATTAGTTTTTTGGTGACTTGATAGTGACCTCACACCAGAATATCTTTTATTTTGGGGCATTTTATTCGTAAATGCACTTGTCTTGTGATTAGAGGCTGGTGTACTCAGGTTATAGCCATGCAGACAAACCTTTTAACTCAGTGTGCAGCCTGAGGCCAAATAGCCACAGTATGTCAGCAAGCCGCTTAACTTCATAATACATGATAACTTTTTTTTTTTCTTATGCCTTTGTTTGGTTGGGGGTCTATTAAACTATGTTATCACTGACTGCATATAAGGATGAGACAGAATCACAGAGAGTACAGACAGTGGGTTGTCCTTTCTCTCAGACAGTGCCAAACACAGAACTGAGCTGTGAATAATATAACCAACTAATTTTTTCCCCTAATCTTGTGATGGCTTGAGTGAGAATGCAGACTAAAGGAGTGTTCTTTTCTGAAGCACCACTTCACTTCCCTCTGACGTCAAACCTGGAGAGCAGGACAGCCCAGTATCTATGTTTCAAACAGCCCAGTGTCCAGTGTCTTATACAGCCCAGTGTCCAGAGTCTTACACAGCCCAATGTCTTACACAGCCCAGTGTCCAGAGTCTTACACAGCTCAGTGTCTAGTGTCTTACACAGCCCAGTGTCCAGAGTCTTACACAGCCCAGTGTCCAGAGTCTTACACAGCCCAATGTCTTACACAGCCCAGTGTCCAGAGTCTTACACAGCCCAATGTCTTACACAGCCCAGTGTCCAGAGTCTTACACAGCTCAGTGTCTAGTGTCTTACACAGCCCAGTGTCCAGAGTCTTACACAGCCCAATGTCTTACACAGCCCAGTGTACAGAGTCTTAGACAGCTCAGTGTCCAGTGTCTTACACAGCTCAGTGTCTAGTGTCTTACACAGCCCAGTGTACAGAGTCTTAGACAGCTCAGTGTCCAGTGTCTTACACAGCTCAGTGTCTAGTGTCTTACACAGCCCAGTGTCCAGAGTCTTACACAGCCCAGTGTCCAGTGTCTTACACAGCCCAGTGTCCAGAGTCTTACACAGCTCAGTGTCTAGTGTCTTACACAGCCCAGTGTCCAGAGTCTTACACAGCCCAATGTCTTACACAGCCCAGTGTCCAGTGTCTTACACAGCTCAGTGTCTAGTGTCTTACACAGCCCAGTGTCCAGAGTCTTACACAGCCCAGTGTCCAGAGTCTTACACAGCCCAATGTCTTACACAGCCCAGTGTCCAGAGTCTTACACAGCTCAGTGTCCAGTGTCTTACACAGCCCAGTGTCCAGAGTCTTACACAGCCCAATGTCTTACACAGCCCAGTGTCTAGTGTCTTACACAGCCCAGTGTCCAGAGTCTTACACAGCCCAGTGTCCAGTGTCTTACACAGCCCAGTGTCCAGTGTCTTACACAGCCCAGTGTCCAGAGTCTTACACAGCTCAGTGTCTAGTGTCTTACACAGCCCAGTGTCCAGAGTCTTACACAGCCCAATGTCTTACACAGCCCAGTGTCCAGTGTCTTACACAGCTCAGTGTCTAGTGTCTTACACAGCCCAGTGTCCAGAGTCTTACACAGCCCAGTGTCCAGAGTCTTACACAGCCCAATGTCTTACACAGCCCAGTGTCCAGAGTCTTACACAGCTCAGTGTCCAGTGTCTTACACAGCCCAGTGTCCAGAGTCTTACACAGCCCAATGTCTTACACAGCCCAGTGTCCAGTGTCTTACACGGCCCAGTGTCTTACACAGCCCAGTGTCCATGTTTCAAACAGCCCAGTGTCCAGTGTCTTACACAGGGGTTAGACTGACTCCTGATGCTCTATGCTGTCCCCCTTCAAGCATAATCATTGTACAATGGACAATTACTATTTCTATCAATCTCACTCCTTCTCACAGATATCTGGTTAAGTACTACACTATACAGCTATTATTATCATTATGCACAATGTCTAAAAATAACAATGTTTTCTGTTGCACATTGCACACCGTATAATAGTAATAATTCTACTCTTGTTCTGTTTTTGTAACATGTTTCATTATACACCATGTATATAATCATTGCACGGTGGGCATCTACCTCACCATTCTCATTTACTATGTGCTACTTATATAATTATATAATTACTGCACAATGTAGAACTGACAGATGCAACCCCTCTATTTTATCTATGACAGATAGCAAATGTTCTTAAACATCAACTGAGTGACCAACAGTGTTAGAATGGTGTGTGCGTATGTGTGAGTGTGTGTTGTAATGCTTCAGCTTCATAGGCTGAAGACTGGAGACACCATGGATGAAGCAGGACAATGGACAATGTTTAATAATAAAACATTGACCATATAATGTCGGGTCTCCATGGCACACTAACCTGGACATACATGCACTACAGACTAGTGAAAATAAAACACAAGGCCATACATAAGCTGTTGTGTTACGGTTTGAAGTAATAGAGCCAGATAGGGGGCACTGCACTTGTTCCACTCAAGAGAGAGACTGACTAACTGTCTCCAGTCCCACCAATATACACAGGTGCAGCTGCTAGGACCAACAGGCAATGTGCTCTTAAAGGTATAGCTCATTATAACCGATACAGTGTCTGTGTGTGTGTATGTATTTGATGATGTGTAAATTATTTGATGATGATGTGTAAAGACATGGCTCACAACAAAGTCATACATGTGATTTCCTTTTCATTCCTCAGGTCATTTTTCTTCTCCTCTTCATTTGGAGAGACTTATCCCCTGGTCTACCATATGATAGGTCAAACAGTGGACACTAGCATTGTTTCCACTGCTCAGACAGATGCTGACAGCAGCCATCAACATGCAATCAAGTAACATGTCAACTTCTTCCCATCTGTTGTTTGCATTACAAGTTGCAGTAATGATTTGCAGTCTTGTATTTTTCTCTTTGTTGCACACTGATAGAGGGTACTCCTCAGACCTTGGACGAAAAAAAAAATTCTATTGTATGAATTTTTGCGCGCAGATCAGAAGTGAACCCAGAGAGAGAGAGGGAGAGAGAGAGAGAGAGAGAGAGAGAGAGAGAGAGAGAGAGAGAGAGAGAGAGAGAGGGGGAGGTTGGTATGAAGGTTCTATACGGTCACTGAATGTATCAGTGTCAGCTGTTACCCCGGAGACGAGCCTGTGATGGACAGGTGGCTTGTTAGCGTTCCCATCATGCATTGGCCATCCTGTCACCAGGGAGGGACCTCACTTTTTCATCATCTCATCATTTGATCATGTCAGCATGTTCAGGCTTTTACGAAACGAAACAAAACAAAACAAAAGGAAACCAAAGTTCTGTTAGATGACGAAACAATGAGAAAGGGTGAAGCAGAAGGTTGGCAGCCAAAACTTTCAGGACATCTTACTGTCTACATCACTGTTTGTTTTCCTTATCTGTTTGCCCGTCTGTCTGGTCACTTGCTCTTTTATTTGCTTATTTAACAATGAAGGTTCTTGAAAAATGCAGGCTGTGTAGGTCATTGTATTTTACCTGTGTTCAAACAGATGTCCAGTGTTCAAAGAGTGTACTAAGTGATATCCATCAACTGTAGTCTCAAACTGTCTGAGCCGCAGTCAGCTCTCTTTGTCTGTACTGATGGACTGAGTAGGCATTTGTTTCTTCCCTAATCATAACAGAAATACCGCAGTAATACCATGGTCATAGCAGAAAAGGTAAGGTGAGGGGTGGTAAGCTTATTAACTTTGCTTGTTTTTTTTTTTTGGGTCACTCCTCTGGTCCTCATGTGTGTCTGAATCATCAGAGACAGCAGATTTAGCCATGCACACTCACTGTGACTCTGACAGAATTACAGCCATGTACACTCACTGTGACTCTGACAGAATTACAGCCATACACACTCACTGTGAGTCTGACAGAGTTACAGCCATGTACACTCACTGTGACTCTGACAGAGTTACAGCCACGTACACTCACTGTGACTCTGTCTTCCTCTGTTAAAAGCTTCACGCTAATGTTTGTCCAGCACTTGTCACGACAAAAGAAATCATCGATTATTATTATGAGAACATCGTTTTTCTTTCAGTCCAGCACTTGAATAAGGGTATGTGGTCAAACTGCAGGACCTGAACTGTCACATACTGAGAGAGACTGGATGCAGCACACCTTTTATCCACATCATTATCCAAACGCAAAGGCCAGAACAGTCAAGGTCTGATACACAACAAAACAGTCCACTGGAAGCTAGGCAAAACATAGAGTTAGGAACAGGCTAAGGTCAGTACACAGAAAGGCTAACAGGAAAGAGGGGAGTTAACAAGGAGCAAGGAGGCTAATGGGTAACAAGGCCAGCAGGGAACAAGGCTAAACAAGGAACAAGGAAGTTAAACTGGGAAAGCACAGCTCAGTTCAATCAGCAAGTGAGAGATTTCACACACTACACATGAAAACACAAGGGCATATATAAACAAAGACACACATATGAAAACACAATGGTATATATAAACAAAGACACAACAGGAAAAAACTGAGGACAGGTGTAAGCAATAATTACAAGCTGATCAGAAAGAGTTGGGTAAAACTGGGCTGTGATTGGCCAAAAGACTGAGGGAGGTAGAAACAGAGGCATGACATGAACACACAGCTTTAGTCAAACAGATGCACCTGAACACAGAGCTGCAGTCAGACAGAAACACCTGAACACAGGGACGTAGTCAAACAGAAACACCTGAAAACAGGGCTGTAGTCAGACAGAAACACCTGAACACAGGGTTGGTCAGACAGAAATACCTGAACACAGGGTTTTTATCAAATAGAAGGATCTATGCACAGGATTTTTACCAAACAGAAGGATCTGAGGAGACAGGTTGAGATACAGCAAAGGAATGTCCCATCTGACGTCTATATCTCCACATACCATATCTGCACATTCGCTCGTGATCTTGTCAAACTGTATAGGGGGTAAAAAGGCCCATTATGACTGATACAACACTTACACGCAAATGTATGTGACCTCATGGACTCATCTGATTGGCCCCAAAAAGTCTCAGCACTAACAAAATCTGATTGGTTCAATCCCATCACTGACAGGACAGAAAATCTGTTTTCCTAAAATGGCCTGACCTTTATTGCATCATAGTTCATCTGCAGCTCAGATAAATATGTGATGAAAGCAGTATTACCGTTCTACATAATGTTCACGTCTGTTTACTTTGAATGATCTACACACTGTAACTGCCTGAGAATCACACTGGTCTGTTTTCTCAACTTGACAAATGAATTAGTGAAACACTTTTAATAGTTACATAATGTAGGGCTTTCACATCTCTCTGGAACTCAGTGTGATTTTTAGATTAGGAGTTTTAGATTACGAGTGAAGGCAATGTTAATTTCTTTGCCTTTAATCAGATTTCATGTAACAACAGGTGAGCCAAAAGATGTGTTCAAGTGATGTGTTAACCTTTTATGTTTGTTTGTTTCTCTGGCAGTGCTGTTTAGTGTCACAGCCTGCACCTTGCTTTGGACTTTTGTTTTGAAATGTCTTGTGCTCCTGTTCCATGTGTGTCTCCACCCCTCACCTGATTCTGTTTGCTCCATTTATTAACCTCGTTTTACCCTTGTTAATTTCCACCAATTATGTTTCGCCTATTTGGTTCTCCTCTTGTATTTAAGTCCTTGTGTTTGACTTGTCTATTGTTGTTTGTGTTCGTTTGAAGACACTGGCTGTACTGTTTGTATCCAGTTTTGGTTCTTGTTTGCACCTGTTTATTTGTCTACTTTTTGTAAGTAAAGTCCTCCTTTTTTGTTACCATGATCACTGTGTCTTGCATTTGGGTCCAGCTCCACTGCATGCCTGACATTTAGGACATTGAGTGACATGTTAACCATTTGTTTGTTTGCTGTTGAGAATATTAAGTGATGTGTTAACTGTTTTTGTTTGTTTCTCAGCAGTGCGGTTGAAGATACTGAGTGACGTGTTAATCTTTGTTTGTTTCTCTGGCAGTGTTGAGGATATTGAGTGACATGTTAACCTTTTTGTTTGTTTGTTTGTTTGTTTCTCTGGCAGTGCTGTTGAGAATATTAGCTTTGGCAGAGAAGCCCAGTCTGCCGTCAAATGTAATGAAGAAAACAAGCAGTGACACCAAACAAGTGCGTGACCCAGGTCTCCGCAGCAACACCAGCAGCCCTTTCCTAATAACCATATCTCTCCATGCATTCTGATTATGATAAATGGAAAAACTAAAATTACAAATAGCTTCCCCCACCTTACCAAGTCTCTTTTTTTTGGAAAATGGAGTTCATATGTTTAAGACTGTATTCATTTTATGGTAACCAGACCCAGTTGTTTAATTGTTGGCTTACTTTGGAAAAGAATTGAGCGAGTCGGCTTTGGGAATGTGCCTGAGCTGCTGAGGGGGTTGTCACAGTGAATTTGGGCTCTTTATAAATATGATGAAGTATTGCAATATATGCCCAACACCACTGACGCTATGATCAGGACCTACAATTTGGTTTGCTAATTTGCCACCCTCACTGATTTGTTCGTTTCTCTGCTGCAAAAATGTGACTGTCAGCTCTGCCATCCATTTCCAAAGTGACTGGTTCTGCATGACAAAATGCCTCTCTCTTTTCTGTAGCCGTGTCTCACTCTCTCAACCAGTATAAATTTTTAAAAATTGTGTAATTATGCAGGAAATACATGGACAGATGCTGTGTGGAGGGTTAAGGGTGTGTTTGTGCTTTTTTTTTTTTTTTTCCCCCACACTTAGAAAAGGGTTGGGTCAGTGTGTGACTGTCACTTGAGGTCGTTGAATAGTTTGACATACTGAGCTAACTGAGTGCTCAAGAGGAGATATGGCCTGTATTTTTGCATGAAAATTTGTCTCAAAAGAAAAAAATGATCAGTGTTGTCTCTGAAACAACTCCGTTCTCCAGAGTTACAGTTAGAGTGAAGATCAAATGCCCTTGGCATCAGTCAACAAACATGCACTGAACGTTCATTACGTGCCGCCATCCGTCGGGCAGTTTGAGGCTTGACTGAATGTGATTGAGTGCTGCTCCACATTTTCTGTCTGAGCCCTTTCTCTTCTCATTAAAACAGTCGTGATTCACATTTTGAGCTTTCTCTCTCTCTCTCCCCCCTCTCATTTTGCCCCACCTCTATTTTAAATATGTGTGTGTGTGTATATATATGTATGCATCCATCTCTCCCTCCCTCTCTCTCCAGGAGAGTATCAAAGTGCCAGTCCTCCTCTCTCTCTGCTTTAGGATAAGACAGACAGGTGAAAGCTCAATCTCAGAATGCATTTGAAGATGAGCACTGTATGAATTATTACACATCAAAGTCTGCAAAACAAAACTGTCTGATATGAAGGAAAGAAAGAGGGGAGAGAAAGAAAATCATTCCTCTTTGCCTTAGAGGCTCTGGAATTTATTTTATGATTTTATCCTTTTCCTTTAGCCCTATAGTATCCATGGTAATAATCTTCAGTCTGATTAAGCCATCGAGAGGTTCTCTCTATCTCTCTCTTACGCTCACTCTCTCTTACTGTCTTTCTCTCACTCTCTCTCTCTCACTCTGGCTGTCCTGCTCTACATATATGATTAGATGAATGGAGAAAATGCGGAACAGACATGAATGGAGGTGTATGAAGAAACATGGGTGGGAAGTCCAGGAGCCCAACAGTTTTTGAGTGTGTGTGTGTGTGCGTGCGTGAGAGAGAGGGAGAGAGGGAGAAAGAAAATGGCACAGAATGCCTTATTCATTCCCTGCTCTCTCAGATCCAGCCCCAGCAGTGTGTCCCTTCCCTGTGATCGGCTGGTGACCTCTGCGGATGACCTCCCCGCCTGAGGCCACAAAACCTGTCTCTGAGCCAAAACACACTGCCATGGGAATGACGCATCATGGGAGTGGAAGCAATTGAGTTGAGCTTTCTGATGGAGCTGAGGCTGGGGCCCTTGGTGTGTTTGTGCAATTTAATAGAGTCCAGATGCAGTGCTCATTAGGACTGTGTTTGTACACACTGCCACTCAGGCTCAGGGTGTGAGGACTGTGAATCTCACGGCTGAATCTTTGGCAAGATTCTCATTTACTCATGTTAAAGAGTTGAATGAATTCCAATATGAGTGTTATATGACTGTAGAACCTGATTAATTATGTGCAGAAAAATATTAGCAGCCTCTCCATCACAGTCATTTCTCTATATTTTATATAGTTTGTATCTCTCTTTCTCCCCTACTTCTCTTTAATCCCTAAACTGTCTCCCTCTTCCCCACACCTGCCTCTCTTCTCCACCTCTCTTTTTCCCCTACCTCTCTCTCCTCCACCTCCCTCCTCTCTCTCTGTCCTCTGTACCTCTCCTTCTCTCTCCTACCTCTCTCTCTCTTTACATGCAGAAAAATATCAGCAGTCTCTCCAACACAGTAATTTCTCTCTACTTCATATTAATAGGACTTAGTATCTCCCCTTCCCTACTTCTCTCTCATTTTATCTTTCTCTCATTCTCTTTTCAATACCCTCTCTCTCCCCTGCCTCTCTTTCTCCTTGTCCCCTACCTGTCTCCCTCCCTCTCCTCTCCCTGTCTGTCTGTCTCCTCGTCATATTGGGCTGCTGTGTCAGTCAGAGGTGTCTTACTTCAGGCCAAGATTTCTGCAAAGAAATTAGCATTGCCTTCACTCTTAATCTGTTTGTAATCTAAAACTCTAAATCTAAAACTCACTCTGAGTTCCAGAGAGATATCAAAGCTTTACATTATGTAACTATTAAAACTGTTTCACTAATTCATTTATCAGGTTGAGAAAACAGACCTGTGTGATTCTAAGACAGTTACAGTGTGTAGATCATTTGTAGTAAATAGACGTGAACAGCATTCATGTTTAACGTAATGACATATTTATCTGATCTGAAGATTTATGAACTATGATGCCATACAGGTCAGGACATTTTAGGAAAACAGATTTTGTATCTTGTCAGTGATGGGAATGAACCAATCAGATGTTGTATTCTGTCAGTGCCGGGACTTTGAGCCAATCAGATGAGTCCAAACGGTCAAATTAATTTGAATGTAAGTGTTGTATCAGTCATAAGGGGCCTTTTTACCTCCTACACAGTTTGACAAGATCATGAGTGAATATTCTACAGTGTTTGGTGAACTAGCCTTACTGTTCAATATACATGTCTTACCAAATGCACACTGTCTCTGAACCCTGAGGGACTGCGTCTGTCTCCTGTCTCAATCAACTCATCTACCTATAGTTTCCCTCAGCTCCCACCCAGCGGAGAATTTCCCCCCGGAAATTCTGGATGACTTGGGGGGGGGGGGGGGTCTTGGATGTTTATCTTTAAAGGAAACACTGGTCTCAGTATCTGCAATTCTCCAAATGGCCAAACTCAGAGTGATGGGGGGTTCAGACAGGTGAAATTTTCAGTTGAATGTCGGTGTGTAGGCAGTGGACACACACCATCCTGAGGCCGTGTGGTGAAACGTTGCCTGTGTGTGACACAGAACATGGAGGACTGACGCTCTCCAGCCACAGGTCTGATGAGAACAGTAAAGAATGTTCTGGTTTTCTAGATGATTTCAGCAGAATACGTTAATGAAACGTTTTGGGAACAGGACATCCCTTCTGGCCGTTAAAAATCCATCCTCCCTAGATGAGGAGTGGAAGCCCTGGGAAGAAAACGACCGACTGTAGGCCTAGTGATGCTGAGGAAAAAGAGTGAAAGAGTTTTTCGTTTAGAAAGCGCTCAACATTATTCTTTAGCTAAAGAGTGTGTGCATAGGCTTTTATGTCTATAGTTGCACTGGTGGCTTTTGTGTGTGTGTATGTGTGTTGTTGCTGTTGTTATTTAAGGCTATACGAGCTAAGTGTGGCTGTTAGGTTTGTCAGGCAGGTGAGGACAGTGTAAGTGTTAAAAGTGAGTCAGTGATAGAGCTGACACAATGACGCCTGGATCCTGATGACGGGTAATAACTCTGCCATCTCCAGATAATGACGACAGAGTGGATTTAAACATAGACACTCCCAATATAAAAGCAGTAATATGACAAGTCTCTTTACTTCTCTCTCTCTCTCTCTGGGTCGCAGCACATTTCTCTGGTCACAGCAAAATTAAAAAATGAGAGTGCACTGAAAAAAAAAAATTTAAAAAAGAGAGGAATACAGTGAGATTCACTGACACTCCTGTCCTGTGACTCATCAAATGAGTGTCTCAGAATTTTTAACAAATCAGAGGCCTTTTACTGGCCCAGCTGCACCCTCTGAGCCCTCCAGTGTGATACTGTACATTAAAGACGACTGAGAGACAGAGACAGAGACGGCGAGAGAAACAAGGTAGTCTTTTTATCTTTCTTTTGCTTGTGTAAAAACTCGCTCTGTTCTGGCTTCGAACAAGTGAGCAGGTGTTAGATGGAGGAACTCTTTAAGACTCTGCTGAAAGATGGGAATAAAAAAAGGAGAAGAAATTCATCTATTGAATCCCTGCAGTTTTTCTGGGAGAAGCTTTGATTCTGATTACCTGAAGGTGTGGAGAGAGGAAGCACCTCATTAGTGACAGCAAGTTTTTATTATTTATCTTTTTTTTTTTATACTGTCGACTGTTAGAGAGAAAACTACACACACACACACACACACAGCCCACTTACTATCCATCATGTTTTCTCTCTCTCTCTCTCTCTGCCTTTTCCATTCTTCCTCTCTCACACACACACACACTGCTGCTCCATCATCATATTTTCTCAGCACAGGCACTGTGCAGTGACTGCCATCACTGTGTTGTCTAGACCCACATACACTATAGACTAGAGCCAAACGGATACAGGATTTTTAAGGCCGATACCAATTTCAATATTTCAGGATTTAAAAAAACGATAATGATATATCGGCCAATATTCTTTTTTTTTTTTTTTCCAGAAACCCATAACATAAACAAAGATTTACCCTAACATCTGTTATGTGTAGTTATTTAAGAGTCCTCACTAAAATAATAAGACATAATGCAGTTTAAAAATAAACTTGTTTTGTTCCCATAAATAGTACTTTGAACAAAGGTACAACAAAATATATTATGAAATATATGTATAAAATATAAAATATAAGTTTTGATGAAATAAAAAAAAATTGATAGTGACCTAGAGTAAACGCTGCTGTTGAATGCATCTACTACTTAAAGACTGTCTGCAATGAAGAATTGCGACTTTGGCATTTCACGCTACGCATTTGAAAGAGAAGCTAGTTAACTTTGTTTGGCTACCAAGCCACGTTAGATTCTTGTTCAGCTCACGTTTATTTACGTGTCCCCTCTAGTTTAATAATTTCCAATGCACCAACAGACATACGAGACGCAGATATATTTACCATTGCTTCATTTAGGCAGAATAAGATAAACGCTATAGTTTAACCGCGCATTAACGTTAGCGGTCTTCCACTGATAAACGTGACATTAGCTAGCTCTGTGGCTAACCAGCAATGGTTAGCGTTATAACCGGCTGTAAGCAATGTTGCCAGAAAATTTTTAGAAGTGCCGAGGGAGAAATGATAGGACCATTGTTTGTTTACTCGCTAGAACTGGTGCACTGTTTAATAAATAAATCTACAATCAAGTTTGTCGACAGCTTGGCCTACACCACTCAAATGTAATATTAAACGTAATTTTGATGTTTTACTGATGGTACAGGCTTTCACATTACTGCAGCAAAACCAGGCATGGCTAACATGAATGTTGTCACGCTTATTTCGTCTAAGAGGAGAAGTGTTCTCTAGAGTTTATTATTATTTGAGTAATGTATTTCAAGCGGCAATTACCAATTTACCATGAACACAGATACTCTCCATTGTGGGCTACTCTGCTTGGGTCAGCCTATTGTTGTCATTTGTTATTTTCACACGTGTGCTGCTACCAATGGAGTCGTAGTGTGCTCTCTACAGGACAAACTACGCAACGACAACATTAATAACATCTTCCGTTTCTTTTCTAATTGTCATTTATCGGCTGTTATAAACACCGATACCGATATATCGGCAAGTAGCTCATATCGGACGAATATATCAGCACACCGATATATCGGTCAGGTTCAACTATAGATTAATGCTTAATGCTTCACCTCATCCAGTGCGTATCGGAGTGAATCACAGATCTCCATCAGAAAAACCTCACTGTTCTAATAAAACACAGCTCAGAATTGACCTGAGCAGACTGAGAACAGAGTGAGCATCCATTCTGTTAAAACACTGTGTCTCTGTCCAGAGGTGTGTCACTAGGTCAAATCACAGTGGTGCCCAGTGTCTGACTGTGGTAGTGAGGTCAGAGATAGTACTGTGACAACCAAGGTCTCTCAGCGGGTGTCAGACACACACTAAGTCCTGTGTGTGTGTTTGTCTGTCTGTGTGTGTGTCTGTGTGTGTGTTTGTGTGTGTCGGTGTGTGAGCTCAGTCCATCAGTGGCTGGTGTTAAAGAGCTTGCAGTGGGAACAGGTACTATGACAGGGACTGTGTGCTGGTCTCGCTTATATAGACTAAGCTGTGGAGGGAACACTGTGCTGTAAATGATGTGTATCTGGGCATTTCATATTTATTTAGGAGAAAATAGAAAAAAATTTAAATGAGGAAACTACTGGTGAAATAAAAAATAACTGATTATTTCTCACTCAAACATCTAGACCCATGCTGAACTGTACCAGTGGGCGGCACGGTGGCGCAGTGGGTAGCGCTGTCACCTCACAGCAAGAAGGTCTCGGGTACGATTGCCGGGCGGCCAGGGTCCTTTCTGTGTGGAGTTTGCATGTTCTCCCAGAGGTCTCTGCGTGACAGTCCAAAGGTTAGGTGAATTGCCCCTAGGTGTGTGTGAGTGTGTTTGTCTGTGTGTCTGCCCTGCGATGGACTGGCAACCTGTCCAGGGTGTTTTCCCGCCTTTCGCCCTATGAGCACTGGGATAGGCTCCAGCACCCCCCGCGACCCTTAGATTGAGTGAGTGAGTGAACTGTACCACCATACTTCAGTTTCTCTCATCTCTGACACCACCAGAGTGCACACACGTTATCCATCATGTTTTATCTCTCTCTCGCTGCCTTTTCCATACTTCCTTTCTGGCCGGGTCCTGTGTGGATGAAAGGCCATGAAGACAGGCGGTGCTTAATGAACATGCATCTGCTCATTTTGGAGCACTTTCATCAGCAGGCAAGCGAGCTCTGCTCAGGGCAGAGCTCGCTCGGAGAGATAGCCAATCAATTGGGAGATAGCCAATCATAACATGGCAGGGAGGGACTGATGGAGTCCTGAGGGAGGGGGGATGGCACGCTCTTGTTTGAAGCAAACTTTCATTCCCTTGATCAGCACTTGGCTTTTTGATCACCAACTTTTTTCTGATGTCTTTAATTACTCCCTCTTTTTTTCTTCTTCTTCTTCTTCTTCTTCCCCTCTCCTCTTTTGTTTCCATCTCTTCAGTGCCCCCACCATCACCACCCTTTTATTATTTTTTTTTCTTTGACTTTGTCACGATGAACCTCGTGAAGATGAAGATAATTACTGTAAAATTTCCACTGTTGGTACTGGACCGATGCTCTTGGTGAAAAACAAAACAAAACAAGGCACTGATAGCCCCACCAGCCAACCAACACACAAACACATGTACATAAACATACACAAACACAAACACACACACACACACACGCACATACTAACAAACACACACACACACTTTCACTCCCTCCTTCCTTCTTTTGTGATAATAATGTCTTCAGGTATAAAGAAGAAAAGAAAAGACAACAGAAAAGACATCTGCTGTAAGTGCTCTAAGCTGGCCATGGCAGATTTGATGTTTTCAAAAGCTCCTAAAAAATGGGGAAAAAGTCTTGCCTCTGTTCTGCCTCCCAGCTCCACTGTCCTCTGTTTGAACTCTGCTCTTCATCAGTCTGCGTGTCTGCATATGTACGTGTGTGAGAGAGAGAAAGTGAGTGTGAAAGTGTGTGTTTGTATACTTAAGCACAGAATTATGAACCTCAGCTCAGCTCTAAGGTGTCAAAAATGCCACCCACAGGAATTACTATTGTCTGTGATAGACCTGAAACAGGAGTTACTTTGATTAGTATTGTCTGTGATAGACCTGAAATTGATAAATAAAGATGAGGTGGGCAGTGAGTAGAGGGAATAGAAACCCAATGGAGTGTGTTATGTGTAACTAAAACATGACTGGTCGGTGACTTTAATGCCACACACGTGTGCACGCATTCACATACACACAAACACACACACGCTCGTGTGCATGAACGCACGCACACACACACAAGCACATACACACTGGCAGGGATTCTGTGGTTGTGTTCTGATCCCAGCTGTGCCAATAAAGGAGCGTAACAGCGTTGAACTGAAGTGCGGCTCAGCTGTCTTAACTCAGCAAAAAGCTTACTGATACAAAACAGTCCACTGCAAATATCTCTCACATATGCAGTCTACACCAGTGGTTCTCAACTCGAGCCCTGAGGCCACTGTCCTGCACATCTTTGTTTTAACTCTCCTGAGCTCAGGACTGACGCACTTGATTCCACTGATCAATTAATCATCAAGCCCTTGATTAGTTCAATTAACTGTGATAATGAAGAGTTAAAACAAAGATTTGCCGGATAGTGGCCCCCCAGGACTGGAGTTGAGAACCACTGGTCTACACAGTCAGCAGAAAAATAATCAAGATCTACTTTAGTGATCCCTGCTTAGAAATTCTTTACTGCATTTCACCCTTTCTGACTGCTTAAGAGACGGTGGGCAGCTACCATACAACTCCCAGAGACCAGTTTCAGACTTGAGTCGGTGTTTCAGTCAGGCACACAATGAGGAAACACACACAAACACACAAGGAGAGCAAACTCCATACACAGACAAGCCTTAACCAGGACCTGAACCCAGAATCTCTTTCATGCAAAGTGATGGTGCTATATCACATAGACCACTATACCAACTAAATACCAACGCTTTCAAACGCTTTGCACAGGACAAAGGAACATTCTGTCACTTTCTGCATATGACGTTTCTAACTGTCCAACACTGAGCTCACAGGAAGTTTTGGATATTCATTCACATCTCTGCACGTTTAGAGACAATGAATTTAAGCTAGTTTCATTTCAGAGTTGCATTCTCCTCAGGAACATTTTACCATTCTCCTGCAGTCATTTCCTCTGCTGCCAGATGCTAATGAAGGGGTTAGCAGCTATGCTCAGCTATCATACTGCTTAACGGTGTGCTTAGATTGAGTATTCTCCACAACGCCAAATTATCTATGCAGCTGGGGTTGGCTGCTACCCTGAGCCTCTGGTCTGGCTGCATGTTAAGAGCAGTCGTAATGGAAACACTCTTTAGAGAAATTAGGAATGACTCCAGAAAGAAGTCATCTTTATGCACTCATATCCTGTCTCCACAGACAAGTGCCATAAACACACCCTTGAGCAAAGGAGATAGGAAGAAAGATTTGAACTCATTTTAAGGTCCTTAATAACCCAGAAATACAGGAAAAACTTAATAACTAATGTTTAACGTCAAAAGAGTTGACTGTGGATTGCTTGTGGTAGTAATATCTCTCACACTCATTTATGGCCTGGTAAACAGTAATGCGCTACCAAAGTAATCTCCAATGGACCAACATTCACAGGCCTGGAAAAAACACAGAACAGTATCTTTAAATGCAAAGTGAAACAATAAATGCTGCAAAACAAAGACAAGAAAAAGAAAAAAACAGCAAACAGGCAGAGAAAGAGAGTGATAGAGAGAGAGAGAGAGAGAGAGAGAGTTAACTGTCTAGTCAATACAGACTTGTTGTCTAGGCAGTGATTCAGTAATACAAGCCTTGGTGCAAATTTACTGCTTGTTCAATAAATTTTTATGCTTTTGGCAATTATTTTGTATATCATTGACTGGATAATTAGGAACATCAAATATTAATAGCAGTTTTGTAGCCCTCAGAATTATTACGGTTTCCATGTCATTTGAGTTTGTAGTTTATTGAGTCTTTTCTGTTAATCTGTTGTTGTTTTATGTTTTTGCTGTTGTGAAAAGACTGAGTAAAAGATGTAGTATACAGCAGGACTCTGTAACACATGCTTTTGTCTGGGCTTTCTCTCAGAGCCGTGTGTTTGAAACAGGAGCAGAGGTTTTCTTTTACGGGCCTCTACAGGGTGATGTTTTAGGTATCTGAACCCTGGACTTTTCTTTTCTTTTTTTTTTTTTTTCATCACAGAAGAATAATTGAAAGATGAAGTCAATGTCCAATTATTTACAGAGACAGAGGAGTGTGAGCCTCTAGCACTGTGTCCCTTACTGGGTTGCCATGGTAACCAACTCTAAAACATTACTACAAGGCCCCTGGTTGTGGTTGCTTATTTACAAAATGTCTTCCTTTCTGTGCTCATTTTTCCTATGACCATCTTCAACACAGAGGCCTAGCTTATCACTAAAATACACCGTGACGTTTGTAGATTTGTGTTTTTTATCGAACACCTTGTTTGGTTTCCTTCTTCCTCCAACATGACCCTGCAGACAACAAAGCCTCAGCTCCCTGTGAGTGACTTCACTCCTTCTGATTTGTTTTGGTGCTCTTTGCAATTGCCATGCCATCTTAAAAATAACTTTTGCTACTTTTCTCCATGTTCCAGCAGTGACTGTCAGGCAGGGGCAGATTTAGGCATGGACGATATGGGCAGCCCAGGGCGGCATCTTGTTGAAAAAAAAATTCAGAATGGTGAATTTGCACATCATGTCACCATGTGGATCAAGTAAGCTTGCCGAAGTGGGCACCCTACTTTTAGTTTGTGAGCTCTCCCACTCAGAAGTATGAGATGGGAAGGAGGGCGGACTTTGCTTAACCTTAGGTTTTCAAGGTAGGGGGAGTGGGGGGAATCTGTCAAATAACACACCTCTAACTTTGTTTTAAGTTTCTGTGATTGCACACAGCAGGGTGATGTGAATTTGTCCTCTGCATTTAACCCATCCAACACACCAGTAGTGAACACACACACACGGGGAGCATTGGACACGGGGAGCATTGGGGTTAAGTGCCTTGCTCAAGGGCACACAGCCTTGGATATGGATGTTGGGCCTGGGAATCAAACCAGCAACCCTCCAGTCACAAGCCCGGTTCGCTAACCTTTAGACCACGGCTGCCCTAATTACTAATGCAATTAGTAAAATCAGTCACACTACGAAATGCTTCAAAATAAACCACAATTCATTCATAATACTGTGAATAGTTTCACAGACATATTGTTGCATTTTTTCTGGTTTGTGTGAAATCGCTAAGAATAATATAAAATCAGTCTGCACCTGGGGCGCTGAAAGCGGGACTTTTGGCTCTCAGAATATCTATGTTAATCAACACTGTGCACGTTATGCCAAAAGACTGAGAGAGAAATTAACCATTGCAGCGGTAACCCAGCTCGCTTCTAATATACAGTCTTACTGATTTGTGCATGTAGATTATTTATGTTTGTGGGGGGTGTCACCTGCTTTTCTTTAGCTGATCCAAACTCTGGACAAGAATAAGCAGAAACATGCTCTCACTTGTAAACGAGGGAGCTCATAGGCTTTATTCTGGGATTAATATTTGACTCCCGGTTATGATGTCACTCCGTACCACCAGCCAATCCTATGTGTAGATCGCAAGGTACGTAACGTGATAATCTTTAAGAAAATACAAATACGAATACAAAATACTTTAATCCCAAGGGAAATTCAAGTGTCGCAACAACACTGTCAGCACACACCAAACTCAACATAGACTAAAACAGTAGAATATAATAAGATAAATAGGGAAATAGGAATAAAATGAAAACACAGATAAAATAATGGTTGTTTCCGTACATAGTGCAGTAATTGGAAATGTAATACAATGTAATGTAATACATTGTCGTTGTTACACATTGTGTAAAACGATAACACAAACTGCATAGTGCTAAACTAGACAACTGTGAGAAGGAGTGAGGTAGATAGTTATTGTTCATAGTGCAATCATTATGTTGAAGGAGGAGCAGCATAGGGCATCAGGCGTCAGTCTAACCCTTTGCTGCTGAAGGTGCTCCTCAGTTTAGCAAGCTCGTCATGAAGGTGATGGGAGTTGTTGTTCAGGATGCTCACCAGTTTCTTAAGCATCCTCCTCTCTAGAGTCTAGCTCAGTAAGTCTAGCTCAGTTCCACCTCCTATGACAGAGCTGGCTTTCCCGACAAGCTTGTTCAGTCTGTTAGCATCCCCAGCTTTCAGTCCACACCCCCAGCACACTACCATGTAGAAAATGGCACTGGATACCACTGACTGATAGAACATCTGCAGCATCCTGTTGCAGACATTGAAGGATCATATTCTCCTCAGGAAGTAGAGCCGACTCTGGCCCCTCTTGTAAAGGGCCTCTTTTTTCTTAGTCCACTCCAGCCTGTCATCTGTGTGCACTCCAAGGTATTTGTAGGAGTGGACTACCTTTGACATCTTCTCCATGAATGGAGTCAGGGTAGGCTTATTCCTGTGGAAGTCCATGACCAGCTCCTTTGTGTTGCTGATGTTCAGCTGTAGATGGACCAGGCTGCACCACTCCACAAAGTTGTTTACCAGTCCTCTGTATTCTGCTTCCTGTTGCCTGCTGATACACCCTACAATGGCAGAGTCATCAGAGAACTTCTGAAGGTGGCATGACTCCAAGTTGTACCTGAAGTTGGAGGTGTACAGGGTGAACAGGAAGGGAGAGAGGACTCCATCAGTCCCTCCCTCCCCTGGGGGGCCCCTGTGCTGCTTAACACTGTCCCTGACACACAGCTCCCCAGTCTCACGTACTGTGGTCTGTTTGTCAGATAGTCCATTGTTCAGGTCACAAGTGGAGCGTCAACCCGCATGCTCCTGAGCTTGTCTCCCAAAGAACATGAGTCTCACAGTGCTCCCAGCCTTGTCCAGATGAGAGTAGGCTTGGTGCAGCAGGTATATGATGGCATCCTCCACTCCGACATGTTCCTGGTAAGCAAACTGAAGGGGGTCTAGTGCTGGTCTGACCAGTGGTTTAAGGTGGAGGAGGACCAGCCTCTCCAGGGTCTTCATCACGTGTGATGTTAACGCCACTGGCCTGTAATCATTTAAGACCTTGGGGTGGCCCTTCTTGGGCACAGGGACCAGGCATGACGTTTTCCAAAGTGCGGGGACCCTTCCCAGTCCCAGGCTCAAATTAAAGATGTTTTGGAAGACACCAGAGAGCTGTTCGGCACTCCCTTGAGCCGTCGGAGCCTGTAGCTTTGCCCGAGTGGAGTCTTTCCAGTTGTCTTCTCAGTTGTGATCAGTTGTGATGGTTGGGGGAGTGGTGAGGGGGGAGGAGTAGGAGGGACCTGAGAATGGCTGGAGGGGGGCTGCATGGTGATTTGGGAGGTGTGAATGGTCGAGGGGCTGAGGGGTGAGTGGGCAAGGGCTCTAGTGTCAAACCTGTTGAAAAACAGGTTTAACGTGCTGGCCCTGGCCATGCTGTCCTCTCTCATACAGCTGCTGGTCTGATTCGGGTAGCCGGTGATTCTCCTCATACAGTTCCACACTTCCCACTGCGTGAAAAGTGGTGTATTTGGAAATATCCGGACAAAGTAAACTTCCGCCAAACCTGCTGTTTGCCGGAGGTATTCAGATGCCCGCAGAACTTTGTTATGCAGACCTGAAAACTCCCGTAAATGTCAGAATACAGCTGTTAGATGGAGGTTTTCAGGCATCCGCGTGACCACAGTCGTTAGCTGATGGTTTGGCCTTTCAAATGCTAATAACAGTCCTTGGTCTGGGTGGGACTGGGTACAGAAGTCTGCCCCCTTCCTCGCTGTAACTTTCTATCAGTTAGCCTATAATATTTATGTAATATTTTGGCTATTTTATGTAATATTTTATTTTGAGCCTTATTTATTCCCAACTCCCCAACTCCTATTCTAAGGTTGAGTCCTGTTGAGTTGAGTTTTCAAAGGGACCGCGGAGTGGAGAGGCTACTCGTGCGCCGGGAATATCCAATTATTCCAACGCCAAGTCCGAACGAAAACAAACAACTGGGCTGTGTCCAAAATGGCATAGTGTACTGCATACTGGCCCAGTATACACTGTGTACTGCACACTACTCCACACACTAGTATACAGTATGGTACACAATTATGAGAACTTTCGTGTAGTGTACTACACGTTTGCTATTGGTTGGGCTATCTGTTCTGTTAAAATCGAACAACACACGACTACCACAAATAGCCATCAAAAGTAGCCTTATAAGAAAGCGTATGAAGACTTATTACACCAAAATATGCAATTGATACATTTATATTTGAAACTGCAGCTGCAGTTGAAGTTGAAGCCGCTTCTGTCACTGTGCGCCATGTTTTTTTAATTTTCTGACAGTTGGAAATCACCGCGTTGCTTCATGGGATGCAGTACCCAACAAAGTGAGCTCCGGTTGTATACTGCAAATTTTCGCCAGAGTAGTACATCATCTGGGTAACTGTCGTGTACTGCAAAATTTTTATTTTTCATCTACTGCATACCACTTACTACTTTTACGTCAAGATCAGTATGCGAGTAGTATGTAGTATGCCATTTCGGACACAGCCCTGGTGTCCCCGTTAAATGCATTTTTAAGAAGATGTCTGAACACAGCAGTAAACGTTCATGGAGAATGTTATTCGGCGGTTGGACAGGATGGAATCAGACATCAAAGAAGCGCAAGAGGAGTCTGCCCCCCAAAAAAATGAAGACGAGCGGGAAATAACTGTTTCGGTAAGTTTATTTCTGTAGCCTGCTGGCTTTTGTCTTTGACTGCTGCACATTCTGATACGTTCGCATTACTTTATCTGCTTTATCCCTTAATGTGGTTGAATTTAACTTGTGTACTAATTTTGCTTCTACAGGAAGATCTACAGACAAGGTAAGACAACGTGTTTTGTTGGTAGGCTATATCATCGCAATTGTTTCATAACAGCACCTGGAATTCTAAACGAACTTTTAACCAATCTTCCTTTCTTCTCCCCTTTTTTCTCTCTCTAGCATACTGCAAGACCTATTGAGACTATTCGAAAGAGTTACAGGATGAACCAAGGAGGCAATCTAGAGAACAAAGAGGGGGGCAGGATCACCGCTCGAACAAGGCAAAGGAGGAGAAGAGTAAGTCAAAACATAATCATTTCCCCAGTAGTTCTTTGACTTTTTCTCCATTTGCTATTTTCAGTGATCTAATTTCTGTTTTCACTGTGTTTTGCAGCTTGCGCAAGGCCAGAGCTAGTGTTCTTTAAACCAAGGAAGAGGCTGTCATATGGAAGATTGCATCAGTAGATTTAATTTCTGAAGAGGAGGACGCCATCTTGGATGGGAGGCAAGCATGGGCCCTCCAGCCTAGCACAGAGTTGTCTGCACTGTGTGAGGTGCTACAGAATAGACTGGACAAAGACCAAAAATATGTTGTGAATCACCATGCACAAGTTGGTGCAGATGGACCTGGGTTGGTGCAGATGGACCTGGGTTGTTCTTGGGAATGCTCAACATTTAGTGTTTCAGTTATGTTCCCAAATAGCATTTATACTGTAATATCATAGTATATAATGTATTCTAATGTACTCCATTCTGTTATATGTTGTACATTTATATATATATATATATATATATATATATATATATATATAGATAGATAGATAGATATATATATATATATATATATATATATATATATACGCACACACACACACACATGTATAAATAAAACTGTCAATTTATATGCCTTATAATTTATACTTTATATTTTCTTTATTTATAATAAAATTTTGTGACGGTAGTGGGACTATTTTTATTTTAACAATTTGGGCGCCAGGTGAAATCCACCACCACTCAGACGGAGTAGTTAAAAATAAAAATATTATAATAATAAATGTTACTGATGCCGGCCTAAGCTACAGTGAACCAAACACAACAGGCACAGTTATTCAGTTATTTATTTATTTGTCTAAAGAAAGTAAATCCTGACCACAAGCTTCCAAAGATGCGTTGTATTTTCGTAGTCGGTGCGCAGTAACCAAAGTCTCTTGGGGTTAGGAAGTTGGGGAAGTGTGGACAAAACAACAAAAACCAACAAAACAAAAAAAAAAGAAAGAAGAAGGGGAGAAAAAAAGTCCGTTTGAGCCCCTGCTTCCAAAAAAAACAATTTCCAAACAATTATGTTCAAAATTATACTCGTGATATTACGACAATCCGACTTTTAAAGTTGCTGTAACAGAATAACCTTAAACACAATTTCCAACACATCAACAATAAGAGGGCAACCCGGGCACCATAGGAAAATAACAATAAAATAAAACAAAACTGAAATAAACGGAGAACAGAACAGCTATCCCAAGGTTAAAAAAACCCTTTCGGAAGAAAAAAAAAACCCAAGCCAAGGTTACGGCTTCTAAAGAGCGGTCAGTATGGAACCAAAAAAAAAAAAAAAAAGATTTGTCTCACCGCTGCCGTGTCACCTGCTAAATACGTTAAAAAAAATCACAATAAAGTCTTAAGCAGGAACTGACCACGGCTTACCGGTTGAACTAGTAGGGTTCAAAAAGGCTCAGAATGATGAAAAGAAAACCTCGCTCTCTCTCCGATACTCAAAAAAAAACAAAAAACCAAGCGCGTCCGGACAGCGCAGACACCTCAAGGTGTTCTAAAAGCCCACAAGTGCGACACACCAGGCAGAGGAAGTGGATGAGAGACCGCAATGTTACCTGGGCCAGATATTTATAGACACGGATCATGACCCGTATGCAGACGCCATGTTTCTTTTTTTTTAAAAATATTTTGTTATAAGGGGACATGGCTCTTATTGCCACAATTTGTGTAATTCATTTTTGTTTGACAGACTATCTATACAATCTACCTATGAATACAAAACAACACCACCAATAATAATGATAATAATAATAATAATAATAATAATAATAATAATGATATAAACCATATGAAATCATGTCTGAGGACACACAACGGACCAATGGGAAAGGGTTTTAGAGGAGGGGCAAGACATCGCTCCACCAATCCAAAGTAAGACTATTGCCCAATTGCAGGATACCTGCTGGCCCAAGGTGTGAAGTGCAAATGTTCCCTTGCAAGCACCCCCAAGGGATTATTCACCATGGCAACTAAGGGCTCTAGGCAGACCCCCAAACCTGGTACATATTCAGGAGTATTCCAGGCTGCGTAACAGAGCTGCAAACTCCCGGATACAGCCGATTTTTTTTAAAAAACCTTGCTTTCACCCAATGGCTGGGAAAAGGGCGTTGAGGGCAGTCATCAAGAGGCTGTGGCCATCAATCAAACTGTGCAGCTTTGGGACCGATGAACTCCTCTGCTACGTCACAAAAACCAAACTTAGAAAAATTTTGCAGATATGAAGGTAAACGCTATCAGCATGGTCAAAAAGAAAAGAAAAACATCTTTTATCCCTTCTGACCATGCTACTCATCCAATAGAGATTTTGGCTTGATATAAAGATTTGCATTGAAATTGTTTTATTTTATGTAATATTTTATTTTGAGCCTTATTTATTCCCAACTCCCCAACTCCTATTCCTAACTCCCCAACGATCGACACTGCAATCACCATTGAGGGATCTGTGGTGTTCCCCACCACAGCAGCCAAAAACCTTGGCATAACCCTTGACAACCAGCTGACCTACTCCGGTCACATCGCGGCAGTCACTCAATCCTGCAGATTCTCCCTATACAACATCAGGAGAATCCGCCCATTCCTCACACAACAGGCGACCCAGCTCCTGGTCCAAGCGCTTGTCATCTCCCGCCTTGACTACTGCAACGTTCTACTGGCTGGCTTGCCGACCTGCGCCATCAGGCCGCTCCAGCTCATGCAGCACGCCTGGTCTTCAACCTCCCTAAGCATTCTCATGTCACTCCTCTGCTTACTGCACTCCGCTGGCTTCCGGTAGCTGCCCACATCCAGTTCGAGACACTGGTGCTGGCCTACCAGGCCACAAAAGGCTCCGCCCCATCATACCTTCAGTCCCTTATAACTCCGTATACCCCTACTAGAACCCTCCGCTCTACGACCTCTGGTCAACTGACAGTCCTCTCATTTCGGGAACCCAGCAGCCTCTCCTGCCGATCACACCTCTTCTCCGCCATTGCCCCACGGTGGTGGGACAACCTCCATCATGCAGTTAGGACTACGGAATCTCTTACCATCTTCCGCAGGAAACTGAAAACCCACCTCTTTAGAACCCACCTGTCCCCCACTGCCTAACCTCCCTTTCCTTATAAAAAAAAACACCCTTGTCTTGTATCTATGTTTGTCAAAGTATTCCAGGGGCGCAATACGAAGGGGTAAATTGACGCTCAGTCTTATTGTGATCTCTGCTCATGAGGTATTAGAAATCCGACTGATGCACTTATTGTAAGTCGCTTTGGCTAAAAGCGTCTGCTAAATAACAAAATTGTAAATTGTATTCTTATAGTTGGATTTGGTCAGGGGTTTAACTTGAAAGACTTGAGCTGCATGATGCCTGCTGCTTTGCTTAAGTACATTTGCCTTTGATGTTGCCTTTGATGCATGTTGGATGTCTATCAATACAAGTGTATACAAGTGTTTCTTATTCAGTTAGACTGACATTATATCTAAGTTTTACATTATCTCACAGCGTTGGTAACATGTCCAACATTGTCCCATACAAACGTACTACTTGTCCTCCATTTGGTCTGTTTGCATCTGGTCACCTTATACCTTTGACCCCAAGTAAAGGACAGTTGCATAACCATCAAATATGTAATTAATGAACCTCTCATTTAGACTTTTTTTTAAATGATGTTTTCAGTGTGTTTTTGTATGCTCCATTTGAGGAGTCCATCTTAATTTAGTTGCACGACAGTGCAATGACATTAAAGGCTATATGGGCCTACCACTGCTGTATTATACACCATGCAACACCTAACAAGTTTTTGTGGTTATCAAAATATAGCCTAAATATTACAAATAGGCTAACTGATAGAAAGTTACAGCGAGGAAGGGGGGCAGACTTCTGTACCCAGTCCCACCCAGACCACTGACTGTTATTAGCATTTGAAAGGCCAAACCATCAGCTAACGACTGTGGTCATGCGGATGCCTGAAAACTTCCGTCTAACAGCTGTATTCTGACATTTACGGGAGTTTTCAGGTCTGCATAACAAAGTTCTGCGGGCATCCGAATACCTCCGGCAAACAGCAGGTTTGGCGTAAGTTTACTTTGTCCGGATATTTCCGAATACACCACTTTTCACGCAGTGGTATCAACTCGTTCCAACGAAAAGGCAAATTAAACATCCATTCAGTATGTACATTAAACACAGCTAGCTAGCTAGCTAGCAGAAATGTTCTGGTTAACCAACTAATGTTAGCAAGCCCTCCTCACCAGTAATAATACCATTGGTCATGTTACTGCTGTAACCATGTGAATAATGAACGAAAGACTCAGACTCGAGTACCCGTAGTTATGAGTCGTGAACAAGCCCCTTCACACATGCACTGCAACCCTAAAGTAATCGGGATTCTAACCAGAAGGGCTGTATGTGTGAACAAAAATGTCCGAATCAGTCAACTCGGATTCTAAACGGACTTTATTCTACCAGCCCCCTAGTACAAACTCTGTTTTCTCTTCATTTGGGTCCATGTGTGAATAGAGCGGATTATAGTCTGGAGTATGCACAGCGAGCAAGTGGGCATGTTGATGACTGGCGCGAAACCGGAAGAATACAAACATCTGAGAGTAAAGAAGAAGGGTCATTTACATGAAGACGCCAACGAAAATGTCTAACTGGAGAGACGACGAAATTCAGGAACTTCTGTCGGTAAAGGCCAACACCGCAATCGTCAGACAAAGTCAGTAGCCTCGTCCACTTTTTTTCGATTTGTTGTAAACAAAACACAGCGATTTTCGCAGAGTACTTTTTGCAACATGCCATCCCCCACCTAAAGCAAACAGAGGATTTTGAGTATGTGTGAAAGTGTCTGACTCGGACTATCTGCTGCTGTGTGCTGCATGTGTGAAATGGCAACTTCGGACATAATGCAAACCTGATTCTGTGGTTATAGTCCATAGCGCATATGTGAAAATGGCTTTAGTCGTTCCTGCACTGAGAATGCGCAGCGGCCATGTGACAAGTGAACAAGACACTCAGGACCTTACAGACCCGTTTGTGAACAAAGCTGAGCCTGAGTAGTGCGCATGTGCGGCCTAGGGAAAAAAATGAACGGATTACTCAGTTAAACGACTTGTTACTTCCGAGTCATACAAAAGATTAGTTCAAAATGAATGAATCATTCACGAATGACACATCACTACTATGCAATGTATTTTCTTGATTTGGGAAATCAGAATGACCAACAGAGATTACTTGATTGTAAAGCACAATTTCTTTGTAATTCCATCTAAAGTAGGCTACCCTAAACACAGAAAATACATTCCTGTCCAGCTTATGCTTTGAAGGCTTCAGCTCTCCAGCTCCCCAGCTCCCCAGCTCCAGTGTCTGTGTTTTCACAGTTTTGATTGCGTCAAGTTAGAGGGTGCAAAGCTGCAATGTAGCATAAGCTATCCTGATAACACCACTGCCTTTAGGCTTTCCATATCTGTCTCAAGCTGTGGGAAAATGGTGCATTTTAGCTGCCAGAATTAAGAAAATTTTCCCCGAGGGTGAATGTCCCCAGACCCCCCCTACAAGTCTGGGTGTACCCCATGTCCCCCCCGCCCCGCACACACTTTTCATTGTCAGCATTTGGGCATGGGTAATGTATTGATGCTCGAGTGCCAAATCGACACAAATGGATCTTTATCTTTGTTACTTCTTTTTGATATTTATGAGTCTTGTTTTTGTATATATTTTTATATTTATGCAGTTTAACATCTTATGATTAGATAACACCGTTAGACACAGTTGTTGGCGGTGTGTGTGTGTGTGTGTGTGTGTGTTTTGGGGGGTGGGGTGGCTAAGGGGGGCTTCGCCCAGGGCGCCACACAAGCTAAAACCGCCACTGCAGTCAGGCGTGTGGTTCTCAGACACGACACACCGGGACACAAGTGCATTAAACAGAGGAGAGAGAGAGAAAAGAGGGGAAAAAAGCCCATTTGTATGCAAATGTAACTCACCCTAAAGCACGCTGCCCAATTTCATTACTTTGTCCAAAACAGGAAAAAAAAAACACTCTACAGTTAAATAATGAAGGGAACTAAACACATTTCTGTTGAGGCTTCGTCTCAATGTGCTACATGATGAATTAGCATCTGCCACTGTGGCACGGTCCCCCATAGTCCATAGTTCTCACAGTCCCTCTTATCCCGTTTCTTCATTTACATCGCCTTTTCCCCCCGCTCTCATCCCATTTCTTCATTTACTTGCCATTTGTCAGTGTCCCCTTTCAGTGCTCTGCCCTTTCAGTCGGTGTCAAACGACGTAACTGTTCATTTTGTGGTGGCTCTGCTCATGGAACATGTTCAAGTTCAAGTTATGCACCTTGACCTGAGAAGACGAGAATGTAACTTCAACTACTGGACAAAATTCTCTAGGTTGAAATCACCCTCGCACACCACTTTATTACAAAGAGAAAAGTTGAGTTTGACAGTTACAGAAGGAAAGAAGAAAAGGAAAAATGGGAAGGTAAAACCTAACTACAAAGGTTCATTTGGATCTCTTTGATTTATTTGAATGTTTATTTGAAAGTTTTTAGCTCTAAGGCACAATAGGCATGTAGAGAGCTGACTTGCCAACCAGTCTCTATAGTTTTATTCACATACATGCTTAAATCTGTGGTGAATTCTTTGTACTATGTGAGACAGACCATTCTCAGATGAAGGAACCTGAGAAACAGAAGATGTGGGGTGTATTCCTGAAGAATAAGTCAGAAATCTTGGCAAATCTATTCAGGAGTGTGTTAAGAAGCAGAGCTTTGAGCCAAGAGAATTTCCACACAAAAACCCTCCCTCACTCCAAGACAAGGGCTCCGCCCAATGGGCCAACACATATCACAACTACACAGCCAACTCAGCACGGATCCACCAAAGCAAAGAGAGATCCCACAAACAATGGATGATGCTCCGTCAAGGCAGACTGTAGCTGACAGCCAAGTTTGTCAATCTTATAAAACAGAGAAAAAATAATAGAAATGTCTTAGTGTGTCTGCTGTTTTAATTGCTCTGACAGAGTTCCTGTGTTTACTGTTTGGGCTGAATCAGTGTTCTGACACTGTATCATAGAGAGAGAGAGTGAAAGAGAGAGAGAGAGAGAATGTTCATATTCTAATGATGGGAGATGTCAAGAGTTATTAGGCACCATTAGCATGGTTGTGTGTTTGTGAGGTCATTGGATAATAGAGGTCTAAAAACAGTTATCCTCTTAATATTTACTTCCATTTCAAACCCCAAAATCTTTCTTGAAGCACTCTGAGTGCACCCCTCTAAGGCAGTACACTGATATCAAGTTCTAGTTTATTTTATCTAGTTTATATCACAGAACTAGTTTATTTTATCTGTTTTATACCACAGAGCCAAAAAGTGAGTGTGAGTGTATCTACCACACTGTTTCTACCACACTGACAAATTAAAAATCATGCCATGCAACCCCCAGTGACCAAATCAATAACCCTTACCGACCCATACCCTCTGTGTCTACTGCCCACACATTCACATTGGCCACTGATGATGACCTTTGACCTTTGGATTGATTACTGTATATGTCAAAGGAGTGTGACAATGGACAACTGCACAACAGACAATTGCATAATGGACATCAACTATTCCTATCTATCTCACTCCTTCTCACAGTTATCTGGTTTAGAATTGCACTATGCAGTTAGTGTTATCATTTTACACAATGTGTAACAACGACAATGTAGTCTATTGCACATGTAACAGCAATGTTCTCTATTAAACATTACACACCATACAATAGTGATAATCTTACTACTACTGCTCTATATTGTGGCATATTCACTATATTCATTATATACTATGTATGTAACTCCTGCACTATGGCAATAACTTTCTGTCTACCTCACTATTCTCACTTTACGGCTACTTATTACGTTTCCAATTACTGCACTATGTACAGAAACAACCTTTATATTATCTTTGTTTTAGTTTTATTCCTATTGTCCTATTTATCTTATTATATTCTACTGTTTTAGTCTGTGTTGTGTTTGGTGTGTGCTGACAGTGTTGTTGCGACACTTGAATTTCCCTTGGGATTAATAAAGTATTTCGTATTCGTATTAGTATTCGTATTCCTATTCGTGACACTTCATTCAAGACCATCCTGTGAGGCAGAGCAAAAGAGCAGCATGATTAGATGACGGGTGGTCTCTGAGATCTGTGTACACATAAACCCTGGAAAATGCCGCAGACTGTGTCATATCAGCTGTGTCTGTGTGTGAGCATGTATAAGTATGAATCATTTGTCATGGGTTTGTCTTACATCTATGTCAAAATGTTTTCATATAATTTTCCACTCAGTTCCTTATAATACACTTCCTTCCTCTCTCTCTCTCTCTCTCTCGCTCTCACACACATACACACACACACAAACACACAGACACACATGAACAGATACATACACAGCCGTAAACACACTCACACACGCACACATGCATGCACGCACGCACGCACGCATGCACGCAGACTTGGGAATCTTCCCTAAATCAGCGCCTTCCCACTGAGACTAATTTGGGGACACAGAGAGCAATCTGTGGGCGGTTAAGACGTCTCAGTGAGCTGGCAACAGCACACTGCATAACTAAAAAGGAGAAAAAAGTTTCTCAGTGTGTGTGTGTGTGTGTGTGTGTGTGTATGAGAAAGAAAGTTGAGTGTGTGTGTGTGTGTGTGTGTGTGTGTGTGTGTGTGTGTGTGTGTGTGTGTGCGCGCATTTGTGAGTGGGTGTGTGCATGCATGTGGCTGTAACACAGAGCAGAGAGCAGTTAGTGAGAGAGGGAGAGATGCATACAGAGAAGCGATAGATAGATAGATAGATAGATAGATAGATAGATAGATAGATAGATAGATAGATAGATAGATAGATAGATAGATAGATAGATAGATAGATAGCTTAGTGTTGTGAGAATCTACGGAGCTGAAACTACACATTAAGGTGAATTATGAAGCTCTGTGTGTGTGTGTGTGTGTGTGTGTGTGTGTGTGTGTGTGTGTGTGTGTGTGTGTGAGAGAGAGAGAGAGAGAGACAGTGTGTGTGTGGGTGTGTGTGTGTGGGTATGTACTGGTGGGTCTGCACACACAGAGAAACTTGACTGTGTCTCCAACATATGTAATATATCATGCTGAAAATTTTATTCATAAAATGAAACACCTTAAAGTGTGCATGGATATGTGCATTTGACTGTGTGTGTGTGTTTGTAATTGGTAAGCTGTTGTGAAGTCGGTCGTAATTAATTCTAAATAGACCAGAATTTTTTTTTTAATGATTCCTGTTACTTTCCACCAGTGCAATACGACTGGCATTTTTCTGTGTGTGTGTGTATGTCCCTCATTCACTCTCTGCACTCTCCTTAACTCTCCCTCTCTGTCTCCTCTCCTCCTCTGCACTCCTTTATTCCTCCTACTCTAGTGAGACTCCGGGGATTCAGGGAGGTTCTTTGATGGTGTAAACCTCTCTCTCTCTCTCTCTCTCTCTCTCTCTCTCTCTCTCTCACTCACTCTCTTTCTCTCTCTCTTTCTCTCTGTCTTTCTCTCTCCCTCTCTCTCTGAGACAGTTCACATAAATATATTCACTGCTGTAAGGTCATACCAGCTCATCAAAAACACATCTGGAGAAAATCCGATCTGACAGTTTAGAGAACAACTGTGCATTTAGTAAATTAAGGTATAAATGTGTGTGTGTGTGTGTGTGTGTGTGTGTGTGTGTGTGTATGTTTGTGTGCAGTGGCAGAGTCTAGAAGCAGCGACCCTTGCTGTGTGTGTGTGTGTGTGTGTGTGTGTGTGTGTGTATGTGTGTGTGTGTGCACATGTGCATGTAAGAGTAATGTACCAATGGTAATTCTTTCTGGGAAGGTGCTAACGGGTGAAGTAAGGCCTTCTCTTTTCCCCTCAGAGAACGTTTCAGTCATACATAAACTAAACAGACTGTACCAGTAAACACTCCAAGGGCTACCAGTAATACCACCATGTGTCTGGAGACCCCGAGAGACCAAAGGGTGAGGAACAGAAAGGGAGTGAGACATTGAGGAAAAAACTTTAGAGAAATCAAGATAAGAGAGCTCAAGAGAGATACAACATCTTTAAGAGTGGAAGATCTACTGCTTCCCCAGAACAGTTTAATCCAAACCCTAAATTAAAAGACTGTCATGAGAACAGTGAAAATGACACTCTTACGCCCTTTCACAGTTATTGTGAACTTAATTGAACAAATGATCAAATCATATTATTTCCTGTAGGGAGAGAGAGAGAGAGAGGCGGAGGGGTGGGAGCTTTACAATGAGTGATGGTTAAATTAACTCTGGCTCCATTTGTGTCGTTTGAATTACTCAAGACATGGCAGTAATTATGTCAGTAGTCCATTCCTGACACAGTAAAATGATGTGAACACTGCTGTCCCTGTTATGTGAATGTTCATTTATTGGCCTTCTGAAGGTGTCTGTCTGTCAGCACCTGAGACTAGTTATAGCCAACCAATTTCCCTTCATTACCTCAGTCTGATTTAGGAGGGGCTGAGTTCCCCGCCACCTCTCTGTTAAGAAAGACATTCGTCTCTCAGCATGAACATAAACCCTGCAGGTTTCTGATTGGCTTTTTGTGGAACAACTCAGGTGTCCAAATGATCGTGCCTTGACTCCTGGGTTAGTGATTGACTTCTGTTCCACTGCAGGTTATATATTATTCCAAACAGAGTGGTTGGGATGCTTCATTCTCCTTGTTACAGCTAAAGCTCAGATAATGGCGAAATCATTGGCTCCAGTGTGATGCCAATCATTCGCGGAAGCTTCAGCCAATTAATACATCAGGTTAACACAGGTTAACGTCATTTGCGTGGACAAAGAAGAAGAAGAAGAAGAAAATCTGACTTTTTACATACCACACCTAACTGAGGCTCTAGAGCTTGTGTGAAAACCCTTACCCCAACCCGGACCCAAATCCTAAACATTACCACATCCCAGATTAATCATAAATTGCTGAACCAAAGCAGGCCAATGCTATGCCACTAACATCACCTGTTGTGCTGTTCTGCAAAAAACAAACAAACAAAAACAACAAAAGTAAAAAAGAACAAAAAAACAAAGAAAAAAAAAGCTAGTTGTCAAAAACTACCAGTTAAACCTTGTCATTGTGACAATGATTATCAGTCAGGAAATAAAACAGGAAGAGACACTGATGCAGGGGCTGTATGAGCAGTAAAGGGAGTGGAGGTTACAGAGAACCTGGTCAACCCTGCCAACCACATACCTGACAAGTACACTATGAACAACCCTGCCAACCCTATATCTGACTAGTACACTATGAACAACCTTGCCAACCCTATATCTGACTAGTACACTATGAACAACCTTGCCAACCCTATATCTGACACATACACTATGAACAACCTTGCCAACCCTATATCTGACACATACACTATGAACAACCTTGCCAACCCTATATCTGACACATACACTATGAACAACCCTGCCAACCCTATATCTGACTAGTACACTATGAACAACCTTGCCAACCCCATATCTGACTAGTACACTGTGAACAACCCTGCCAACCCTATATCTGACTAGTACACTATGAACAACCCTGCCAACCCTATACCTGACTAGTACACTATGAACAACCCTGCCAACCCTATACCTGACAAGTATACTATGAACAACCCTATACATAGCTCTCTCTCTCTCCCTCAGAAATGTCAAAGACTGCTCTCGGTGTGTCATTTGTTAAGATAATTTGACTTGTAAATTACTTGACACTTGGAAACCTTCTGAGGCATTCTGATGGGGGAAAAACCCACAACATGCTGGAGTACAGCAAGAAATTTGCTATTTTGTCTTTGGGGGTTGGGGGTGGGTGCCAGGTAAAAAGAGGTGAACCCCACTAGCTATGAAAGTCTCTAATCATTTTATGCTGTTGCCAAGTTTTCATTTGTTTGTTGTTTGGGTTTTTTTTAGCAAAACAATCTGCACAGTTGGACCTGTTTCTTACTTCTACTGCTTTTTTACACCGTTAGGAATGTTGCTGTGTTTTCATCATGCTGGCTTTTGCAGCTGTGTGGTCTGCTTCTGTCATTACAGCCCAACTGAAATTATTTAAATTCAACTCAATCAAAAGAGAAAGAAAAGACTTTGATTATGTGACTTCTCATCTGTTCTGATAGACCCGGTAATGGCTTTCCCCAGCCACTCTATAATGGTGTTTGTCAGAGACCCTTCTCTTCCACAGAAACATGGGATTCAAAACCAACCTCGACAGTTCAATTAAATCAGAATCTCAAGTACTTTGGTTTTAGGCAAGAGTCATAACTGGCATATGTTAGGTTAAAATTGTATTTTCATGACATAAACTGTATTATAGTTAGGGATTACAGTACTGAAGTAGTTGCTATTGTGTTAACTCAGGACCAAGCTGTTAGCTAGTTATGAGTTGATTCACATCAACTGTCCTTTCATTTCAATCAGAGTCATCATGACGTGAATATTAGTGAAGGGTTTTGTAGGGCATAGAATGAACGCACATTTTGTCACTGAGTCCTGTAAACCATTTGTTTCCTTTCTTCATTTGTTTTAGAATATAATATACTGATCTGCATATGTGTTGAATGGAACCTTGTTTGAAGTTCCCATTGCCCAGAAGTGAGGACAATGAAGGCCATAATCAAATCTTTGATCTGCCTGAGCATGCTTTCACACTACGCTGGAAAAGGGGCATAAATGGAATAAGAACATCAGAGGTGAGATATTGTGATGTCACCCAGTGGAGTGACAGAGTAATGTCAGATTTGTTTAGTACTGGCTCAGACACAGTATCCAAGGTATAAAATAACTTGGTGCTGCTCAAAAGAGAGGAACCAGTTCTGAAGTTTTCAGGCAGTCTTCGGTTCTTTAGTCTAAATGTGTGTTTTGGCTGGCTCCAACTGCCTTCACACACAACATAGGGCTGTAGGTTTCTTCCAGTAAAATGAATGCTGTATTTTTTTAATTGGACTTGAAGGTGTTTCTCTTGATTGTCCATCCAGGAAGAGATCATCTGATAGGTAGACACCCATTGCTGAGATTATTCGTTGCTAGCTACATATTTCTTGGTAGTTTACAGTGGCACAGCTATTTAAAGAAGTGGAAAGAGGCCCAGCGCTCTGCACTGCTGGAGGAAACAGGGACCCTGTGTTCCACTAACTGGAATCTGCATTTTATGTTAGCTCTGAGCTCAACAGAATGGATAAACAGTAGCTACTGATATGTACCAGCAACAACTTTCACTGGTCCTCTGCGTTTTTCTCCTGTGAGACAGGGCTGTGGATCTACCATGTGATCAGATGATCAGAGCCAATCACAACACAGAACAAAGACTTCAGTCGCTTTCATCCTCCCAGAGAGCATTCATTGTCATCTCCTCTGGTGTGTACACTCCACCACAGGTTAAGGCAGAAAATTAAATGCAGTATGTCATCCTGGACACCTGGGTCACATCTGTTATACCATCATAGGAGCATACTGATCTCTCCCTTGTGCTACCCTCAGCAACTCTGGCCATGCACTGATTCAGATGGAGCCCACATGAAGAAGACAGCTGAGCAGAGACAAACAGAAACAAGTCCAAGAAGGGCTACAGTCAGAAAATGGACATCGGCAGTGCAGATGCTCCAAGACTGTTTGAACACCTCTGACTGGGAATCCCCTGTAACTCCACAGACTCATACACCAATACTGTCTGTTTCTACATCTCGTTCTGCAAGCAAACCTGCTTTTCTCCAAATCTGTGTGGTGAACTTCAACAGCAATCCGCCATGGTTTAACAAAGAGCTTAGGCAGTACAGAAAGATGAAAGAACAGGCTCACGGAGAGGGAGATGCAGAGAAGAGTTGTGCTGCTAAACAACAACTCAAAAAAAAGCAATCAGGTCAGCAACACCCAAGTATAAGGGCCAGGGGCGGATTTAGGCATGGGCAACATGGGCAGCTGCCCAGGACAGCATCTTGCCGGGAAAGGCACAGGGTGCCTGCACAAAAAAATTCAGAATGGTAACATTTGCACAATCAATTTTCTGCCCTGATTCTAGTTTGTGAGCTAGGCAGACTACTGCCTGGGAAGGTCTCCCACTCAGAAGTACGAGATGGGCAGAGGGGCAGGGGTAGGTTGACCTCAGGTCTCCCCACTGGAAACCTGAGGTAGGAGGAGTGGGGGGGATCTGTCAAATAACCCACCTCTAACTTTGTACAGTACTAATGCAATTAGCAACATCAGTCACACTACAAAATGCAACCAAATAAAGCACAACTCATTCATAATACTGTGAATATTACAGTGGAGTATTAGGGCAACATTGAGGAAAAAAAAATTCTGAGATTGTAATATTACGAGAATAAAGTCATAACTGAGAAAAATAGTCATAATATTATGAGAATAAAGTCGTAATTTAATGAGAGTACTTACTCATTCACTCATTATCTAAGTTGCTTATGTTAATTAGGCCCGAGGGGGGTGCTGGAGCCTATCCCAGCATTCACTGGGCGAAATTGGGTTCAATTGTAACTGCCCACGTGGTCGACACCTATTGCACACCTGTCTGGCCAAGGAGGGGTCTCCTCTCTCTGTGGTCCTCCTCAAGATTTCTCCCATTTTCCCATTTCCCTTTTGGGTTTTTGGGGAGTTTTTTCTTGCCCGCCATGAGGATTAAGTCAGGGGGTGCCGTCAGATTTTGATTTGACTGTTGTGGCATGTAAAGCCCGGGGCAGACACACAGACAAACACATTCACGCAATCATTCACACCTCTAGGCAATTCAGTATCTCCAGTTCACCTGAACTGTATGTCTTTACACCGTGGGAGAAAACCACAGCTCCTGGAGAAAACCCGCGTGCACACAGGAAGAACATGCAAACTCCACACTGAAAGGACCCTGGTCACCCGGCTGGGAACCAAACCTGGGAAGAGACAGCACTACCCACTGCGCCACCATGTGCCCCCTTAATGAGAATAAAGTCATAATATTTCATGAAAAAAATCGTAATATTGTAAGAATAAAGTCGAAATTTTATGATAAAAAATGATAATATTAGGCCTATGAGAATAAAATCATAACACTTCAAGAAAGAAAAACATAATTTTCTGGAAAATATATTACCTAGTCTATTATTATGTTATAATATAATATAATATATTATATTATATTATATTATATTATATTATATTATATTATATAGATAATGTGGTGCTGATATGCCAAAAGATTAAGTGTTTCATTATCTTTGAAACCTATAGTAAAGTATAACTTCACAAGATGCTCCACGGCCCTAAAATTACAACTGTATTCTCAGAATATTATTACTTTTCTCTTAAAATTATGGCTTTATTCTCGTAATATTATGACTTTTCTCTTGTAAAATTACGACTTTGTTCTCGTAATATTACGACTTTGTTTTTGAAAAAAATATTTTAATGTGGCCCTAATACTCCAGCGTAGAATATATAGTTTTACAGACATATTGCTGCATTGTTTTCTGGTTTGTGCGAAATCATTAAGAGTGATATAAAACCAGTCTGTACACCACCAAGGTGAATTGGTCTAGTCTTGACTCTTGGTTGACAGTGTTGGGAGATGGGTAATGTATCGATGCTCGAGCACCAAATCAACACAAATGGATAAGTAAAGGTCCAAGCCATCAGCTGCCCAGAGTAGGAAAAGGAGGACAGAAGAGGAGGAGAAACACGCAAAAAATAAAGGTAAACAGCTATGTCATATCTTTATGAGTATAATCAGTAGAGGATTTGTAGGGGGATGAGGGGGGATGCCATGCTCCTTGTAAGCAAAACGATCAAAATGTATCCCCCTTGTTAACCTGCCATCCCCCTATATACTCTATAGAGAAGTGTCAGTGACCATTGGAGGAGGGGTTTGCCCACGGCACCATACAAGTTAGAACCACCACTGATAAGGCAGACTGGGGCAAGACTTCACCAACCACAACTCCTGTGCAGTTTGGAGGTCATTTGTCACAAGACAACACGTCAACACATCATAATATACCCCTTCATCCATACCATTTCCCAAACTAGCCAACCAACCAAACAACTTTACCACCCATCTTGAAAGAAAAAAAGCCTTTTAAGCCCCACTCTTAAGCTCCTTATGCTCTTACACTACTATCCAGTTTTGTGGACTTTGGCTCTGTGTTCAGTACTGAAGTACAGGAATGGCTCCACAGCAAACTGCCCCAGCTGAATGTAGATGCCTCCATCTGACAGTGCAATTAGTGGTTTCCTGATGGACAGGAGGTAATACATGGGCTAGCACCCTCCTTATCCATCAACACTGGTGTCCCACGGAGATATGTGCTCTCGCCTCTCCTCCACTCCCATTATACCAATGAGTGCAGCCCAAGCAACACCAAACTAATAAAGTTTTGCAGACAACACAACCACAGCTGGCTTCATCAGCAACAACACAGAGTCAGCCAGCAAAACAGAGGTGACCTGTCTTCCTGTGTGGTGCTCTGACAACAACCTGGAACCAAATGCACAAAGACAGTTAAAATGCATATTACTTCCCCCTGATAATTAGCAACACAGCTGTGAATATGGTGGCGTTCTTCAGACTCCTGTGAAAGGCCAACTCCAACGATCTCAAATGGCCCCATTCACCCAGTCATACCCCTTTCCAGAGACTCCCTTTGGGAAAGCAACGCTTCTCTACCAGGACTAATACCACAGAACATCAGAACAGTGCTCAACAAACCACCAACACCCATGAACAGTGAGCCCCTCTGCCACCAAATAGTAAAGTTGCTATATGTTTCACTTTCACTACAGAGCACTGGAGCTGAAATTTTGGAATTTTGTCATTTCAAAACTAGCATGCCTTGCATCTGCAGCTTGGCTCCTTCTGAATGAACGAGTCTGATGAGAACTGATGAGTTTGTATACAGGAGACACTAAAGAGACTTTTGTATGTCTGCTGTACTTCTGAAAAAAGACTAACTGACCTCAGGCTGAAATAAATCTGCATTGTTGTGAGGGCAAAATTTTATTTTCAGAACAATATTCCATTATGCCTCCAAACATGCGCAAATGCCACTCACATATTAGAATGCAAATGAAGTTATTCAAGCAAAATAGCGGCTAGATCACAGGAGATACACACATCACGTAATCATTACAATCAAAATCAGCAAGCAAAAACAGAGAGGGAAAAATCAGGAAAACAGAGGGCTATAGAATGAGAGCACAGGAAGGGAGAGCGAAAAATTAAAAGGAATAAAATGACAATTCCAAAGAAGCTTGGGAAGTTTGGAAGAGAAGTGCTTTTGAGCAAGGTTTTACAGAAAACAGACAAACAGAAAAATGTCATCTGCTTCCATCTGTTGTCAAAAGAAAAGAGATAGAAAGACCAATCAGTACCTGGGGGAAAGTGCAATGATGTCAAATGTGGTTCCATTAGCACTGGCTAGCTGATAAACACTGACACCATTAATGGACTACTTACCCACCCAGTGAAACACAGAGCTCTTCTGATGGAGGCTTCACCACAACTCTACAGACACATTTTAATAGAGTTATGAAATTCAGTTTCACTTCACTCATATAAACAGACAGCAAGACTGAACAGACTGTGAGCATGACTAATTCCAGCACAAACAAACAAACACTACACAGCATCATCTCCCCAGAGAGAGCCTAGATCTATTACTTCAACATCAGGCTTAAGTTTTAAACAGACAGAAAGTTTGTCAAAAGAATGCAAACTGTGTGTGACAGGGGCTAACCTCTGACGCCTTACTGACTGAATAGCATTAGCAGAGACCTTGATCAGGCTTTTACATATCAAGAGCCATGACAAAGCTCCCGTGAACCCAGAGAAGAGAGGAGAAGAAGAAGACCAAGAAGAAGACAGCTGACAACACACAGGTTTTTATAGGACTCATCACTCAGAACAGAACAAATCACTGGACATATGATGCCTACACTGCATGGGATAGGACAGTATTCCCAGCTGTTGAGAGCAAAGACTTAAAAAAGTGTGTCAGCATGTTGGAGCCAAAACACTAAACGTCACTTTGATCACAACTCGTGGCAGAATGTCCCTCTATGTTCACACAGACAGAGAGATGATGGTTGTAAGGAATTTACACATGGTAAATTCGAAATCAGAGAGAACTGATGGTTACAGCATGGTGCTTCACCATCAGAGCTCAAGTCTTAAGAGCTGACTGTAGAATAACGATCCCTGCTGTTCATACAAGACTTTGATATGTGCTTGAATTTACTTTGGCACAGTGATATAGAGGCCCTTCAGGAGCAGGGATGGAAGTGGACAAATTACCCATTATGTGAAAGGTAAAGAAACATTCAAAATTCTCTAAAGATTTTTGTTGTTCTGGTCCAGACAAAAATATATCAAGCTATAAGAAATAGTCTGTAAATGTGCACAACATAATCACAGAGTCTTTGGACAATAGATAGATAATAAGTGCCAGTTAACTTAGTAAAAACATTTTCTTTATGTCTGTGATTTAACACCGTGACCAAACACGTGTTTTATTCTGGTCATAACAATTATCAAAAAAAAACGTTTCAAATGAATGAATAAATATCAAATGTGCCTGCGCACACACACACACACACACACACACACACACACACACACTTATTCACAAACACACTCGTGCAGTCATGCAGATCGCAGACATGCTCACATAAGAACACACATACAAATAACTCTCCAACCTCGGAAACACACGCACACACGCACACACGCTCGCGCGCACTAAAACAACAGCGTAATGTTTTGTCCTATCTAAGCATCAGTGCTTCTTTAGGAAAAAAAAAACAAAAAACAAGTGCCATCACCAAGTCAACTTGAAAGAAAAAAAAACAGAGCATGTAAAAAACTCTCCCTTTGTTTTGTCTCCTTGCTCAGAGCATCAAAGCACAGAGGCAGAATGACCCTGAGCGCGGAGCTTACTTAAGGACTCAGTGGGGAATCCGCCCTGATCCCTCCGGCTTACACAGCTTCTCTCTCTGAGCTGCTCGGGTAGGAAGATCACATCACCAGGTTCCGGAATCCAAAGAAAAAAAAAATGACAGCAAAAGTCAGCGAAAGAGGAAATTTAACTGAGTGCTCCTTCATCTGTTTTTCACCTCACCTGAAGTTTCAAAAGAGAGTGAGATAGAAGCTATAAAACCCCCCCACCACCCCCAAAAAATCTGAAGGCATGAAATGATAAGAAGAGAGTATAGGAAGTGCTGAACCAGAAAGGCAGACAGAAGAGGGTTTGGAAGAAGAGAGGGAAAAAAGAAAGAGATGAGGAAAGGTCAGGAGAGAACAGGAGACCAAAGCAACAAGATGATTAAAAGAGAAATAAAAACTCACACACACACGTGCGTGCGCACACATCCACACACACACGCACGCGTGCCTCATTCCCGGCAGTGTGTTATCTACCTCAGGGTCAGTAACAGTGGCTGCCACTGCTGTCCACAAAGCAATATGTTCTCATCTCACCATCCTTGGTGCAGCACAGCTGGTAACAACACACACACACACACACACACACATACACATTACAGTACTAGTGCAGAGCAACAGAGGAGAGGGGGTTTGTAACCCTGCTCTGTCTCTGTGTATCTCCCTCTCTTATCCTCTCCACCGCCTGCTTAGCTCTCTGCTCAAATTAGGAGACTGTTTGCTGGTGTTCACTCTCTCACTCACTTTCTCTTTCAGCCCCCCCTGCTTATGAGAGATTAGAGCTGATAACCACTACTAATAAGCTGCAATCAGATTAACATGAGCAAATCGGTTGGTGTTAAGAGTAGCCAGCGGTGGATCAGTTCTCCTCCTACTTTCTCTTTCCCACTCTCACTCTCTTTTCACCACACACACACACACACACACACACACACACACAGACACACACAAACATAGTCACACAGTCACACACAGATGCACACATAAACACACCCAGAACAGCATATCCTTTCATCAGCAACCTTAACATGGACAAGTTAACCTTACACAAACACATTTGGAAACAGTTTTGCATGGTTGTAATGAACTGTGTGACTGTGTGTGTGTGTGTCTGTGTGTTTGTGTGTGCGGGTACATGTGTTTGTGTGTGTGTGTACGCGTGTGTGTGTGTGCGTTTGTTTGTTTGCTTAGGACATAGCAGGTAAGTGATCAAAGCACAGAAAAGTCAATTGTGCACAGCTAAAACAGACACTGGCCGTACTAAAATAACTCAGAGAACATATCAGTTGACCCAAAAGAACCCTGGGGTGGGAAAAACAATTCTGTCTGTGGTACTGAGTCTCAAAGATGATCCAGGACATGCAAAAGGTCAAAAATGAGTTTTTATTATTGTCACATTTGCTCTCAGTAAGCTTTCACTTTCAGAACAAGTTAAGATTCGTTTTTAAATGGAGGGAACTGTGGCCACACAAACTAAATCTTCTCCTTCTGCTTGACACCTTGTGAATAATGATAACTTTTGTAGATGGACGTGATTCTACCGATGCGGATGAATGTTAACCTGTCTGTCTTTATATTTTTTACAGCTCTCAGGAGGAATGAATCCATCCTTCTATTTTTACATCTATCTGTCAAAGACTGCAGTCAGAAAGACTGAGTGCATTTATATGTGTGTGTGTGCCTGTGTGTGTGTGTGTGTGTGTGTGGGCGTACGTGTGCATGTATGTGTGTGTATGTCTGTGTGGGTGTGCGTGCGTGTGTGCGTGTGCGTGTGCCTGTGTGTGTCTCTGCAAATGTTCACAATTAGATATGTATTTGTCAGGTATGATTTTTTTGTCCTTTTGGAACACCCAGTTAACTGCAGTACTTTTAGTCTTCCCCTTTATGTGACAGTGTCATCAGTCAAGGTGAACCGGGAGTTGACGTCTTGCAGGCTGTGTTCCTAACCACACGTGACAAATGTGGGAAATTGTCTCTTATGAACTCTCCAACAACATCATGATGTTTCATCTACAATGCCGGAGTATTCAGAGCAACATGTTTCTCAATGGTTCCACATGTGTTTGAGTACATGGAAAATCCCAACCAATGAACAGGTGCTCTGTACCATCTTATCAAACATAGGCTCCTAGTTATGAATCAGGCCCCCTTCAACATATCAAGCCAGATTCTGGGAGGAAGTCTGTGTTATTCTAAACAGATCTACACAGATTCCTCCTTCTGTGGACCTTATCAGTCATCATTTTCAGATCAGATTCCCATCAGATCACCCCACCCCTCACCAAAACACACACAAGCACATACACACACAGAGAGAGAGAGAGAGAGAGAGAGAGAGAGAGAGAGAGAGAGAGAGAGAGAGAGAGAGAGCGCGAGCAAGAGAGTGCAACAGCTAGAGCAGAAGACAGACAGAGAAAGAGGGAGATACACACATATATACATACATACATACTCACATGACAGAGGGGGAAAGAGACACAGAGCATGACAGAGGCAAAGTGGAGGAGAGAGAGTGCAAGAGACAGAGTGAGGGAGAGAGAGAGAGAGAGAGAGAGAGAGAGAGAGAGAGAGAGAGAGAGAGAGAAACTGCAGAGACTGAAAATTCAAAGCACAGCACAGACTGCTACACTCTTTGTTGTGAAATCTAAGGTTGGTGTAAAATTTGAGAACGCTACACCAGCAGTACCACACAACCACTGCCATGTAAGGATTCTCTCTACATGGCCAGTCAGACAGTCTCTTTTTCACAGGCTCACAAGACAGTGTCTGAGAGACTGAGGATCTGAACAAATGTATGTCAGCAAAAAACACCAATTCCAAATTTAGACTTTTGTTTCCATTAAAAGAAGTTCAGTTCACCTTAAAAGAGCAGTTCAACAGTTTGTCATCCACTGGGTAGGCTAAGTTACCTCAATAAATTTCTTTTATCTTTTATAAAAGAAACTGACTGCTTCCATTCCCTTAAATCATGCAAACACAACCACTGAAGTTATCGCAGAACAAACCGAAAGACCAAAATCTGCCCTCCCCTCCTTCCACTAAGAACTGCTTGTGGATTAGAGAGGAAAGCGAAGCTTTGTTGTTTGATAAATAGTTGGGTCCTTGCTTTGTTCCCTCTGCCAACTCGCAGACTGTCTCTTTGGGTTTAAATCCCCAAGTTGTACTAAGGTTCACATGCTCACGCAGAGAGAAAACACAATACTGTTTACCTTGAGGTGAGGCTCTACATCGCCCGTGGCAACAATCACGCATGATCTGTACCGACATGCTGTTTCCACGGTAACATCACCAGCCAGTCTTCCAAGATTTCCAGTCTCTATACCACTCCTCATTTACTGTTTCAGTAAGATTAGATTAGACTAAGATTAGACTGTGAAGCTATGGATTATTATTATTGTTGTTGTTGTTCTTGTGGTTAGGAAGAATTGTTATCTTTTCTCCTGTTATCTGCCCCTGTCTTTAACTGAGTATCTTCAGACAACTTCTCCAGCTAAGTAAAGTTTTGTTAGATACCATGCAGACTTCTGTTGGCATGTAACCACAATGTCATAAGCTAACAGAGCTGTTAGTGAGAGTCTGCGGGAGAGAAAGCAAATGCATAAAATGGATGGATGTATAGTTGTGGGGGGTCTTGGAGAAGTTGTCTGGGAGACACTTGTCTGGGGTGAGGTTAACAGGACTGGGTATTTGTGGTATTGGGAGTTCGTTAAACATCAGAAGAGTATAAGCACTGAACAGTTGGTTGAACAGTTGGCCACTCAGCTCAGGGTCCCTCTGGCTCATGGCCAACCGTGCATGAAAGTGAGGCCTAGAAGGGACAGTGGAAAGGCAAGGAGAGCAGCAAGCATGATGATGGACAGGAAACAGTTGGTCTTCTAGCAGCCCTCATAAGCAATCCGTAAAAACCCAGCCCTTACAGAGCTAGAGGCTACGAACCACACACACACACACAGTAGCTACACAGCAACAGACAGCAACACACACAAACACACAAAGAGTAGTTACAGGCAACGGGTTGCACACCAATCACACTGAAACTGCAAACCACACACACGCAGCCCTGACAGGGTAACAGACTACAAATTACACACATCATTACATCATCTAATAGGGTGAGGAGCTCGGACACCCGGGAGGAGCTTGGAGTAGAGCCGCTGCTCCTCCGCATTGAAAGGAGTCAGTTGAGGTGGTTCGGGCATCTCGTCAGGATGCCTCCTGGGCGCCTCCCTATGGAGGTGTTCCGGGCGCGACCAACTGGGAGGAGACCCCGGGGAAGACCCAGGACACGTTGGGAGAAATATATATCTCGGCTGGCCTGGGAACGCCTTGGGATCCCCCAGGAGGAGCTGGTGGATGTAGCCGGGGAAAGGGATGTCTGGGCGACCCTCCTCAGCCTGCTGCCACCGCGACCCGGTCCCGGATAAGCGGGAGAAAATGGATGGATGGATGGATGGATGGATGGATTACATCATCTACTTCCAAACTAAAAGTTACAGGACACACAAACAACACAGCTGCTACAGGTGCTATATTGGTTGAGACTGAGGAGGCAAATGCAACACAGGTCTTTTTTTCTGCCATGCATATAGATAATACACCTGTAATACAGCACTGCAGAGTGAGAGAGAGATTCAGACCATGTCTGAGCTCCAGTCACCTCGGTCCAACAGCAAATCAATAGTGGACAGGAAACAAGTGGTGTCAGACTTTTATAAAGGCCTTCCACTCCCATATCAGCATGAGAGTGAGAGTGAGAGAGAGAAACACAGAGCAGCTGTATTCCAGGACAGTGTGAGACCATGAAAAACATTAGGGGAACATAAAGCATTGCCAGGAACTGGTTCATCCAATTTAAACAAGTTTTCTCTTTCTTTCTTTCTTTCTTTCTTTCTTTCTTTCTTTCCTGTTTCAATATCCACATTCGCCACATCAGTCATTACAAAAATGTTTATTAGTGTACTAAGTACAGGTGATCTACACACCAGACAGCAGGCTGCATAAATAACACACCCCTTAACTTTAGATTCTGTCCAAATACATTCAACAACTTTGACCTCTAGATATGGTCTCTGTATGCATCTCTCTCTCTCTCTCTCTCTCTCTCTCTCCCATGTGCTGTGGAAAAAGACACAGAGGGAAGTGTGAACTGAGTGGCAGTCATTTGGAGGACTAGCCTGTGTGCCTGTACTTTCTCCTTGCCCAGGGATGTTGTTTATTATCCGAATCAATCTCTCAGCTCCATGGATAAATATTCCCTCCCTACCCCTAATGTAGAAGAGGGGAGGACCACCCAGGCATACATTAGTCTCGTTTGCAAGACAGATCGAGGGGATGTACAGAACTGAACACACGTGCGCGTGCACACGCACACACACCTTGGAGGATGACCGTGAGTAAGAGATTAATCAGAATCTTCAGTACAAAAGATGTGTTCCAGAGAACATTTTTACCTCTTAATGAACATGAACACACACACACACAGACACACACACACACACACTTTATTTCTTAATGGAGACACACACACACACATGGGTTTTCTATACCACACTACAGTACATTATATCCACGGAGAACACTTTACAGTACACTTTAATGAAGAGAATTTTACTCTAGACCAAAATCAGTCCAGGCCAAAACCACTCTCTCTCTCACTCATTATCTAAGCTGCTTATCCTAATTAGGTTCATGGGTGGTGCTGGAGCCTATCCCAGCATTCATTGGGTGAAAGGTGGGGAAACACCCTGGACAGCTTGCCAGTCCATTGCAGCAGACCAGTCTCCCAAGATTTCCTGTCTCTACACCACTCCTCATTTACTGTTTCAGTAAAATTAGATTAGACTAAGATTAGACTGTGAAGCTATGACAGCTCCAGACCGAAACCAGTCCAGACCAAAATCACAGATTTCCACCTGATACGGTATCATGAACACTGTGACTACATTTAACAGAGAAAGAACACTACAGTCTAGTATTGAACAGAGTCTCTCCCATGTTCCAGCCCAGCCCACACGTGGTAGAATGGAATACTCGTAAAGGGTTTTTTTTTGCTTGGCTCCTCATCTTATTTGCTAACAGGGATGACAAATCATGTTAGTGACTCAAACTTTAATTACACAGTTGGCTCCAGACTGAACTGGGACTGTTGATTAGGGAGTTGTGAGCGATAAATATCTGCGGGGGACTGAGAGACATGTTTTACTGATTTCATTTTTGTAGAGAAGTTTCTCTGCTCTTTGTTGTGTATTGTGTGGTGTTGATTGGAAAGGGCTGTTTGAAATGGTCATCCAGCTCAGTGAGGACTCACAGAGCCGAGAGGACAGTTAAAATAATGCATTCATCGTCCTCAAGTGTGACTCTCACAAGCCACACATGTGAAATATGCTTCACGGACAAAGAACACATATGGATGTGAAACCGTCTACAAATACATAATGTCACATTAAAACTGATCTCTAGATCATTTCAATCCACAGCTGGAGATGTAGCTCAATAAAAAATGCAGATTGTTCTTTACAGACCATGTTTCACAGTTTACTATTTGACCAAACGGCAAAGATGAATATTAGAGATAACATTGCTATACACTGGCCAATAACGCCAAAGTGATTAAAAAATTGTAACCTGTGTGTGCAGATCAATCAGTCTTTTGCCATTTGTGGTAAATTAAAGTCATGCTTATCAGCCAATCAAATTCAGTCATGTCTCTCAGCCAATCAAAGCACAAGACATATCTTATGAGATTAGGCTGAGAAATGATCGAGTTCTGATTTTTGAATGCAGATCAGATATGTCCGTAACCATGCCAATATCCAAACAGATATCCATGGGCGCCGCCATCTGCATCTGAAGACTGAGACTGAATTTCATAATTTTGTGAATTCTGGTATGTTAAGTAGCACATGACTGAACTAGTTTTATCTTTGGAATATGTGTTTGTTGTTTGTTTGCTTGTTCATTCATTCGTCCGTCCGTCCGTCCATCTGTTCATTTGTTCATTCATTTTCATGGGTGACAGTACTGTCACTCTTCAGAGGAACGGCTATTTATTTTAATTTATTTTTGATGTAACTGAGTATTTATCATTATCAGTAAGACTTCTGCTGACATTTCAATCATGAGCAACAGAACTTCCAAGAGTTAAATTTCACGGAGAAGAATTTTGGAGAACTGCGAGTGGAAATATTCCACCGTGAGTCAGTAAACTGAGCTAAAGGAAGATTAATAGAGCCTTACACATACCAACTCCCCTCCTTCTCTCTGGTGTCTAAACCTGGGATAACAGCAAAAACTGATGGACAGAGAGGAATAGCTCCAGGGCATTCAAGAGCCTGTCTGGTTTCATGTTTCACTCTGATCTCAACATGCTTGACTCCATGCCAGTACATCAGATTGTGTTTGAAGACATCTGATAATGATACACGATCAGATGAACCAGAGATCATTCCTGTTAAAATCTACATCTCAAAATGGCCAGATGGTCACACACACACAAAAATAAAAACCCTGAACTCCTCAGGGAGACAGCATATTTAGAGAGGCGAAGCCACAGACACCAGGTGTGGGGAAGAGTGTGTGTGTGGTGGTGAGGGGGGTGGGGTTGTAAAATGCACAGGAGGAAATTACTTCTCTTAGTGCTGTCCACATTAGAAATGTCAGAGCATTTTTTGAATGATAAATGGATGGTGGAGAGTGGTTTTAACGCCACTGTGGTGAGGCCACTAATTTTCACAGTCAGGTGTAAAGGGAACAGAGGAGTCAAAGTTATTTCGTTCTTCACTTGTTCATTTATTTATTTATTTCCTCTGATAACTGATAAATGATCATGTTTGTCTCTGTTAATTCAGAACAGGCATATGTGGTTTATGGCACCACCACATAAACCAAGCCATGACAGTAGAAACTGGGTCTCCTAAAACTCCCCTGGCAAAAATGTGAAAATCAGTGCTTTTAACACCATAGCTTCACCACAAAAACAGTTTTCAAGGCTAAAACCTATCAACCTCCATGTCACTCTCTCTCTCCAACTCTGCTCATACAAGACCGGCAGCTTATTCAATAATCAACCTATCTGAATTTACTCATACATCTTTTAGCTATGTTTTTTCATTACTAGCAGTTTTCCAAGAAAGGTTAAGCCAAGGGCAACTGGACTTAGTTACAAATTCTTGATGTTCCACCTCTCATCCAAGAGGCTTCTTCAGTTCTGACTGACTGGTGGGGAGTGCCAGGTATTTAACCTCTATGGGGTCGTTGTCAAGGCTATCATGTGATGGTAGTTAGTTCTCCTGGCAGTTTCAACGACAGTCGTTAAGGGTCGTTGGAATCACATGCGGCCAGGTGTGAATGGTTGTTCAATCTCCTGGGCAGGGATGAAAGGACAGTATTGTAGATGAGTGATAAGTGGTGTCGTAGACCTCCTTTGTTGAGGGATGGTTGCTCTACTTTGACGTACATGGCCTCCTTCAGACCCCTTTCAAACCATCTGTCTTCCCTGTCCAAAATGTGCACGTTGTCGTCTTTGAAGGAGTGTCCCTTGTCCTTCAGGTGTAGGCACACCACTGAGTCTTGACCTGAGGGGCTGGCCTTCCTGTGTTGAGCCATGCATTTATTTAGAGGTTGTTTCGTTTCCCCGATGTACAAGTCTGAGCATTCTTCATTGCATTGGACTGCATATACTAGATTGCTTTTCTTGTGTTGGGGTGTGCGGTCTTTCGAATGGACCAGTCTCTGTCTTAGTGTGTTGCTGGGTTTGAAAATCACATGGATGCAGTGCTCGTTGAAGATCCTCCTGAGTTTCTCAGATACTCCAGACACGTGGGATGACGATGTTGTTACATTTATTCTTTTCCTCACTATCCGCAGTGATAGTTATCCATAGTTATAGTTATTCACTATGACCTGGATGACTCAGGCATTTTCAATAATTTGTTTAAACTGTGCACATAGTTTTTTGCTTTTTTTTTTTTTTTTATTAAAACTCTCACATGGTGGTCTGAAACCATTTCAACTTTGTTTGCCAAAAAGAGCAAAAATCATTGCTTTTGTTTTTTCCTTCGCTTTGTGACTACATTTTCCAGCCCTCTGTTATTCTGCGCTTTGCTGGTCCCGGTGAGACAATTGGGCTTTTCCTGGGCTCGGTCTGAATGCCCATATTGATCCAGTGCTGCTGGACAGAATCTAATCTGTGGTCACTGGCCTGACAAAGACCAAGCCAGGGAACAAAGGGAGAAAAATTTCCATGGTGTCGATCAGGTGCTCCCTCTGAAATAAATCTCCAGAGGACCTCTGACCCCTGTCATTCCGGCAAACATGTCTGTTACCGAGAAGACGAGAGGGGGCAGAGGGATTAGTAGATGCGAGGTCACGGAATCCAGTCATCAAATGGTGAGAATATCTTCTGTGGCCAGACTGTTTTGGAGAGGAGATGACCTTTGCCTCAGGCACATTGATAAAATCAGCAAACCCCTTCACAGCCTGGCCTCTCTTTTGACCTGTGCTGACATTTCAAGCCACTGACACATTTGTCTGTGTGTGTGTGCGTGTTTCAGGAGAAATGTCTTTCAGGTCACACAGAGACAAGCAACATCAAACATACATGCCACTATATACAAGACTGATTCCAATAACACTCAGCCAAGCTACCAGAGGAAGGCACTGCTTGACAAATGAAGAGTCTCAAACAGCAATATTAAGAGAGAGTGGAGGCAGTGTTCCTGAAAAACAAAAAAGAAAAACATTGCTGAATGCCAAGATATGAAGGTTGTTCTCAAATGTTTAAAAAGGCTGAATCTCTTAGTAGAGTAAGGTACTGTTACACCTGATCTGGATGTAACACCCCCCAGCCCATATACTTGTTACTGCAAAAGGCGCCCTGGGCTCTATACTCTTTATATTAAATCATGTCCTACTCACATCCCTTATGGATCTCGTAGTATTACCAGACTACTTGTCAATGAAGTACACACAAAATAGAAAGGTAAACCATGTACTATATTGTAAGAAAAAAACTGTTCCTCAAAGGCATCAAAATAAACATTTGAATGTTTTCAGAAATGCACCCACAAATGAAAGCAAAAATATAGGCTAACTTAAATCATGTCAAATATCACATTCAAGACAATGTTTTAGCCTCTTTAAGCATTAAGCAAACCTACTGGGCCCACACACTTAAAATACTAAGCTGGCACTCCTTAAAATAATAGAAACCCCTGGACTGATGCTTGAGAACGTTGTTGCCGAAAAACAAAAATGGCCGCTTCGCACAGCTGCGCAGAAAAAACAAAAAGTAACTCACTCAGGTTCCACAAACAATCCAGAGGCAAGTCCTAGCAAGCTCTTTCCTTGACCAGCCAAATGCCACTCACGGCGTCGGTCGTTGGTTCAAACCCTGCTGCTCAGGAGGTCCTCCCCAGCACCTGCAATGTCAGCAAACAGCTCTCTAGTCCATTCAGTCTTTTCTAGAAGCTATGTCTCTTGACGGCTGCTAAACTTCATCTGCTTAGGCAGATAACTACACGTACAGTCTACAGTCAGAGTCAATTAATGCTCTTCTAAATGTAGTAAACTTCAACACTCACTTCAGCAGCCAAATTAACCACTCTAAAGAACATAAGCAATGTTTTCTATGGTACTTTCAAAATTGCGTTCTTCTTCCCCTTCCTTTACGGCCGAAGAGAAGCTCACGCTTTCCTCGCTCGCTCTCTTATTGCACTTCCTGCTCTAACCCAATGACCTCTGAACTCACTTCTGATTGGTTCATTAATCACAAATAATGTAAAACTACACAATTAATTAAGCATTTTGTGTACAATATAAAGTAATATTACAGCATTTCCATCACTATAAATTTACTATTAGACAGCCAAAATATATTGCACACCATGTAAACAATACAATTCATGAACTTAACATGAAATTACATTCACTCTGCAAATATGCACGAACTGTAAGATGGCATACTGAATGTTTTTAACCTTTTAATTCTTTTTATACTATTTATAAACCTACAGTATGCATGAATGCATCAATTTAAATTATAACTTTACTTCCCATACGGTTACATGGATAAGACATCATGAGCCTCCAATCACAGTTCGTTAAATAAAGTTCTCTCCTCTGGGGGCAATCAGACCTTACCCTCAGATTACATCAGTGGATGAGGTGTGGGTCCCAACCTGGCTTGATTCAATTACGTAATACTAATGCCATAATAGAAGTGCACTGTGCCGGTCCAGTAAGATGACTTTTGGCAGTAAGCAGTGTGTACAGCTGGGGCCACAGTGTGCAGGTCACTGAGGCTTCATGGTGCCTGTGCATGTGTGCGACTGACCGGCTGTGTGTGATGTGTTGTATCAAATGGCTTTAATTCAGCCTGCTGTTGCATTTAGAACAATACACATGAGAGGAGGCTTTCACACAGGCTTCGTTGAACTACTTTGGTGAGGGCAAAGACTTCTTCAAATGAAATAACTTCATTTTCTTTGGGTCAGGCACAGACACCCGCCAGCATTAATTCACATGAAGGTTGCCTCCGCTTTCTGGTTACGGCAAACCCATTCTGTGCCAATGCAGCACGACAGCGTAAGGCTCAGACTATCTCTACATAGACTGTTTTCACCACCAGGTTCCCTACAGTGTCAGCTGTGTGCCACAATAAGCCTGTTATCTCCTATGGTGGTGACAACTGACTGATCAGAATCTGCACTGCACTCATACACTTCATATCTGCACTAACACAGAAATCGAGCTGGTCTAATATCACCTAAAGGACACTAACAGTTGATCTGGTGTCAGTCACATTCAAAGACACGGGCATCACAAGCAGAGACAAACTGATTCCTCCCTAATTGGATCATTAACAAATGTTCCAGAAGGGACTACTTTCCTCAGAGGATATGGCCATGTAAAATTAACTGTACAAACCGCATGTTTCATTAGCTGTTGTGTTCTGCTGTGCCATCATTTGCAAGTCCATAATCACAGGAAACACCACAGCATTTGACTAAAACTGCAGGGTAACAGTAGAGCAGGATGTTTGGTACTATTATGTAAGTTCCGAACAGAAATCATGTCATGTGAGGCTTTCTCCTGACAACATCAGGAGAATCCACCCATTCCTAACACAACAGGCGACCCAGCTCCTGGTCCAAGCGCTTGTCATCTCCCGCCTGGACTACTGCAACGTGCTACTGGCTGGCTTGCCGGCCTGCGCCATCAGGCCGCTCCAGCTCGTGCAGAACGCCGCTGCACGCCTGGTATTCAACCTCCCTAAACACTCTCATGTCACTCCACTGCTTACTGCACTCCACTGGCTTCCGGTAGCAGCCCGCATCCAGTTCAAGACACTGGTGCTGGCCTACCAGGCCACTAGAGGCTCTGCCCCATCATACCTTCAGGCTCTTATAACTCCATACACCCCAACTAGGACCCTCCGCTCTATGACGTCTGGACAACTGACGGTCCCCTCACTTCGGGAACCCGGCAGCTGCTCCTCCCGACCACGCCTCTTCTCCGCCATTACCCCGAAGGTGGTGGAATGACCTCCCCCATGCAGTCAAGACTGCGGAATCTCTTACTATCTTCCGCAGGAAACTGAAAACCCACCTCTTTAGAACCCACCTGTCCCCCAATGCCTAACCTCCCTTTCCTAAAAAAAAAAAAAATAAATAACGTTTGTCTTGTATCTGCGTTTGTCAAAGTATTCCAGGGGCGCAATACGAAGGGGCAATTTTATGCTCGGTCTTATTGTGATCTCTGCTCACAAGGTATTAGAAATCTGACTCTGACTGATGCACTGATTGTAAGTCGCTTTAGTAAAAAGTGTCTGCCAAATAACTAAATTGTAAATTGTAAATTGTAGGTTGTGTTTTATGAACTTCTCATAAAAACATGCCGCTTGACACCATGGGGCATGGGGAGTATCATTTATGGACATTTTCCTTTTTTTTCAAATATTCCCCCAAAGTGCAGGATAAATATCCACCGACAGAAACAAGGCTTTTATGTGAGGGAGTTTGTTATTACAAGCACATCTCTGAATAACAACTCTATCCAGAGAGATTATGTCTGTCTACCTCAGTTCCTGATCACTTATTGATCTCTGTACATGATGAAGCTGGAATGCTGCAGGCAGAGGAGGTAGTGTATTCCTCTGATTAATGACCACACCCATGGCAGACCCTCTTACTCTTCAGTGACTACAGACTCTGCAGAACAAAGCCACTTCCAATGTAGAAGAAAAACATTTTCTGACCACATCCTGGGCAGCATCCTCATTCTCTGTAAGGGTCTTCATCCCTGATGCCCTGGCACCTGTTCTAGACCTGGAGCTGACTTTAATCTTCCCGTGGTCCAGCATCAGCATCCTCGGCCAGACCGTAACCATGGCTTAACCTGCCTTCGTATTTCACATGGTAGCAAATTTAGCTCCTCTAAGAGCTGTTGTCAAAACAATAGATCCAAATTATGACTTAATGTTCTTACATCGCATTAGAGATTTCCTCCTCTACCCGGCTCTTATCACTCTGACACAGTGACTAATCTGCCGTACACTTTATTGGAGAACTTGCTGCTGGCTAGACATGATTGAGGCAGAACTGTTACATTTCACAGTTATTCATCTCATCCTGTAAATTCAGTTCTTCTAAATTATTAGATTATCAGTTGTAATCACACTCATATCCTTTTTCTGCTGATTATTATCATGAACTGACATTCAGTTTGGCCCGTGTCTGCCTGTTTCTGCCATAACATGATTAAACAGTACAGCTGAAAAGACTCCACAGCATACTTCAGCTCTTTAACCCTCACATATTCTTACTTCTCCAATGATGTGATCTGTCTATCACTGAGAGTATGAACACATAATACAGATTACTTAATCAGAAATGCATTAACAGAAATAATTAAGCAAACTCTATTGAATGTTGCTATCATTAAGCTATAAAACTCTCATTTCAAATTAAAGTTGTAGAATGGAATTTAACTTCACTCTGATGAATAGGGGGTGGTTTCACTGAACTATGGGCAAATGGGACAGAACGGAGGAATTTAAAATAAAAATAATTTTGTTTATTATCTTTACAGAAGCTGTTGCAAAACTTTTCCTAAAGTGTCTAAAATTAAGGGGAAATTTCATCCAGAGCCATTCACGAGCACAGATCCAAAAATAAAATATACTGGGAGTCTTAGACTGAGTGGAGATCATGTGCTTTACCCAGACAGATGGACCCCTGTTTGATTTGTGGAATTGACAAGATCTCATAAAGAAATCATAGAGAACCATTACAACATGATCTGAAAACTCTGCAATTAGCTAATGTTAAGTGCTCTACAGAGTCTTATTCATTCTCTGACTTGTCAGAAAAATTCTGTCATATTTAGCAAAACTTCACTGAGTGTGTCTAATCTTCTATTTCTGTTCAACTAATTCGTTTCTGTTGGGGTTGTTCATCGAGAACTTTGGATAGACCTTTTTATTTATACAAAAGTTGCACCAGTATTTTTTTTTTTGCCACATTTGACCCAGTTTCCTCCTCCTGTCTCCCATTAACAACATCCTGTCGGCCGATTCAGAATAGCACCGCATGTCACTTCACAAAACTGTAGCAAAGCACCGGTCTATGGTGAAATTTTTAGGGCTGAGAACCAATTCACACACTCTTGTGTATTCGTGTGATTAACACAGATAATGAAAGGATAGTAATGTGATTTAAAGTAAAAACATTGAGAAACTGAACATTTGTAAAAATCCACTGACTATTTCAGGATAAATTTATTTGACAAATTGCGCCTCCTGCAGGTCAGACCACTGGTTGGCTGTTGTCTGGTGAAGATGACTACATAACTGTGTTTATGATCACTGCATGACTCCAATCTAAGCACTAGTGTCATGATGCTGGAGTGTGAGGTCCACTTTCACTGGTTGACTATAAGCAGTGCGTATCCCACAGACGCCTGTTCTGACGTGTGCGGTCTGCTTGTTCATGTGGTTCCCTCATGGGTGCTAATGATTCTAGTTTCTCTACATTACCTTTGATCTTTTGATGCTATCATTTAATAAACCATTCTATGTAATGCATTTCACATGTGTTTCACTGTCCTGTCATCAGCTCCCATAACATAATCCAGCATGGCCTCCAGGCTGTGGATCTGTGTCACCATGAAACATGTTCACATAACCAAACTGTACTTTCAGAGTCACTGTCACTCTAATGCTAGTGATACATTTTCCATTTTCATCCTCAAATTCTCTCCAAAGCTTTGTTATTGGTGATTTCCTACTTGGACAAAACATGTACAGTCAACAGTGCAATGTAAACAGAATGTAAGGAGAATGTGAGCTTGATCTGAATTGACATTTCAACGTCTTTCTCTTCTCACCCCCTTAAGAACACGAATGAGTAACCACGCCTTGTGCTCGGAGGGGATGTGCCCAGTTGTCAGGCAACACCAGCTTGTCAAAACTAAGATCCACAGCTTGACCTTCCTCTCTCCTCCACAATGTTTTCTTCTTCCAGTCCTCAGGTCACACAACACGCAAAGAGACCCACCAGCAGTGCTTGTAAGAGTTTCCGTTTAAAAGTATTTCTGCTGCTGGGAAAACTTGCATCCTTTAAGACTGTCTTTGAATTGCGTATGTGACATCCACCAAGGAGTGGCAGCATAGCTGTACTGTGTTTGCAGATGGTTTTCCCTCGTGTCCCGTTTGTTCTCAGCACGTCCAAAGGCTTTTCACACACGTTAACATCTGTCCTTTTCCCATTGGTTGGCTCTCAGATATGGTGCATCTATTACCATCTCACCATGCCATATTCATTAGTCCTTTCAAAATACCTAAAAGCTTCCTGGGAATGGCTTTTCCGCTCAGCCAGGGCCCCTCCGCGAGCTTAGAGTCTGAATAAAGCTTAACACGCTGCTTCATCTCCCATGGATTGGAGGAAGGTCAAAGGAGTTGAGCAACTTTCAGGATCATCTGCTAAGAAAGGATTAAGTACAAATGCAACTCTGGATGAGAAGCTTACACTGGGACATAGAGTAATGTGTTTGTAGTGGAGCATAAATGTCTTTGATTTACCACCTAAACCCCCAGAACAGTACGACATTGTGGCTTCAGCCACTCTAAACACTGTGCATATGCACACATACTTCCAGCATTTTGCCTCATGGCAACTGTGATCTCAGATTTGAATGCCCTCATGTTCTATTCTACGCTTTTTGTCTTAGCGCTGACTGGCTGAGGCACCAAACATATGACAGTGACTTGAATATGAAACATAACTTAAGCATGAGCACTCACCCACGGAGAAACCTCTTCCACAAAGAGGCACAGGAGGAGCCATAGGACTCCTTGGCTATAGGATCATAGGACCTCAAAATGAAAAGCCTTCAGATTTATCTGTGGTAAGGGCTGAAAATGCACACATTCTACCCATACTATGGAACTAATACTTTCCCATAGGTAAATCTTTTTGTCCCATTGATGGAAAGCCATCCACTCTGTGTCAACCTAATTTCAGTCCCCTATCGTAGCCCTTAATACAGCCATGTCAAACACCATTAAAAAAAAAAAAAAAGAACAGCTGGGAGGTTGTCTTCCCTGTCTCCAGTCTCATAACTCATCACCCTGCTTGTTGGGTAACCTTGATCGGAGGCCTACTGAAGCCCAGTCTCTTCGTCTTTCCCAGGGCAGAGTACATGTCGTTCTGCCCTGTAGCTTAAAGGAGGTCTGAATATGCTACCCATCTCTTCCATTAAAAGCATGTGACATTCAATCACTCTGTTACTCATCACCCTTTTTTTCCATCACCTGCACTCTTTGGCTTTGGCTGTCAGCGGACAGCATTCATGTCCATCAGCTAAGCCATGCTGGGATGACCCTCTCAATGAGTCACATTAACCCGTAATTCAGCAAAACCACAGCTGCTCTGACAGTCTTTCCTACTGCAATGAATCACAGTGCTGATGGATGGACTGCAAGACAGGCAGAAAGACACAGCATGGCTAGGAGAGAAACAAACAGACAAAAGACAAACAGAGAGAGAGAGAGACAGAGAGAGAACCTTGTATAGATATACCTTTTACCCACTGTAATGACAGAACATAGAAGCCTACAATAGTATTTGAAGATTGCGATTGCTCTACATGTTTTCATTTTTTCTTCACACACACACACATTATATATATATATATATATATATATATATATACACATATACATATACATATGCATATATATATATATATATATATATATATATATATATATATATATATATATATATGCAGTAGATAACTGGGGAAAGGGTGGAGGAGGGGTTTTTAGATTCACCAGATTACCTCAAGAAATTGTCTTGTAATGATACTCCTGTGGGGGAAATTTCATTCAGCTGTGACAACACAATCTCAGGTTTTAAATTGTTTTTTTGTTTTTTTTTTTACACTTTTAATAGGGTTCTCAGTAACACAGTAGACTTATGAATAACAAAAAAAATGTCACTAAACTAAACTGTATGAGACCCATTAGCATAATGTAATTTTGGTTGGTTCAAGTCCAACAGCATGTCAGAACAGGGAAGTCAGGTATCACGTCTGTGTCCCCACAGCTGTGACATGTAATGACATCATTCAGCCCATCACAGACACTGAAAGATATTACCTTCATGTTTCCTGTAATGTCTGTACAGAAACATAATTGACAGGTAATCATTACAAACCGCCTCAGTGAGTTAAAGCATCCCTGGATTTCATTCTGTCCCCCTAACAGTGACCAAAAATCTTAATTCATTGTTAATGCTACGTTTTTGGAGTTTGTAGTTTTTACTCTGCAGGCCAGAATTCTTGCCCAAAACAGCATAGAGTCTATACCTCTGAACATACATATGAAAGGACACAGGCCAGCACAATGGGAAAAGCCCATAAAATCACTCTGTTCTTTGGCACACAGTGTCCATCACTTAAGAACGTGTGAATGGCTGAGAGCTGCAGGGATACCGACCATCAACTGTTTCCTTTCACGCTGGGATGACAAATCTGCAGAAAAAAACTCTCTTCCTCCATGGCCTTCTCATCATGTTGGGCTTTCAGTCACCTGCCGTTGCCCTCAGAGCCTTGTTTTCCTGTCAGTCCCATGAGGAAAAATGCCTCCCAGCTCTTTGCAAATCTAGTATTTGACCTTGTCAACATCAAAGAATCCAAAGTGTCAAAGAAAAAAAAGCCTCAAGAATTCTATGCAGTGACTCACCATAAAGAGACAGGAGAGCTGTTTGAGAGAGGAAGATTCAAACTTTATCCTCTTTTTTATTTGTAATTTTATTTTATTTTATTTTTTTTTTATTTCATTGCTTTTAGTATTATTTTATCTGGACAGACAGGTAATATCTGATATCCATTTCTTCCATCAATATTCAAAATTTCCTCAGCTCATCTCCCTCTCAGGGCACATATGGCATTTATTTCCACAACACAACAACCACAATCACAAATTCAAGTCAATCTGCCCCTTTCATTCAAAAAAAAAAAAAGAAAGAAAGAAAGAAATTAAGTATCTGGAGTTTTTTTGTTGTTGTTTTCTTTGTTTCAGTATGTCAAATTGTCAAAGACATTTCATTATCTGTGCAATGCATGAGTGTGATATTTTATCATGAAGTCAAAATATGACTCTGTAATTACCCCCACCCCCAGACTAAAATAACTCAGTTTACAAAGTCTCTTAGGCTGGGCTCTGAGGGGGTGTTTACACTAAAATTGATCTGTGTTTGTGAGTGACTGAGTGTTTGTGTGTGTGTGTGTGTGTGTGTGTGTGGGCAGGTTGGTGGGTGTGGGTGTGGGTGTGTGTGCATATTCATGTGCAGATTATAGGCCAAGATATGTTTAAAAACAGACAAAAAAGCAGAGAAATGGAACAAAAAAACACTCTTCATTTCAAATGCATGGCAATTATCTCAGAGTGTCACCATTTACTGCTTTCCAAGAATCTGCCTAGAGAGAGGAGGATACTTTATCGAAATCAACAGTGCCAAATCAATGGCTGTCCATTTGGCTTTTCATACACTACCTTCAGATCAATAACCAGTCTGACAACATTTCTACAGCTGAGCTGTTCATACCCACACAAAAGACAGAATAAAAGAGTCGGTCCCTGGATGAGTCTATTTCTCTGGCTCTCTGCATTGGAGATGGCTGTGGTTACCTGACCCTGGTTAATGCCTCCCCTTAGTAAGCTCTGCTTTTTATGGCTTTCAGCCCGCGGAGCCTACGGAGGGCCTGCGACACAGGTCACTTTGCCTTAAATGAGACATCCCCCTGCTTTCGTTTTTTCTTTCTTTTCCTTCCTCTCCACACTCACAGCTCTCTGTGCACATGCGGGGTTTACGTCCTGCCCCTGACCCACGCAGTCACTGCAGTCATCAGACTGTCTCAGCACAGATTAGCCACAAGTGCCTCAGACACCTTGGCCCTGGCGCAAAACTTTTCGCCAAATACATATCTCTGACCTTTCTAAGGGCGGAAAAAAGCAATTACAAAGCAGAAGAGTGGAAGTAAACACCAAAGAAAACCATCCCATTGTTGATCACATTGTTTTTAGTTTCCTCTCTTCTCTACTTGTTAACTATTTCTCCTTCATCTCTTTTTCCTCTCCTCTATCCTATCACCTTTCTCTGTCTCACAATTCCATAACTTTTACCCCTCCCTCTTCTTTGAATAATGTGTAGAGGTTTTGACCAAGCAGTGAAGAGTTCTAGAATTCTCTGTCCCTCTGAGTTTCTGAAACATAAACAAATATTAAGGTAAAAGCTGAGGTGATAAAACAGAAAATACTTACCCTTAGGAAACATTTAAAAATATTTTTTGACACATTTGCTGAAATTAGCAGCTAAAAAGAGGTTTAGTAGCCTGGTTTCATTACCAGGAAATAAATCGTCTGGGGAAATCTGCACTTATCTTCTTTGTCAGAAGACTCTCTCCTTATCGATAGGGTGCAGAGAGCTGTACCATCCTAAGCCTCTGTGCCAAGGGCCACACTGTCAGCTTTTAATCTCTGTTGCAAGTAACTGCAGATAACCAGGTGTAAAATCAATTCAGGTGAAAAGCCATGTGTTTGGGATAAAAAAAAAAAAAAAGAAAAGTAACCTGGATCCTCCTTTAGCCGATATCTGATGACTTGGATACAAACTCATAATGTAGATTATTAGGACTGGAAGTGTCAGAAGCTGAGAGAGAATTTGAGAAGTTTCTTGACCTGAGGTTCCACTTCCATTGAGCAAAGCTGTACTGATAGAGGCTAAAAACTTTCCTTCCAATGTACACTAGAGTGACAGCAAGATTGGCCCCCCTCCCCTTTTTTTTTAATGACACCTGCGTGAGGCCAGATCTCATTTAAGTGCTCTTGAAGTAAACCACAAAATGTCCTCTAGATTCATCCTGGACCACATCCCAGACTTTTAATTTATTTTTAAAAAATGAGGGTTATTTTGGTCATTGTTCAGTGCTCTTATTTCACTGTCCAAACAAGCCCCCACCCTCTCACCCCACCCCATCACTCGCATCCTTGGCCCAAGCAATATGATTGTTTTCATCCAAACCACAGTTTATGGCAGCTTCCTCTGACATCCCCACTGGACACTGGTCTCATGTTTATATATTTCCTCATTTAAGCCAAACTGAGACGTGCATGAACGAGAATGAGAAAAACTGGGAATCCATTAGACCTTTGAGAATTATGATAGCTGTGTTTGGCACCCTTGTGGATTCCTGTAAATTCACTGTCAAAACACCAATATGTTTTCATTTATACATCTCTCAGCATGGGCATGAATATATGCAAAGTGTATTAGAGGCAAAGCAAGCAAGCATCGGGAACAATGTTACACTAATAACAGTGCAGTAGACTGTTTCCTGTTTTCTACGTGCAGTAGAGTGTAATGACTCAACCTGAACAGGCCTCAAACTGTCAGTCTCAGGGTGGGGACTCAGAGACTCTGGCAACAGAGATAAAGACTCTGTTACCTATCGTCCAATCACGGCAGAGGGCCGTTACGCTCAATAGACTCTTCTTTGTGAGAAAAGCGAAATTTTGAGGGCAGTCAGTCTTAAACACTTGTGAGAATAAGTGGGTGTCATGAAATCTGACACAAATTCCAGCATTTGTTCTCTGAAGTTGTGCCTAAAACAATCATGTGTCAAACAGTGGGGTCCTGCCCACGAGGGGGCACTCACATGCATTACCACCTACACAGTTTCTCAACAAAAACTGGAACACAATCTCATTTTGCACAGCCATAGAGAACAACCATCTGGTTTCATTTTGATGTCCTCACTTCTGATCAAGTCTGTGGTAAGAAAAGCTGAAATCTTGAAGATTGCAGTCCAATTTTAGAAAAACACATTCAACATACACACTCAAACACATGTTTAAAGAAAAACCCAAGCAACCTGCACATAACAGTTTGTTCACTTAACATGCTATGTGAACCTAGACCAAGACCTAAAGTGGGGTTGTTATGAGACATGTGGGCTGGACCAGATTTCTGATGAAGTCTGTGAATGCATCCATCTTCAGGGTATCATGAACCAGTAATGTCTAAATTCTGTTGTCAGTACACAACAGCTGATTATGATTTTAAAATCTAATCTAATGCAGGTAGGGCTTTGTCAGCCTGTTGGTTGTTAATAATTCAGCTGCCTGCACATAACACCTTTATCCCACTCCTTCACATTGATCCTGTTTGATTTTCATATAAAACAAGTGTTTTATAAAAGGAAGACCAGCAGCTCCCAGGAGCTGACACAATCTAAGGTGGCTTATCTCCATTTTGAGGCAGGAAATACAATACTCTTTCTCTACCGTGTCAACAAATGCCACAGCAAATCAGTAAACACTCCATGAAGTACTGACAGCAGAGTGTCTTTTTGATTGGATTATTTTTTGTACACTTTAAATAAAATTAAACTGCATTCTATCTCTAACTGCATTCTATGTCTTGTTGCCTGGTGCATTGGGAAATGTAATTCATTATTTAGTTATCCTTTTAATAAGCAACATTATTTTTCAACATTAAAGTTAACAGCAAAAAAGACTGTCAATGGAGGAGTGATGGAAATTTACACATTCACCAGGTTTATGGAAAATGATTATATTCCTGTGTGCCACTCAGATTTTTGTAGTATTAATGACACTGCTTCCTGTTTTGCTTAAAAGAGTGAAGAAATCATCTTTCTGACTTTAATTCTAGAGGCACAATATTTGGTATGGAATTTCCTTCAACAGAACATTTTTAACATTTTGGCAGAGGATTTAGTCTGACCAGCAGTCTACACTTTCCATAGAGTGTTTTGATTGATTCTGGCATTCAAACATATATAATAAGGAAACCCATTCAAAAGGCTAAATAAGTCCAACATGACGTGAAACCACTCTGACTGTACAAAACTCATGTCTGAAGTTTTTGGAAAATGGTACCATATCTAATGATGTTCCACTGCACCTATAGTGCGGGAAATGGAGGTGTTGCACTGTAAGCTATCAGAGAACAGAGCGGCAGTGAAAGAATTCATCATAATTCTGATTCAAAACGCAATGGTGTCTGATGAATAAAATAGAAAACCACAGGGCTGGGAGGTAAGAATGATCTTATAAATATTCTCTGCTTTATCCTTGGATGAAGATTCATACATCAACTCTCAGTCTTCACAAGAAACACACAGAAAAAACTCCCTCAAACCCTCGAAACTTCATTTGAAATATTACCAACTAAATAACTTCAAATATGCATTTACAAAAATTGTATTTATGCACATTACTTTTTTAGCTTGGCAGTATTTTTATTTTAGTTTTATACTTTTATATTGGAACTCCACAAAAGATGTGTGGCATGAATTTGTTTTCCAAAATAATCATTCTAACCCTAACTCTTCAGAAACATAAAGTCACAGCCAGAGAGAGTTCTGTCATTCGTAACATAAAAAACCCTGAAATAAATAAATAAATAAATAAATAAATAAATAAATAAATAAATAAATAAATTTGAGGTGGGGGGCATGGGTTTAATAACATCAAACACCTTTTTGCTGTGATTCTAATTTTGGCCAACTCAGTTCCAAGTTCTCATATCAATTTGTTGTTTAATCTTACAGCAAAGAAGAAGACAGAAACAGAAAACAAAAATAAATCTCAGGATTGAAGGAGTGTGTGTATGTATGTGTGTGTGTGTGTGTGTGTGTGTGTGTGTGTGTGTGTGTGTGTGTGTGTGTGTGTGTGATGATGCCAACTCAGTGAACAAAACAAGTGCGTTGTTTGTCAGAAGTCATCCATGAGTTCACATTAAAGACATCTTGTACCTCAGCACTCTGTGAAAAAACGAAATGAGAAGATGGCGGGGAGCTGGTTCTGTCCTTAGATCAGATTCACGACTCAGAGAAGAGTAAGTGAAATGTGGAACCTTCAGAACTATGCCACAGAAAACCAGGATCTACAATCTTCCATAGACAGATTTGAAGCAAATGTGGTGTATGTGGAGCATGTAGTCTGCCAGGGATGCCCATGGCCAAACTGCTCTGTTTCAGAAAGAACTGCAAGACCTGAAAGTTAGGGAGTGATAGTAGATGTTTTTTTTCCACAGAACAAGAGAGAAAAAATGGAGAGATATTCCTCTTTTCCCTCAGTATTTCCACAGCTTCGCCAGAACCTGTTTCACACATATACATAGAACACGCATATAACTCACAGTCAGAGGTTTTGGAGTTTCTTAAGGAGGAGTGGCCTCTTAAGGAGTGGCTTGCCAAAGTCATTCTTTGTCAGATAAGTTACACAATTTACACACCTTCTTAAAGCTTAGTTCAAGTAAGAAACCACCACTGTAAGATGGATTTGTTCTTTTGAGCATAGAGTCATGAAAAGAGCCTGTATCTCCACCTCTCCCCCTATTTACTGGGACAGTCTCTGGGCATCCCCTCAAAGTTTCTGTCACAGTTTCTAAAGTTCTTTTTTTTTTTTTTTTTAAATGTGTTCGCGTTTAGCATGAATGTTGATAAGGTCCTTAGTCCAATATTAGTCCATATTTCCAGGTTTTATCAGCTCTGTGTAACCAATAGCCTGCAGTTTTTCAAAAAAAAAAAAAAAGCTAAATACCATTGCCATTGGCAGTGAGACTTCCAGGTCAAGGTCTGGTCTAATTAATTTCATGAAGGACTAGTGGGATGTACATTCCAATCATCTACGTGACTAGTCACAAAGTTAGAGTCCCACCAGCATTCCCAGGCTTTCTTTCAATTTACAATTTAGCATTTAGCAGATGCTTTTAGCCAAAGCGACTTACAATCAGTGCATCAGTCGAATTCCTAATACCTCATAAGCATACATCGCTAAAAAGACTGAGCGTCAATTTCCTCCTTTGTATTGCGCCCTGGAATTCTTAGACAAACATAGATACAAGACAAGGTTTTTTTTTTTGTTTTTTTTTGTTTTTTTTAAGGAAGGGGGTTAGGCTTAGGGGGATAGGTGGGTTCTGAAGAGGTGGGTTTTCAGTTTCTTGCGGAAGATGGTGAGGGATTCCGCAGTCCTAACTGTATGAGGGAGGTCGTTCCACCACTGAGGGGCAATGGCGGAGAAGAGGCGTGGTCGGGAGGAGAGGCTGCCAGGTTCCTGAAGTGAGAGGACCGTTAGCTGACCAGAGGTCGTAGAGTGGAGGGTTCTAGTAGGGGTATACGGAGTTATTAGGGACTGAAGGTATGATGGGGCAGAGCCTCTAGTTGCCTTGTAGGCCAGTACCAGTGTCTTGAATTGGATGCGGGCAGCTACCGGAAGCCAGCGGAGCGCAGTAAGCAGTGGAGTGACATGAGAATGCTTAGAGAGGCTGAAGACCAGGCGTGCAGCGGCGTTCTGCACGAGCTGGAGCGGCCTGATGGCGCAGGTCGGTAAGCCAGCCAGTAAAACGTTGCAGTAGTCCTGGCGGGAGATGACAAGCGCTTGGACCAGGAGCTGGGTCGCCTGTTGTGTGAGGAATGGGTGGATTCTCCTGATATTGTATAGGGAGAATCTGCAGGATTAAGTGACTGCTGCGATGTGATCGGAGTAGGTTAGCTGGATGTCGAGGGTTACGCCTAGGTTTCTGGCCGCTGTGGTGGGGAACACCACAGATCCCTCAATGGTGATTGCAGTGTCGATCGTTGGGGAGTTCTTTGCAGGAAAGAACAGAAGCTCAGTTTTCTCCAGGTTGAGTTTGAGGTGGTTAGCAGACATCCAGGAGGCAATGTCAGCTAAGCAGGTTGCGATGCGAGGCTGAACCTGAGAGTCAGAGGGGGGGAAGGAGAAGAACAGTTGTGTATCATCAGCATAGCAGTGGTAAGAGAGACCATGGGCGGAGATAACTTGACCGAGTGATCTGGTGTAGAGAGAGAAGAGGAGTGGACCAAGTATCAAACCTCGTGGGACTCCCGTGTGGAAAGGGCGGGGGTAGGAGACCGATTCCCTCCAAGAGACCTGGTAGGAACGGTCAGACAGATAGGACTTTAACCATGCGAGTGCAGAACCCGCGATGCCCAGCCCAGCAAGGGATGGGAGGAGTATCTGGTGGTTGACCGTGTCAAATGCTGCAGAGAGGTCTAGGAGTATGAGGACAGAGCTGAGAGACTTTGCTCTGGCCAAGTGGAGCTCCTCTGAGACAGCAAGGAGGGCCGTTTTGGTGGAGTGGCCGGCTTTGAATCCAGATTGGTTCTGATCCATGAGATTGTTCTGGAGAAGATATGGAGAGAGTTGGTTATATGCTGCACGTTCCAGGGTTTTGGAGAGAAACGGTAGGAGAGAGACTGGACGGTAGCTACTGACATCAGCAGGGTCTAGAGTGGGCTTCTTAAGCAGTGGCTTGACCCGTGCCCTCTTCTGAGCAGAAGGAACTGTGCCGGTAGACAGAGAGCTGTTGATCAAAGACGAGATGAAGGGCAGAATGTCATCCGAGATGGCCTGAAAGAGAGGGGAGGGTATGGGGTCCAAAGGACAGGTAGTAGGACGATGGGATTTGATAAGCAGGAGAGCTTCAGAATCAGATAGAGGGGAGAAGGAGGAAAAGATAGTGGGGGAGGCGGAGGGTGCAGGATGCGGGGTGGGCGGGGATGGGGGAAAGGAGTCGCAGATGCCTTTGATCTTCTTCTTGAAGAAGGAGACAAAGTCATCAGCAGATAGGGATGAGGGAGGAGGACGAGGAGGAGGAGGAGAGAGGAGGGAGGAGAAGGTGGAGAGGAGTTTGCGGGTGTTGGAAGAGGCGGTGTTGATCCTGGAGTGGAAGAGGGCAGATTTAGCAGAGGACAGGGTAGAGGAGAAAGAAGAAAGAAGAGAGTGGTAGTAGGATAGATCGTTGAGGGATCTTGATTTCCGCCATCTCTGTTCGGCCGCGCGAAGTTTGGCTCTGTCAGCACGAATGCTATCAGTCAGCCAGGGGCTGGGAGCAGAGAGGCGAGCCGGCTTGCTGACGGGGGGGCAGAGGGTGTCCAGGGAGGAGGCCAGTGCGGAGAGGACTGTAGAGGATTTCTCCTCCACGGGAAGAAGAGAGAAGGCTTCCACAGATGGGAGAGAGGAGCAGACCATAGAGGAGAAGGCACCAGCGGAGAGGATGTGAAGGTTGCGCCTAGCAGAGACTGGCAGCGTGGGAGCAGAAGGATTTCAGGGAGGGTGAGATCAAGAGAGAGAAAGACATGAAGAAGTGGTCTGAGGCGTGAAGCGGTGTGGCAATGAGATCAGGAACTTGGCAGCCTCCTGTGAAGACAAGGTCCAGTTGATTGCCACCCTTGTGTGTTGCAGGGGACTGAGGGTAAAGTCAAAGGACTGAAGGAGGGAGAGTAGGCCATCAGACTGAGTAGAATTCAGCGGAATGTTGAAGTCTCCAAGCAGTAGGATGGGGGTGCCGTCCTCAGGGAAGGAGCTGAGGAGGGTGTCCAATTCGTCCAAGAATGCCTGCAGAGGACCTGGAGGGCGATAGACAACAGTCATGTGTAGTTTATAAGGGGAAGACACAGAAACAGCATGAAATTCAAAGGAAGAGGGAGAGATGGAGGGGAGAGATGTTTCTCGGAAGCTCCACGAGGAGAAGATCAGGAAGCCAGTTCCCCCACCCCTCCCTGAGGATCTGGGGGTGTGGGAGAAGGAAAAAGCAGTGGAGAGAGCAGCAGGAGTGGCCGTGTTCTCCGGCCTGATCCACATCTCAGTGAGTGCCAGAAAGTGCAGGGACAGCATTGAGGCTTGGGCAGAGATTAAGTCGGCCTTCTGTACCGCCGACTGGCAGTTCCATAGGCCACCTGAAATGGCAACAGTCGTATCAGCAGAGCGCGGCGGGTGGATGAGGTTAGCCAGGTTGCGTCCTCAAGGATGCAGCGGCCGCCACCTGCAAAGAGTATGAGAGGAAACTCGGACAGGAATAGTGAGATGACACATGATTAGTGTGAGAGAACAGAAGGAGGACAAAGGTATTTAGAGCGGTAGGGTAGAAGCACGATTATACAGATGAGCAAATGGGAATAAATCACTGAGGGTCCGGCAGACAGGCAGCAGTTGTCTCAGCTTCCTCGTTGTCCTTCCTCGGTGGACTCCCACAGGTAGACTCCCTTGTCTTAGTCCGACTGAGTCTTCGTCCGGCGAGACAAGGGAGACGAGACTGCTACAGCTGCCGCTTGGCGGTAGCACTATTACTAAAGCGTCTCGTGACTACAACGTTCGCGGCTTAAGGGCTGACTACAGCCCCGCCCCCTCAGAACAACGCGTAAATTGGCTGTGGCGGAGAGTAACAAACAAATGCAAATCAGCAACTCAACAGCTGACGCGACAGAAATTCAAAACAAACTCCCTTGTGAAATAAGCTAGCGCACACAGTTCTAAACCGACAGAGAACCTAAGGTAAAGCGAACCCTGAAAGAATCTAGCACGAAGTAACGAAGTAAGTTATACGGTGGAACGACAACAGAGTACACAGAGCAAACAGAAATCGCGGCTACTAAGGCAAATAACACACAACAGAGACAGGAGAGAAACCAGAAATCGCGGCTACTGAAGCAAATAAAGCAAAGTCTTACTAGGATCCTGCTCTGAAGGAGAAGTAATCTGACTGAAAAACGATGCACACACTAACAGCAAGAGTCTTTCAGTAAAATCAAAACTCTTTTACAATTCTTAACGGCTCTTCCATCCATCTCCTGTGATCCATGCGTCCTCACAGTCTTCTCTTTGCTTTGAAAAGTGAGAAATTATAAACATGGATGTTTAGGTTGGACTTTGTTTCTGTTTCTGCATGATGAAGTATGAAATATGGCTTCCTAGTTACTGTAATTGAGAATTCATATGCTAATCTCTAATCATGAATACAAAATATGTTGACATCCTTTTGTTTTGACTGTAACAGTTTATAAAGGCAAACTATACATTATAGTTTATACAACACTACAAATATTCTTGTTTTAAAAGCACCTAAAGTTGTTGGAAAACGCATCATTGCTCCACAGGCACAGATGTTTAAGATATTCATTACCACATGGGTGACATACACAATCAAGACAGATAAACACACACACAAACACTTAACTGAGTTATTGTTTGTTGACTGATTGAGGAAATAACCATTTGAAATAATGTTTGTGTTACTGATAGTAAAGATTCATATGTTTCTCTGACCTAACTGTAATGAAGGCGACAGAAAACCCAAGTGAAGAGCTCTTGGTGCTTTAATAAATCAGTTCAACAAATCCAAATCAGAATCCTCAGGAATAGTCAAAACACAAGCCAGAGTCAAAATCAAAGAGAGAGCAAACAGGGATCCATAAAAACTATCCAAAATCACAAGACAAAGAACAGGGTCAAAAAGGCAGGCAAATAAGTCAAAATACTGGACCAGAATAACAGATATAATCATCAAAGAACCGTTCAGTAGCACAAGCTCAATACCTCACAAAGAGGTGCCTGTAACTGCAGTCCTTAAATCCCCCAGTGGTGATTAGGTGAATTTGCTGCAGGTGTGTTAATACTCAGGAGACTCAGAGAGTGGGCATGGCTGAACAGAGGATTGGCTGGAAGCAGGTCTGACACTAACCATTTAACAGAGACGGGCTGGCTCTCTTTAATTTAATAACAGATTTATTTTGGTTTAAAAATCATTACAGTCTCATTATGTTGTGTGAGTCTTAAAACACACTCATACACACAGAAACTTTTACAAGCAATTAGACACTGAGGAAAGAATTCAAGCATCTGAATATTTTGAATTTATTTAATTCCACTTTCCTTTTTTAAATGGTTTGGAGAAGGATGTGCCAAGCTGTCCTGGAAGAGAACATGTGATTGCAGGTGTTGTTTGACTTGCTGTGATGTGAATGTGAAAAGGCATGTGGCCAGTGTCAGAGGAATGCATCACAGTCTTTCTACATGTGTCTACATTAAGGTGCAGGAGATATTGAGAGCACTAAAGGGGCCTGGGCAGCTGAAGGAGTTTGGGGGAGAAAAGAAGTGGGGTGAGAGGGAGTGGCACACCATCACACTTAATTAAGCAATAATCAATTATGAAATGTCTTGACTCTAAATAGCTTGATATTATATCTTAATGTTGGATATCATGAGATTGTGAATGTCATGAATCTGCCATCATTACAGAAGTAATGTACTGTACCTTGCGAGGATGTGTCAGTATGGTTCATGCCTCTGACTATAGTGCTGTGATGTATTGTCATTTAGTGGAATGTTCCAGTAATGTGATGTATTAATGCCAAGTTATATTCCAGGGTAACTGCTGGATGCACACTGACACCTTGGAGCAGAATTCTGCTGATCGCCGACCTAGTACATGACTTACTCTTTCCCTGATTGGCTGCAGTGAAGGAACATGGTTTTTCATTGTTGGATACATGTGTGGGTGTTTTTCCTCAAAGGCCCACAGAAGAAGAGTGCCAAAATGATTTTTACTTCTTTGTACTGGTTTGTATTCACAGCTTGGGGCTTTGACATGAATGTCAATATTTCCGTGCAGATTCGAGATTCAGATTTAAGAAATACAGGGTACTTGTGGAATACAAAAGTCTGTATTTGTGGATGCAATTTGCAGATTGTTTTTGCTGTTCAGAAATCTTTGATTAGATTGGATGAAGATTTTTTTCTATGTTCAGTCTGTGGTGAAATGTGTAGTCAACTTGATTGCAAAACATGAAATCAGCATGTTTCAACCAGGAAAAGGGGATGAACATTATTAATACCACATTTCACTTCCCACACAAAATTAATCTGAAAAGAAACAGACACAGGTCCTATCCACTGAAAAGCTAAGGACTTTGAGGCCATTAAGTATCAGCAGTGTTGCATTGCGTGTGCTTAAGCCAAAATGGAGATGTGAGGATGAGAGTTGGCTTTGACACCTCCAAGAAAAACACCTGCGTGCTGCTAATACATTTAGCATAAAGTAATCAAACTCCTCTAATTATCTCAGCAGTGCTATCCAATTAGCCATGATACATCACCAGTTTCACAATTATCTCAAATTTCCACTCATTAGCACTCTGATTTACTGAGTATTCCTGTTCAGGCCTGATCTATTTGTTGTTGTGTGTGTGTGTGTGTGTGTGTGTAATGTGAGCCAGAGCAGGACTGTAAGTACATGACAGAGACCCTTTACTCCTGTTGCTGTAACACAGGAATCCTTTCTTAGACACTACCCCTGCCTGGCCACTGTGCTGAGGGAAAGGCCTGGAGAAGGCCACACTGATACTGACTGTCAGAGACCAATGTGGCACACATTGTAAGGGCAATTTGAACTCTTCTGTATGGCGAGTTGATAAGTCTCAAAGACTACAAACTTCAGATGTGATGAATCATTTCTTCTTTATTTTATGTGCATGGGAGAAGCACACCTCAGAGCTGAAGGGCAGTTCTCTCTAAGGTTAAGAAATGCAAAGCTTTTTACATGTTAAGACACGCGTCTAAGGACATGTGTGGGGGCCCCAAGATGACCTTTCAGAGAGAGGCGCCAGTCATTTGACCGCTGTGATGTCTTACTAGAAGCGCCGTGCTGGTTTGACCTACTTACACCTAGAAGCGCCGAGCACCGGTCATGTGACCGCAGTGACCCAAAAAAAAAACATTTTTTGCACTCGGTCAAATTTCAGGACCGTCCTTTCATGACTTTTCCTAGATTTGTGCGCTTTATCACCCAGCATCATTAAATTTTCAAAATCACCCCGGTACAAGCTAATTTAAAGCTATTTTGCTTCTAATTCTATGAAACTGCTGTCAGCCTTGCGTTCGGCCATGTTGTTTCCTGCCTGCGATTCTCTTTTCTCGCAGCAGATGGCGCAAGGGTTCACTCATACTAGTTTTCTGTCTTTTATATATATATCAGGGTTATATATATATATATATATATATATTAATATAATATATATATATATATATATATCGAGAGTTATAAGAGTCATAAATTAATATTACATAATGTGCAAAAATGACGACAATTTAATAACTATGAAGCGCATTTTTTTTCATGTAGGCCTACATGGGCGTATCAGTTGTCATTGATTTTTGCACTAGCCTACTTGAACCGTGCGTAATTAGTCATCATATGACTGATAGTTCGTGTGTAGACTATGGTAAGCTTTATTCTCATGTCATGACATTACATTATTTTAGAGCTGCAAAAATAATTTACAGTATTAAAATGCAAATGTTTTGTAAAGCGGATAAACGTATAATAAACGCATTTTTGTTTCACGTACAGGGGCGTAACTAATTATTATATGACTTAGATAGTGAGCAGGAATTCTGCGAATGCTAATTCATTCAATATAATAACACCCTACGCAAGAGACGGCACAGTATGGGTTGAACAAACTGCTGGCAACCCTCGGGGTAGAGCGCGAGAGTGCAATATCATGAGAGAAACCCTAGGGCCCACATGTTATGCCAAGGACAATATTACAAGTCCATTGAGCAGTTTAGTGTGTTTGACTGACACAGAAATGTGGTGAAAGATTCAGAAATACTCTGAAGCAGAAACTGATCGAAATGATGCTGATAACTTCAAACTGCGGGTCTCCTTTATTTGTGAGGTATTACGGCCGGTAAAATCATGAACCCGGACGACTACTGGTCTGCTAATCTGGGAAATCCCATTTTCAGAGACGGATGTCTCGACAGAGATTCCACGATATCATGCGCTATCTGCGCTTTGATGACAAGAATGCAAGGGCTGCCCCCCTTGTGACAGATAAATTAGATTTTCGATAAAGTATTGCTTCTTACACACCTAGTAAGAACATAACTGTAGATGAACAACTGTTCTCTATCAAGTTGTTACTGTGTCGTTTCACACAGAACATGGCCATTAAACTACTTTGCTATTAAATTCTGGGTGGCCGCTGACGTTGAAACAAAATACATGTTGAACGCAATTCTCTATCTAGGGAAAGATGACAGTAGGCCGAAAATTTCTTCACCTCGTTGGCACTGGCAAACAATCTTTTGGTCTACGTTGAAGGGGACTTCTGAGTTGGTTGACCAAGTGATTCATGACGCGGTCGTTGGGAGGGGATTGGGATCACACCTAGACTATTGTTCTAGGCTGTCGGTTGAATATCTCTCAACTTGAATTGGGAACACAAATCAGCGAGGTACAACATTCCCTACTTGGACAGGCTGTGTAAAAGTGGTTACAACACCCCGACACACAGGATACTAAATAGCTCGAAAGTACTTTATCTATTTATTTACTTAGTACATTTCACTGTATACACTATCTCGTGTATCTATGGTGTGTAATGTATATTTCATTCTTTCTTAAGTATTTACTGTAAATAAACTACACGGCTGTCGATTTACCAGAAAGAGGGGCTTTTTTTCGTGCTGTAATTTAGTTTCAATAAATAGTAAAAATTCGGCCATCTTATGCTACGTTATTTACTCTAAAAGCCTACACACTCGACACAGCTTTGTTTACGAAAATGCATTGCGACATACGTATATTTGTAAAAACAACATCCATGCATATTTATTCATTTCCAAGCGGTGCCTACATTTTCTATTACATGTGTGGAATTAGATTTAGCTGAGACTCATGATAGACGGTGGTAGACTACTCGTGGTTTGAACTAGTTTTGGCCAAATCATTCTAGTGCGGGAGACTAACAATAGACTATGGCGCTTTATTGGGAGGGGGTTGGGAGGTGTTACTCGTAGGTTACTTGGCAGGGTAGGTGTTAGGCTTCTCATAACCCACTGAATGCCTTGAAAAGTCGTAGTGTTTGCTTCTATCATGGCATAGAATGATTTGTTAGTTATGATAGATAATTAATTTATTAAAATGCAAGTGTAAAGCTTGATATGCTCGGCTGGGTTTATTATGTGGTATAAGCGATAATTTCACGGAGACAGACGAGTTCGGAACTGAAACGCTTTCGTCTACTCCTCCAGCGCCACCCAAAGCAGTATCACACTCTAAACTTCCACAAGTTTCGATTTACACGCATTGTAATTCTCAACCAATTATTGTCTGTCTTGTCATTCCGATAGGTTGTTCTATTGAGTAAGCATAGTCCAGTTATAGCTTACTCCGTCACCCGACATGTCGCCCAACAATTAGAATGCTCAAATCTGTAATCGCTCCCTACAATAGTTAATTTACAATCACAATTGTCTGATTTTTGCACTACCTGGACCGTGCCCTTACAAGAAATTAATCACTAGGGGCAACGACGTGATCACTGTCAGTCGACAACGGAATGTTGATAAAGTCAGGCTACGCATTTACAGACCAACCGCAGTCTAACTCGCAACGTGTGTGACATCCCGTATAATAAACTAATTCTCCAAGGTAGAAGATTAAATGTTAAAAAACAAATACTATGAAAAAGTTGGCTGAACTTGTCTTGTTCAGATGGTTTTCTCAGTCGAATTTGATCAAGACTTCCTCCGGAATTTATGCATTTGAAAACACGGTTGCCACAAATAAATAATCAAAACATTATGTTGAATGATGGAAGGGCTGGACAACAAACGTTCTAATGAAATAATAATCGACTATTAACACTAAAATGAATGATACATTGGCCGAACGCGAGTTGATCTTGTAAGCAAACTATTTGCTTCGTGCAAGAAGCGCCATCTAGTGATCATTATCTATCAGTAACAGTGTCCTTGTCTAATGATTCGGCGGTCTTTTGACCGCCCAGCCGCGCTTTAAGTAGGTAAAACCAGCACGGCGCTCCTAGTAGGCAGTCACTGCGGTCAAATGACCGGCACTCGGCGCTTCTAGGTATAAGTAGGTCAAACCGGCGCGGCGCTTCTAGTGATAACTGAGGTTTGCTCCCCGAGTGGTACAGACACCCAGTTCACTACTCCCTGAGTGGTACAGACTTTTACTCAGGCCTTGTCTTCTACATGATACATAATCTCTGCTCTAACACACAGACATGCTCTTGTAGAATATAGTAATTACTCTAACATACAGATACATTCTTACAGCATATAATAAATAAGCAAGCACAGATCCCTATCATATTAATGACTGTTGTTATGAGGCACATTTTTTTACCTTCTGTGTGTGTGCATGTGTATATACACACATTACAATAATACATAATTCTGGTGCTTTTGTGGGTTGTAGTACTTAACCTGAGAGCAGATGGTTAGCATTCATGAAGAGGTGACTGTGGACATGTAGCTATAGTGATACCTGCTGAGGTTGGCACTCTAAAGATCTAAGGGTCTCATCAGTCTAAGGAAACATGGACAGTGGTCACTGGGTCATGAGCTTAACCTTTTGTCTCTGAGTGTGGTCCGAAAACCTGAGAACGAGGCAGTTTCACAATCTGTGGTGTCCTCTGGACTCATTCACGGGACATTATTAAACAATACTGTGCAGATAATAGAAACATTTACAAGAACTACTACTCTATTTTCCATTTTCTAATCTTCAGAAATGTTTTCTAATCTTCAGAAACCTTTTTATATTTTTTAGCAGCAACTTTTTTTTTTTCAGAATCAATTATTTTTATATTTTATTTTTATTATTTCTATGTTCACAGGACATGTTCACAGATTTTATAATATATTATTTATAGGGGAGCAATAGCACATAAACTGTAAAAAATCAAAAGAAGGAAAGGGAGTGTGAAGAAGGATAAGAGGGAAATGGACAGGGGGAAGGGACGGTGAATCAGTCTCTTCAGTTTTATTCAGTTCAGGCTATTTGAACTGTACAATCCCCATAGCTTTGCCAGACTTTGTGGACAAAAAAAGAAAAACATTTTTTTATAGACTCGTAGACTGTGTATTTAAATTTGTCAAGGCTCAGATGTGACATAATCCCTTTTACTCATTGTATGTGTGATGGAGGAGTAATAGATTTTCAGTTGGAAAGGATTAAGTGCCAAGCCAGAGCAGAAGAGAACGTTATGGCCGCTGAATGCCACCTCTGAATGGTTCTTCGCTAACAATGCCAAACACTGCAGTAACAGCATGTGGATCAAAATCTTTATCATTACGATTTGAAAAGCAGAGAGATAAAACTCAGCACAGAAACATTTGGATGGTGAATAAGAGGATTGGCATGGAGACGCAGGACATGTGAGGATGGTTTGGGGTAAAACTGGGTGAGTCAGGCCCAGGAAGAAGGCAACCAGGGCCAATACAGTCCGATTGTGAGTCTTTCTACATGAGTGACTGTCCCATAAAATCAGAGATCTCCATTCTCATGTCCACAGTTTGCCTTTTAAACAGTTCAAGGCACTGGACATTGGACGTTTGGCCCAGACTCTTCAGATAGGGTTGGAGTTAAAGATATCTGACTGTCTTACCAACTGGAGGAACAGAGCAGAATAAGCAAGCGTTTTCCCTCTAAACTGGTCATTAGCTATGGTTACGTGCACACATTTTTTCATTCGGATTGAAATCATTCTGGTTGATGATTCCGAATGTACTGTTTACATGAAAGCGATTGGATAGTTCGTGCGCATTTACATGACACAGGCATACAATCGGAATTCACTGCAAATATGAAGAAATTACCTTGCACCGACCTGTACGATGTAGTCGAACACTATATAAAAATCTGGGCATACACAGAAATAAACAGTGGTAGAGTGGCTAAAAGAACGCTTAGTTTCAAATATTGTAAAGAGGCAGGGCAGCAATATCTTCACTTCAGGTCAGTGATTTGATCAGTTTATTACTTAAGACAATTCTAACTTTATAATTATAATAACAATCACATCATCTCTGCATGGAATATTCTTTCAAACTTGCTTAATCCCGTTGTTGCAGGATTTGCACCCGTATAGACGCTCGACTATTCTTAATTTTTTGAGAATGTTTAACACAAACGTTAAATTCCTTGCACTGTCCGATATGTTTTTTTTTCTTTTAAACTCCGTGATGCATAGTGAAACGTCAATACGACATTACTTCGCATATTCAACATGCTTTAAATGGGCTTTAAAAGTGTGTATGCCTTAGGAATTGTTAAAAGTTATGGTTAGGATCTGAGTCATGGGCTTTAAAAGTGTGCATGCCAAAAAAGAAAAAACACGGTGGAATCAAAATGGCCCCCGTGAACATGTCTGTGTAACTGGTGAACTCCCTTAAGCCAGCACTTTAAATTCCACTTGGACTCGAAGATCAAACACAGAACAACTTTATATTTCGGATAATGAGCGGATCTACCAAAACAAAACCCAAAAGAAACCCGGAAAAATTAAGCAAAGACGCAAACTAAGGGAAATCAGATACAAACATGTTAGCATCTGAGGATAGCAAATACATTACAATCGCCTCACTTAGCAAACAGATTCAGACCCTAAAAGCAAACTCAAAAGCGACCTGAAAACATTCAAAGACGAAATAACAACTCAAATGAGAAACGAACTATCAGAATTCAAGGAGGATATTGACCAGAAACTGTTGACACCAAAGAGATACAAGAGCAAAATGCAAAGATTGACGCCACTTGGGCACTTACTGAAGAAGTAGAGTCGTGGAGCTCTAAGCCAAACTACAAGAAATAATAAAAGAACAGAATAGGATGAAGGATAAATTAGATGACTTGGAATCAAGGTCTAGATGGAATAATCTGCGGATATATGGCATTCCGGAGGACACAGAAAAAGGCCCAGTAGTGTTATTTGTGGAAGAGTGGCTTCGAACTGAACTGTCAATCGACACAGACCTCCAGATTCAATGAGCCCACAGAGCACTACCTCCGAAACTAAAGGCTGGTCAACATCCAAGGTTTGTTGTTATTAGTTTTCTCCAATACAATGTGAAAGAGTTTTGAGAAAAGCATGGGCAAAGAAAACGATTAGACTCGGCAACAGCTGGATTTATTTCGGTCATGACTGTAGTGTGACAGTGTTGCAACAAAGCAAAGAATATGCGAATGTCAAGAACATTCTGAAAGCAGAAGGTATTCATTTCCAGACACCTTTCAATAAGATACGCATACACTGGGATAGTGGCATTAAAACCTACAGTAATGCAGATGAGGCGACCAATGATCTGCGTAGAAGAGGATTGGAGGTGGAAACCTCAGTCAGTGAAACTGGTGGCTCTTCCCTCCTTGAAAGACTCCAATCATCAAAGATCGCAGCATGGCAACGCATGGAAAGAGGTGGAACCTTGGAGACAAGCAAGCGGGCTAAAGAAAAGTTACAGGAATTTCAATGCAACTCAAGGAGAGAGTAGTAATAGGAAAAAGGACTGAACATGGTTATATCTTTAGTCCATAGCGTTTATGCGACGGTTCGTTATAGTTGTTTGGATTTGTAAGATATAGTAGTCACTGACTATAGCTTAGGAATATGAGGATGCTACCGGGTTAACTAAAGTATTTGTTGAACTGTTGACTTAAAGGGGACACTGCTGAATACCATACAAGTCTAGTATGAGCAAAATAATCCCTTGTGGGTTAAACCCCATCACTAGGAGGGTTCCTTTTCACTGGGGAAGGCCTTCCCCCTAAAAACTAAAAGGGTATCAATGTATAATGAGGGGTGCTGACATCCCTTTTTGGAGGTCAACTTTAATTTCTTTAACTAAGTGCATGACCTTTTGTTTGTTTAATAAGTACTTGTTAACTGTTCTTATATGTTCTACCACTAGCCTGAGGGGAAGTGAAGTTAAAATTAGTGTAAGCAATGTCTGTGAAAATGAAACGTGAAGAGATAATCTTTATGTCTTTAAATGTTAATGGTTTAGGAAACCCAGTCAAGAGATCTAAAGTAATGACTAAAGTAAAAAAGGAAAGTGTACAAATCAGCTTCTTACAACAAACACACCTATCACAAAATGAGCATGAGAAACCTGAAAAGATTTGGATTAAAAAATACATACTATAGCTCACATATTAATACGCACCAAAGAGGTGTAGTAATTTTAATATCTAATTCAACCAAATTCGAGTGCCATAAGAAAGTAAAAGATGAAGAGGGTTGATATAATATAGTAAAGGGGACAACTGATCAGAATATGGTTACATCGGTGAATGTGTATAATAATAATAAGTACTTTATTTGTCCACACAGTGGGGAAATTTGACCTCTACTGATTAGTCTCGATGCAGAAAAAGCATTTGATAGGGTCAAATGGGATTATTTATATCTGACATTGGAGAGATTTGGCTTTACAGAGGAAACAGTGCAGTGTATTAAATCTATCTACAACAAACCAACAGCTAGAATAGAGAGAGGAACCAGACAAGGATGCTGCTTAAGTCCCATCCTGTTTCCTATATATATTGAACCCTTGGCTCAAATGATAAGACAAGATCCTTCATTAAATGGAATGGAAATTAATGACCAAAAACCTATAATAAGCCTCTTTGTAGATGATGTGATGATCTACTTATGCGACCTAGCGAATCCTTTTGTGGAACTAATGCGAGCCCTGGAATAATGTGGTCATTATTCTGGTTATAAATTGAATATAGAAAAAACACAAACTCTCTTAGTTTACAATATACCCACACAGAAACATAAAGATCACAAACTGAATTGGGAGGCAGAATCTCTCAAATACCCGGGGATAAACATAACCAAAAATCTGCCAAAATTATATCACAGCAACTATGAAACTATGGACAGTAATATAAGGAAGGACATTGACAGATGGTCCTCTTATCCAATGGACCTCAGCGTCCAGGGTAAATGCAATGAAAATGAATATCTTCCCCAGAATGCTGTATTTATTCCAGTCTCTTCCAATGGAAAAAGCACAAACCCAGTTTATTAAATGAGATAAGCTTGTATCAAGATTTATATGAGAAGGTAAAAGACCTAAGGCGCTTTCGGATCGAACAGTTCTAGGGTCTCATTTGATAGGAACTACCCCCTGGGGAGCTTCCCCTAGAACTACATACGTTCTAGGGCTTTTTTTCTGTTTGCATTCACACCGCCAGTAGGAACGCTGAAGTGACATAAGCCGGCCGACAGTATAGCAGCTAAGAACTGTTTGTTTACGACTAACCGGGATAGCTGCACATTTTTAAGTACAAATTTAATGACTTTTAAGACCTTTTAAATACCTCCAAAAGGAAAAAAATACTGTTACTGCGGCAAAAGAAATCGACAGACTAGACTACAGTATACACAATTAATGAGTTTTACTGAATTTGAATGACGGAAATAGAGTGCACATTAGATAACATATAACTGGCTTCTCATTAACAAAAATAAAACTGTATGGCAATAGACCCTGTCCCATGGAAAAAAAAATGTCCTCCTGCATTTACCACCGAGGTAGCAGTGAATGACTCGATGGGCATAGTACTTTTCGGGTGCTAGCATAACTTAGCTTGTGCCTGACGCTTGCTCCTTTTTCCCCGCCGCAGCCCTCAAATCGTAAGCTGGATAAACACATTCTTATTTTAGGCTAAAATGCGGATCACAGCCACACAAGCGGACACACAAGCACCTACCGAAGCGGAGTGTACGCTACCTCTTCAGTGTACAAATATACATTGGACATTGCAGAAATGGTCATTGTTGGGGGATATAAAATACCGGTAAAATAAAACATAAACACCATGTCTACCCTCCTACAATTCCAGACATTTTAAGACATTTTTAGACATGAATATCAAAAACTAAATGTAAGACGTTGTAAGACTTTATATTTTGCATGGATCTTTAAAAATGGTGGTTGCAATCATCGTATACCTGCGTCTGGACCAATGGCTGTACACATACGTCACAAGGTTCCTATTGCGCTGCGAAAATACCTACCCTGAAGTAGGAGCTAAAAGAGCCCTTCAAAACGACGTTCTAAGAACTATGATCGTTCTAAGAACTATGATCATTCTAAGAACTATGGTCATTCTAAGAACTATGGTCGTTCTAAGTTCCTGCGGTGCGAACACGCAAAAAAGGGGGTAGTTCTAAGAACTATGGAAAAGTTCCTCCGGTGTGAAAGCGCCTCTCGAGTACGTTTAACCACTCTCCAACTCACTAAACACAAAGGGGGTATGGCACTTCCAAGTCTAGGGCAATACTTTTATGCAGCGCAGATACGTCCACTCTTGTGCTGGTGTAATGTTGGCTATGTAGCCCGATAGAAAGATATAGAAATACATACCTACAGCTTCCCAATTCAAACATATATTGGAGAAAGGGAAATTCCTTCCCTGATCAAAGGTCAGTTAGACCCAATAGCATCTCTTACTCTAGATATATGGCACTCTGTTGTTAGACAGCTGAAGTTGGTCGAGGAGCTTGGGCTTTTAAAATGGATTGCTTTGGATGGAGGATTTATCCCAGCAAAGAATGATATGAGATTCAAACAGTGTATAGATATGGGTATAACAGCAATATGTACAGTTATTCAGGAGGGTGAAATGAGAAGCTTTCAAGAATTAAAGGAAATGTTTGGATTAAGAAATCAAGGTCTGTTCAGATATTCACAGATGAGGGACTATTACTTAAAATAAATAAAAAATAATGATGGTGAATTGCACCCTATCATCAAAGTTCTTGCAAAATCTTTTTTTTTTCTTGCAAAATCTTATAACAGACAAGTCTCCAGAGCAATCTCAATTTTGTATTCTTGTTTGATGGAATCTAAACAAAATACAACACTGTATGTAAAGGCCAAAAGGGAGAGAGAAATGGGTTATTACACCCTTAATCAAAGGTAGGCTACTGGGTTGTCAACAGACATGCTGGAGACAGTGTGGAGATATAGCGCCAAATCATACACATATCTTTTGGAGCTGCAAGAAACTACAGCCTTTCTAGGAGGGTGTTCATTCAATTTTATGTCAGGTTTTGGGTTACGTAATCCCACACACATGTATTGTCCTATGCCTTGGAAACTTGGAAGGAACAGGGTCTAAAGAAGATCAATATTTGGTCAAGACACTTCTTATAGCTAGTGAAACGACTATCACTAAGAATTGACTCAGAACAGATACACCAGTTTGTAAGCAATGGCTCTCTATTATTGAAGAGATTCAAGGGATGGAAAGGCTTACATATAGGTCAAAAATGAAAGAGGAACTCTTTGAAAGAGACTGGGGAAAATGGCAATACAAAACAAATAAAGACATAAACAGTTAAGGAAACATGCATAGAATACTACCCCCCCCCCCCTTTACAGGCTCTGTTTAAATTTTTTCTTATATTGTTCCATTCTTCATTTTCAATCTTAAAAGCTTTCCTTTAATACATGTAATTTCAATTGCACCTGTTTTTCTTTCTTGGTTATCCAGCACACATACAGTAAGTAAAACAGTAAAAAAAAAAGTGTGTATGCCAGAGGAATGGTTAACAGTTATGGTTAATATCCAAGTCATGGTTCAGAGCAGTAACTTTGTAACTGTCAAAGCATTTATGAAATGAACATGTCATTACACATGTGTGCAGTGCTGACATTTGTCTGCTTGTGAACGTCTGATGTCTGCATATTTAGTCCAGGTTATGCATACATCCTAAAAACCACAGCATCTTTGCAAATTCAGTTCACTGCCCAGTTTTTCAGGCATCAGTAGACATACTTAGCAAACAAGGCTGTTAAAATGATTTCTGCCTCTCTTTAGTAAACAACCATTGCTAATGGTGGCTTTAATGTTGATGTGACTGATAGAAAATTGTAGCTAAGGCTGTAACTAAGCTGATGTAACTGACAGATAATACTAAAGCTCACTCTATTTCTGCAAATTTTCTTTTCTACTCTTTAAATTGCTCTTGTTAATTTAAGGCAACATTTGAACCATTTTTAGAATCTAGAACTCTGAAAAAAGGTTAACAGTTGCCTGTTGAAACAGTAGTCAGTGATGAGAAGTTGGTTTGATTTGTTCTGTAGGTCTGTTTTTATTCTCTGAGCTTTCTGTGTAACTCAGATCTGTCATTCCCCTGTGTGATGTCTGTGTTGCTTGTCAGACTTTCAGTCTTTTATTTAACAGGTCTCTGACATGTGTGAGCCATTTCTGTAGCCAGCCTGAAAAAGCTTGCTGAAACATTGTCGAACAGAGAGGTGAGAAAAAGAACAGAGGCAAACATTCTCTGCAGGTTCAGATGAATGTTGTTGTGTTTTTTTCCTCACTTATTGCCTCTTGATCGCACACCCCCCTGCTGGATCTTGTTGTATGTTTTCAGCCACTGGACAAGCTTTTGTCAGCTAGGCCTATTTCTCCTTTTTCACCTAACAACCTGGGGACTACCTAGTTTGTGGAGCTATGGGACTTGTGTGTGTGTGTGTGTGTGTGTGTGTGTGTGTGAGAGAGAGAGAGAGAGAGAGAGAGATTGTGTTGTCAGCTAACAATGTTCACTTCACTGGCTAATTGACTCTCCTGTCTCACCCTCAAACCCCTGAAGAGGTTCAGAGCATGAGTCTCAGAGACACACCAGTCCTCAGGAGCTGGTAAAGTAGTTAACACGTACAGATAAATTAACTGGGCCTCATGGACTGCCTTCACATTATCACTATGACAGTCTGGTCAAGACCATAATCAAATGTCCAGAGAGAGAATGTCTGCAAAGGGGATGCGTGTGCAAGACCAAGGTAACATGCAATAAGGCAGGAACCCTTACCTTATATCTGCAGGATTTCTGGGGTCAAACAGTGTGTGTGTGTGTGTGTGTGTGTGTGCAACAGGTACAAGAAAGGTTTTTACTGAGTCATCAGTGCATCATCAGAGTTCATTCACAGCCTTATAAAAGTGTTCTCTGTGAGGTAGTCATTGATTTTATGAAAATGTTTTCTGTGAGGTAGTCATTGGTTTTATAACAATGTTCTGTGTGAGATAGTCATTGCTTTTATGAAAATGTTCTCTGTGAGGTAGTCATTGGTTTTATAACAGTGTTCTCTGTGAGGTAATCATTGGTTTTATGAAAATGTTCTGTGTGAGGTAGTCATTCGTTTTATAAAAATGTTCTCTGTGAGGTAGTCATTGTTTTTTTTAAAAATGCTCTCTGTGAGGTAATGAATGGTTTTATGAAAATGTTTTCTTTGTGAGGTAGTCATTGGTTTTATAACAATGTACTCTGTGAGGTAGCCATTCTCTGTGAGGTACTCGTTGGGTTTATGAAAATGTTTTCTCTGTGAGGTAGTCATTGGTTTTATAAAAATGCTCATCAACATTAAAGCCACCATGTTCTCTGTGAGGTAGTCATTCTCTGTGAGGTACTCGTTGTCTGCTCATAGTGTACCACTCAGGACACAAATTGGGACGTCCAGTCCATTCTCAGGGCAGGGTGTTTGCCCAGGGTTCATATGCATTTTGACAGATGAAATTTCAAACAACTTCACTGTTGCCACAAACCTGCAGTACTAAGGAATGAACATTTTTAATTAATTTGTAATGGTTAAAAAGTTGCTTGTTTGGAAATTTAGCCCCAATAAGTGTTAATGTATGGTGAGTCAGTGTTGTTCTGGGAAAATTTGTGTTTGGAATGAAAAATCTTAAAGAAAATATTGCCTTTGAGAAGAAAAAAACATCTGAGGTACTCACAAAATCATAATGAGCTCGTATGACTAAAATGGGTACAAATCTCCTTTAACACAGATTGTCATACTCGAGTGGCAAGCACAAATGAACAAGTAAGAGCAATTAAATCAATTTCTGTTATAATTCCAGAATACTTACAGATTTATTGCTTTCCTGAACTTTTCCAGATCTGGAAAATACCATTTTGACATTCCCTAACTTTTGTAGGATTTTTATGACTGTAAGGATCTGGTTTATCTATTCTCTCTAGAGACGCTTTGTAGATTATAAACAATAACTGTGTCTTTGTGCCTCCAAGGTTAATAATATTACTCCTTCTCCTTTCAAAAAAGCCTGGACAGGGGACTTCATTTAATACAATTATGAACAAGCACACAGTCCATACAAAATTGTTGGGTATCGACTTTCCTGACAAGGAAACTTTTAGAAGATATGCCAACCTCCCTTTCTTTTCCCTACCTGCCAAAATTAGATTCATAAACATACACTGTTGAAAATTTTCCCTGCTGCTCTTATTGTTTGTGTTTTTGAGCGTGTGCCCAGCTTCCGTGTCAAAGCCTGGCTGATGCCAAAGTCTATCAGTGTATAATGATGCTTGTGCTAACTGTCAGCCATCCATACTGCATCCTTCATCTCCACCTACAGAAAACACACAGAAATGAAACTGACAGTTGTTTTTAAAACAATGAAGATGAAGATGAAAATAATACATCAATTAAGGAGCAAATCAGAAACGATTATGTTTTGTCTTTTTTTTTCTTTTTTTTTTTTTTAATCCAAGAGGCACACACATGAAACACCAATGTGAAAGGTGGAGATAAGTGTTTGCTTCTCATTCTAATAAATCAGTCATTCTTGGATGATATACCAAAGTAAATAAGTATATAATAACTGAAGGCAATGGATGCTGGGTGTGAATAAAATGCTACACTGAATGCAACAAATTACATTAAAAAAAAGAAAAGAAACAAGGAGAGAAATCTGTTCTTATTTAAACAGGAGACTTGGATGCACACCGTGTGTAACTGTTATATTTTATGTGTATGTTTGAAACATGCCAGAACACAAGCATAATTTTGCAATGATTGAGTATACAGAAATACTATAACAAATACCATGCAACAGAGTAGCTGCAGGCATTCACTATATACATTTATCCTATTCCATATACATGTACATTATGCAGTATAAATTTAACCTATTCTATTGATTTTCATGGATAGGATTTCAAGGCGAAGTTGGGGTGAGGAGGGTGTCCAGTATGGTGGCCTCAGGATTGCATCTCTGCTTTTTGCAGATGATGTGGTTCTGTTGACCTCATCAAACTATAACCTCCAGCATGCATTGGGGCAGTTTGCAGCCGAGTGTGAAGCAGTCAGGACGAGGGTCAGCACCGGAAAAAGGTGGCTTGCCCCCTCCAAGTTGGGACTTAGTTACTACCTCAAGTGGAGGAGTTTAAGTGTCTCGGGGTCTTGTTCACAAGTGAAGGTAAAATGGAGCGGGAGACCAACAGGCGGGTTGGGGCAGCGGGAACGGTCATGCGGTTGTTGTACCAGACCATCATGGTGAAGAAGGAGTTGAGTCAGAAGGCAAGGCTCTCAATTTACCAGTCGATCTTTGTTCCGACCCTCACCTATGTTTACGAGCTCTGGGTAGTGACCGAAAGAATGAGGTCGCAGATACAAGCGGCGGAAATGAGTTTCCTCTGCAGGATGGCCGAGCGCACCCTTAGGGATAGGGTGAGGAGCTCAGACACCCGGGAGGAGCTCGGAGTAGCGCTGCTGCTCTTATGCATTGAAAGGAGCCAGTTGAGGTGGTTCAGGCACCTAGTCAGGATGCCTCCTGGGCGCCTCTCTGTGGAGGTGTTCTGGACACGATCAACTAGGAGGAGACCCCGGGGAAGACCCAGGACACGTTGGGAGAATTATATATCTCGGCTGGCCTGGGAATGCTTTGGGATCCCCCAGGAGGAGCTGGTGGATGTAGCCGGGGAAAGGGATGTCTGGGCTACCCTCCTCAGCCTGCTGCCACTGCGACCCAGTCCCGGGTAAGCGGCAAAAAATGAATGAATGAATGAGTATACATTTATATGATCCAATATACATTTATCCTATTCAATATACATCTGTCCTGTTCAACATACATTTGTCCTGTTCATTAAAAATTTATCCTACCCAACATACATTTATCCTATCCAATATACATTTATCCTGTTCAATACTGTAATCAGTATCCAAACAAATGATAGTAATCAGTACTGTGTAATTTACTGTGTGTATACATGCTCACAAAAACATGCTCACCAGCACAGGTTTACAGACCTCAAGTCTATGTCACACACACACACCTACCTACACCCGCACACACACACACACAAACACACACACTTTACCTCACTCCCTCCACAAATTGGAATTCACTCACCTTAAAGAATCTCTATAGGCAAACGATTAATGCCCTGTCTGAGTGAATTAGCCCTCTGGCCATCATGGTCTGTCTGGAGTGCAGCTCACAGACTGTATCGCCCAATGAGGAGAGAGGCAAGAGAGAAGGAAAGATGAAAAAAGGGAATGAGAAAAGTGGGAAGAGGAAATGATGGAGGAGTAAGATATAAAAGAAGGAGAGAGTGAGAGTTGAAGGAAGAAGGAGGAAGGGGCATATGTAAGAGTATAGCACTCCTCCATAAATCACTGACAATGGTTTTCCTGTTAGAGGGGAATTCTCTATCTCGAAGACAGTGAGGTTTGTGTGAGCCATCGAGAACAAGAACACTATTACATGTCCTGCAAGTCAGTGACAACACAACTAAAGATACAGGACATTATATCAACGTTTTTATCCAGTTACTCTTCTGTTGGAGCATCTTCTGCTTGCCTGTCCACAGACACACCCCTGGACAAAAATAATGGCCTTGTTCGCATTGTAAAACATTTATTACAATGTAATACACACACATCAAGCTCAGCACATTGTAATGCACTACATTCGTACAATAGGGCCAGCAAAAAGCTGAAAGTGTATCATCATTTTTATTTATGACAACTGGTTTAACATTTCATATTAAATAACCTCCACAAGGCACAGTGTAGAATGGCCACATAATAAACAGACTGGATGTATAACACTGATAGTGTGTCCTCATCAAAACCAGCTTTCAGTCATAAAATCATTACAATTTACAGTGAGTCACATTCCCCAGGATCAAGGCCGTAGCCAGAATTTGCAAATACCAGGGTAAAAATGGACGATGCAGTGGATTTGGGTTCTCACCGCTAAAGACTGATTTATACTTCTGCGTAGGCTCTATGTGGAGCCTACACTGTAGCCTACGCGAGTGGCCTATGCCGTTGTGAGCATTTGTACTTCTGCGTTGGTGTGTCTGCGTCGCTCTGTAATGAAACCTTCAAAAACGCTAGTTTGCGGTGGGATTTCTATGCCACTCTGTTGATTTCCTTGTACATTACAAACGATGGAGTAATGTTGAATAAAAAGTTGGAATTCGGTCATTGCACAGCAATATCTGTAAAACAAGTTTTGCGTTCAAAAGAAGGACTACTTTCTAAACTTTGGGGGACAAACAAACTGAGCTCTCAAAATAACGAGCGTTCAGTTTGCCATTTGCCAAAAATTTTCAGTTGCGACTGAAACTGAGTGGATCATGTTGGAGTCATGTTCAACGCAGAAGTATAAATTGGGCTTATCTGTAACGATATAATGAATAAACAAACTCTGAATACATACCTTCTCTTTCCCTGTTATCTCTTCTCCTCCTGACTCTCTCTCTTCAAATGACTGCTCTCCTGTATCCTCTGTTGATTTTTTTTGTAAATGACAAGTCTAAATAACTGATCCATAATTGATATTATTTGACAATAGTCTTAGGGTCTTAGGGTCATACTTATGAAAAAGATAATATATCCATCACAACATTAATTATCCATCCAACATAACATTAGAAGAATTCTCAGATTAGCTGCATCTCCATTGAATTTCAGCATGAAATTGTCAGTGACAGTTAGCATCTCATTATTGTCAGTAGCAGCCCTACTACACTCCACTGGCTGGTAGCTTTGGTCAAAAGCGTCTGCTAAATGCCAAATTGTAAATTGTATATTGTTAATTGTAAATTGTACCTTATCTGTACTAGTCTGTAGCCTACTTAACCATTTTACTTTCTCACCTTCCCTCTTTCTCTGTGCCTGTGGCTCCATCACTGTTACCTTCCCAAATGTTAATTTCCTTTGCTTTAGCCTTTTTGACATCTTTAATCGGGTGAATAAAAGACAAAATTAGGCAGAAATTAACATGGCACCAGGTTTGTTTATTTTGGACAATGGGTTTGTAGGTATTGAAGATTATTTGAGCTGCGACGCCCTACTGTGCGCTCGTTAATTAGTTTAGGTGTCCGTTCTATAAATAGAACACACTCCGCAATTTCCAACCAACATTACTGTGCTCTCGTCTCATTTCAAGAAGTCAGATGTATCTGCAACTACGTGTCAAGTGATGCTGCGTTAATGCAGGTATGTTTGTCTCGTCAGCTCGATTTTCATGTAATAAATGAAACAAAACCTGAAGAAAAAATTAGCAAGGACATGACCTCAGTGTCCTCAATGGTAGATATGGGCATGCCCAGCAAGACACATGACTCTAAGATATCATACTATAGAGACTTATACCATCTCTCTTCAGAACATTTCTCTGCAGATTTTTCTCTGGCCAATGCCATATGTCCACAAACTGTCCGTGTTTTGAAGGTGACAACTCAGACTCAGTGCCTAACAGAGTCTCTCCTGGCTCCGTTCGTCCATCTTTAGGAACATATGGACACCATTACCATCTCATCTCTGCCACACGTCCAGGAGCAGCATTTTTCACCAACAACAGTTTTTCAAACATGGCAGTCCTACACCTCCACTCACATACTCTCCCTTCCCTGATTTGGTTTCAGCCAAATAACCAAAGACAGGAAGAGGGTAAGAGAGTGAGTGAGTGAGAGAGAGAGGAAGAGACAAGCTGAAGTTTTCATCTTTCTTTTTCTTTACTTCTTTTGACACTTGTACTTGGATAATAAAGACCATTCATTTTTGCATTTTTTTATGCCCAGCATTTGCCTAGAAAACTTGGTCTCCCCTCCCATTCCCTGATCCTCAAAGCGACCCACAGAGACGGTGTCTACTGCTAATAATTGGCATCACATCACATCACAAAGGTTGTTGGTGAGAAGAGCGAAGATAACAATATCCAAAACTGAAACGCTTGTGGTAAATAAATAAATTGTTTCTTTCTCTCTTTGTCCTGCCTCTTCCTCTCACACTCTCTCTTTCCCCCAACTCCCCTCCCATCTCTGTTTTTTTTTCTGTTTTTCCCCTCATGCTCAGCGATTCCAAGATTTTAAGGAAATGAAAGTGACACAGGCAAATTATGCATGTGTCCTAGAAATATGAGAGAGAGAGAGAGAGAGAGAGAGAGAGAGAGAGAGAGCACGAATAGACAGTGTGTGAGAGAGTGTTAAAGAGGGCAAGCAATACACTCAACATTCTCAGGTGCTGCGGATGCATCCATCTGTTTTCTTCCTCCATTACAGAGCACCTGAGAAAATGTTCTGGGTGACATGCATAATCCGTCTGTGTCACTTTAATCCCAGTTATTCCTGTATTCACTGGCATGAGTGTAAGACCATGTGGCTGAGGGCACATTCAGATCCTGCGGCCTATACTCACAGTCCATATGTACCCTCACATATCAGAGGTCAGAGCAGAACTCTGACCTTTTCACCCTCAGGGCTGACTCAGTCTTCTCTCCAACAAGCATGAGCATTATGGACACTGGAACGTTACAGAACAAGAATGAGCACTGACACTGGAACGTTACAGAAAGCTAAGTGTAACATGCAGAACCAGTCATTTCGGATTATAAGTCATGTTTGATTTGGTCTCTGATGGTCCTTATTAGAAAAAATGGATTCATTCTTTCTCAGAAAAAAGTAGCAGAGTAAATGCACTTCATTACTGTACTTAGTATTAAAAGCTTATCAGCCTTCAAACTGACAGAGGATTGGATGAAACAAACCAGGTAATAATACGGATCAGGTGGGGGGTAAGGATAGGAGTACACAGGACAACACAGCACACAGCACATGGCAACACTAAAATAAACAAAAGCACCAGGCACATGAAATACACAGAATGGCCAACAGGGCAGCCAAATTCCCCAGTCCTGGCAAAAGTACTGACAGAAAAGGCTAAAGAGGAGAGAGTGAACTGTTCATGTTTAAATGATCACAGAGTACCCTGCACAACATCAATGAAACTCCTGTGTTTTCAGTCACCCCATGTTCCTTCTCTCCCAATCACATCAGTCACCCCATGTTCCTTCTCTCCCAATCACATCAGTTTTCAAATGAAGATGGAACCAGTTCAAGCAGTTCTGATAATCAGAAGAGGGTTGTTGTTTACATGGCGTGTGTGTGTGTGTGTGTGTGCGCGCTATGTATTGGTATCTTTCTGGGGACCATAAGTCCCCAGTAAGATAGCATAATCTAGCAAAAAGTGCCTGGTGGGGACCAAATGCTGGTCCCCACTAAGAGACAGAGATGTACAGAGACGGCATCTGTATCTGTACCTGAGTCAGTATCTGTATCTATATTTGGATAGTAGACCAGAAGTGGGCGTGGTTTGTACTGGAAGTTACAAATGCTGTATTTTCTAGTCTAATATTCATTGACAATGCAATGTTTGTGCCTTCACAGCATCAAATTGATTTAATATGTGCACATAATTAATGATGTGATTCTCGATGTGTTAACGTTACTACAGTTCACTAGGGAAACGTGAATTACTATTTTACAACAGTAAATTGTGCTGACTCTGTGGGGGTGATAACAATAGAGCGATCGCTTTTCAGCAATGTGTAGTAAATGAAATGACTTTCGACTGGGTTTTTTTAAATGGAAGAAATTAACACATACAACTGAAAACTACAGGTTGCGGGGGTAAACCAAATGCCACACCCTTTTTTCTCGCGAACTCTGGCACTTGACTTGGTGGGAGCGACTATAGAATATAGCCATCACTTTTCAATAATGTGTAGTAAATGAAATGACTCAGTAGTGAAATCACAGTCCTATGTTGAAAACAGAATGGGCATTTTTATCTTGTGGACATCCACAATGATATGAATCGATCTGAAGAAACATAATGGCTGACACCATGTTTTTTTTCTCCCGAATAATAATAAGCAACTTCGGACAGAAAAAATGTCTGTTTCCATATTTGTGCTTTCCTGAATGACTTATTCCGATTCGGGTACACCCCAACTAGGAGAACAATGTTTTTCTAAACTACATTTTATTGATAAAACAAAAAGTGTCAAATTTCTTTGGTTAAGGTTAGGTTTAGGGTTAGGGTTAGAGAAAGCTTAGTATTCCTTAGTTACAGGATAATGGGAGTCAATGGGAAGTCCCAACTAGGATGTCAATACAAACGTGTGTGTGCATGTGTGCGTCAGCTACCACCTATCAGTTATCAAAGTTATAACTGTTTTTTCTTTCTTTCTTTCATTTAAAACCATATCAACAAACTCCCTGAGATGAGTGGAAATGTGAAAATAGATGGTGGGTGGGTTGATAATTGGCTTGATTTCAGAGATCAGAGCATGAAGTTAGACTAAATAAATAGAACTAACTCATCAGATTATCTTTGGTGAGCAGTCAAGTTCATGTGAAATTTTAATCTTTTTGGTGGCCTCAGGTTCTTTGGGTGTCAGTTTTTCCTTCTATTCAAGCAGTGGAGTAAAACACAATTACTGAATGTATCTCTCACTTATTAGTAACCTGATCTTTCATTAAGATTGTTCATTGACTGTCACTCAGCATTTTTATTAGAGAATAAGTTTAATACGGAATCACGGTTTGTTGTTTGAAAGCCAAAGCAAAGGTGTGTGATAGAGGTAAGGAAACAACTGCACTATACAAAAACATATGCTTGTTAGGATATGATAGTAAAAGAGTAGGGAAAGGCACTGACATACACACGAGATGCTGGAGGGTTCCGCCTACCTGGGTTTTGCTCTCTCTTTAAGAAGGGACCTACCGAGCTCTCGCGAGAGAGAGGAGCTCAAGAGCTCTTTAAATGTTTTGCGGCAAACCTATATGGGCACCATATTGATTCATTACGCATTCCTAGTCTTTTTGTTATTGCCCTCTCTGCAATCGATTTTGTTTTGTCTTCGCGGTGTTTTTCTCACTTGTTGGATTGAGATCACCATAACTGAACTGCTAAGGTACAGCTTGGGCTCGCCGAGTGACAAGCGAACATCACAGTGCCTTGGAACAGCCTTGTGGAGATGCCACCCGCATTCCCCAGGTTTAGCTGTGTTGTCCTCCAAGCATTTCCTTAGGTAAATATTCACACACACATAGACAGGTATACTTCCACATTACAAGCAACATGTAGGGCAGTATAAGAATAGGGGACCGGGCTTAACTGGATTGGGTAGGTTATTTCCCTAAACTGCAAGCGCTGGTTTGGTTGAATGAGTACTAGTTGAGTGTCCAGTATTCTTTCTCCTAACAATGCTCAAGAAACGTGTAAATGTGGAAACATACATAGATGTATAATCCTCCTTCTTTGGTTAAGGTTAAGGTTAGGGTTAGGGATAGATTAGTATTCTTTAGCTACAGGATAATGGAAGCCAATGGGAAGTCCCCATTAGGACATCAATACAAACGTGTGTGTGTGTGTGTGTGTGTGTGTGTGTGTGCGTGTGTGTGTGTGTCCACCACAGAAGAGACTGGTATTGTCATGTAAGCAGCATACACAGTTTAGCTGTGTGCTAAAGAGATCTCAGATCCAATGATAAGCATTAAACCCTGTGTACCAGGCAACAGTCATTTACACACATTAAAATTAGTGACATTAAACAGTATCTTTGTGTGACAGATGTGCTCTCAATTAACTGTTCTTATAATGCTATTCTACTGCGTCTTCAAGTACAAGCCACTGTGAATATGTCTGTCTGATGAATCAATGTGGTATGTTAAGCACTTCACCCAGAATAGTATTAAAATATAAACCTGTAAAAGGTAATAGTTCCTTCATGCTACTACAGTCCTCCACACTGTACAAAGCCACCTTCCCTTCCATTCTTTACCCATCACAAGGCCGCAGGAGCTGAGAAACGTTCGGTTTTTTGTTCTAGTTTGAGCGCTGAGTCACAGAGAACTTCCAGGCGTCTGATGATTTCACCACATCTTCTCTGTAGCAGAAGAAATTGTACTTTAGAGCTTTGAACAAACGCCAAGTTAAGTTATGAAGTGCCAGGCTAATTAGCTTCCATCTGCTCTCCTCCACTCTTCCCAGCTACTGAAGGTGACTGCACTGCTTTCTCATTGTGCTGTCTCCTTGCCCATTTCAGTTTGTTCTGTCAAGAGAGTGTGTGTGTGTGTGTGTGTCAGGGGTTTTTTTTTAGATGTAAATAATTTTGACAAAAACTAATTTAATGATGTTTTTATGAAAATGTATCATTATTACATGTTTACAATGGGTTTGAACAGGACACTTCATTGGATTGTATGGTGTTAAAACAGTGTTTCTGCAGTTTTAGAGGAAGCCAGCCAACACAGCTTTTCAGAGTCAGCTAACCAGTTTTATAAACTGGTAACAACCTATTTAAAACTATGCCAGGGTCTCGAATAGCAGGTTGTCCCATTTGAGAGCTCCGTCAGACAGCTTGTGTGCCAGCGTGGTGCTGAAGCACTGATTCTCACAGGGTGAAGCTGAGTGGAGTTTTACTGGTGGAGCTGGGAAGGCTTCAGTCTACCATGAATGTGCTCGCTGCAGCTAGAATTGTTTTTCACTTAATCAGTAATCACACCTATGACTGTCCACTTTATGATAAAGATCACCCAAAAGGTCATCAAAGAGTGCCAAGATGGTCAGGAAAGCTGACTTATTTGCCAGCGCCAGATTTGATCTGTTTTTGGTGGTTGGCAGTTATTAATTTCAAGCTCTTGTTGGCACCATTCTTCAGTGCGTGGAGATATGGAAGTACCTGATGAAATCTCATAGTTCTGTTCCTGCAAATGGTTCGAAATAACATGACATTGAAATCTGTGTCTAATGAGTCTGTTTAAACATCGGTCTGATCCCCCAAGGATGCTGTGTTGAGAGCGTCTGTGAAACACAGGACTCTCTGACATGTTTCAGTTAATGATGCCATTTTTGTCCCTTGACTACTGCTGTGTTTTTGGGTGGGTTCTGTCATTAGCTTAAATTTTGCCCCATTTTTGTTTCCGATTTAATTTGAGGTTTTTTGGGGGGTTTTTTGTTATGTTTTGGGGTTGTTATTTTCTTTTTTGTTTGTTTATTTAAGTATTTATTGGGTCTCATAAGTTACAGGGATGAAAGACAAGTGATTTGTCTCTATCTGCCTGAAATTGGGAGTGTGAAAGTGTGATCTCCCAGTGAGCAATGACATCGGTCCTCTGTGTGTGTGTGTGTGTGTGTGTGTGTGTGTGTGTGTGTCAGAGAGAGAGAGAGAGTGTGCTGGGCCTCTGAGAGGTGAAATCCTAGCAGCTGTTGATTCGAGGCTGGTGTGTTTGATCTCCTGAGTGCTGCTGTGCTCCCAGGGCTTTGACTGTGGTCTTAATGAGAGAGGGCCAGTGCCTTTCTCCAGTTCTGTAAAGGACTTACCCAGAGAAAATGAAGCACTGCCACCTCCACTCCTTCACTGCCTAATGAGCATTTTATTCAGTGTTTCTGATGTGCCCATTAGAGCAGCTCACTGCAAAAATGCAAGGGATTCACTGTGGAGGGAGGAACCTTTGGAGTTTCTGATCAAAACATAACAGTGTGAAGGTAATGTGTGTGTGTGTGTGTGTGTGTGTGTGTGTGTGCCTGTGTGTGTACGCGCACACGCACGTGTGTGTGTGTGTCTGTGTATGTGTGTCTGTGTCTGTGTAATTCATTTGGCTTGTTATATCTCTGGATACTGACGATGTCCTGTCAGAGAGGTTTGGTTTGACTAATGGTTCAGTCCAGTCAAATGCGTGGTTCAGTCCAGTCCAAAATGCCAGTCAATACCTGCCTCTCCAAAACCCTCTCCTCTGGAGGATGCCCATCATCATCCCTTGCATGCAGGTTGTCAAGGAAAATAGTCAAGAACAATTAAAAACAAGATATTCATATAACATGATGATTTAAAGTAAACAGTTTCTTATATATCTCCTCCTCTTTTTCCAGCAGGAGTGGGGTTGAGGCCAGTGTCTGGTTCATGAAGTGATCATAAGAACAGAAGTCATGCTGGATTATCTGAGGGTCGCCAAGCCCTCCAACAGCTACTGTAAACATCTGCATGTCCAGTTTGTCTTTTTTCCCTGTTTCCTTTTTTCCATTCCATGCCTTTACTCTTTTCCATGGCTGATGCTTGTATGGAGAAGGGTATGCTGAACGTATGTGTAACTAACCTGCTAATCTGATTAAGATATAACAGCATTCTTTAAGTCACAGCCTAGGAGATGAGTCCATCTACCACTCTTTACCTGAGAAACAAACCTCTTCACACACACTCTCTCTGGCTCAACTCCATCCCTCCAGCTTCAACAGATGTTGCTTTTGTCTCTTTGTGGACCATTCATCTGCTCATTGCTCAAACAGAGCTACACTCACACACACGAAATTCGCACACACAATAAATACATACACACAACCATGCGTGCACACACACACACACACACAGACATGCACGCATGCACACACACACACACACGCTCAAATGTAAAGTAAATGGAACAATAAGGCTTGTTTTTCATTTTTCTTGACAACACCTGGGCCCAATTTTCCGGGAATCCTCTTTCATATCACTAGGCAGAGGAGATCACACATGGTGCAGGAAGCGCCATCCATTTCTGCAGACAAACTGTATGTGTTCCTGTGCTGTAAGGGCCACAGATGCATCATTAATACCAAGACTTTGTCTGGCTTTTAACAGGGAGAAGATCAAATGTGGACAACCAGGGCAGGATCAAAGAGGAGGCTAAACTGTGAAACCACCAGCTGTTTCTCAAATGTACTCACTGCTGTGTGACTGCCAGTACTCACTTTCATACACTCCACAACTGAGGAATTCGTTTTTCAGTGCATCACTATACTAACACTGATGTGCTGAGACAAAATACTGATGACAAAGCCAATGCTGAAATATGAAGATTTGTTTGATTGCCTGACCCATTTTTACTGAGAAGGTGCCATAGAAACTACACAACGCCAAATGTTCAGATTTAGTGTCTTTTTACAGTCATGGGAATTATAATCTCTCAAGGACTTTATTCACTATCCTCTTTTGAATTAGACAATCAAGGGAGCTGTGTAGAGCTGAAAGATAACCATGTCTGTGTCTCTCAGGCTATTCAGACAGAGATTTCTACTCAGACAATACAAATTAATCATTGCAGTGATGGAACTCTCCAGAAAATAAATGTCTCAAGTCACAGAACATGCTTTTGGGACAAAACCTCAAATCTCTCTCTCTCTCTCTCTTTCTCTCTCTCTCTCAATTTCAGCCTCTTTCTGCAATCCTCATATCAATATTCTTTTCTGTCAAGTGACATCATAAAATATCCTGTCACATATTACTCCATATTGACAGAGAATCTACCACACTACACTGATAGAACTGACAGTCACCCTCATAACACCACACTTACAGAACTGACAATCACACTCAACAGGTCTCATAATTCATATGACAGATATTTAGCCATACCTATGTTTAGCCACACTTTATGAGACATCAGCAGGACTGCATTTCCCCTTCATATGAGGGACGAGTGAGGTGACCAAAACACTTTGACACCCACTCCAACACTTGACAGTATTTCTTTCCAGTCTTTTAGCTCATATCGCCGTATTGCATGAGTGGCAGATTGTACTCATATCCTCTCATATCAGGGTTATAAGAGGATAAAGAGGAGGAATTGTGTGCTACGTGGGGACACAGCATGGATCAGGTATTGCAATTTCTTCAGGGGTTTTTTTTTTTTTTTTTTTTTTACAAAGGAAAGAGTACAAAAAGGTTATTTCATGTCAGGAAAAAAAAGGTAAAGGTTTTAAAAACTCGTTCGTTTATTTCTGGTTCTGAACACAAAGGACTGGGACACCACAGCAGCTACTCTCCTCTCTCAGTGTACTTCACTCTTTTCTACCACCTGTCTATCTTTCTGTTCTATGCAGTCCTTTCTTGTATTTCTCTCCTTCTTTCTGTTCTTTTACTGTTCACCTCTCTAACTTTTTGTCTATCTAACTTTTTTCCTACTGCTTCTTCTTATGCTCTCTCTCCCTCTCTCTCTCCCTCTCTCTCCCTCCCTCTCTCCCTCTCTTCCTCTCTCTCTGCCTCTCTTAACCCACCCATTTCTGTTTTCTTCTCTCTCTGAGTCAATCTCTACGCTAGTCTTTTTTTCTTGTCTTATCTTTCTCACTCGTTCTTTGTCATCTAGCTCTTTTCCCCCCTCACACTCTGCTGTTCTCCAACTCTATCTCCAGTTGATCCCGGCAACGCTGTAAAAAATTCTCTTAGTTTGCGTTTGTGGAGTGCTTCTTTCTCTTCTTTGTTCTCCCAGAGGAGCCTTACTGGGATGTTGCTAATTTGTTTAAAACAGGTCTCTGACTAATTAAGCAGACGTCGGCAGTTCTGCTGAATCTGCCAACAGTGCATGTATCACCCCCCGTCATCAGATGGCCTCCGCCGCCGTCACGCCTGTAAAGAGGACTCTAGTCGAGATCACACAACCCCTGTGTTAAGGACATGTATTCTGGAGCCAACAGTGAACAGAGATGAGAAACATGAGTATCCTGACTGTCCAAAAGGGCTTTACAAAGAGACTGTTCAGCACTTTAACTGGCTGTTGCATTCAGAGTAAGTCGCACAGGATGTGTTTAAAGTGAATTGCATTGTGTGTGAGTGCATGTAGAGTTCCTTTGCCTCTCTCCTTTTGACTAACATTAATTTGAAGGAGGCTACCAGTTAAGTGGGTAAAACAGTGCTATACAAACCATGCTATTAAATTCTGAAAGTGAAAACAGCCAGATGAAAGTGGAAAGCAGCTGAAAAGGAATGATCTGATGAATGAAAACTACAGACTGAAATCGTGTGTTAAGGTTACAGCTTCAGAAGGCTGTAAAAATTAGCCTATTGTAAGTCACATTGGGAAGTCATTTTCAGTACATTCTCTTAACCATGTGAACCAGCAGTCCGTCAGTACTCATGCAAACTACGGCACAGTTCAATGGATGAAAAACACATGACCACAAACAGAGGAAGTTACTCAGTAGAGAAAGAATGGACCTAACCAAAAAAGAGACAGTTGACCAGACAACACTGGGACTCACGTGACCCTTGATAGTATTCACTCTGAGCAGAGAATATTTCAGAAGTTGTTTAACAGACTGTTTTAAACTGTGTAAGTTCATTCATAAGGCTGACAGAGGGCGAGTTTGGTAGTGGAGGAACAACACACAGGCCATTTATAAAAGTTTAAAGGACCAGTGGGTTAAAAGATTTGATTTGCAACCATGAGTACACAGAATTCTTTTATATCTTTACAAATGCTTCTGACAATACTGTTTGTTTGTTTTTGTTTGTTTGTTTTTTTGTTTGTTTGCTTGTTTGCATTCTCAGGGCTGTAAGTCATTCAGTACTAAATGAGGTAAGTTAAGTGTGGTCCACAGATTCAGGTTCTGTTTAATGTAATGTTTTTACTGCACCATGCTGTCCTGTTAATTATGATCATATGATGTAGATTTTTCCAGGGCATTTCCATTCTGTACAGCTGCATGAGTTTGCTAATGACATCATCCGTGTCCAACCATTCAGAGTTCTCTTACTGAAGCAAGAACTACTCCACATATGGGTCGGCGCTGCTCAGCCCAGAAACACTGCACTTACATATTCTGAAGGCAAACATGTGACTGATTCTTTTGTGAGAGATAAGTAAGTAATATTATGGCGTGGAGGTGCTAAGTTAAACTTACACTGCTTTGTGCAGACTGACTTGTTCAGAATGTTCTTTGTGTATGCAGGAGTTCACCTATTAGCATCAACTTCAAGTGTAATAACATAAATCACCCTTCCTAGACACAGTAAATGGTCTAAACTTCTTAAATAAGAAGATAAATTACATTTAAATCAGTCTGACTGAGAAATTATCCCCCCAAAAGTGATTACATTATCGTAATAACTATATGAATAACATACGTTAACACATAGAAGCGATTGAAAGCTGGCCAAAAAACATCACTGGAGAGTTAACAGTTTCTGGAGTAGAAAATTCTGGAATTATTCAAAATTCTACTCTTAGGACGGGTGTGTCTGTCTGTAGTACAGAGGTATGAAATGTTAAGGGGTACATTAACCAGACCTTTGCAGGTCTGTTCAGATTTGTAGTTATGGCAAAGGAAGACTAGGAGAAATGGCATTCACCAGCACTAGGCCATGCCTGATTATGTTCTTCAAAAACTGTCAAACAATCCAAATCATATAGTCCAAAAATGGAGGATAGTTCCAGAAGAACTGTCTGTCACTCTAACAGTCCTTGGCTACAAACACAACACTCCTCATTCACTGTCAATTCTTATTCTTGTCCTCAGTGCCCCCTTCCTTACCTCCCTAATTACACTTCTGCCAACAGAAGTGTACAGAGGTGGAAACTCCAGCACCAGAAGTGAGAGTCGGAACTTGAGCATAATCTGAAGCACAATCTGAGTATAATAGAAGGTGTCTCAACAGTAATTTTTCACAGCTCACAAACCCACAGAGAGGCTCTCCTGAAACATGTCTGTACATGTGGAGTCCTTTCACTGAGGCAGCAGTTTGAACTGGGCCAGTGATGTTCCATATTCTATGAAGCACCAGCATTAGACAAGCACAGTATACTGAACATGAGGACACTCTCAGCTACAGTATTTTAAATGAACTTTTATGTGTGTTCAGTGTCCATTTAAAACAAGTCTATGTTCCTGCCCTATTTTCTTCCTCAGATAGTAACTATCATAAATGCTTTTATCAGACTGAAGAGAAAGTTGCTCAACAAACTGGAGGTTTGGCTGTGTAACTGGACAAACTGTACTGATACTGATGATACTGCAGTTCTTCTAATTTCCTTAAAACCCTTAGATCAGTGTCTTCCCTCCCTCATTCTCCCATATGTGAATTCAAGTGTGAATTTTCCCGTCTTCACTGAGCACCCTCTGATATCACGTCATCTGTTTCATTCCCTGGATGTGTGGCAGATAGACAGCTGAGCTAGTTTATTGATTCCCTTTAACTCCTTTTCCACTGACGCGGTGCTGGTGCCAGTGCCAGTGCCTAATCGAGCACCGGGGCAGCGCTTTTCCACTAAAAAATACTGCTTTTTGGCACCGGCACAGCACAGCAGAATTGCTGGTCCTAAAAGTTGGAACCGCTGACGTCAGTGGCTATGCAAATAAAAACCACGCGAGAACCAATCAGGTCAGCATTTGATGTCTTTGGTATGTGACGTTCTCTAGAGAGGCGGGAGTAACAAAAAAAGTCTGACCAAGATGGCGGTAGGCTATAGGCTGTATGTAGCATGAAAATCTGTTTACAATTAGAAGATATACAGGCATACATTTGTGTCTACATCAACATGGGCTGTTGTTTACATGTTACATGAACGTAGTCGGGCCCAGAATGGTAGAAAAAAGTCCCGCTCTCTCGGCTCTGGTTGGTGCAAATAGACCACTGTAGACCTTCATTTAAACATTCGTTTAAACTTTTGAGCTAGGTGACAGGCTTACTGTTTTTGCAAATTTTGCCCCCAGAGTGAAAAGTTTTAGGGCAAAACTCGTGAGATGTTTCACTGTGTGGAAGCCTAGAGTAAAAGTAAATTTATACAAAGCAAGCAGACACATTCTGTCCAACATTATTTCTTCCCTATGGAAATTACCCAAACTTTCGCTACGTAGCGTTCGGTTCCCAAACCTGTGGAAATGCGGGCCGATTCTCGGCACCGGCACCCCGGCACCGGCACCGGCACCAGCACTGTCCTAGAGGAAAAGAGCTATTTGTCTGCGGCTGGCAGACCCTTTGTTAAAGCACTTTAAAGCAGTACTCTACACAGTGATCACTTTTTAATGACAGTTCTCTTAGCTTTGACAGAGTGTGTTGGCCAGGCCCCCAGAAGATCAGCACCATACCCAGTTGATAAAGGTGTATGGGAAGAGACCTCCAATGGAAACACAGAGGAGACATGGCTGACTGCTCACTAACACAGGATGGAAAGCAATCAGCTACAGGAGAAAAGAAGGGGTCTGTGTTTGGGAAGGGGCTGTGTGCTGAGGCAGCATCTCTGCCCTGTTCCCCAGATTCTGTGTGGTAACACCTCAAGACCCTGGACCCTCCACCGGTTGCCCTGCATACCTGCAGTGGCCCCACTGCGCCAGCCTGTGGGTACTGCAGTAATTCAGTTTTCTAAAATAAAGCACCACTTCCAGAGATGAAATGGTTACCTGGCTCATGTCTCCTTTCTACTCTGTGACAACAGTTAACCATCATTAGCTTTGCATATGTTTTCCTTGACTTTGATCAACACAAGACTAGGGCATGAACTTCCAGGCATGTCAGTTTTCTTTTCGTGTGTGTGAGCATGTATGTGTGTGTGTGTGTGTTTGACCTGCTCTGAGCAAGAAACACGACAGAAGTGAGGAGTGAGGGATGAAGAGGATGACGAAGGTTATGAAAGATGACATTATAGTCACAGAGGTTGGCTGCAATGATCACAGGAATAATGTGTATATAAATATATATATATGTTTTCATCAGCTACATTTTAGCAAAGAGAGAGAGTAAAGGAAATCCATGACAAATATCTGTAAAAATGCAGCTAGGAAGTTGAAAGCCTTTGGGTTTATCTACAGAATCATAGGTGGTATGTGAAAAATCATGACATGGTTCCTCTAAAAAGATAAGACAGAAAATACATATTCGTGAGGGGAAGAGGATTTGCTAACATTAGTGTGCAAACATGAAAAAGAGAAGATCAACAGGCTTTTTTTCATCGCCCATTTCTATGGAGCTTAGTTTTCATTGTTCAGGCAACAAAGTTTTATATATGTTTGTGTGTGTGTAGGCGTGCGGGAGTGAGTGTCTGTGTGTATATGTGTTTGAGTGCATGCATGTACGTGTGTTTGTGTGCATTCGTACGTGAACGTATGTGTGTGTGTGTGTGCATTCGAGTATGCATGTATGCATACATGGATGCTCATGTCCATACATGTGTGCGTGCATGTGAGTGTAAGTGTAGACACAAATGTGAAAGCGTTTCTCCTTAGGGTTAGAGTCAATGTTAGTTTGTTATTCTTTACCTTTGTTATAATGGATGTCAACAGGTGGTCCCCACAATCTAGCTCAGATGAAGGGGTGTGTGTGTGTGTGCATGCATGTGTGTGTGCAAGCGTGTGTGCATGTGTACATGCATGCGTGTGAGCGTGTAATGTGATTCATTCCCAGGAGAGAAGTCATAACGCTTATCAAGCAGCTTTGTATTTCACTGGACTGAACACAGCTAATGCCAAGACCCTGAAAGCCAGAGCTCCTCACTGAATCTTTACCCTGCTCTCCCCTCCACACACACACACACACACACACACACACACTCACACGTACACACACACACACACACACACACACACACACATATGCACGCTCACACACACACAAACAAAGAGTTCATCTGAGGACTTGGTGCCATAGCTCTCCCATTGTTTCTCTCACTCGTCTCATTTTAAAATCCGCGGGAGCTTTTGTGTTCTGTCATCCATGGCTGAAATGGAATGAGAGTACAGGAGGGGGCAAAGAAAGAGAAGCAAGCCCTTACAAAAGAGGCATACAGAGAGAATAACAGAAAGATGAAGAGATGAGGGGGTACAAAGACAAAGAGACGTGTTAATGTCCCCATAATGGAGGTATAATTGAGATAAAACATGTCCCGTGTGGCAAAGGCAGACGTATTTAGTGAACTCTGTGGTTTCACACCATTTGAGAAGTGTCTTGTTTTTTCCTCTCTCATTCTTTCCTTCTAACTCCTGCAAAGACTTGTTTTTACTCTTTTTTCTGATCTACAGGATGCCCTCAGTATCATGGAAAGTGCCGAGTTAAGCCAAGTATTCATCTGTAGGAATCCTGTCACAAGTTCCTCACATTAAATGAACTAAATATTTCTTGGAGGTTGACAAGAGAAATTGGAGGGTGCTTAAAGTGCTTTAAGTCTGACCTGATGGCAGCAATTCAGAGTGTTACAGTACCTTATACATCAAATGGAGCATTGCTTTGACTGAGAATGAGAAAGTTAGCATGGTAGAATCTTACTTTTCCCTGACTATGTGTTTACTCTCATATTTTATGATTGGATAACCACTCATTCTCTCCTTTTATAATTAAGAAAATAACTGTCAGCAAACAGTAATACTAGAGGTTATATTATCTTTAATTGTATTCCTTTCCCAGTACATGAATAAAAAGACTGTTTGGGCAGTGCCAGGAGACCTCTGATTCTTTTTCTTTCATTTGACATTAGGTTGACATGACAATTTAAACCATCATGTGCAAATGCAAACTTCCGCAACCACATGAGAGGGAGAGAGAGAGAGAGAGAGAGAGGGATAGGAGGGAGACAGCATGTGTAGTTACAGCCCCAAACACACACACACTGAGTCTTACTCCGAGAGAATATTACCACTTGGATTGTGTATGAATGATAAACAGTCCATGATGAGTGGTGAGTTGAGTGGCAGGTGAGTTGTCATTTTCTCTTCAGGACTGTGTTTAAGGAGATCTACTCTGCTTTGCATTTGGCTGGAGTTCCCTGTAATTATAAAACAATGCTATTCACAGAATCCTGCTGTTTGGCCTCATGACGTTAAATTTCATCAAAATAAGTGAGAAGTTCAGCTGGAATGATTTATTTTTGGTGGCAGATATGCAGAGGCAGATTATTAATTCTTAAAACACTGGTGGAGATTTTCTAATCCTACGGCCAGATGTCCAATTCTCATTACCCCTGAGTGCTCACAGGGGACATTGTCACGTGGACAGCACCAGACATCTTTTACCACGGTGAACTTTCATTTTTCCACCACTCATAAAGCACAGCACGGTGCATTGCTTAAAGCTTGGCTGGATCTGTTTGTTTTATTGTCAGTGTATGGTGGCAAACATTCAACTGGAGTGTTTTGAAATCAGGTGACCCTGAGAATGAAAGCAGTTGGCTAAACTGTCAAGAAGTTGTGTGATCAATTATCTGAGAAGTTTTCCAGCCTAATGGTTAGAGAAGCGGGCTTGTGACCAAAAGGTCACTGGTTCGATTTCCAGGACTGGCAGGAAAACATCCACGGCTGAAGTGCCTTTGGGCACTCCCAACTGCCCCCCGGGCACAGGTGTGCTGCCCGCTGCTCCTAGTGGTTGTGTGTGCTCATTACTGGTGTGTATGGATGGGTTAAATGCAGAGGTCAAATTCACTGCTCACTGTTCACAGTGTGTGTGTGCAATTACGGAGATTTAATCTTTTTTAAATCTTTAATCTTAAGAAAACTGCTCCTGCATTCCAAGACCTGTCCTTCCTCAAGCCCTTAACAAAAACAGCCGACAGCAAACCACAAAGGCGCATGAAGGAGCTTGCATATTATTACTGCAATCACAAACTGTGTTGTTTGTTAAGATGTTATAAAATGTAGTTCTATGTCAGAACATCTGAGAGAACTACAGCCAAAATCATTTAGACTCACATGGACACTTAAACCATCTTACAAATGACAGGAACTCACTGCAAGCTAGAAGACCAGATATTTGAGCTGGCATATGCTACTTCATATCTGACTGAAATGCAAGCGTGTCAGGAAACCAAAACTGCAGCAGGACGCAAGAGCACAACACAGGATTTTATTAACACAAAGGCAGAGGAGAACAAAGAACTGGAGAATACGACAAGGTCTGTCTCACAAAGTTCGTACAAACGGGGTTCGTCTCACAAGTTCGTTCAAACTGGGTTCGTCTCACAAGAGTATCAGGCAAAGGTCCATGGTGCAAAACCAAGAGTAGACTTCACAAAGAAGGTGCACAACTAAGGGGTTTAAATAAGGAAGAAACTTAATGAAATTAAAGTGCAAACAGGTGAAGGGGGTGAGTGGTGATCAGACCGGTGATCAGTGGACCGGTGACGCTGAACACTGAGTGGCTGAAGCAGACAAGGGGGGAGGCGAGGTCGTTACAAAACGAAAGAGAGCCAAATGTTTTACTTATTAATCAAAATAAATCAAATTCCACATAAGAGTGTGTGTGTGTGTGTGTGTGTATGTGTTTCATATTTGGAATGGCTGGAAAATACTGCATCATTCTTACCTAAAAAAAAAAAAAAAACATGTTGGCTTTCACTTCGTCTGACAATTACCAAAAAAATCCTTTGAAAGGCACCCAGAGACCGGTCATCTCCAGTCCTCTGCTGTGTGGAAGAGAAACACATGGAGAGAATTCAGATGTGCATGTGTGTAAGTCCATTTATGCACTGGCATTTCTGATTGAGTGTGACTGTGAAGAATGTGGCAGTACACTTACTGCATGACCTCAGTGCACTATTTGGTTTGTTACAGAAGAATAACCTCCATTGTGTGCTTCCCTGAACACTTAGAGTGAGTTAAAGGGGGGAAAAGCCCTTGAAAACTAGAATGCAGCTGAAACTTGTTCAAATGAAAATTGATCCTTCAAACCATGTCATTAAACACTGCAATGTTTTGTGTGTTACAGTCGCTCAGTCGTGTGAGCAACCGTAAGCGCTCTAAGGAGGCATTGTTGCACTAAGAACACTGTAAGAGCATTGAACTTCTAAGCAGTATCGCTTTGTTTCCAAAAAGTAGCAATATGATTTGGCAGATGCACAGTTGTGTTCTCCTGCATGGGAGCATGAGAGAGTCAAGGACAGACACAGAGGCTTTTATATTGTACATAAACACAATTAATTCATCAAGGTCCTCAGAAGTGCCTGAATATTTTAGGAAAAATGTGTTAGGTTGCAGCTGAAAATAAGTCTTAAAGAGCTGTGGGCCTGCACACGGATGTTTGTAAATTCTAGTTTTACACAGAGAGACATGGAGACTTCAGAAGCTGTGTTTGTGTTTGAAAGTTATGGTAGAGGTCACAGGGACAGATGACTGTGTGTGAGTGGGTGAAGTTGGGAGTTGTTAAAGTTTTTGGTGACAGGCAGAGAGCCAAGCTTGAATGTGTAGTGACAGTCCCCAGTCCTGAGCTCCTGGGTCCCGTCAGACTCTGACAGAGATGAGAGCTGAGATCTGTACCCAGCCGGACTCCCAGTGCCTTGTCTGGCAGTCCTAATGGTGCCTCTGTTTGTTTGGTAGTGGTTTAAATTCATTTTCAGAGTGCCTTGAGGACAAGGATGCCATAACGTTTTCCCTCAAGTGCAGAGATGGATGGATGAACACCCCTTGAAGAAAAGCAGGGCCCATCCATGTCCTGACCGGGAACTGTTTTGTCTCTTCTGTCTGAGATTCGGGTCAGCTTCGCCTCCAGAAATGAGCTACATCTTGACATTTGGTGCAATGGTAACCTTTCAAACTGCTAAAACTTGTACCATGAATAATTTATGGGTTTAACCTCAGAATCATCACTATCAGGTCGATTTAAGCGTAAGAAGGTGTGTGGAAAAGAAACTTTTTTCCTCTCAGTCCTCAAAAATGCATCATTCAACTCATCTTCAGGAGAAAGGCAATGAAAACTTTCCCAATGATAAACAGTGTTTTGATAGAGTTTAACAAGTGTTTAACTGCATGAATGCAGTCCTAACCTTATTAAAACGTATGAATTTATTCAAATCCAACCTCTTTCAACAGCCCTAAACACTCTACAGCCAGTTAAACTCATACATTAATTTTTCATTTGATTTCACCAATAGAGATAAGCACAAAAGACCTCTGAAAGAAAAGACTTTCATTAGTAATCTTAGTATTTTCTGAGCATTGTTTGCATAAACACTTTCCTGAGCTGTAAATCTCAGAGGCAGAGTAAGGCCCTGAGTGAATTCAGGTGGGGTGTCTGTAGGGGGTCAGACCAGAGGGTCCTGAACAGTGAAATCCATCCAGGAATAAAAAAAGTAATGCCACCTGATGGCAGAGCAGGCATTATGGACTGAGACCCCCACAGAAACCTCGCCCATCTCCTCAGCGGGAACAGTTTCCTGTCTGACTCAGACCGCAATCAGAACCCACAGTCATCCTCTTCAAGATGAAGCAAAGATATATCTCTCTCCTCCTCTACATCACTCCATCCACTACTCTTCTCCTTCCTCATTAAGGTGTTTATTTTATCCGTGTGGCCTGTGAGCGTCTCCGAGGCTTTTCTCTGATCAGTACCAGGGAACATGGGCACACCAGCTGGTCAGGCATCATTCTCCATTAGGGGTCAGGGCTGAGTGAGAGATGAGAGGGCCTCTTCTCCTGCTCATTAGTGCAGCATAGTGAAAGGCTTCAGAGCCAGGGGCTGAGAGAACAGATCCAAACATTCAGCCAATGAGGAATCTGTTCAGGAGCCAGCCAATTAGAGGCCCAGGCTTTGGTGAGGCAATAGAAAATTAAAGGACAAACATTTATCTAATTTGTTCACTATAGAGGGGCTGGTATTCTCTGGTATTCTCTGAACATTTCATTTTAGAGAGTGCTTGAGGAGATGGATTGACAAAGTCTGGCTTGCATATTATATTAAAGCAGCAACTGACCACGACAAAACACTGTTACGAAAAATAATGACACCAAAACACAGCTCACCCACCTGCTCTTTAAATTGCTCCCTGTCTCTGCATGAAGCCTCAGGAAACTGGTGAACTGAGGAAGAAAGTCCTAAGAATACATGTGTCCATGATAGAAGAGCTTCACAAGTGAACTGAGGTCAGTTCTGGACATTTTAGCACTGGCTTTATGTGGGACTACACTAAGAACTGAAGACTGAAGACTGAGGACTGACTGAGGACCGATTAAGGACTGAAGACTGAGGATTGAGGACTGAGGATCAAGAACTGATTAAAGTCTGAGGACTGACTGAGGACTGATTAAGGACTGAAGACTGAGAATTGAGAACTGATTGAGGTCTGAGGACTGACTGAGGACTGATTAAGGGCTGAGGACTGAGGATTGAGAACTGATTGAGGTCTGAGGACTGACAGAGGTCTGAGAACTGATTGAGGTCTGAGGATTGAGGACCTGGGACTGAAGATTGAGGACTGAGGACTGCATTTGATTCTCATGGGCCTAACACTCAGTGGAGATGTCGTGACCTTGATTCATTTAGTAAATTCATAAGAGAAAGAAGACATGGAGAAAACACAGTTTTAGAGTGTGGGAACTGGACTAGGGCCTACTCCAGGTCCAGGGTCATTCCCTGCTCCACAATAAGTGTAACTAAGGATGGATGGGCTTATCTTTCATAGACAATCATGTAGAATGGTTTTAATGCTACAGCAGAAATGATGATTACCATGCTGTAAGTAGTGAATCCAGTGTCTAACCTCAGGACCACTGGTATTCCAGTGTGAATATGAACACACTAACACTGAGAGACACACTAACTGGTAAGGTCAACCTGCCTTACTGGTATAGTGAACATGACCAACTGGTAAAGTGAACCTGACTGACTGGGAAAGTCAACATAACTGACTGGTATAATTAACATGACTGAGTGGTGATGTTCAAAACTGAATCAACACTGCCACCAAGAATGCCATTTGACAAAGGTTAGCAAGAACAACAAGGGGATTGGCTGAAAAACAGAAAAGAGGGTTATCTGGATGACAGCAGCACTGGGCAGAAGGGAGGGGGGTTTTCTAAATGAGTTTATAAACTTGCGCAGAGCAGCCTGTGCCAATGACTGGGGGAAGAGGTAAAATGAAGTTCACCTAGTGACCTTTCTCCTTTTTTTTTTCCTCTGCTCCTCTAAGAGACAGCTGGGACGGCAAATGTCAGACTGATTCATAATTTCTCTTGTTTGGCTGCCAGGACTTTGGACATTATAGAGCCCCCATCAGGCTTATCTTTAGTGGAAAAATAATTTTGTTCCGTTAATAGGTTACATTGTTGGTGACACACTGCCCAAACTACAGTGGGGTGGAAGCCCCTTTATCAGCGCCTGGCCTCTGAGTCCTTCTATACTCCTTTTCCACTGCTGCAGTGCCGGTGCCGGTGCCTGATCGAGCACCGGGGCCGCGCTTTTCCACTGAAAAAATACTGGTGCCGGAGCCGAAAAGCTGGCACCAGCACGGCACCACAGAATTGCTGGTCCCAAAAGTTGGAACCGCTGACGTCAGAGGCTATGCAAATAAAAACCACGCGAGAACCAATCAGTTCAGCGTTTGATGTGTTTGGTACGTGACGTTCTCTAGAGAGGTGGGAGTAACAAAAAACATCTGACCAAGTAGCAGTAGGCTAAAGGATATTTGTAGCATGAAAATATGTATATGATTAAAAGATGTATGAGCAACGATTCGTGTCTACATCAATACGGGCTGTTGTTTATATGTTACATGAATGTAGTCGGACCCAGAGTGGTAGAAAAAGACATTCTCTCTCTCAGCTCGAGCTGGTGCAAGTAAACCACTGCAGACCTTCATTTAAACACTCGTTTTAACTTTTGAGCTAGGTGACAGACTTACTATTTTCATGAATTTTGCCCTCCAAGCGAAAAGTTATAGGACAAAATTCGTGAGGTGTTTCGCTGTGTGGAAGCCTAGAGTAAAAGTAAATTTATAAAAAGCAGGCAGATGCGTTCTGTCCGACATTATTTTTTCCCCACAGAAATTACCCAAACTTTCGCTATGTAGCGTTCGGTTCCCAATCCAGTGGAAATGCGGGCCGGTTCTCAAAAAGGCACCAAGGCAGCACTGGCTCCGCACCAGCACCGGCACCGGCACCGGCACCGGCACCAGCACCGTTCTAGTGGAAAAGAGCTACTAGTGACAGACCCATTTCATATCCATGACGCTTCAAACTGAAAATGAATTAATGTATCTTCAGTGTGTCTCCCAACATTTTCAACACATGCAATTTCAGAAGCACTGAACTCTACATTTCCTTTCAGAAGAGAAAATAAAGGAAAAATGGTAGCAGTTCACACAGCATCAGTAATGAGTACATATTGGGTGGGGGGTAGATGAATAACAAGGGGACCAGTGGGAGACAGGGCTGCATATATGGGCTGATGGAGTCTCAGTTCTGTTACATTCATTATTTAAATGTAATATGGTTGTGTTATATTTGCAGTATCATTGTGTTATCACTATAATATACAGTACCAGTCAAAAGTTTGGATGGCCCTGATTTAAACTATGGGGTTTTTTTGTAATCTTAAAGACATTTCGATCTGAAGGCTTACGTTTAAGTATTTGAAATTTGTTTATAAATAGTGGAGTTGACTCCTGTAGATGAATTTCTTTCAAAAACAAAACTTTTACATTTAAAAAGAAATATGTTCCCAAACATGTAATTTTCATTTAGAACTGTAGTGAGCTGGAAATCATTATATCATCTTATTTAGTATAAGCGCTTCATCAAATCTTTTTTTTTCCTCATTAATGTGTTTCAGCCAGTGAGTTGTTTTGTGACTGGGTGGTGTGCAGTGCTGGGGTAGTTGCTCAAAAAAAGTAATTAGTTATAAGTTACCAATTACTTCTTTCAATTGTAATGGGATTACTTTACTCATTACTTCCTTTGTAAAGTAATTACACTACTCAATACTTTACTTTTGAGTTATTCTCTAAAACTACAAATTCCCCAATTTACCACATAAAAAAACACAAGGACAAACATCATAGTCCTTTCATTACTTTATTTCCAATGCAATAGTTTTGCGTCGCAATTAAGAACACCCCTTAGCTGCTCTAAAATAACTAAAGTGCAGCCTCATTCATGAGTTCACACTTTTGACCAGTGACAAAAAACAGAAACACACAAGCTTAGTCATCTAACAATAACTATAGTGCAGCTACGTTAATCAGGATGTTGTCATTTTAGCTTCAGTGGTTAACTACCGGTAGTTTCTGAGTTAGCTAGTAATGCGTTTTGGTATCATCATCAGCTGCAGCTGGATTATCTGTATTTTGTGATTAAAAGTAACATTAAAGCTCTCCATATTTTTGTCTTGGTTGACCGTATTTTCGTGTTTTCTCAAATGTAGCAGACCTTGCTAGCTAGCTAACTAACTAGTTGTCGGTCTTGTCCCATTTAACAGGAGCTACTGTCAAGGACCCAATTTCTCCTTAGTGACAGTGGGTGGTCATATATTATAGATACACAAGGTGCACAAATATGTGTCACATTGTAGCTGCTTCTATAATCATGTATTTTAACATCGCTGGAACACTGTATTGACCAGTTAGCACCCAGGACCATATGACTATCTGTTTTATAAGTTAAATTTAACTATTCAGCATGAAAAACATTCTTTTGAAAAAGTGTGAGTAACGCAGTAAAGGACATTTTAATAATCCAGTAACTGTAATGTTATTACTGAAATTTGATCTGTGATGCTTTATTTTACTTTGTTATGGAGAAAAGTAATATAATTACAGTAACACACTTGTAACCCATTACCCCCAACACTGGTAGTGTGGGTATGGATAGTACTGTTTGGATGAAGGCCATTATTTGTGGTTGCAGTGGTACATGACAAGGCAAGAACTTATGAGTAATGTAGCAAAAAGAAATCATAACCAACCGAGACATTACAGTCCATCAAGAACGTTGAAGTTTGCTTCGAAAGTGCAGTTCAAAACCATGAAGTGCTATGATGAAACCAGCTCTCATGAGGATCGTCACAAGAAAGGCAGATGAAGAGTTACCTCTACTGCAGAGAATAAGATTATTAGAGTCACCATCCTCAGAAATCACCAATTAGCTACACCTCAGATGAATGCTTTACACCAATTGACAACCCCTCAGATTACAGCCCAAATGAATGCTCACTCACTATCTAAGCCGCTTATCCTGATTAGGGTCGCGGGTCCATGTGCTGGAGCCTATCCCAGCGCTCATAGGGCAAAAGGCAGGGAAACACCCTGAACAGGTCACCAGTCCATCACAGGGCAGACACACAGACAAACACACTCACACACACTTTCATACCTAGGGGCAATTTAGTGTCTCCAATTCATCTAACCTGCATGTCTTTGGACTGTGGGAGGAAACCAGAGCTCTCGCAGGAAACCCACGCAGACAAGGGAAGAACATGCAAACTCCACACAGAAAGGACCCTGGTCGCCCAGCCAGGAATCGAACCCGAGACCTTCTTGCTGTGAGGTGACAGCGCGAAATTTAACCGTGAAATCAAATGCTGTACACCGATTAACTACACCAAGTAAATGAATGCTGTACACCAATTAACTACACTTCAGATTACAGCCCAAATAAATGCTTTACCAGCAGAGTTGAACCAACAGACACATCTCAACATCAGCTGTCCAGAGGAGCCTGCATGAATCACGCCTTTATGGTAGAACTGCTGCAAAGAAACAGCTACTGCAGGAGACAAATAAGAAGAAGAGACTTGGGCCAAGAAACACAAGCAGTAGAAATCAGACCAGTGGAGACCAGTGGAAATGTGTCCATTGGTCTGATGAGTCCAAATTTGAGATTTTTGGTTCCAGCCGCTGTGTCTTGTGAGACACAGAGAAGGTGTAAAAGTCAAAACATAAAAGTCAAAATAGTGTTTGGATTGTGGAGTTTGGAGCCTTGAACTACAGGAAAAAGAAGAGCTTGGAAGACCATCCATGGTGAACCGTGAGCAATATGGTGTTTGAATGACTAAAAACTGTGCCGCTGCCCTCAGAGAAAGTCTGAATGAATGGATAAGTTTAAATCTTTAGAAATGTTGATTACTTTCTGAAAAGAATAAAAGAGTAAAGATGCAGAGCAAGAATTAGATGTTGATGAGATAGTGGTTGGGAAGGAAAAGCAACTGTTTAAATTAATTGCATGATGTAGAGGAAAGCTGGGAGTCCTCATGCAAAAGCGTAATGAAATAAATGCCCTTGTCAAGGCTTGTAACACAAAAGAGGAAGTAAAACAACAGGTTATTGTCTTTGTTCAATACTTGGATCAGTTTATGGGGTTACAAGTGACTGTTCAATCTTTATTGCCTGGTATGAACCCAAACTGTCACATTTTAGTTTCTTGACGGTGTTGTATTTTGGCATAAAGCTGATGAGGTGGGTGGTGAACTTGTGGAAGTCGCTGACAGTTTGCAAGGTGCTGTTGTTGTTGAATCTGTATCGCCACATGACAGTGTTTCGCAGGCCTCAGAAAAGGCTCAGAGTCAGGCCTCCAGTCGGGGGAGCAAAGCGCCTAGCGCTCTGTCCGAAGCTTGAGTACAATGCACTATACTGGTCACGCAATCAGGATCACTGGACGAGCAACTTGAGTTAGACATGGAATTAGTGCAAATAAAAGCAACGAAAGAAAAATTAAAACTTCAGACTAAAATAGCTGAAGCCAAGGCTAAAATAAAAGTCTTTACAGAGTCCCAGATTTTACGCACGGAAATGAGTAATCTTGCAACTTTGTCTAGATTGTCAACTGAATATATTGTTCCAACGACAGCAAAAAAGGCTCAAACAAAGCAAAGAATATACCCTGACCAAAAATAGTTCAAATAAACCCAAACCCACACCATCCCTGGTTAAATCAAAGACTCAAAGCCCATTTTCAATTCAAACCAAAAGCCCTATCCAGAGTGCAATCGAAAAGGAAATTTGAAAAGATATCCCTTGTTCAGATAATAACGATGTTCTCGCTGATGTCATGGAGAAGCAAAACGAAATTGCAGAACTGCTGGTAAAGCAACTCACATTGTCGCAGCTTCCACAAAGAGAAATTTCTGTCTTTCATGTCAACCCACTTCAGTTCTAATCTTTCATTAAATCTTTTGAGCAAACCATTGAAACCAAAAAAGACAATATGCAACAAAGGCTATACTACTTGGAACAATACACATCTGGAGAACCAAGGAATCTTGTGCACAGTTGTTTTCTTATGCCACTGGATAGGGGATGTGAGGAGTCTAAGGAACAACTTGAATGGCATTTTGGAAATAAAATCACAACACAATGCGGGAGATGGATCATATCACAGATCTTGAAACACCCTCCAATTTAAAGATCATTGTGTCAAAGTGACCATTCAAGCTTCACGAAAAATGGAGAGCAGTTGTATGTAACATCTATAAGAAACACAAACAGAGAGCCACATTTAGAGATTTACTTGCATTTATTGATAAACAATGTCAAACAATGCTGGATCCAATCTTTGGAGAAATTCAAAGTCCACTGAATAAAACCTCAGAATCAAAAAGGCAACACAAAGCTTACTTAAAATCAAATAGCAGGGGGAGCAGTTTCGCTCTGGCTGTCTTACCAGTGTCAATGTCTGAGCAAACAAACTTGCAGTCACATAATAACAAACAAACCCCAACCGCAATCAGTAGTTCAAGTGCACTCACAGAGCCATGCATGTTCTGCAACAAAAATCATTTAATGGAATTATAGGAAATATTTCAAACCAAACCAAATAACAAAAAGGTAGTTGTTGACAGCTAAAGGAATGTGCTTAGGGTGCTTAGAGAGAGAACACATGAGCAGAAGTTGTCAGAAGCACATGTCTTGCAATGTGTATGAACAAAGTCATCCAACAATCTTGTACATTGTCGGGTGGCAACTGGAGGAGAGAGTTTTTACATTGTGATGCGTGGGCTAGTAAATGTTTCAGTGATTCTAAGATTTAACATTGCACAGACTCTCCCCATGTCCCCCTGTTTCTCTTTGTCCCTCTCTGACCCTGTCTTCCTCACCCTCTGTTCCTTTGACCCTATTCAGAATTTGGTTGGTTGAATCAGAATTTGGTTTATGGCCAAGTAAGTTTACCCTTACGAGAAATTTTTCTTGGTGTGTTGGTGCACCATACAAATACAACATATATAAAGAAGTACACAGATAGATACAAGTACTATACAAGTACAACACTAAAGTACAGTGACTAGTAACAGTAGTGCAACACAAACAAACAAAATAAAACAAATCTATTAGCAGTGCAAAGAGCTGTACGATGTACAGGGAATACTTTAAATAAAATGTAAAAAGTATATTAAAGGAGGTAGAAATAAATATGAATATTGTATATAAATGTAAAATCTGCAAAGTGGAGCAAAATATAACAATATATTAAAAGAGGTAGAAGGTATACTGAATATTGAAAAACTAGAATGTAAGAAGTGCAAAGTGAAATAGACAGATGACTAGACATTTTAAGTAATACAGTAATAATAATAATAATATAGCTGCAAGCAGCAATGCCGGGGCCAAGCAGCTTACAGGCACCATGTAGACAAGCAATCAGAACCACCCTGGAACAAGACACCAGTCCATCACAGTGTGGGCAGACTGACCCCCACTCTTAGAGCTTTAGCAGAAACCAAGGAAAACCACATAGCACTCCCATGGCCTGCCATAGAAAACCAGGGGAAAAAAGAATAATACCAAGATGGCTATAGAACAAAATGGACAACACAGAAGGTTCATAATTTCTCAACTAGGGTCCTTTACTGTGATAAGAGAATTTTCCATGAAATATCTCCTTTTCGCTGAAGTAATTGGTATTTTACTATATTTTTTCCTTTTTTTCTGGTATAGCGACCCCAATTGACCAAATTTTGTGAAACTTGGTGGGTACTTACTAATCCCCCTGGCAATGATGTAGACCAAGTTTGGCATCAATCCATGCAAGCATTGCTGAGAGAAACTCACTTCCTGTTTTAGAGGCCACTCCATTAAAATTCATTGGACAACAGTGGCCATATCCTTTGGCCTAGCACAATTCTTTATATAAATTTTGCTCAGATCCCTCTCTAGATGAAACATACCATATTTGGTGGTGATTGGATCTACGGTCTAGGACTAGTTCGCAAAAGTAGGTTTTTCAAAAAAATTAAAAATGGCGAACAATCCAATATGGCAGATTTTCAAGAAATGGATCCATTCTCCTCAGCATGACCCAGGAAATAAGGTGACACAAAGATCACCACTCTAAGTCAATCGGTTCAAAAGTTATAAGCAAAAATATACTGTGGAATTTGGCCTTTTGGTGGCGCTACTGCCAATGATGGAATGACACCAAATTTGGTGACTGGATACCTTTTATTGTGCTCTATGAGGGTGCCAAATTTCATCATGATCTATGAAGGGCTTCTATGGTCTACCATTGAAAATGACTTATTCCAAGATGGCCAACAAACAAAATGGCTGACGGCTAGGGGTCACAGTATTTCTGGTAGGGCTTGATACTGTGATGATGCACAAGAAGTTTGGCTGAAATATCTGCTTTTGTCTTGGAGTTATGGGTATTTGAATACAATTTTTTATGTTTGTGTGCTATAGCGCCACCATGTGGCCAAATTTCATGAAAGCTGGTGGGGACCCAGCATTCATCATGTCAATGAATTTCACCAAGTTTGGCATCAATCCATACAAGCATTGCTGAGATATGCTCACTTCCTGTTTGGAGCCTTCGCCATCAAAATTCATTGGACGACAGCAGCGACACCCTTTGGCCTTGCAAAATTCTTTATACAAAAAAACCATTTCAAAATGGCGGAAAATCTAGTTAGGCGGAAATTGACGGCAATGGGTGCATTCAGCTCGCCGTGGCCCAAGGATTCAGGGGAAAACAAGATCACAACTCTAGGCCAAGCAGTCCAAAAGTTATGAGCAAATATGTACCCAAAATGTACCTTGATTTTTGGCCTGTTGGTGGTGCTACAGAAATGCATGGATTGACCCCAAATTTGGTGCCTGGATACGTTGGACTGTCCCAATGTGCCAAATTTCACAAAAATCCACCAAGGGGTTCTAGGGGCTGCCATAGACTCCCATGGTGGAAACAATAATAATAGTGAAAAATTCTACCAATTACAATAGTAACAGATGGTGGGGGGGGGGGGGGGGCTGCAGTGTCCGTGTCAGCAGGGGTCAGGGGGCTTATTGTCCATGTCAGCAGGGGTCAGGGGGCTTATTGATCAGTTCTACTGCCGTCAGGAAGAAACTGTTTTTGTGATGCGTGGCTCTGGTCTTGATAGACCTCAGTCTTTTGCCAGAGGGTAGACTTTTGAACAGTCCATGACCGGGGTGGGACGGTTCAGCTCCCACTTGAGATCCTGGGAGATCATAGTGCCCAGGAAGCAGAAGGACTCCACAGTGTTGACCGAGCAGTCATGCAAAGTGATGGGGAGGGGTGGAGCTGAGCCACACCTGAAGTCCACTACCATCTCCACTGTCTTCAGAGCGTTGAGCTCCAGATTGTTCTGGCTGCATCAGGTCACCAGATGGTCAATTTCCCACCTGTAGGTGGACTCATCCCCATCAGAGATGAGTCCAATGAGGGTGGTATCGTCCGCAAACTTCAGGAGCTTGACAGAGTGGTGACTGGAGGTGCAGCTGTTAGTATACAGGGAGAAGGGGGGATAGGACGCAGCCTTGAGAGGATCCAGTGCTTATGGTCAGGGGGTCAGAGACGTGCTTCCCCAGCTTAACGTGCTGCCTCCTGTTAAACAGGAAGTCAGTGATCTACCTGCAGGTGGAGTTCAGCACATCCAGCTGGCAGAGCTTGTCCTGGAGCAGTGCTGGAAAGATTGTGTTGAATGCGGATCTAAAGTCCACAAACAGTATCCTGGCATAGGATCCAGGACAGTCCAGATGTTGGAGAACATAGTGAAGGGCCATGTTAACAGCATCGTCTGCAGACCTGCTGGCTCTGTAGGCGAACTGCAGTGGGTCCAGGAGAGGGTAAGTGATTGACTTAATGTAGGACAGTACAAGGCACTCAAATGACTTCATTACTACGGAGGTCAAGGCCACGGGTCTGTAGTCATTCAGTCCTGTGGTCCTAGGCTTCTTGGGGATGGGGATGATGGTGGAGGTTTTGAAACAGGCTGGCACATGACACGTCTCCAGTGAGCTGTTAAAAATGTCTCTGAGCACCGGTGACAGCTTGTCAGCACAGTGCTTCAATGTGGAGGGGAAGACAGAGTCCAGGCCAGCTGCTTTGCAGGGCCTCTGATGCTTCAGCACCTTGTTAACATCCCTCTCCTGTATAGAGAGGGTCGTTGAGGTGGAGGGGAGGGGGAGGGGACTGTCTGAAGTGAATGGATGTGTAGTGGCCCCAGTCCCCATTGTGGTCATGGCTGGTTGAGTGGCAGTGCCAGCGGGCTGGAGCTGGAGCTGATGGCTGTGCACAGTGGGGGTGGTGTCAGTCCTGTCCCTTTGTCTATCAAAACGATAGTAGAAGTTGTTCAGGTCATTAACAAGGCTCAGGTTGTTGATGGAGTGGGGGGTTCTGGGTTTGTAACTGGTGATTTGTTGGAGTCCTTTCCAGACAGAAGAGTCACTGGTAGTGTTCCAGTTTCTCAGAATACAGCATTTGGCCTCCCTCACCGCCTTGCCGAACCTGTGTTTTGCCTCTTTAAACACAGCGCGGTCCCCACTCCTGAAAGCCTCTTCCTTCTCCAAATGTAGCTGTCTGAGTTTAGCTGTGAACCAGGGTTCGTCATTGTTATAACTCACCCTGGTGCATGTTGGAGTACAGCTGTCTTCACAGAACCTGGTAAATGACATCACAGCATCAGTGTACTCATCCAGGCTATCGTTTGCAGACTTGAAAATGTCCCAATCAGTGCGGTCCAAGCATGCAAATCCTCCACTGCATCACTACTCCACACTTTTGACCTCCTCACAACAGGTTTAGAAAGTTTTAATTTCTGCCTATATGCAGGAACCAGATGGACCATCGCTTGATCAGAGTTATGCAGTGCAGCGCGAGGCATGGCATTATAAGCATTGTTGATGGCACTGTAACAATGATCCAAAGTGTTCTCCTCCTGGTCAGACATTTAATGAACTGTTTGTATCTGGGCAGATCCTGACTTGAGTTACCTTTGTTAAAGTCGTCAAGGACGATAACCAAGGAGTCAGGGTTTGTCTGCTTGTAAGACAACCGAAACTGAGGCAGGACGCAAGTGCGCAACACAGGATTTAATTCACAAAAAAGGCAGAGAAGAACAAAGGATCACTCAACAAGGTTTGTCTCACAAAGTTCGTTCAAACTGGGTTCGTCTCACAAAGTTCGTTTAAACAGGGTTCGTCTCACAAGAATAACTGGCAAAGGTCCGTGGTGCAAAACCAAGTGAAGACTTCACAAAGAAGGTGCACAACTAAGGGGTTTAAATAAGGAAGAAAATTAATGAAATTAAAGTGTAAACAGGTGAAGAAGGTGAGTGGTGATCAGTAGACCAGCGACGCTGAACGCTGAGTAGCTGAAGCTGACAAGGGGGGAGGAGAAGTCGTTACAGTTACACCCCCCCCCCCCCCCGACGCACGGCTCCAGCAGGACGATCTGGATGAGCCCTATGGAACTCAGCAATAAGCCTGGACACGCCTCCAGTGCAGGAGGTGGAATGTCTGGGGGGACCGCATCAGCCAAGGGACCAGGAATCACTGGCCTGGAAAGGAGTCAAGCCGGTGGAGGAATGACGCAAAGAGTTCTGGGCATATTCTGCCCAGGGCAAAAACTGTGACCAGTCATGCTGTCTACGGTGGCAGTAGCTACGAAGAAACCTCCCCAGGTCCTTGATGGTCCGCTCTGCCTGGCCGTTGGACTCCGGGCGGTAACCGGAAGTGAGCCTTACCATGACTCCCAGTCTCTCCATGAAGGCCTTCCAAACCCGTGAGGTGAACCGAGAGCCACGGTCAGAGAGAACGTCCTCCAGAAGGCCATAGCAACGCAAGATGTGGTGGAAGAGGGCATCTGCAACCTGGAGAGCAGAAGGAAGAGAGGCAAAGGGAATCAAACGACAGGTCTTAGAGAATCGGTCTACCACTACCAAGACCGTGGTGTTTCCATCTGACAGGGGGGGTTCCGTGATGAAATCCAGGGCAACGTGAGACCATGGTCTCTGTGGGATGCGTAGCAGCAATAGCTTTCCTGCAGGGACCTCCCGCGGGGACTTGGTAGTGGCGCAGATGGAGCAAGACCAGACATACTGCCGCATGTCAGAGGCCAAGGTGGGCCACCAATATCTTGTGGACAGGAGGTGAATGGAGCGGGTTATTCCAGGGTGTCCTGAAAACAGAGAGGAGTGTGCCCAAGTGTTTAATCTGTCTCTGAGAGTGGTGGGGATGTCGGTCTTACCCACAGGTCGGTTTGCTGGTGCAGGTTCCTTTCTGAGCTCCCTCCAGATGTCCTCATCGAGGTTCCACTGGACTGGAGGAACAATCAACGAAGGGGTGACGATGGTTTTTTCTTCTGAGGAGGCTCCTCAGGACCCGTGGATAAGGCATCAGCTTTGCCATTTTTGGACCCTGGACGGAAGGTAATGGTGCAATTGAAGCGTGAAAAGAATAGGGCCCACCTGGCTTGATGGGGGTTTAGCCTCTTTGCCTCTTGGACGTACTCCAGGTTGCGGTGGTCGGTCAGGACAAGGAATGAATCCTGAGACCCCTCCAGCCAGTGTCTCCACTCCTCGAGTGCCAATTTCACCGCCAGGAGCTCACGGTTGCCCACGTCATAGTTTCTCTCAGCCGGGATCAGCTTCCTGGAGAAAAAGGCACAAGGAAATAGTTTCGACAGCTCACCATGTCGTTGGGACAGAATTGCCCCCACACCAGCATCGGAAGCATCCACCTCCACAATGAATTGTTTGAGGGTCAGGCATTTTCAGAATCGGAGCGGAGGTGAAATGGTCCTTAAGCTGGCAGAAGGCAGCCCTGGCCGCATTCCCCCAGTGGAGCCATCTAGGCTGCCCCTTGAGGAGAGCCATGAGGGGGGCAGCCACCGAGCTGAATCCCCGGATGAAGCGGCAGTAGAAATTGGCAAACCCTAGGAAGCGCTGGGGCTCCTTCACAGTGCTGGGTTCTGGCCATTCTGTCACGGCGCTCATCTTCTTCTCCTCCATCCTCACTCCCTCAGGTCCAATCCCGTAGCCTAGGAAGGAGACGGTGGTCTGATGGAAAACTCACTTCTCTGCCTTCACTTAGAGCTGGTGTTGTAGAAGCAGGACCTTGCAAACATGCATGACGTGCTCCGGGAGCATGGCAGAGTGGATGAATATGTCGTCAATGTAGGCAATGACAAACCATCCCAGCATATCCCACAGCACGTCATTCACCATGGCCTGAAGGACAGAGAGTGCGTTAGCAAGATCGAATAGCATCACCTGATATTCATAGTGGCTGGAGGTTGTGCTGAAAGTTGTCCTCCACTCATCTCCTTCCCGGATTCAGATGAGGTTGTAGGCGCTGTGGAGGTCAAATTTGGTTAATAACTGGGACCCCCAGAGTTGCTCTATTGCTGAAGGGACCAAAGGGAGTAGATACGGGTACTTCACCGTGATAGCATTTAACCCCCGATAATCAGTGCAGGAGCGCAGACCCCCATCCATCTTCTCCATGAAGAAAAACCCTGCCGAGACTGGAGAGGTAGAAGGGCGGATGTAACCTTGCTGCCGAGCCTCGCTGATGTATTCCTCCATGGCTTGGGTCTCCTTCAGGGAGAGTGGGTACACTCGACCGCGAGGAGGTCAAGTACCGGGGAGGAGGTCGATGGTGCAGTCCCAAGGGTGATGTGGAAGGAGACGAGTGGCATGATCTTTACTGAAAGCTTCTGCCAGGTCATTATATTGGCTGGGGATCTCAGGAGGAGTTGAGACTGGTGGGCTTTTGACTGATGTGGCTGCACAGACCAGCTATAGACACTGATGCTGACAGGTTGAAGACCAGGCGACGATTTCTCTCTCCATCCACAAGATGGTGGGGTTGTGGTTCTGAGGCCAAGGTAGACCGAGGATGAGTGGGTGAATGGAGCTAGGCAACACTAGAAATGTGATGGATGGCCCACACAGTGAGACTGACAGAGCTGGTGGTGTGAGTGATTGACCCACTCCCTAAAGGGCGACCATCCAAGGCGTGGACTGAGACCCGAGTTGGGAGGCAATTGAGGGTAAGTTGAAGGGCCCGAGCCAAGGCAACACTGATGAAGTTGCCCGCCGCCCCCGAATCTAGCAGGGCTGAAATAGAGGAGGAGAAATCACCGGAGCGAACCGTCCCCGGAACCATGAATGGTTTTGCCGCCAGAATGAGAGAGGGAGCACTTACCTCTCTGTGGGAGGTCTTTTCCGGGGGCAGCGTTCCTCTGACGGACCTTGGAGACCGAGCAGGTTTCACCGGGCAGCCCGCCAGCTGGTGACCCTCCTCTCCGCAGTAGAGGCATAATCCCTGCTCGATGCTGCGGCGACGTTCAGTGTTGGTGAGGTGGGTGTGACCAATCTGCACTGGCTCGGGGTCTGAGTAGGACTGGAGTGGCAATCTGGTGGGTCTGGCTAGTCAACGGCGTTCACGCAGCAGACAGTCCAAGTGGATAGACGGGGCAATGAGGGAGTCCAGGCTCATGTTCTCACCGCGGCAGGCCAGGTCCATTTGGGTGTCATCTCTAAGTCCTCGACAGTAGATTAAACAGAGGGCTGGCTCATTCCAGCCACTGGCAGCAGCAGCACTCCGAAAGGCCAGCACGTAGTCTGCGGCAGAGCAGGTGCCCTGGGTGAGCTGGAGCAGCCTGTCGCCCACCTCTCTCCCCTCTGCTGGATGATCAAACACTGTGCGAAAAAGATTCTCAAAACGCTCATATGTAGCAACTTCCTCACCTCCTCTTTCCCAGATGGCGGTTGCCCACTGCAGGGCCTCCCTGTCAGCCGCGAGATGATGGTAGAGATCTTAGTAGTGTCTGAAAGGGAAGGACGGTGAGCAAAGTATAATTGACATTGTAAGATGAAAACGGGGCAATCAGCGGGGGCGCCTTCATAGCGTTCAGGAAGTTTGATCGGTGAACCATGCAGACAGTAAGGCTCAGCTGACGGAGCAGGCGGGGGAACCGGGACAGGATGCGGACACAGAACAGTCGTGAGTTGCTCCATGCGGCAGACAACTTCACCCATGGCAGCTCGGAGTTGGACGTGCTCACGCTGCTGATCTGCAACTGCTTCAGCCAGGACTGGCACCAGCGAGGACTCCCCACGATGGTCTGGACTCTCCTCCATGGGCAGGGGAATGTTCGCTGCGTTCATGGTGTGGCAAAATCTTCTGTCAGACAACCGAAACTGAGGCAGGACGCAAGTGCGCAACACAGGATTTAATTCACAAAAAAGGCAGAGAAGAAAAAAGGATCTGGATAACTCAACAAGGTTTGTCTCACAAAGTTCGTTCAAACTGGGTTCGTCTCACAAAGTTCGTTTAAACAGGGTTCGTCTCACAAAGTTCGTTTAAACAGGGTTCGTCTCACAAGAATAACTGGCAAAGGTTCGTGGTGCAAAACCAAGAGTAGACTTCACAAAGAAGGTGCACAACTAAGGGGTTTAAATAAGGAAGAAAATTAATGAAATTAAAGTGTAAACAGGTGAAGGAGGTGAGTGGTGATCAGACCGGTGATCAGTAGACCGGCAACGCTGAACGCTGAGTGGCTGAAGCTGACAAGGGGGGAGGTGAGGTCATTACAGTGCTCTACATACAGTATCTGGTCAGCGATCATCTGCTGTGCTTCACGTACATTAGACTGTGGTGGAATGTAGTCACCGGCCAGTAGAAATTATGCGAACTCGCGGGGGGAATAAAATGGTTTGCAGGTTATGAAGAATGACTTTAAGTCAATAGAACAGTATTGCCGAATCTCTGTCACATCGTTGCACCAGCCATAATTGATAAAGAAACAAATCCCACAACCTTTCATTTTGCATTAAAGTTCTGTATTGCGATCAGCACGGAACAGCTGGAGTCCAGTACAGATTAACAGAGCCACGTTTCGTAAACCGCGCCTTCGGAGGGGAACCAGCACGCCAGCTCGTTTCCCCCTTTGCCTGCGTTTCACTTTTCGGCCAAGGGTGAGAGCACCTTTGACCACAATGTCCAATAAATCCATGGATGTAGCAAGAAGAGTGGGAGATAAATACACTGGAATTGTTTCCCCGATGTTTAGGATCTCCTCTCTTGTGTATATCATCTGGTTATTTTCGCAACACACTAAGTTAACAAACAAAACAAAAAAGTACACACCAAAACACCAAGGCGACCGTATGTGGTGCCATCTTGAGTCCTGGTCCTGGGCACACCAAAGCAGACACCACTTGCTTTAACACCTAACAGACACCAGGCTCGAAGTTTTAACGCAGCAACCCCCATACCATTTGGTCAAAAGTTGATAATGATCAATCCCAATGAGGACCAGATCACCTCAGGGGTTAGTTTCCCTTTGAGAATGGAATTCAAACCATTCCTTCTCTCACTCACCAACTGTATCGGACAAAAGAAATGTAAACTAACCTGTACAACACTATGGAATGATAGCGCATATTGAACCTGCATACAATAGCTACAGTAACATGCACACATTTTTATCATTTGGAATGAAACTATTCCAATTGATGGTTCTGAATGTACTGTTTACATGAAAGTGGTTGGATAGTTTGTGCGCATTTACATGTCAGAGGCGTACAATCGCAATTCATTGTGCCAACCTGTATGATGTAGTTGAAGGCTATATAAAAATGTCTAAGCCTGTCATACACAGAAATAAATAATGTTTGAGTGGTCAAAAGTGCACTGATTTTCAAGAATTGTAAAGAGCCAGGGCAATAATAGCTTTACTTCAGGTCAGTGATTTGATCAGTTAATTACTTAAGACAATTGTTACTTTAATTATAATTATAATAATAATTACATCATCTCCGCATGGAATATTCTCCAAAGCTTGCTTAAACAGTCTGTTATTGCAGGATTTGCACCCATCTAGACTATTCTTAATTCTTCAAGAAGAACAAGTGTGTTAAACTTCTCGTACTGTCCGCCATGTAATTTAAAGTCTGTCATGCATAGTAAAACATCAGTTTGCCATTACTTCACGTAATGAGCATGCACAGACAGTTCCAAGTGCAGAAGACAATCCTATTGAGCGTTTACATGGCTAATATTTTCCTATCAAACGGACTATCAGAAATCTACACCAAGTCTGATTGAATTCTTGATTGGACTGGGGTATTTCATTCCGATCAAGGTGTTTACATGAGGCATTTTCGATGGAATCCAATTATTAACAGAATATTAGGCTCCATGTAAACCCCATGGTAAGAAAGAAATACTTTTGAAAACAATGGGTCAGGAAAAACCAATAACCAGTTATAAAATATCTGGCTTAGAAGTAGCTGCATTTGACAGTGACACATTTCTCAAACTGCCTGATGTTTTCACACAAAAGTCACTTCCAGTGACACATGACAACATAGTAAAACTGAAGGATATAAGGAAATGGTCATACCTTGAGGTGGTTGACTTCACGCCAATCAATGCTAGCCTTGGGCTACTAATAGGTGTCAATGCTCTAAGAGCTTTAGACAATAACAGTGTAGGTAGTAGGCCTTATGCTGTTAAAACCCTTCTTGGCTGGGTTATCAATGGCCCACTTGGCTTTGGGGGGAATGGAAATGTCAAAGACTCTTCTGTTCAAGTCAACAGAATATACATTGCCAACTTGGAAAACCTGTTAATAAAACATTACAGTCATGACTTCATGGAACAGCATTATGGAGATAGGAATGAATTGTCACAGGAAGATCAGCAGTTTTTGAGAATAGCCGCTGATTCAGGTGAACTTAAAGATGGTCATTACCACTTGAAACTTCCCTTTCGTAACACCAATGTGATCATGCCCAACAATAGGCAAATAGCCCATCAAAGAACCCAACCGCTGTTGAAAAGTTCTGAAAAGGATCAAGTGTTTTATGATAAATATAAAGCCTTCATAAACGATGTCATGACAAAAGGGTATGTTGAAGTCACACCTCAGAGTGACCTGCAGCCTGAGACTGGCAAGGTGGGGTATGTGCCACACCATGGTGTCTACCATCCATGCAGAAAGAAACTGCGTGTGTTGTTTGACTGCGCAGCAACATTTGGTGGAACCTCTTTGAATAAAGAACTGCTCCAAGGCCCTGATTTGACAAATACGCTACTTGGTGTATTGTTCCACTTTCATCAAGGCCCTGTTGCATTCATAACTGATATAGAGAGGATGTTTCATGAGGTCCAAGTAGCAAAGGAAGACATCAGCTTATTGCATCTTCTCTTCTGGCCAAATTGAGACATGCCTAAAGAACTCATAGGGCACAGGATTATCATGCAGATCTTTGGTGCAGTATCATCACCTAGCTGTGCAACATTTGCTTTGCTGAAAACAGAAGATGGCAATCAAGATGAGTATTTAGAGGAAGTCACAAACACCACCTGACAAAACTTCTGTGTAGATGACTGCCTGAAAGCAGTTAGCAGTATGGCTACCTTTCTGTATTAACAGCTCACTGAAGTATGGTCAAAAGGTGGCCTCCATTTAAAGAAATGGATAAGTAATGATCGTACTGTCCTCTCTGCCATTCCTGAAGAGGATAGAGCAAAACAAGTGAGGATTTGAGCAAGGAGCAGCTGCCAATGGAAAGAGCTCTTGATGCTAAATGGGACGTTGAATGACATGTATTTATATTCATCATAGTAATCAAGTCTCACCAGATAACCACCAGGGGCATTCTATCCATTGTTTGATCAATTTATGACCCTTTGGGCTTTTTGACTCCCATCATTTTTGTAGCAAAGCAGATCTTGCAAAGCTTATGTAAGATGAAACTGAGCTGGGATGAAAAAATCCCACATGATGTAGCTCAAACCTGGGAAAAATGGCTTAGCTCACTCCATCTACTGGACACTTTCTGTGTTGACAGAAGCTTTATTCCTACAGCCTTTGGTGACATCACATCTGCACAGCTGCACCATTTTTGTGATGCTAGTGAGGTAGGTCATGGCGCCGTGTCCTACCTTCGGATCACGAATGGTAAGGGTGAAGTCTGTGTGTCTTTTGCAATTGGAAAGGCCAAATTAGCACCTCTTAAGTGTACTACCATCCCAAAAATGCAGCTGGCAGCAGCAGTCTTAACTGTACGACTGGATCACATGCTTAAAACAGGGTTGCCGTTCTCTTCTGGTCCAACAGCATGACAGTTCTGCAATATACTGTAAACACAAGCAAAAGATTTAAGACATATGTTGCAAATCAAATCTCTTCAAAGGAGAACCCAGCCGATGCAGCTTCACACAGCTTTTCAGCCAAAGCTTTCCTTCAGTGCAAAACATGGATCAGTGTCACGTCTGTTCAGCCAATGGAAGAGTCTTGTCCCACCAGCAAGCTGCTTTCATACTTTTCTAAATGGACACACCTGAAACAAGCAGTGGCATGGCTTTTACCGTTCAAAGACACACTTAAACAGAGGTGTGATAAAAGGAAAAAGACAAATTATACACACTCTGACAATAATGCAATATTAAATGTCAAACCCAAAGTCCAAAAGAAAGAGTTGACTCACAAACTTTTATTGGAGAATCTTGATAGAGCTGAGAAAACAATAGTAAGTTTTGGGAAAAAGTAGCACTTTCCTGAGGAAATTTCAAATTTGAGCAATGGAAAGGCCATAAAGGAATCCGGTCATCCGCACAAACTGGATCCTAAGAGTAGGCAGTTGGTTAAGCAAATCTGCTTTACCTGAAGAGGCAAAACATCCTGCCAAAGAGCAGTACCATCTCAGAGCTCATTCTCTGCTTTGTGCATGAAAAGGTTGGACATAGTGGGAGGAATGATATTCTTTCCACTCTCCGACGGCAGTTTTGGATTCCTCATGCCAATTCATTGGCTAGAAGAGTCATCAGAGATTGCATGACATGCTGCAGACAGCGTCAAAGACCCAGAGAACAGAGAATGTCTGACATCCCATTTGACTAGACTTTCAATGGACCTCCCTCCATTCACTCTGATCAGAATGGATTACTTTGGACCTATTGAGGTAAGAAGAGGAAGGAATATTGTCAGAAGGTATGGCATCACATTCACATGTCTAACATGCCGTGCTGTCCGTGTTGAAGTAGCCCATACACTTGCCACATACACTTCCTGCATCAGTCCCATTAGACAGTTCATCTGTCAAAGGGGACAAGTCAAAGAAATAAGATCAGACAGCTTAACAAATTTTGTGAGTGCAAATTTCAAATTAAAACAGGCACTACAAAACCTGAAGCAAAACAAAATACAGAACACGTTCACACAGGATGGGATAAAATGGACCTTTAACCCACCTCATGGAGCTCACCATAGTGGCATCTGGGAGCATCTCATGCAACAAACTAAAAGGATCCTCTGCTCTGTCACAAAACAACAAATGGTTGATGATGAAGCCCTCAATATTTTGTGATTTTTAGGCTATCTTGAACAACAGACCAAAAACACCATCCAGTGATGACAAAAACGATCTTGAGACATTAACGCCAAATCACCCTCTACTGTTAAAAGGGAAGCCCAATGTACCACCTGGTCTGTTTGATAAGCATGAGACGTATGGAAAAAGGCGCTGGAAACAAGTACAATATGTTAGTGACCTATTTTGGAAAAGATGGGCGAAAGAATACCTCCCCATAATGCAACAGCATCAAAAGTGGAATAAGCCCCACTGAAGCCTCTTAGTTGGAGATCTAGTCCTTATAATTTATGATTCTGCCCCCAGGAATTCATGGTCTATGGGGCACATTTTAGAAACCATGAAAGATTCTAAAGGGTTTGTATGCAGAGTACGTGTTAAGACGCAAACCAATGAATTGGAAAGGCCTATTACTAAGTCATGCCTTTTGCTTGAAGCAGACTAAGTTTGACAATCCTTAGTTGATGTGTATGTAACTTGAGGTGGAATGTTTGACATTACTGAATACTGAAATGAAAGTTGATCTTGAAGCACACTTGAATGCATGATGTGTCAATGAAATGATGAAATAATGTACGGTAGATACAAAGGAATGTATTCTGTAATGGACAAATTGCAGGTATATGTACATGTTTAATTTGAAATCTTGACCTCAGCATTTTTCTATCATGGACTTTCTGACTGTCACGCTGGTGGAGTGGTGCAGGACCCAAGCACAAGACATGAAGGTTGTGGTGACAAAAGGAGGACTTTACTTGCAAAATGAAGATTAAAATACAGGCGCAAACTGGAACAAAACCGATAACAAAAAAAGGTGCAACCTAACAGTGTGCATATAAACACAAACAATGATAGACAAAGGACAGGTGAAACACAAGGGCTTAAATACAAGAGGAAAACTAAACAGGGCTAACATGATTGGAGGAAATTAACAAGGGGGGAACGAGGTTAATAAATACAACAAACAGGATCAGGTGAGGGGTGGAAACACACAAGGAACAGGAGCACAAGACATTTCAAAGATGAGGTGCAGGCTGTGACACTGATGGAAGTTTTTTTTTGTTGTTCTTGTTTTTTTGAGATTTTCCAACTCTCTTATTTTGGTAGACCCCTTTCATGAACTCATCAGCTTAAAGGCCGCTGATGTATAACTCTGGTAATAATTTGTTATACAAAAAATTAGGGTCCGGAATGTTATAGCCATTTTCATTTAACATACTAAATTAAAATTTAGGTTTGAAATATTGCCTTGGATAATTATGAGTAATGGTTTTGCATTATATTTATGTTTCATGTGCCTAATGCTGTGTTTTCATTCATCTTTTGTTGCTGTAAATGGACAAATAAATTATATTTTCAATGGTATTAATCCAGGCAGGCTTCTGTGTTTTTCACGGTGTGGAACAAATGGTTGACACAAGGTGAATGAGTGACGTTTGCATGTGGGTTTCCCAGCGTGATGCATGGGGCAAGAGATGTAATAATACTTATTATAACTGTTGGCAGTTTATTTAGAAATGAAGGCACACAATCAGCATAGCTATCACAGCATTCTGCAGTGACATGCCATCCTATCTTGTTTGGAGGTGGGCTGTCTTTTTTCAACAGGACAATGACCAAAAACACACCTCCAGGCTGTGTAAGAGCTATTTGTCAAAGAAGGAGAGAGATGGAGTATAGTGCCTGGCCTCAACAGTCACCTGACCTAAACCTCATTGACATGCTTTGGGATGAGTCACCTGACCTAAACCTCATTGAAATGCTTTGGGATGAGTCACCTGACCTAAACCTCACTGAAATGGCTTGGAATGAGTCACCTGACCTAAACCTCATTGAGATGGCTTGGAATGAGTCACCTGACCTAAACCTCATTGAGATGGCTTGGGATGAGTCACCTGACCTAAACCTCATTGAGATGGCTTGGGATGAGTCAAACTGGAGCATGAAGGAAAAGCCACCAACAAGTGCTCAGCATATGTGGGAACTGTCTCATGACTGCTGGAAATGCATCCCAGGTGGCTACGACATGCTGTCATCAAGGCAAAGGGTGACTACTTTGAAGAATCAAAAAGTATATGTAACCCGGGGATCTCAGGAAGACACAGGACAAAATAATTTTCTTCTGGGTTCTTTACTTTGAGTTCGGACGTGGCGATGGCAAAACCTTTGCTTTCTGAAGTAAAATAAAAGTTGTAACAACCAAAATATGGCGGTGGCCTTTATTTAAACACTGCATCGCATGAAAATCTGCACGCTACTTCACAGCTGATACAATCCACAAAAAAAAAACTTCTGCTAGGCATGCCCATATCTAAACGTGCTACACTGCCTCCTAGTGACCAAAACACACAACAAAAACTTTGCCCTCAGAAATAAAATATATTAACTTTAAATATTCTGTCGTAATTATTCTGTAGAATTACCACATGGTCACATATAAGATAGTTCTGATTTATGTAACAATGCTTTGGTCACTCCATAATTCCATGTGTGTGATTTCATAGTTTTGATGCCCTCACTATTATTCTGAATTTGTAGAAAACAATAAAAATAAAGAAAAACCCTTCTGGAGGTGTGTCCAGACTTTTGACTGGTACTGTAATTCTCTTAGAACTGTAATATCAGCATGTTAAAACTGTAATATAAGAGTATTTAACTGTAACATAAGTGAGACCATACTTGCAGCATAATTGTGTTATTTCAGTTATTTAAATAATTGAACACATCACAGCTGCAGCTGTGGTGATGTGGACTGATAAGACACCCCGATAAAGAAGAATAAAACTGAAGGAATCTGACATTAACCTGTGTTCCTTCTAATACCAGCACTGCTTCTGTTCCTGACCTGTCCACTGATCACAGCACAAACTGAGGCCATACTGTCCTTTTACATGTTTTTCAATGTGAGTTATAAAATGTTGGTTATTAATGTTTTCATATTAAATCAAGTAACAAAGGTGAAGCTCTGGTCATTCTGCAGATGTTCAGTTGGTCTGGTGTTACCCTCCCCTCAGCTTTCCAAGAAAAACTGGTCTCTTTCTGCCATTAGTTTATCTTGGTTTATAATAAGAACCCCTAAAAATATTATGAAGTTTATTTATTCTGTTCTACATTTAAGTTGAAATTATAATGGAATTTTCTTGCATTTGCTGCTTATTGTTTAGTGTGCATTTATTATTGCATGAGTGGATCCCTCTATAGGAGAAACGGGAATAAAATGTATTTAAGATGGTGCAGCGATGAGCAGGGATGGACATTTACTTGAGTACTGTACTTAAGTACATTTTTCAAGTATCTGTACTTTACTTGAATGTTATTTTTTTTTTAAACTTATGACTTTTACTCCACTACATTCGAAATACAAATATTGTACTTTTCACTCCACTACATTTCTATGAAGGTTCTCGTTACTCGTTACTTTAACGCATAGCTTTGAAGTCAGCGGACGAATTTTCTTTTCTAAAATGTGATAGGTCATTTGTGTTCATCACAGGGGAAAAACCAATCACAGTAAACTGCTCCAATGCCGTCAGTCAAGTGCGTGCTGCATTTTTTTAAACAACTGAATTTGCCGGTTTTACTGATGGCTACTGCAATGGAACATAAAGATGATAAAGATGAAGCTTCCTCACCAGAGCAGCCATGGCCATATCTTAAGTCCATGTCTGGGATTTTTGAAATCAACTGGTTTCCAAACTAATTGCTTCCCATATGCGTTCGTGTGCTGTGTTCGCCTAACACTTACAATTATTTGCCACAGTAGATATGAGATGTGACTTGAAAATTGCGATTTATATGTTTGTGAATGTGTGACGAATCTGGTGACAGAAGCAGACCACAATGTCTACTGTTAACACAGTGTGTGAACACGTACGGAAACCAGTTGGCTTGAAAACCATTTGGGGCATAACACCAGATCCTGTGTGAATCCACCTTTGACGCATATTAATAGTTAGCTAGCGAAAATGCCGAGTTACTGTTACTGACAAAAATCCTTTCAGAAATATATGTTTTAATCCTGTCAGGTAATATTTGTAAGGTCAGCGGATTCACGTAGGACCCGGTCCCAATAAGACGATGGGGGCGGAAATCAAGCGGTGATGATGGTCATCCAGCTATTTCACATTTCAGACAATGCTATGTAGTAGAAGTAAAATTAACCTAGCCTACAACATTATGACGTGTTTATCCTTTTAAGGCCAATCTGAGTTAACTTAGTGCCTGTTTAACTGAAGCTATACACTGTCTTTTATAGAGGAAGCATTTGGTTCAACTGTGTTTCTATAGGCTTTGTAGCATATTCCACAAGCTTTTTATTCTACAGGTTCTACAAGCAAGTCAGTGCATTCAGTAGGTTGTTTCAGAGTCATTAGATTCTGTAAATGCATTGTTGCAACAATACAACAATGCGATGACATTAAAAAGAAAATGTACTTTTGAATACTTAAGCATTTTTGAAAGCAAGTACTCCAGTACTTTAACTCAAGCAAAAATTTAACTGAACAACTTTTACTTGTATTGGAGTAATATTTGACCAGGAGTATCTATACTTTGACTCAAGTAATGGAGTTGTTTACTTTGTCCACCTCTGGCGATGAGTGCCAAAGGGAATAGACGGGTGCGAGCGGAAACAGTCATTGATCGTGTTCACACAACCAAGCCAGACATGTGGAACCTGTGAAACTTTGGATGGACTTGAAGTTTATTTTTGCAGTTTTATGTTTGTTCTGTTTTGTAAATAAATTCAACAAGAGGAACAACAATAATGCATTTTTATTTTCATTACAACACACGTCACACAATTGCACCCGACTCCCAATGAAGCGGATGAAAGTGGGAAAGTTTAATGGAACATAGGAAACAAAAGGAACAGTTCATTTTACTCTCAGGTTTCCTATCTTAAAATCAAAACTGCTGCCCTAATCCCATAGCCACTGTCTTAGTCAGGCTCTGGTACATACACAGCCTCTTCCAAGACATGTGAACAGTGCCTCTACACTATCCTACCCTAGGCTCTAACTGGACATTCGTACAATTAAACAGATTTTATACAGGTAAAGTACTTTCAAGACGCCTTGAGCTCATTCTGGATAACTACAGTAATGGTGGTGGAAAATCACTAAACCATGAAAACAAGGGTTACTGAGAAAAAGCCAACACAGTTTTAAGGCAGCAGTTACAGTCCAGAAATGAAATGTAAGAATGACTGAAATGTAGACTGTGTGTGTGTGTGTGTGTGCGTGTGAATGTGCATGTGTGTAGGTATGATTGTGGGTGTGGGTGTGTGTGTGTGTGTGTGTGTGTGCATGCAATCATGTGTTCATATGTGTGATTCTCACCCCATCCTCTAAGCACCGTTAATCTGCTGACATCCTCTGACTCTTTAAGCAATCAGTGACTGTGTCAGACTGTCAGGACTGTCAGGAGGGTCCTCTACCTCACATTCAGCCCCTTTCCTGCAGTGTCTCCCAACCCAACTCTCAGAGAGTGATATTACCACTAAACCTCTCCTGTAACAGAAGGATCAGATTCAATATCAAAGACCAAATGAAAAAAAAATCTAATATTTCTCTGAGAATTGAGGGAAGTCCGTGGTTTAGACTTCCCCTCCCTTGTTTTTTTTTTCCTCATCACAACAGACCCTCCAGGGACGTGAGAACTTTATAACAGGGCTCAAAAAGAAAAGGAGAGGAATTATCTTAGACAAAAGACATTCAGTCCAGACAGGGGAGCCATGGAGCATATATTGGATGGAGGAAGAGGAGTTATCATCATCCAGACTATTGGCGTTTGAGATTGCTACAGATAGTCTTCCTCTCTGAAATTCACAGCCTGTCTCTAACAGACTGAGCAGCATAAAAGCATCACCGAGCACAGTTCCTCCCGCACAAATCAATACAACCTTATCAGGCAGAGTACAAACGTGGGCCAATTTTAAAAACAACACCTGAGGTCTTATCTCATTACAACATTTACTTTTCTCAGTATAAATATTACTCTACAATCTCTACAGGCACTGAATCTTTCATTCATCCTTTCTTTATCTTTCTTTCCAATTCCCCTCTTTTATCAATGGTAAGAATAAAAACAAGATATAATACATTTGCTATTGTGGAATCCTACAGCATATTTTCATAGGCCACTGCTGCATTGGCACCACTTTCAACAGTCACAATGAGAGTAATCAGTCAGTGATCTCCAGTCACAATGAGAGTAATCAGTCGGTGATCTCTATAGTCACAATGAGAGTAATCAGTCGGTGATCTCCACAGTCACAATGAGAGTAATCAGTCAGTGATCTCTATAGTCACAATGAGAGTAATCAGTCAGTGATCTCCACAGTCACAATGAGAGTAATCAGTCAGAGACTTCTATAGTCACAATGAGAGTAATCAGTCGGTGATCTCCACAGTCACAATGAGAGTAATCAGTCAGTGATCTCTATAGTCACAATGAGAGTAATCAGTCGGTGATCTCTATAGTCATAATGAGAGTAATCAGTCAGTGATCTCTATAGTCATAATGAGAGTAATCAGTCAGTGATCTCCACAGTCACAATGAGAGTAATCAGTCAGAGACTTCTATAGTCACAATGAGAGTAATCAGTCAGTGATCTCTATAGTCATAATGAGAGTAATCAGTCAGTGATCTCTATAGTCATAATGAGAGTAATCAGTCAGTGATCTCCACAGTCACAATGAGAGTAATCAGTCGGTGATCTCTATAGTCACAATGAGAGTAATCAGTCAGAGATCTTCACAGTCACAATGAGAGTAATCAGTCAGAGACTTCTATAGTCACAATGAGAGTAATCAGTCAGAGACCTCTACAGAAATATCAGAACACTCAGAGTCAGTCTGGACCTTTCCATCAGAGGACAAAGTGAAGAAAAAACATTATATATTGCGCGTGCGTGTGTGTGTGTGTGTGTGTGTGTGTGTGTGTGTGCATGTGTGTGATTTGTTAGTCATAAAATTATATGACAGCTGAAAGTGATTTTTCCTGTTATCGTAAAAACAGCAGTCCTTGACAATGAAAGCATTTTCATTATTTATTGGCTAGATACACACTCTACTCTCCTCTCCTCTCTCTCTCTCTCTCTCTCACACGCACGTGCATACACACACACACACACAAACAGCTGAAATTCAGGAAGCTCTGTGCAACTGTTTATTTTGCTGAAAGGTGAGTAAAGTGGAAATAAAGAAAGTTACCATGTTTTTTCTTCCTCTCCAGAAGACAGGACTTTTTTACCATTCCCTCTGGCAATGGCCACCACTGACTCTAGATAGACAGTGTCACACCACCAGTTTGTCATTATCGCACGTGGCACTAGAGCAGAAGGGAATGCACACTCACACACTTCCTAAGCAGTTACCGTGTGTGTGTGTGTGTGTGTGTGTGTGTCCACCCCCTCACTCCACCCCCACACACTGTAAAAAATAATTTAGCCTCTTTGTTATCTCAACTTTTCCTCTTTTTTCAAGCTGACTTAGATTCACCAGTGTTGTTCAGATAACAATCTGTGTTTTTGTCATGTAAACTAATTGCACAATCTCAATGAACTGATACATATTAATATTTCTTGTTGGTTCCACAACAGTCATTAGTTCACTGAGTCTGCAGATGCATCACCATTTACTAGCATGCGCATAGTACCCAACAGACGCGGGAATCTTTTTTCACGGCTATGGAGTAGTGAAGGGAAGTTCGGATCTTTTTACTGACTCGGATCTCTGAATCTTGTTCCGTAAAATGAACAAATCTTTTTTCAAGTCATTCGTTCATTTCGTTCATTGGAACTAGTGTGGCAATGTAGCTGTCATCTGAGTGATGACAGAAAGAGCAAGAGCACGGTTCTCAAACACTAAGAGCAACATGGTTTGCTTCACTTGGTAAAGTATAATACACAAGTTCACTTTTGTTAAGCCCTTAAGCAACCTTTTGGACCATAGCCTATTGAGTTATTCAGTTGAAATGACTGATTACCTCAATTCAAAAGTCAAAGTCAAAATGTTTATTGTCATATGCACAGTTAAAACAAGTTTCTCCCGTACAATGAAATTCTTACTTTGTCTTGCAATCTGAATGCCGTTTATCAAATGAACATGAGGCAAAGAAAAGGAGAGATAAAGGAAAACAATAAAAATATATAAAAATATCCAAAGAGCACTATGTACAATATGTTCAATTGCCCATGCGAGAGCGCTGTGCTCATCAATAAAAAATATCATTATATTCATTCAGTGATAGCTATTCACTTTAGCCTACCTGCCCACCGAGGACCCGTAGTGTATCAACTTGTTCCAACAAGAAAGGCAAATTAAACATCCATTCAGTGTCTACATTACACACAGCTAGCTGCGGAAATGTTCTGGTTGACCAGCTAGCTGCGGAAATGTTCTGGTTGACCAGCTAACATTAGCTAGTCCTTAACAGTAATAATAATAATACTGTAGCGATCTGATGGATCCCATGGGTCGGGACATAGGGACAAAAGCTTTGATTGGGGGAACTGCCATCGATCAATTGCTGGCATGCTGCCAATCATCGACACACCTGCGTCTTATAAGGGCAGCCGTGGCCTAAAGGTTAGAGAACTGGGCTTGTGACCAGAGGGTTGCTGGTTCGATTCACAGAACCAACATCCATGGCTGTGTGCCCTCGAGCAAGGCACTTAACCCCAATGCTCCATCGACACAGGGAATGCTGCCCACTCCTCCTGCATCTGGTGTGTGTGTGTGTTCACTACTGGTGTGTTGGATGGGTTAAATGCAGAGGACAAACTCACTGTTCACAGTGTGTGTATGTGATCACAGAGATTTACTATTATACATTCTGGGTGTGCTGGTGGTAGGCAGGCCAGCAGGAGAGTGACTGGTTAGGGGAAACCAGTCACTCACTCATTATGTAACCTGATTAGGGTCACAAGGACCCTATCCCAGCGTTCGTAGGGCGAAAGGCAGGGAAACACCCTGGACAGGTCGCCAGTCCATGTGCTGGAGCCTATCCCAGTGCTCATAGGGCGAAAGGCAGGGAAACACCCTGGATAGGTCACCAGTCCATCGCAGGGCAGACACACAAACACACTCTCACACACACACACACACACCTAGGGGCAATTTAGTGTCTCCAGTTTGCCTAACCTGCATGTCTTTGGACTGTGGGAGGAAACCCACGCAGACCCGGAGAGACCATGCAAACTCCACACAGAAAGGACCCTGGCCGCTCGGCCATCAAACCCAAGACCTTCTTGCTGTGAGGCGACAACGCTACCCACTGTGCCACTGTGCCTTTTTTTGAGTAAGTTGACACTGCAGTTGTGGTGTACCAGTTGTTCGCTTGTGATTACTTCCCAGGGCAACCTGTGTTCCGTAATAAATAAAGACTTACTTTGATCTTCACCTTTCTGTGCGAGACATTAAAATACTATTGGTCATGTTACTGCAGTAACCACGTGAATAACGAACAAAAGACTGAGACCCGAAGACCCTTAGTTAGAAGTCCTGAATGAATCATTCATTCCTACACTGAGCCTGTGCAGTGGCCATGTGACAAGTGAACAAGAGACTCAGTATCTGAAGACCCGTGGTTTTGAGCTGTGAACCAGAACTGTCGATCTGATCTGAACAATACACCTGTTAAATGATTGGCTGTTTGCGTGCCACTCGTACCAGCTCCATTATCAAGGGACATGATTGTCATGCGAGTGCGCCGTCCAGGGACTATTTTGTGAGTGTGAAGTGATTAAGGGGTATATGCAGTGTTGCGCAGGATGTGGGCAGTTAGTTCCGATGTGTCAAGGTGATTGATGAGTTGTGTCAATAACGCCATCCCAGTTTTTTCATCAAGTAGCAACTTGAACAATGATAGGCTGTTTATGAGCCAGGGAGGGAGTACGATTTGGGTTTGTTCGAGCAACCGAACTTTGTGTATTTGTTATGTGCTCTCCTGGCAGTTTGCTTAATAAATTTAAGCAAAACTATCGAACATTTTCTTATTGCTATTGATGAAGTGTGCGTCGCTGTACATATCGCTATCATTTTATCGCCCAGGCCTATATACAATTTGTTCATTTTGTCATGTATTTGGGAAGTGTAATTCTTTTTTTGGCCATGTGGTGTCCTCAGTCTTTGTTTTGTGCCTGTTTAGTTCATTATTGATGTATTGGTTTCACCTGTGTTCTTTGCTCAGTCTTGAGTTGTTACCTGGTGTACAATTCCTGATCAAGCCTTGTAGAAAGCTCTGTGCGTTTTCTTGGATTGTTCTCTGTTGCTGAGAAATACTGTTTATTTGTGAAATGTTTTGACAGTTGACAATAAATGTAAGGGAACACTGTACACTTCTTGTGATCCAAGGCTTTTTTTTTTTTTTTTTGATGGCTAAACACACCACTGTCTAACAAAAATGAGTGCAGTACTAACACACCCCCCCGCAAACAGTTTGTAATTTTAGTTGCATGTAGGGCATGTAGGGAAAGAAATAGCTTAAAGTATGCAGTGTTTTTTCTGGCTCATAAGGCAGAAGTGGTGGTACTTGTGATCACATGCATAGTGATGCATGGATCGCAGTTGTATCCGCGGATCAGGCGGACCAAGTCATAAAAATTAACATTCTGATTAATGGCGGATGGATTGCGGGTGGGTGCAATAATACATCATTAATGAAAAAAATATTAATTACATTCTCTAAAATGTAAGCTTAATTTTTCATCAGGCATGATTTAGCAGACTAGACTCTCAGTGGCAAAAGGAAGTGACTGAGGACGAGCCTTTGGTTAAAGATGTGAAGAGCAGATGGCCTGCTTTGTTTACAGAAAGACAGGTTAGTATCCTTTCTTGAAGCAGAGGTTACTTTTAAAACATAAAATTGCATTGTAACATAAACGATACAGATAGGTGATCCACTAAGTCTAGTCTCAAAAAATAAAATCTGACCATGTGTTCTTTGTGTTTTGTCTCTGCGCCTGGCATAACCAACAAATGCTATTGAAGGCTGTGTATTGTAATTTCTTTCTTTCTCCAATTAGCCAACTGATCAAGATGACAAGACTGTCAAAGGGATGAATGTTGGGATCCTGGTGGTCACAGAAGAGAATTCTGCCAGCCTTCCACCCAAGGAGATTATTGATGTGGCCTTGATTTTGGAGGAGCAAATCATTCTTCATGACCTGAGGGATGTGCCATATGCCTTTGCTCTTCTTATTGGTCTACTATATGCCTTAAACATCAATTATCCAAAGGAGTTACAGTACACATTCAAGGTCATCCAAAAAGTGGTAATGAACATTGGTGGAGACACATGCTCTGCAAATGTTCATGGATTATGGAACAAACTCCTGTTTTAAGAACTGTTAATTGAATATAAATTGAATTGTCTTAAGAGATGGACATTATTTTGATCACATTTGCATTTTGTAGTACTAGTTTGTATGTTTATTTTTGTAACTCTGTGGTAATTGTGATCTGACTGTATTACAAAACCTTAACTGTAGTTCTATTGATTATAAGCTTGCTCTTTTTTTCCTCTTTTCTCTCACACATGCCCCCAAATAAATGGGGCGAGGGGGGGAATATCTGAAATAAATAAAAATGTTGTGTTTTTGTGCATCTTGTTGTTTGTTTATTTATGTCTGTTATTCAGTTTTGTCAAAATAGCTGGCAGTGCATAGAAAAGGGCTTTTGCGATGAGTTAAGAGAACTAAGATATTTAAGGCAACCAAGTCAGCTTCTTGAAATGTTAATACAACAAGCTATATGTAGTTAAACTGCGTAAGATCTTAGTAAAGACAAATTAAAAATATACATTAATACAGCTACAAATGTACAAGTACATATGTATTGTTTGTTGAGTTAACATAAACTTGGGAGTTAACTCAATGCATCTCCATGATCAAATGAGTTGATGTGATGTATAATTTCAAGTCACATTAACTAAAGATAATCTTGCGTTAACAAAAAGTCTTTAGTTGATAGAGCACTGTCTGATTCAGAATATTAGTCAGATCAACATACTATCTCTATTTATGCAACTTGTCTTCTGCCCTTACTGTGCATTTGCGTACACAGCTATGCAGCGAGCTAAACATTCCTCCAAAAAAGTAGCCGAGACAGGACTTTGCTTCAGCTGTATTTAATGGAGTGACCTTTTTTTGTGAAACTGCAAAATAGTACAAAGGTATAATCAATTTCTTGTGATAGGAAAAAACTTTATCAAATAAAGTACCAAGTAAACCAGACATCTGAGTCTTCAGCTGATGTGGCTTCAACTAAATGTACATAATGCTACACACTCAAAATAAGTGAATGCTACCTAGTATTAATGCCACAGAAATGCCCAAACATAAACAGATAGTATTGTAATCATTACAGCTGATGAACACAACAACACACAAAAAACTGTAAATATTATAAATAATGTAACATAGTTCGGCCCGCTTTATGTAAACAGCAGCTTCACATAGCATTCTCAATCACAGCAAATGGGTAACTAAAAAGGGTAAACATCTTCTTCAAAATAGCAACAACACATGACTAACAACAATTTAAGAAACACGCCACTTACAGATTATGATCCTCAAAGGCACAAAAGGAAGTGGATGCAAGAGGATGTAAAATTGCTGCATTCCCTATGAAAGCTTCAACCAAAATGGCTGACAGAAACTCAAAAACTATACAAACTTAAACAATAGGAATAGCGCCAGCAGGGGGCTCCCTATACAGCACTGCTGGAGGCAGGATAACTTGATTGCCTCACTGTGCTAACTCACTATATGATTTTCATGGAACTTAAAATTTTAAGGCAACCAGGTTACTCACTTTTTTAAGTAAAAACAACAAATCATTATTGAATTGAGATGACATGAGAGACTCTTCTGTGAAGAATTTCAGATTTGCACTTTTACATGTTTGTGCAGTAGTTTTTTGTTTTTTTTTCATTTATAGTCTCTAAACCCCACCTATACTCAGTGGATGGTCAGTCTTACAGTCAGGGCAGGAACCACAGAGGTGTCTCAGAGCTGGGAGAGGTGGGATTGGCTGCTAGTTTAATGAGCTGGAGAAGGAAGACACGTTCATGTCAGATAGCAAAATTTCAGATGGCGGAATTGATGTGCCCATGGACCTTTCCCTGTCTAAAACCAATCAAGCCTAAACAGTAGGCTATTAGTGCTTAGTGAGCGGGAAAATGCTAGGCTAAAAAACTGCGGCTCTAAGTTGACCTGGTCAGGCCTGTTGTCTCTCTCTATGTACTATGTCCTGCTGTGTCTCTCTCTCTCTCTGTGTACTCTGTCCTGCCGTCTCTCTCTCTGTGTGTTGTGTCCTGCCGTCTCTCTCTCTGTCTGTACTGTGTCCTGCTGTCACTCTCTGTCTGTACTGTGTCCTGCTGTCACTCTCTCTATCTGCACTGTGTCCTGCTGTCACTCTCTCTCTGTACTGTGTCCTGCTGTCTCTCTGTCTGTACTGTATCCTGCTGTCACTCTCTCTCTGTACTGTGTCCTGCTGTCTCTCTGTCTGTACTGTGTCCTGCTGTCACTCTCTCTATCTGCACTGTGTCCTGCTGTCACTCTCTCTCTGTACTGTGTCCTGCTGTCTCTCTGTGTACTGTGTCCTGCTGTCACTCTCTCTATCTGCACTGTGTCCTGCTGTCACTCTCTGTCTGTACTGTGTCCTGCTGTCTCTCTCTCTCTGTACTGTGTTCTCCTGCTGTCTCTCTTTGTACTGTGTCCTGCTGCCTCTCTCTCTCTCTCTCTCTCTCTCTCTGTACTGTGTCCTGCCGTCTCTCTCTTTCTCTCTCTCTGTACTGTGTCCCGCTGTCTCTCTCTCTCTCTGTACTGTGTCCTGCCATCTCTCTCTCTGTGCTGTGTCCTGCTGTCTCTCTCTCTCTGTACTGTGTCCTGCTCTCTCTCTCTCTGTGCTGTGTCCCGCTGTCTCTCTCTCTCTCTGTACTGTGTCCTGCCATCTCTCTCTCTGTGCTGTGTCCTACTGTCTCTCTCTCTGTGTACTGTGTCCTGCTGTCTCTCTCTGTACCGTGTCCTGCTGTCACTCTCTCTCTCTCTGTCTCTCTCTCTCTCTCTGTACTGTGTCCTGCTGTCTCTCTCTCTCTGTACTGTGTCTTGCTGTCTCTCTATCTGTACTGTGTCCTGCTGTCACTCTCTCTCTCTCTGTACTGTGTCCTGCTGTCTCTCTTTGTACTGTGTCCTGCTGTCACTCTCTCTCTCTCTCTCTCTCTCTCTCTCTTTCTATCTCTGTACTGTGTTCTGCTGTCTCTCTCTCTGTACTGTGTCCTGCTGTCTCTCTCTCTCTGTACTGTGTCCTGCTGTCACTCTCTCTCTCTCTCTCTCTCTCTCTCTGTACTGTGTTCTGCTGTCTCTCTCTCTGTGCTGTGTCCCGCTGTCTCTCTCTCTCTGTACTGTGTCCTGTTGTCACTCTCTCTCTGTACTGTGTCCTGCTGTCTCTCTCTTTTTTCTCTGTGTGCTGTGTCCTGCTGTCTCTCTCTCTTTCTGTACTGTGTCCTGCCATCTCTCTCTCTGTGCTGTGTCCTGCTGTCTCTCTCTCTCTCTCTGTACTGTGTCCTGCCATCTCTCTCTCTGTACTGTGTCCTGCTGTCTCTCTCTCTCTCTGTACTGTGTCCTACTGTCTCTTCCTCTGTGTGCTATGTCCTGTTTTGTCCCTCTCTCTCTCTCATACACACACACACACACACACACACACACATTTCTTTTATACTCCTGTTCATTATTATTTTTAATGATGCCACTTGCTGAGAACAAAGTATGGCCCGGCTGGATGTGTGAGCTCAAACGCAGTGCTTTTTTCCTCTGTTCTCTGTAGCTTGTGAAGCCCAGCGCTCTCCTGATTGTTGAGGAGATCTGGAGGCGTACATATTCTCTGTGTCCTCTGACTCATTACGACCATAGTGAACCTGTGTGGTTCTCACAGAGAGGGACTGACAGACTGCAGAAACAGATAGTGTTTGGAGTGTATCTCCTCTAAGGTCAATCTACAGGAAGGATTAACCACAGTCCCAAGTGTTGCTCTAATCAAAGCTGATGTATTTCTGTCTTTATTCTCGTTTGACTGACTGTTGCCAGATTCAATATGTTGACAGTGAAGAAAGATGACCCTGCCACAAACAAGGGCACTGAGAAAACATGAATGAAATTACTAAGAAAACAAGCAAAAAAATAGAAAAGGAAGCTTGTCCTTTCATAGAACATGTATGAGTGACTGTGTGTTCGCTTAGATGTGTGCCTGAGTGGATTTGTGCGTGTGTGTTGACTGCCATGTTGTTAACTTTAACTTAAAATCACTTACAGCTGTTTATTTTTTAAAGTTGTTGTCCGTCTTTAACATGAAACATGATATGCTGTCTAATTCCAGTTAACCATTTCAGTGTGTTTCCCATTGCTGTACTATCAGGTGCTTTTTAAAATTCTATCATCACGGTGATAAGCCCCCAAGACTGCTCAGGTCAAAGAGAGGCCACTTTTGATGACATCACCATCACAGTGTGGCATCCAACTGACTTAAGCTGTAATTTAATGTTATCAGTCCATACTAACACACCAGCCACACGCTGCCAAACACAAATACACGCTGCACACAAACACACATCAGCTTATCAAACTCAGCATGAGAGAACTTAACAGCTTAACTTTAACACTGTGCCTTTAACTAGGGTGAGCATACGTCCTCTTTTTCCCGGACATGTCCTCTTTTTTTGTACCTAAAAACTGTGTCCGGCCGGGATTTCTAAATCACCAAAAATGTCCGGGATATGGCTTTTGCTCTCCACAGTCACCATTCATTGTGTGTGCATTTGCATTGCTTTGACCTTTTTCTTTAGGTCCCACCCTCTCACACGCCACCAGTGGACGGTCATATACACTGCCATGCCATAAAAATTAGTTAAACTGCATCTGATTCATTACCATTAACACTGCAGCAACAGCCAAGAGACCTTAAGAAAGCTGTAATAACACCACTAAAACTTAAATGGAAAGAAATAGGGTCATCTTGCCACTGTTATTATGCTAGCAGTTATTTGTCTTATTAAAGGCTAGCCGGCTATGTATTGCAGCAGTTAAGCGCAGATGCATTGTCAAGCATTTTGTGGCAGTTAAGTACACATTGCATTGTCAAGCATCAGCCTTAAATGTGCAACGACAGGAACCAAAAGTGACATACTCTTACATTTCCCTGTAAGTCCGCCCAGGTCAGTGTCCTCTACTGTTATAACGTACCAGCTGCTAAACAGAGAAATGATGGGAGAAGACCTTTAAAGAAGTCTTTACCAATGCTGTGTGAGTCACTCCTCAGAAGAAATTAATTTCAAAGCTGTATGCAACATCCTAATAATTACATGAATATTTAAACATGCATTTCATTTGGAGCAGGCAAAGAAGAACAAACCTTGTCTCTGTTCCAGCATTCTACTGGAACTGGAATTGTCATAACTCCATTTCTGGATGCTGGACTTTTTTACCATTCCCTCTGGCAATGGCCGCCACTGACTCTAGATAGACAGTGTCTATCCAGGCACACCACCAGTTTGTCATCATCACAGATGGCACTAGAGCAGAAGGAATGAACGCTCACACAATTTCTAAGCAGTTAAAGTTTGTGTGTGTGTGTGTGTGTGTGTGTGTGTCTGTCTGTCTGTCTGTGTTTTCATGAATCTTTGTTTCTTTTTATGAATGACACTCTTGTGTAGAGCAGAATTTACTGGGATCAAACGAAGCGCTGTGTGTATGAGAACAGTATGTTTGTATAAGTGTGTGTATTAGTGTGTTTATGTGTCTGTGTGTCTATGTGACTTGAATGGACGGGAAACGCCCCAGACCTGGGCCAGAGACCTATGTCTCCCTGTCAGCAGTCTGACCCCAACCAGTCCATGTCCCACTGGTCTTCCAGAATGACCAGTTTACCTCTGAAAGGTGATTTTTTTTTCACATTAGTGCAGTGGGAGCCCACTCACGTTCATCCCCATGGTCATTGTCTGATTAACTTACACCACTACCTGAGCCTGCCATCGTCACTTAACCTACCTGAGCCCGGGGCCATCACTTAACCTCCTGTGTCAAACACGTCAGAATGTGTCCCTAAATGAACGTTTAAATGAGACGAGCTCTTTAAGAATGTGTGCCTTAATGAACTTTTAAATGAGATTCTTTCCTTCAGGAAAATTACATCATTTTCCCACCACATTTAATCATCCCAGGCTTTCCTTAAAAGCCACATCACAGCTCAGACTCGCAGGTTCCCTGCTTCCTTGACAAAAGCAACGATTGTATTTCAAGCATTTTCTTCAAAAACCTAAGATTATAATACCCTGTGTACATTTACATTAAAAGATTTCACCTGGCTCCATTTTTCTCCATCAGAGGAAGTAATAACTCTTTTCTTTTCTTTCTTTTTTTTCAGCAGTTAAAACACAAACCTGACTCTAGCTCCCTCCAGACTGAGAGCATGAGAGGACCTGTCTGGTCTGGGACAGCCAGTCAGACTCGTACAGTTTGTGAACACTTTTCTTTCCAATTTACCAAACCCCAGCTCATCAAAATGCTCTTTACATCAGACCACATACAGAGAAGCAACTCCATCATACCACTCAGATATCAGCTCAGGGACCTGTCACTAAATAACCCCATCACCCCTGATTAGCCCCCCACTGACTAACCCCTCCTCCCTGCACATAAAAATATGACAGAAAAAAAAGATTCAAACAAATCTGGAGGGGGCATATTGGTTCAGTTTTTGTCATCTAAACTTCCTTTGGCCTTCACTCAGCAGCCACGGGAGGATGAGAAGAGAGTTCGGTAAAAGGCAATCATTTTTTTTCACAGAGCTTAATGTATTGCATTACCCAGGCATGTCCACCTTTCCCCCCCAGGACTGTGTGTCTTACAGCTGCCTGCTGCCAGTGACAGCAGTCACGGTTAAATCTGAATCTCCATGATCAGTATTTCATTGCAACAGCATTAGTCTAAGCAATAGTTTATGACTGTTCACATTGCAGACACACACACACATACACACACACGCACACAGATATGTGATCTAACACAGCCTGTAGCACAGCCCACATATTGTGTGACGACACAGAGGCAAATGGAAAGGCTGTTTTAATTATTGACACAGCTGACTCTTTACCTATGGACATGGACTGCTGATCTGAGGGTTGGATTTTAAGCTCATCACAAACTCTAAATGTGTTTTCTGTCATGACCTGACACGTTCCAAAAGGACCCAGAGACATGTATGGGTGGGATGGTTAGGAAAGCTCAGTAATGTACCTAAGCTAAAACAATGGGCAAGAGGTCGCGAAAAGAAAATATTACTGATTACTCACTCACTCTCTCTCTCTCTCTCTCTCTCTCTCTCTATCTGTCCATCCATCTATCCATCTAGGTGTATGCACTAGGGTTTATCTGTGCTTTGGTTTAACTTTCCTTGAGTCTGGAGTATTTTCCTCTCTGCTGTCAGAGGTTTGGAATGATGATATGATGATCTGTAGAATTCCATTTGCCTCTGTCAGTGATATTTCTCACAGTTACCTCCTGACAGTCCAAATCGAACCCCTTTGTCCTCACTGTCTACCAGTGAAGTAGCAACACCTCAGCATCACCTCTACTACACCCTCCAACAGCAGCTCCACTCTACAACATCAGCATCGGAAAATCTCATCTGTTCTCTTCCCCAGCTAAATAAACATGTCATGATGTAGGTTTACAGACAGACAGTGTATGTCATGATGTGGGTTTACAGACAGACAGACAGACAGACAGTACATGTCATTATGTAGGTCTACAGACAGACAGTGTATGTCATGATGTAGGTCTACAGACAGACAGACAGTACATGTCATGATGAAGGTCTACAGACAGACAGATAGTTCATGTCATGATGTAGGTCTACAGACAGACAGTAAATGTTGTGATGTAGGTCTGCAGACAGACAGACAGTACATGTCATATGATGATGCAGGTCTGCAGACAGACAGTACATGTCATGTCATGATGTAGGTCAACAGACAGACAGCACAATCACAGTCCTGTCCCTCACTCACGGTATATGAGAAAGCAACTAAAAGCATAAAACATGTAGAGGGAGAGATAAGCACTTACATTTCAATTATAGAAAAAAAGCAATCAATCTCCTATGGTCGGTTTTGTCACAGATCAGTCAATCAAGCTAAGCATGTTACACAAGCTCTGTCACGTCCAATCACAGGTAGTCTCCCCGTCACCACAGCAACGAGCTTTACTATGAATAAGTCAACTTTTTTTCTCCCCAATTATTCTTCAGCAGGAGACTTATCAAAATGCCATAATAACCCAACCCCCTGTCTTTTTCTGAACCAATACACAACACAGACAAGATATCAAAATCACCTTCAGTGACAGTGTGTGTTTATCTTGCCAAAACAATGCAGATCAGTCAACATTTTCCTTCTTTATGTCACAAATTGACACAAAAGAGATATTCTACTGTTCTCTCCCTCCTTCTCTTTCCCTGTCTTCCACACACAAACATGTACAAATACACACACATACACACACACATGGGGAATGGCTGTCAGCTGAATGCCAAAGCCTTCAGTAGGGAGAGCCTCTTAGAAGAAACAAAGGTCAAAAGGTCACCAAGACAAGTCTGCTTTTCATGGCCAGTGGGCCACTAGGTATAGTTTATATGTATGTGTGTGTGTGTGTCCGTGTCTGTGTCTGTGTGTGTCTGCTTGTGTTTTTGGGTTTGAATAGGCCTGTGTGAGTGCATATATGATTTTATGTGGCATATGTGTGATTATGTTTATGCAAACTTAAATTAGTGCATTTTTCATTTGCATTCTTTCACTTGTCTTCAGTCGACGCATCTCCTCCTATGGGCCTCATGTCATCCAAGTGAGAAATATGTTTCAGCCAAGTCTTGTCAAAATTTCTCCTGTGGGTTTGTATGCGAGAGAGAGAGAGAGAGAGAGAGTTCCTAAGATACGCAACTGTAGTTCAGAAAGAAAGGCAGAGGTACAGCTAGCCACTCACCAGACACACAGCACCGTGTCCTCAGATCAGCTCACCTCCCTGTGTTTTCGGGCAGAAGTGGAGAGAGAGGAGAGGGAGTAGCAAGGATAACCTCCCCATCGTGTCTCTGGCCGCTCAACACCACTGACTCCATTTGAAACAGTGGATGGAGCACTCCAATCCAATCAGTAATCTGTGATCTGAGCAAGGACGGAGAGACAGAAATGCAGAGAGAGCTAGAGAGAGTGATTGAAACAGCAAAAGAGTTGAGAGGTGAAAGAGAGAGAGGCAGGGAGAAAAGAGGCAGACACAGAAAGAGGCAGAGAAAAAAGAGTGAGATGAAAAAGAGTGAGATGAAAAATAAAGGGGAAAGAAAGAGAGTCTGACGTCAGAGATACAGCTGAGAGTTGGTTTAAGGTGGAGAGACAGGTGAAGGTAGAGAGACAGGTGAAGATGAAGAGACATGTGAAGATGGGCAGATAGGTGAAGGTGAAGCAGTGTAAAGGCAGAGAGACAGGGATAGCAAGAGGACACAAATGGCCTTACTGCCCAACATGCCTGTCTGCTTGCCCATCCGTCTATCTGCCTGTCTGCATGTCTGCCCATCTGTCTGTAAGCCTGCCTCCCATCTGCTCGTCAACCTGTCTGCCCGTCTGCCCGTCTGCCTGTATGCCTGTCTGACTGTCTACCCATCTGCCTGTCTGCATGGCCATGTGCCTGTCTGCTTGTCTGCCTGTCTGCCCATCTGCCTGTCTGCCATCCTGCATGCCCGTCTGTCTGCCAGCCATGGAGCAACAGTGACATCTACAGGTGACATGTGGTACATGTGGTACTCAGTGTCACAGCCTTTTGATAGATGATGTCGCTCTCTGGGATGAATTATTAAAAGTGTCACACTCAAAAAAAAGTTCCTCCCATCTCTCCCAATGTCTGTCTCTTTCTCTCACACCACCATTCCCCAAAATTGTCTCTCTCTCATACACTGTCTCTTTTCTCCCTGCTTCTTTTTTTCTCCATAACACACTCTTCTGTTTCTGTTTCTAAGACACTCTCTCTGCCTCTGTGTTTTTCTTCTCTCCCTTTCTATCTGTGTGAGGGCATGTGTGTGTGTGTGTTATTTTGTCACATATTAAGCTAGAGAAATGTCAAAGCATATTTCCCCACTGCGTGCTATGCCGTGAAATGGACTTACAACAACATTCATGCATGAACTGATCTAAAATAGTAAGACCACTCATCTCAGCTCTAACTTTACTATTTTCATGAGATATTTTTGACTTTATTAAGCTTATACAGACTGAAAATTGTCATACTGGAGATCGACTGGATTGTTAATATCAGTCATTAGCACAGAGTTGCGAACTGTCCAAACAAGTGTATTCTGCTGCACCTCGGCAGTGTCATTTAGGCAGTTACCATGTTCACTGCATTAGAAACATTAAAGAGTGGTAAATACAGATCACCATAAGATTCCACTGGAACTTTTTCTCATGAGTCTGTGCGGAAAAGTTTGGGCTGTGAGTACACAGGTGGAGTGAAGAGAAAAACAGGTGGAGTGAAGAGAAGAAGAAGAAGAAGAAGAAGAGGAAACACTGCCTGTCGCTCAGACGGCCTGTGCAATCACAGCTCAGCTCACACCAGTGTGTGTTCCAGAAGAATAACATTGTTCTCTGTGCCAGTGGTTATGGACGGTGTGACTGCTGATCATAATTATAATACCTGGTCCTGGTTAAAGTCATGTTTAATTCTGATCAGCTCTATAGACCTATACACTCTTCATATCTACTGCTCTCACTGCACACACATTCTCTCTCTCTCTCTCTCTGTCCCTCTCTCTGTCTCTCTCTCTTTGTCCCTCTGCCTTCCCTGTCTCTGTGCTCTATTGTTTAATCTGACACATTGTTTTTTTCCGTTATGTTTTTTTTTTTTTTTAACCTGAGAAGTATGTATTTAAACTCTCTGTCTGTTAGGAGCTTTGCTTTGAGAGTTCCCGAGTTGCACTTTATCGTGTGTGTGTGCGCGTGTGATTATTGATTACTATGATTACTAATTATTGGGATTATTGATTATTGTGCGTGAACATCTACAATGGACTGGCAAATGAATGAATGAATGAATTATCGAATGTGTTTCTCATTTAGTGATAACATTTTTTCATCAATATCATTCATTGAGCATCACACAACATTTTTAATAGAGAATATGTTCAATATGAAATCACAGTTTGTTGTGTGAAGGCCAAAGCAAAGGTGTGTGGCAGAGGTAAAGAAACAACTGCACTATAAAAAAATGCTCAAGAGAAATGGGCAAATGTGCAAACATACATACATGCATACTTGCGTGTGTGTGTGTGTGTGTGTGTGTGTGTGTGTGTGTGTGTGTGTGTACTTGTACAGCTGTCCTTGTCAGGACCAGTTTGAGTTTTAGCCCTTGAAGATGTTTCGGGAAAGTGAGGACATTTTGGCCGGCCCTAACTTCTTCAAAGGGCTGTTTGAGGGTTAAGACTTGGTTTTAGGGTTCAGGTTAGAATTAGGTTCACGTTAGGGTTAGGGTAAGGGTTGGGGTTAGGCATTTAGTTGTAATGATGAAGGTTAGGGTGGACTAGGAAATGCCTTATGTCAATGAGTGTCCTCACAAAGCTAGAAGTACAAGTGTGTGTGTGTGTGTGTGTGCGTGTATGTGCGTGTGTATGTGTGTGACTGTGTGTGTGCGTGTGTATGTGTATGTGTGTGACTGTGTGTCTGCGTGTGTCTGCGTGTGTGTGTGTGTGTGTGTGTGTGTGTGTGTGTGTGTTTGTGTGTGTCGATGAGTCATTTAAAGTGCCAGAGTCCTGTCACTGCCCCAGTCTGAGACTGGAGGAGACAAGCCTTTCTGTCTGGCCTCAGACCAGTCACCTTCCGTCACTTCACATCGTCCCTCCCTCCCTCCCTCCCTCCCTCCTTTCCTTCTTTCCTTCTTTCTTTCTGTCTTTCTTGCTTGCATTCTTCTTATCCTCCATGTAAAGGAGGCAGATGAGTAAGGAGGACAGAGGAAAGATGTGTATGATGAATAACAGCTGGAATCACTGTCCATCTGTGAAAGAAACTTTCATTCCTCTAGTAAAGAAATTTCACTTTCTTCTTCTCCCAAAATTAAGACTGACTACAGGGACTTTGACTTCAATCAATTCGTCAATATTTCACGCGGAGCCTTTTTAAAAGACAGATGTCAAGTGAAAATTACACAGAGCCAGGAAAAAGAACATCTTTTGCCGTAGTGAAGTAATCAATCATTTATTCACTGTTCCAGCTTTCAAGTTGAGAGAGGCATTTACATGCATTGATCAGAAAGGAGGAGAAGAGTGCACACATGTAGGGTGAGATCCTGAAAACTTTGGCTTAAGGAGCTCTGCCCAGGCATCGTAAAATTCCCAACCCTCAAAGAGTCCACTGTTACAGTACAGCTCTGAAAGTCTAATCCAAAATCTTTTAAAAAATGAATTATACATATATAAACCGTATAACGAATAATATAAATTATATAATATAATTATATATGAACATTCAAACTAAAATATCAGTGTCCTTAGGCTGAATATAATTAAATTCAATCAATATTACTTCAAATTTGTATGCACAGAACCTTTTACAATGGGCACTGTCACAAAGGAGCTCTACAGGATACTCGGTCTGAGAGCCATGATAAACAAGACTAAAGCAACCGTAGCAAGGACAAAATCTCTTTGGCTGATGTAGGAAGAGACTCTGAGATACCAAGACTCAGGAGGGGGAGCCCATCCTCCTTTGGCTGACACAGGGCTGTTAGAGGACAGTTAGAGTAAGAAGTGAAATGTTGAGAATGTTATGACAGAGAGAAGAGATGCCGTTTTGGAGCGTCACTTTGTGCACTGAGACAATGAGAAACAAAGTTTATCCACACCTCTAAGAGCTTTAAAATATGAGGCCGTAAATGAACTTCAGTCATTGCTGCATAACAGCTTCAGATTCTCTCCTTATTACAAAGTCTCTACCCTTCTCACCACCGGGTATTCCACCCAACACTGAGTAACATGGCCAAAAGTTGATCTGGTTGCATTATATTCAGTGTCTCTAGTAAACTTGTTGTTCTGTGCATTGCCATTAGTGTATTGGGTTATGTGGGTTATGAATGAATCATCGAGTGGTCATAATAAGGAGAGCTGTGTGCAGGACATCACACTCTCTCGCAGCTGCAGTGAGTGAGTGTATGCTCTCAGGATAAAGCATGCTACATGCTCTCATTATAAAAGCCTACAGAAAGAGGCAATTTCTGACAAGCACCTGTGAGATGAAAGGGCCCAGGCTTGGCAAGGCAAGCAGGGGAACGTGAAGAAGACGCAGAGGAGGAAGAAAATGAAATAGTAACATACTTGTGGTGAGCTCTTTAGGATGTCAGAGGAAACGGTTTGTTTGTTCATGTGTTCATATTTACATCTTTCTCATTGACCTGATTACACTTACAGCCCAAATCAGTCCTTGAGGACTGATTGGTCACCAAAAGGACTATTCATCCAAATCAAAGAACAGACCCAGCAAAACTCAGCACACAAACATTTCTTTTCACAAAAGAAATTAAGCTCTCCTGGGTGTAAAAACACTCGATTAAACACACACACACGCGCGCACACCCACACACACAATGATACTTTTCTCCTCACTTTGATAAGAAACCCACACGAACACACCCACATATGTACTAAGGTGTATAATATCCTGGGTTTATTAGGCACATTGATCTATGTCTGTCAAAGAGACATGCTTAACTCTTTCTCAGAGTGGATTACACAGCCACTACACTGATTGGCTGTCAGCTTTGAAGTTGTTTTTATGTTTGTGTGTGTGTGTTTTTCATCCTTTACATTTGCTCTGGTCAGACATATTTCCTTGGCGAGTCTTACACCTCAATAATCTCCAGCAGAAATTGACTCATGACACAAGGCCGAACTTGTCATGTTGGAGTTGGAGCTAATAAACGTTGAACAAAAGTTACTTTTACTGAAATTACTGCAACGCAGAGAAGAGAGAAGATTTCGGAGGAGACGGTGTGTACGACCATTGAACTGATTGATGCAGAAGGAGGAATGAGGGTGATGCTACCAAGTGAACCAATCACAGTTGTTGCAGTCTGCATCAGTGCGCATCGCAGCGACATGTAGTTACATTTCTAGGGAGGTGCGCATCAGGCTACAGCATAGGCTACGGCGTAGGGTACACGGCTACGCAGAGACCTACGGCGTAGATTCAACGCTGAAGTATAAATTGGCCTTCACTGGCGACAAGAGTCAGGTCTGAGAGACCAGGAGCCCTCCTAACAGGTCACTGGTTTCATTATGTGTGTCTAAAGCACCTTTGAGATATGGTGCTAAAGATGTTGTCTGATAATTGAGCTATTAAAAAAAAAGTTTAAATCTTCATAGGAATATGGAAATGATTCAGATATGAAACCTGGGGATCTCCAGTTTGATCTTACCAAAGCACTCACTCTTCTTTAATTAGTCCATCAGATCAGTACAGCTCTGAGCTCTCATGTATTTATATATATAGTGTTAGTTATCAAATTATCTGGCTTTAAATTTATAGTCTGAATTGTTTGCCTGATATTTTAAATTTTGCTACTGAAAAAAATCATGAAGTCGTCGTCACCATATATTGACAGTGTGCATGTTTCCGAGGTGCTTATTCCCACTTAGTACTGATACAATATTAAATAAGAATCTAGCATTGTTTTTGTTCACTTCCATTAAGGTGGAAAGATACGTTGACCTAGCAGCACTAAGAGCTTTTCTATAGCTCAGGAGGCTCTCCTTCCATGCTGTTCCTCCTTCCACTGTAATACTACCAATTTAATTTGGCACCATTAACATTCTAATTTTCAAATGGTAAGTTTTAAGGTGCATGTGTGATCATTATACCAAGGATGTAGTTTTTTCTCTCTAATTATTTTCCTTTGAAGTGGGGCCACATTATCTCAGGTGTTGTGGAACGTTGACTCTAAGGATTCAGTTGCCTGATCAAGTTCTGTGGGGTCTGACAGTGATCCAATCAAAGATGATAACTCTGGAAGATTATTGATAAAGTTCTGCGTAGTAGTTGACGTAAACGTACATTCATTACCATAGTGTGGCGAGGGGCATATATTATTACTAAAAAACATTTTGAATGAGATAACGATCTGAGTTTCAGATTGTGGAAATGTGACTATACTTTCTATATTTAATCCAAGTGTTAGTATAAGATCAAGGGTATGATCACCATTATGAGTGGGCCCTATGACTGTCTGATTCATCCCTACTGAATCTACAATGGACACGAATGCTGTTCTCAAAGGATCTTCTGGGTTATGAAACTGAATATTAAAGTCTTCGACAATTAGAGCTTTGTCTAAAGAAACAACGAGGTTTGAGATGAAATCTGCAAATTCACAAAGGAATTCAGAGTATGGCCCAGGAGGTCTATAAATAATAATTAGTGTGATAGACTGGGTAGACTTATTTACTTGAGTACATAAGTACATTTTTTGAGTATCTGTACTTTACTGTACTTTATCTGTACGTTTTTTTGGAAACATGACTTTTACTCCACTACATTTGAAAGACAAATATTGTACTTTTCACTCCACTACATTTCTACAATAGGGTGAGGAGCTCAGACACCCGCGAGGAGCTTGGAGTAGAGCCGCTGCTCCTCTGCATTGAAAGGAGCCAGTTGAGGTGGTTCCCAGGAGACCCAGGACACGTTGGGAGAATTATATTTCTCAGCTGGCCTGGGAACGCCTTGGGATCCCCCAGGAGGAGCTGGTGGATGTAGCCGGGGAAAGGGATGTCTGGGCCACCCTCCTCAGCCTACTACCACCGCGACCCGGTCCCGGATAAGCGGCAAAAAAAAAGAATGAATGGATGGATGGATACATTTTTACAAAGGTTCTCATTACTCATTACTTTGAAGCATAGCTTTAAAGTCAGCGGATGAATTTTCTTTTCTAAAATGTATGGGCCACATTGTGTTCGTCACAGGAGAAAAACCAATCACAGTAAACCACTCCAATGCTGTCAGTCAAGTGTGTGCGGCATTTTTTTTTTTTTAACAGTTGAACTTGGCGGTTTTACTGATGGCTTCTACTACGCCAGATAAAGATGATAAAGACAAAGGTCCCCTACCAGAACAACCATGGTCATCTCTTGAGTCCATGTTTGAGATTTTCTAAATCAACTGGTTTTCATACTAACTGCTTCCCATACGCATTCGCGCACTGTGTTTGCCTGCCTTCTCTCATAGGTGGCTGTGATGGAGTGCTCACTGCTCATTTACAATCATATTCGCCACAGTAGATATGAGATGCGTCTTGACAATTGCGATTAATATGTTTGTGAATGTGTGACAAATCTGGTGACAGAGGCAGACCACAACTGTTGCTGTTAGCACAGTGTGTGAACACGTACGGAAACCAGTTAGCTTGAAAACCATTTGGGACATAACATCAGGTCTTGTGTGAATCCACTGCTGATGCATGCTAATAGTTAGCTAGCAAAAATGTTGAGGTTAATGTTACTGACAAAAGTCTTTTCAGAAATATATGTTTTAATCTTGTCAGATAAACACAGTACTATTAGTAAGGGTACACGAGGGCATTGGATTCACGTTGGAATCGGTCCCAATAAGATGAGGGGGGCGGGAATCAAGCGGTGACGAGGGTCATCAAGCTGTTTCACATTTCAGGCAATACTATGTAGTAGAAGTAAAATTAACCTAGCCTACAACATTATGATGTATTTATCCTTTTAAGGACAATCTGAGTTAACCTAGGGCCTATTTAACTGAAGCTATACACTGTCTTTCATAGAGGGAGCATTCGATTCAACTGTGTTTCTATAGGCTTTGTCACATATTCGACAAGTGTCACAACCTGCACCGCCATTTTGGACTTTTAGTTTGCTATGTCTTTGTACTCTTGCTATGTCTGTCTCCGCCCCTCACCTGTTCCTGTTTGTCTAATTATTAACCTTGTTAATTTCTACCAATCCTGTGTTGCCCTGTTTAGTTCTCCCTCTATTTAAGTCCTAGTGTTTGCCTTGTCCATTGTCTATCGTTGTTTGTGTTTTTAGCACACTGTTACGCTGCACCTTTTTGTTATTGGTTTTTTGTTCCTGTTCCACACCTGTATTTTCATCTTCAGTTTACTAGTAAAGTCCTCCTTTTTTCACCGTCATCATCGTGTCTTTGCACTTGGGTCCTGCACCACACCACCAGCGTGACAGAGTGCTAAAAACACAAACAACGATAGACAATGGACAAGGCAAACACTAGGACTTAAATAGAGGGAGAACTAAACAGGGCAACACAGGATTGGTAGAAATTAACAAGGTTAATAATTAGACAAACAGGAACAGGTGAGGGGCGGAGACAGACACAGCAAGAGCACAAAGACATAGCAAACTAAAAGTCCAAAATGGCGGTGCAGGTTGTGACAGAGCCCCCCCCCTATAGGGGCGGCTCCCAGACGGCCCAAAAGAAAAAGTCCAGAACAGACCGGGTGGGTGGGGGGGGCGCACAGAGGGAAGACCGAAGGTGCTGCTGATGGGTCCCCTCTGCAGCAGAGCAGGTGAGAGGTTGGCTGGATCGGACACCGGAGCGGGCTTTCCAAACTGGGCAGAAGAACAGGAACGGAGCAGACTCTTCAAACAGCCTCAACGTCGGCTAGAGGGCTGAGCTGGGTCGGGGAAAGGGCCTCGGGAACAGGACAGGGCGTCAGCACGGGGGCTGACCTGGACAGGGCGTCAGCACGGGGGCTGACCTGGACAGGGCGTCAGCACGGGGGCTGACCTGGACAGGGCGTCAGCACGGGGGCTGACCTGGACAGGGCGTCAGCACGGGAGCTGACCAGGACAGGGCAGGACAGCGCACCCTCCGTGGTGCGCCGGGCAGCGCATTCCTCGCGCTGGGCAGCGCACCCTCCATGGTGCGCCGGGCAGCGCATTCCTCGCGCTGGGCAGCACACCCTCCATGGAGCTTTCGGAGTCACTGCTTGAAGAGGGGGATTCAGGGTGGCAGAGACAGGAGACCCAGGAGCGGACACAGCCCTAGAGATGGTTGGGCCCAGCACCACAGTCCATGTGGTGCCTGGGTCTAGGGCTGGGAGCCCCCCCCAAAAAAATTCCCCCCCCGGGTTAGGGGCTGGAGAACCTACTGAGAGAGGGAGCCCCGCCGCACCCAGGTCAGGAGCTGGAGCCGTCTCTGCCTGGGAGACAGAAGTGTCTGCTGGGTCCTTGTTGGGTCTATCGTTCTGTCACGCTGGTGGTGTGGTGCAGGACCCAAGTGCAAAGACACGATGATGACGGTGAAAAAAGGAGGACTTTACTAGTAAACTGAAGATGAAAATACAGGTGTGGAACAGGAACAAAAAACCAATAACAAAAAGGTGCAGCGTAACAGTGTGCTAAAAACACAAACAACGATAGACAATGGACAAGGCAAACACTAGGACTTAAATAGAGGGAGAACTAAACAGGGCAACACAGGATTGGTAGAAATTAACAAGGTTAATAATTAGACAAACAGGAACAGGTGAGGGGCGGAGACAGACACAGCAAGAGTACAAAGACATAGCAAACTAAAAGTCCAAAATGGCGGTGCAGGTTGTGACAACAAGATTTTTATTCTACAAGTTCTACAAGCAAGTCAGTGCATTCAGTAGGTTGTTTCAGAGTCATTAGGCTCTGTAAATGCACTGTGGCAACAATACAACAATGTGTTGACATTAAAAAAAAAATGTACTTTTGAATACTTAAATATGTTTAAAAGCAAGTACTCCAGTACTTTAACTCAAGCAAAAATTTAACTGAACAACTTTACTTATATTGGAGTAATATTTGACCAGGAGTATCTATACTTTGACTCAAGTAATGGGGTTGAGTACTTTGTCCACCTCTGCACACAACACCAGTGCTCAGTGGCTAGTGGATCTGAGAGCAGACCATAGCACCCTCCCTGAACAAGATCCAGTAACCATTACAGTGGCAGAAATCCAAGAAAGACTCTCAGATATGAAGAACTGGACGGCGCCTGGCTGCACAGATGAACCAGCTGATAATGGATGGGACCCACCCTGAATGGCTAACCAAAGGCAGGACGGTCCTGATCCTGAAGGATCCCAAGAAGGGAGCAGTCCCATCCAACTACAGGCCGACAACCTGCTTCTGCACAACATGGAAGTTCCTGTCAGGCATCGTAGTGGATAAAATGAGTAGGCACATGGCTCAATACATGAGCGGGGCCAAGAAAGGTATCGGAAAGTACACCAGAGGAGCAAAACATAAGCTCCTGGTAGATAATACAGTCACTCGAGACTACAAGACCAGACAGACCAAGCTGTGCATCGCCTGGATTGAGTACAAGAGAGCCTACAACTCGATACCTCAAACATGGATCCTGGAGCTGTATAACATCAACAGGACACTAAGAGCCTTCATTAAGAACTCAATGGGGCTGTGGAAAATAACACTAGAGGCCAACTTCAAGCCAGTAGCACAAGTCGTCTTCAAGTGCAGCATCTACAGAGGAGATGCTTTGTCCCCACTGCTGTTCTGCATAGGCCTGAAGCCCTTCAGCGAGATCATCACAAAAAGTGGCTACGGCTACCAACTACGGAATGGAGCCATCAGTCACCTCCTCTACATGGATGACATCAAACTGTACCCCAGGAGTGAGCGAGACATCGACTCACAGATCCACACCACTTGGATCTACAGCAATGACACCAGCATGTCATTCAGGGTTGAGAAGTGTGGTCGGATGGTAACAAAGAGAGGAAGGGTAGTCAGAACTGAGGGGACTGTACTACCAGAGGGCAACATAGCAGATGTCAAGGAAAGCTACAAGTACCTTGGGATCCCACAAGCAAATGGGAATGATAAAGTGGTCACTAGGAAAGCAGCAACTGCCAAATACCTGCAGAGAGTAAGGCAGGTCCTGAGAAGTCAGCTGAATGGTAAAAACAAGGTCCGGGCGATCAACACCGTGCCGGTCATCAGATACCCCGCTGGAGTACTTACTTTCAATTGTAACTGCCCACGTGGTCGGCACCTATTGCACGCCTGTCTGGCCTAGGAGGGGTCTCCTCTCTCTGTGGTCCTCCTCAAGATTTCTCCCATTTTCCCATTCCCCTCTTGGGTTTTTGGGGAGTTTTTTCTTGCCCGCCATGAGGATTAAGTCAGGGGGTGCCGTCATATTTTGATTTGACTGTTGTGGCCTGTAAAGCCCTTTGAGACTGTAAACAGTGATATTGGGCTCTAAATAAACTTGAACTTGAACTTGAACTTGAGTAACAAGCTGGCCAAAGGAAGAGATAGAAGCCACTGACATCAACACAAGAAAGCTCCCTACAATGCATGAAGGATTTCACTCCAAATCCAGCATCCTGAGACTATACACTAAGCGGAACGAAGGAGGCCAAGGACTAGTGAGCGTAAGAGCCACTATCCAGGATGAGATGACAAAGATCCAAGACTACATCAGGAAGATGGCCCCAAGCGATGAAGTGCTTAGTGAATACCTCCGGCAGCAGAAAACTCTGAAGGAAGAAGAACAGGAGCAGGAACCATCATGGAAGGACAAGCCCCTGCACAGCATGTACCACCGTCAAATAGAGGAATTGGCATCGAGAAATCCTACCAATGGCTGGACAAGGCTGGATTGAAGGACAGCACAGAGGCACTGATCATGGCAGCACAGGAACAGGCCCTGAGTACAATATCAGTAGAGGCTGAGGTCTACCACATCAGGCAGGACCCCAGGTGCAGGCTGTGCAAAGACGCCCCTGAGACAATCCAGCACATAACAGCAGGGTGTAAAACACTAGCAGGCAGGGCGTACAAAGAACGCCATAACCAAGTGGTTGGCATAGTACACAGAAACATCTGTGCCGAGTATGAACTGGAAGTCCCATGGTCAAAATGGGAAGCACCCCCGAAGGTGGTGGACAACAACAGGGCTACGATCCCGTGGGACTGCCAGATACAGACTGACAAGCTGGTTATGGCTAATCAACCGGACATAGTAGTGGTGGACAAGCAGAAGAAGGAAGCCGTAGTGATAGAAATAGCAGTCCCAAGCAACAGCAACATCAGGAAGAAGGAACACGAGAAGCTTGAGAAATACCAGAAGAGCTAGAAAATATGTGGAAGGTGAAGGTAACAGTGGTCCCCATGGTAATCGGAACACTCGGAGCTGTGACTCCCAAACTGGGAGAGTGGCTACAGCAGTTCCCAAGAAGAACATCCAAGATCTCTGTCCAGAACAGTGCAGTCCTAGGAACAGCTCAGATACTGCGCAGGACCCTCAAGCTCCAGGGCTCTGGTAGAGAAAAGAAGACCGCCCACAGAGGCGAGGGGGGAATTTTTTTATATATATATATACACACGCTAACATGAGAGCTCAGAGCTGCACTGATCTGATGGCTTAATTAAAGAAGAGTGAGTGCTTTGGTAAGATCAAATTGGAGAGCCCCAGGTTTCATATATATATGAATATTCATATACATTTATATATACACATACTGTTGTTATCAGGTTTGCCATTAGTGCTTTGATTAGTGTACCCTGATCACATGAAGGCAAAGCTGAGCTGCAGTCTCATTGACCTCATATAACACACACATACACACACACAGTCTGTGCTGTGGCTGGTGCTGTAAATAAACTTTGATATTTGAATAGATCATTAACTTCTTTCTCTTTCTTCTCTTACCACCCTCAGTGTTCTTCAGTGCTTCTTTGATTCCCTGTTCTGTCTCTTCACAGAGGGAGACATTTTCATTATAGCTTTAAGCCAGGAGAAGTCAGCCTCACTCTTAGCCCCAGAGCACAGTGACATTTGCCACAGCTCAGGCTGAAGAAACACTTCAGTAAAAATATATCTGATTTAGTTTCATATGCTAGAAATTAGCATGACACCAGCACCTGTTTGGCAATGCATTGTCATGAAACTAGTGTTTAGAATAAATCTGTAAGACTCTGTGGTCCACACTCAGAGTCGCTTGTCTTTCTCTAGCACAGCTCTTGAGAATGTCATAAAGCCAAATGGGTGGTTTATATGTTATATCTTACTGATAACGTTCTGGCCCAACAACAGGAGCAAACAATTACCTGGTACTCATTTTTTCAGTCAGGTGCTTTACAGAGTAATGACATCTAGTGCAGCGTCTCCATCATGTTTCTGAACACAACTCACTTACAGAGCTGTGTAAAACAATGATCAGCATTAAGATCTGATTTTAACATCCTTACCTGACAATATCTGATGTAAATATTACAGCATGTGCAGGTTTGGTGTAGCATGGTTCTTACAGCATGCACAGGTTTGGTGTAGCATGGTTCTTACAGCCTGCACAGGTGAGGTGTAGCCAGGGTTGCCACCCGTCCCTTGTAACACGGGATAGTCCCGCATTGAATCAATAAGGGACATGATTTGTCCCATATTTTCGTACATGTGGTTTCATATATACACTAGGTCTTCAAAGTGCTGAGAATAACATAACATCAAGAAAAATCAAACCAGCATATAGGGGAAGTTTAATTTCTGTGGTGAGCTACAGACCAACAAGCTCTGCGTGTGTGTTAGATTGCATGTCAGCATCATCGTTTCCATTAGGTGTATTTCAGTGGTTGCCTTGTAGCAAAATAGCACCTTCAATCACTGTATTTTTTTTTTCCTTATTATTTCAATGATGTCTCAAGTCCCCCAGTGAAACGTAAGAGGCTGTCAAGATACTGGGCTGAGTGATCAGTGGGTCATCCCTTTCCCTGGTGACAAATATAAGGTAAAGGGGGCCAGATAAACCATGAGGGGCCAGATAAACCAGATTATGGTGTCTACCAAGCTATTATTAAATGTTCCTAACCATAATACATAATCATCATGTGTTATAACCTCAAATAAAGAGCTGAAAAAACAAGGGTTGTGATTATATTAACAGATCATTTTTAGATGGTCCTAGACACTTAGGAAAGGAGACGGTCTTCACACTGCTTATGCTTAATGGTTTCAACGTCAAGTTAGAGACTGCTAAAATCCTCGTAAATGACTAGCAATTGTAATTTTGACTAACAATTATAAATTTTAAAATAATTCATAACAGGAGAACACACACAGAAAATTGTTACTTAAAAAAGTCTACAACCTGCACATAAAATTTTCCAATCAAAAGCAGATATTAAAGTTCATGTTATGAATGGTTTGTGAATACCTTGTCTTGTAAAGGACTACTTCACACTCACTGTCCCATTTAGTAGCCTGAAAAATTGGCTTGGTGCTAAAATTTTTAATTTAATTAATTGAAATATCAGAAATTGTTTAATTTTTAATTTTACACCTTAATTCAGATAAGAGAGAAATATTGATATCACTGTCTCCACAGGTAGTGGCCATGGATGAGCTGACTCCACAGCCTTACAATGGTGTTATGTTTTGGGTTAGGAACAGTCCTGAAACCCCACAATCAGTTCTTATACCTCACAATAAGTTCTTATACCCTACAATCAGTTCTTATACCTCACAATAAGTTCTTACACCCCACAATCAGTTCTTATACCCCACAATCTGTTCTTACACCCCACAATCAGTTCTTATACCTCACAATCAGTTCGAAGCCCGCAATCACTTCTTATACCCACAATAAGTTCTTATACTTCACAGTCAGTTCTTATACCCCACAATCTGTTCTTGTACTTCACAGTCAGTTCTTATATTTCACAATCAGTTCTTATACCTCACAATCAGTTCTTATACCCAGCTTGCAGTTCTTATACCTCACAGTCAGTTCTTATACCCTACAATCAGTTCTTATGCTTCACAGTCAGTTCTTATATTTCACAATCAGTTCTTATACCTCACAATCAGTTCTTATACCCAGCAATCAGTTCTTATACCTCACAGTTAGTTCTCATACCTCACAATCAGTAGGCGCTTTCGCACCGGAGGAACTTTTCCATAGTTCTTAGAACTGTTGGAGAAAGTACCCCCTTTTTTGAGTGTTCGCACCACAGGAACTTAGAACGATTATAGTTCTTAGAACGCCGTTTTGAGGGGCCTTTTTAGCTCCTACTTCAGGGTAGGTACTTTCGCAGCGCAATAGGAACCTTGTGATGTAGGTGTACAGCCATTGGTCCAGACGCAGGCATAGATGATTGCAATCGCCATTTTTAAAGATCCGTGCAAAATATAAAGTCTTAGAACGTATTACATTTAGTTTTTGATATTCATATCTAAAATGTCTCAAAATGTCTGGAATTGTAGGAGGGGAAACATGGTTTTATGTTTTATTTTACCGGTATTTTATTTACCCCAACAATGACCATTTTTGCAATGTCCAATGTATATTTGTACATTGAAGAGGTAGCGTACACTCCGCTTCGGTAGGTGCTTGTGTGTCCGCTTGTGTGACTGTGATACGCATTTTAACCTAAAATAAGAATGTGTTTATCCAGCTTACGATTTGAGGGCTACAGCCGGGAAAAAGAAAAAAAAAAACACGATGCTGCGAGCAAGCGTCAGGCACAAGCGCTATGCTAGCACCCAAAAAGTACTGCCCATCGAGTCACTCACTGCTACTGCGGTGGTAAATGCATAAATGCAGGGGCACATATTTTTTTCCATTGGACTGGGTCTATCGCCATACAGTTTTATTTTTGTCAGTGAGAAGGCAATTATATGTTATCTAATGTGCACTCAATATTCCTGTCATTCAAATTCAATAAAACTCATTAATTGTGTATACTGTAGTCTAGTTTGTCGATTTCTTTTGCCTCAGTAATGGTATTTTTTTTTTCCCCTTTGGAGGTATTTAAAAGGTCTTATATTTCACAATCAGTTCTTATACCTCACAGTCACTTCTTATATCCACAATAAGTTCTTATACCTCACAGTCACTTCTTATACCTCACAATCACTTCTTATACCCCACAATCTGTTCTTATATCTCACAATAGGTTCTTATACCCCACAATCAATTCTTATACCTCACAATCAGTTCTTATACACCACAATCAGTTCTTATACCTCACAATCAGTTCTTATACTTCACAGTCAGTTCTTATATTTCACAATCAATTCTTATACCTCACAATCAGTTCTTATACCTCACAATAAGTTCTTATACTTCACAATCAGTTCTTATACCTCACAATCAGTTCTTATACTTCACAGTCAGTTCTTATATTTCACGATCAGTTCTTATACCCCACAATCAGTTCTTATACCCAGCTTGCAGTTCTTATACCTCACAGTTAGTTCTTATACCTCACAATCAGTTCTTATACCTCACAATCAGTTCTTATACCCTACAATAAGTTCTTATACCACACAATCAGTTCTTATATCTCACTCACACCACCTCCAATTTGGAGAAAATCAGAAGACTCCCCCGCCCCCTACTGTTGACCAGAGCCACTGACATCCAGATTAAGCTCTTAAAACAGGACAGATCCAATGACTTTGGCAAAGACGCTCACCAGCCATACCAGGTTACTGGGTAAGACATGATGCCAGAAAACAAAGGGTGTTCAGCACAACATGAGCTCTTATGATACTCTTATCTGAGAGTAACCACTGGAGTGAATGTACTGGACATCAGACACTGGTGCCTTCATGAGGCAGTACCAGTAGCCACGCAGTGGTAGATCAACCACAGAAATTCTAAAACTCAAAACTTATATCCACCACTGCAGTTAGTGTTGCACTGACAGTTTATGTTGTTGTATAGTTGCTCAGACAATTTCAAGTTGCCCAGTAATGAACCGACAGCAGGTTTGGTTGTGTTCAGAGTGAGCTGACAACTGTCTCCTGTAAGTCTCATTCCGGTAGTCTAACAGATAAACAGACTGAATCATCTGAGCTGATTTCTGAACTCTTGACGTCATGTCTCACATTTGAGTTTTTGTAAGAGAGGTTTATGATCTGTGGATCTGTCTGTAGAGTTATCATGGAGGAGATTTCATCAGAGTTACAGCCTGTTGCATCATGCCTCAGCTTTACATAAAGACTCACAGCCTCTGTGGTCCTCAACAAAGTACATCTCACTCTTTCTCCACACCCTAGTGTCTTGTCCCTAAACAGCCCCCTTGTGATTCCTCGCCTCTCAACATTATAGTTTTCTTCATTGACCTCTTCAGTAATATTCTCCTCCTGAATAAGTAAAACACAATCAAACGGTCCTGACTGGTTTTGGGTCAGAGACCTGAGTCTGCTGAAACACTCTGATTGGCCAACAATAAATGAGTGTAGAGCTATTCCCACAGGAGTTCCCCTGAGAGGATCCCCAGGGTATACCAGAGTAACTCTTTAATAATCTGTGGTCCATACAGAATGGTTCTATACTTATCATCCATGAAATATCTTTATTGTGACAATTAGCCCAGTGTAATTTATTCTGAAGATGTTCTGTGTACTTAACATGTACCTAACATGTTTCTCTGCCGTGCACTGGTGTTCACTGTGCCAATCATCATGTGACCTGGGCATAAGGTGAGCAGGAGCAGCGCCAAAACAGTTGTCTTTGTGTTATCCAGCCCGTTTCCAGTCTTCAGGAGTGGGGCAGAGGACACAGTATAAAAGTCTCTGAATGAGTCCACTGGTCATCTATTAAAGGAGGCTGAGTTTATGAGTACTGAGGTGAATGCAATATAATATAGATGAAGAATATCTGTGTAGTAACACGCTAGGGAGGAGTGAACTAAGCCGCAATTTAATTGAGCCATAACTCTGGAATACAAATATAAGAAGGCCTTGTGTTGAGCATAACTTTAAGACAAGTTATATCACACACTCAACGATTAAAGTAGCCTCTGGCTGCAGCTACCCCATCTCTGTAACAGACCTTTTCAGTAGGGCTGGGGTTCACTGAGGACGCCAGACAATATATAAATTAAAAAACATACTGTCCGAATGGGGTCCACAATAATCTAGGAAGAGGCTTCCATTTCCTCAAGCAATTCCCCAGTCTGTTTGTCCCACGGTCCAGGGAAAAGTCAGTTAAGAAACACACTTCTGGAAGAACTATAAAACCCACACTCAAGCCTGTACTTACCAAGCACTGTTGGTTGTATTAGCGCAAACAGACTGACTTCTGTTTCCCTCTGTTTCTTTGTGTGGGAATCCAATCTGATTTACAAAGTTTGGCCATCATTAATTAGAGGTGTAATGTCTACCACAGACAAAGAAAAGAGAGGCAAGTACAAACTCTTCACAGTGTTTTACTGCCTGCTGGGATTTTTGCAAAAGAGTCAGATCTCTACCACAGAAAACATATTACAAAAACATGTCATGAACAATACTGTGGATCAAATTCCAATGTCCTCTCAGGTGGATTCCACACCCTTAAATGTTCCAGAATCAGAAGTAACACACTGCACACAGAAATGTTGTTTGAAAGTCATCCTCTGGACTGGGACCACTTGTCAGGGTCTAAGGTCAGACATGTTCAGGCAGGTTTAGATTTACCATGGACTAGTAGAGACAGCACATCGTGTGTGTGTGTGTGTGTGTGTGTGTGTGTGTGTGAGACTGAGTGAGACTGTGTGTGACTGTGTGTTTGTGTGTGTGTGAGGGAGAGAGGGAGAGAGAGAGAGAGACAGAGACAGAAAGAGAGATGTGGAGGTAATACACCACACAGTTTGGACAGAATAAACTCATGAAGATTAATTGCATTGTTGGTTACATGTGGCCAGGGGGGCTTTCATCGCAAAGTCTAATAAACAAGTAATGAGGTGGCTCTGTGAATATTGGTACAAGAGTAAAAAATCTGAATTGTGCTCTATAATTAAATGGGCAGGTTTGTAGCTGCAGGGCAGATGCTTCAGCACAGTAATAAATAACAGCTTTTATCTGGGAATACACATACACACACACACACACACACACACACACACACACACACACACACATAAACACACACACACTTCGTGTGAAAATGAGAAGGCAAGGATGGAGAAGAGTATCCTGCCAAAAATCTGCAGGGGAAAGAGCACCTTTCTCTCACAGGGAGGCAGCAGAATGAGAAATTATGTGGTGTGTCTTTTCCTGTGCCTGCCAAAACATTGTGCATTCTGTTCAGACGTCTCTCCACTCAAGGCAAGTGAGCGTATAACGAGAGTGACACTGGCTTTTAATAAAAGAACTGAACAAGTAAGAGTCAGCCTGCAGAAAGTCACCCTCGCACTGCAGACACAGGCAAAGCAGGGACTGAGGAGACTGGAACTGAACCAGGATTTATAAACCAGATTCCAAAATACTTAATCCCCCTTACTCCACCACCACTTAAACCCTAACCCAGAAAAAGCACTGCCCTGGATTGTATTTTATCAGTGTAAAGAGTCACTCCCATAAGAGACAGGACACACAGAGAATTTGAATGAGGTTAGACTTTAACCACTGTTCTGCACAGGAGAGAGAGAGAGAGTAGCTGATTGTTACTGGCCAGGGCTTTGAGACTGACAGCCACATTACCAATGAGGATGATTTTGAAGCTTAAACAAACATATCAAAACTTTAAGCATCCAATCCAAGACACACACAAAGGGATGTCAGAAAAAATATAAAGCTGTCTAGAAAATGTACACCAGATTTTTTACTCCTGTTAGAAAAAAGGGCAGCGTCCACAGAAAACAGGTGATGGATACTGACATGAAAAATGAATTGATTTTTAATTGATACTTGTCTTCAGATTAAGTACATAACACGCGATAGCATGAGCAGTTGTGATTTTAAGGTGAATGTGACCTTGAAAGACAAAAGTCAAAATGAATAGTGCAGCAAAACTTTCGGGTAATCAGGCTGAGGAGTAATCTGTGATTTTAAGACAGGTGCTTTGTCCCGGTTACTCACATCATAAGAAATTGTCTCAGGAAATGATATCATCGTGCTGTCAGGGTCTAGGGAAAAACACTGGACTGAGCCCATCCACTGCCTTTTCCCTTCAATTCACTCCCTCTACAACAACCTCTGTAGACTGTATTATTTTTTTCCACATTCTCCCTCAGAGCACATTCCACTCAAATTACATCTAAAAATAATTAAGAGAGCATGTGTCAGTTAGGTTAACCAAAGAGGGTAACCATTCAGTGCAGTTCTCCCGGGCTCTGAGAGAAGTGCTCATAGAATAGAAACAGCAAAAGAAACATGAACTACAAGCTACAGTCACAGTGACATACTACAAACCCATCATATTTACAGACTACAAACCCATCACATTTACAAACTACAAACCCATCACATCAACAAACTACAAACCCATCACATTTACAGACCATAAGCCCATCACATTTACAAATTAAAAGCCCATCACACTTACAGACTTCAAACCCATCACATTCTCCAACTCAAATACCATCACATCTACAAACTACAAGCCCATCTCATTTACAGACTACAAACCCATCACATCAACAAACTACAAACCCATCACATTTGCAGACTACAAACCCATCACATTCACAGACTACAAACCCATCACATTTACAAACTACAAACCCATCACATCTGCACACTACAAACCCATCACATTTACAGACTATGAACCCATCACATTTACAGACTATGAACCTGTCACAATCACAGAGACCTAGTACCTTCAAACCAAATAACAAAGGCCTCTAAATTATAGAAAAACTATAGAGTAGATAATAGAAAATGTATGTATGTTTGTTTGTTTGTTGAAGTTAGTGCTCTTGAAGTTTGAAGCTGCCCTATAATGACTTTGTCACACCCTGTCCCTTTCTGTCCCTCTTGGTCCCTCTGTTTCTCTAGTTCCTCTTGTTTTTTCCCCCCTCTAGTGGTCAGTTGTGGTTTAAGCCTTTATTTACTTCCTGATTCTTTGGTTCATTCCTGTTTGAGTTCTGTTAGTTTAGCCCCGTTCATTCACCCCACCTACTTTCAGTTAGTTTCCCTCATTTAGCTGTGTAAAAATGTTGAATCCCATGTCATGTTGGTTTTTTGGTTTTTTGGTGTGTCAATGTGCATAGCTTCAATAGCCCACGAGAATTTATCATGATTTTTTTTTTTTACTTTTTTCGAGGTGGGGGGGGGGGGGGGGGGGTGTGCGTGTGGAGTCGTTTCAGCGTTCAGCAGAAAGAACAGGAGGAGAGTGACTCCCAGACACCAGTATTTAACAGAAATTACCACTTAACACACAAAGGGTTTTAACTCAGTGTGTTAGCAGGAAATCCTAGTTCAATCTGTAGTAAAGAAACACTTTTTGTTTTTGTGAAGTGGATAATGTTCAGATCTGTTCATCTTAGTGTTTGTAGCTTGTGTGAAAAACAAATTAAAGCATCTCTGTAATAGATACTGCACTGTGCTCACAGCTTTCAGACACAGGCTGATTTCACCAGCCTCAAAGGGCAGGTAAAACGTCAGTGTTCAACAGATTCAGATTAGGACAAGTTCATCTCTTAATTATATGTCACTCATATCACTAACTTAACACACATCCTGACATTAACCATCAGTAACTTAGCACACACCCTAAAATCACCAACTTAACACACACGTTAACAGTGACCGTAACTAACTTTACACTCATCCTAACATTAACAAACATTAACGAAACATTAATGTCACTGACTTAACACACACCAAACATTAACATTTACTAGCTTAACACTAGTCCTAACATTAACCATCACAAATGTATTTATACTAATAAATAATTTATACACCAATGTTTTTTATGCGGTTTTTACAGCATTTATAACAAAACGATATCCTTGAGATCAGGTTTAAAATGAAAATAAAATAGCACCCTCCAATGGACAGAGAAGGGGGTCTTAGCCGTGTCAAATAACAATATTTTCCAACAAATATGTCAAATATTAATGTTTTTCCACAGAAGAATATTTGATGTCTGCTTTATGAGACAAGATAAGCTAAAGTTAGATTATCAAGATTGTGCATAAAGTGTACTTGAATGCTTCATTGCAAAAACATAATTAAAGAATGGTAAACATTTTTAAATGCTTAATTACTTAGTTAAAATATGCAGGCGAGGGATCATATCGCATAATGTTCTGTCTGTGCTAAATTGTGCATATTTGGACAGAAAGCATGTCATTGACTTTCCAGAGCTTCACTAAACAAAATTAACCTTCCTAATTAAATTTGAAAGATTCACAAACGAACTTCCAGCCCTTGTAAATATTGGAAGGTTTTCAATTAGATGGAGTAAGAAATGATGGGGTAGGAAAAACACTTCTTTAGCTGAGTGAGATTCACTCACATCATGTCAGTTTGTTAACCATATGGCTGTGTCTCATTGAAAACATATAGATGGGTCATAAATAATGAGAGGAGAGGGCAGGTGCTGATTACAAATGTTCTCATTACATTCTAAATATCATAATCTGTCACTGCTGTCAAAGGGTATTTGCTGTATCAGAGATTTGCTCCTGGGATCAGTTAAAGTAGTTCTGTTTGACACCAGTGAGCAGTCTCACCTCCGCTCGCCTTTAGCATAGCACACATACATCTAATCATAGATTGAGTGAAAACAGCGCATCACATCAACCCTTCAGCAAATCCCGTTGTGTCAGGTTCTGCCTCTCTCTCTCTCTCTCTCTCTCTCTCTCTCTCTCTCATCTCTTTGACCTTCACTCACAAATACCAACACGTCAGCACACACACACACACACACATACACACACACAAAAGAAAATACAAACATCACGTTAAACTGGCCTGTGGTTCAGTGTTTTGACGTGTCCTTAAATAGCTCAGTGTCAGGTGTGTTTGACTGCAGTGGTGAGCAGTGGTTTGGTGAGGCCACTGAGTGGTCATGTCCTGGATTCCTTCCTCTCACTCCCATTCATCAACAAAGGGTCAGATATCAGCCTCAGTCTACATCCTGTACCTCACATGCGCTGAATGGATGTGTGCCTCAGTTTGCATATGTGTGCCCATGTGTGAGATTAAGGGCCAGCTAATTCTTGCTGTCCTAAATTCTGTGAATCTTGAATGGACTGAAGTAAAGCATGTCGCTGAATAAAGATGGAAATGTTTTTCATTTTCCAAGGCTATGCATTACAGCTCAGTCCAGCCAGCAGAGGGAGTCAGAGAGTACTCCCAGAGCTCACCAGTTTCGATAACCACATTATTAGTTTATTACTTTACCTGTTCCTTGTTTGCTTAGGAGTATTTAATTTTCTGGTCTGCTTAGTTTCTTTGCTTATTCTTTGACTTATCCCTGCTTAGAGCCTTTGCTTCTCACCTTGGTGTGCCTCTTTCTCTCTTTTTTGGTTTTTGTTTTGTTTTTGTTTTTCTGGGGAGTTTTTGTTATTGTTTTACTCTTCTTATAAAGTAGTTTGCCTTTACTTTACATTTACTATCTGAGCTGGCCAGTAGAGTGATTCTGCAACTGGACTCGGACTCGGACTCTAAGATGTCTTCAAGACATCTTCTCTCAACAAATTAATCAGTTCAGTGTTCATGACAACCAATTACAGCAATTGACTGGGATGGTCAAACAGCAAGCCAAGACTGTCAACAGCTGAACCAGACTGTCAACATATAACCAAGCCTGTCAACAGCTAAACAAGACTGTCAACAGCTAAACAAGATTGACAACATGTAACCGAGATTGTCAACAGCTAATCAAAGGGCTGTACTACAAAGCAAGGTAACTGGCTTATCCAGGTAGCGTCTTATTAAGTTAACTCATAGTAAGTAGTAAACCCCCTAAAAGAAGAGTGATATGGCTTCATTCTCCTTGCAGAACAAAGCCATAGGGCTCTTCTATTAGGATGTTTACTACTTACTTAAGTTCTGGTTAAGTTACCTTTACCTCGCTTCGTAGTACAGCCCTCAAGACTGTCAGTATGTAACCGAGACTGTCAACAGCTAACTGAGATTGTCAACAGCTAACCAAGAACATGTTGCCCTAAAAAATTCCTCAGGAAGCAGTCTTCACCTCTACCCGCCACTGCATCTTAGCCTGTCCTGGCTCAGTCCTCGTAAGAGCCCAAGACCCCAGCTCCTCAAAGGTGTGATGGTTCGGCTGGGAAATGTAAGGGGCTTTTTGGCCTGCTCTCTTATTTTTAAACTACAACCTTCATCATTTCAGTTAGAAAAGCCCAAGGTGGCCCATATCATATCCCTTCTCTTAGGACGTGCATTAGATTGGGCAACAGCAGCCTGGAACCGGCACTTACCAGTCTGCAGAGGTTTAAAGGCATTCACAGAATGTTTGATCATCCAGTGAGTGGTTGAGAGGCAGTGAGTGAGAAGACTGATGAAGTTGTGCAAGGGTTTCATGCTGTGGATGACAATGCGACTGAATTCTGAACCCCAGCTTATGAGATCAGCTGAGACTCTGAAGTATTATTTTCTGCTTTTTATCATGGTCTTGCAGAGTCCATTGAGGACAAGCTTGCTAGCAGAGCCTTGGATCTAACTTGGGAAAATCTCATCACCGTGGCCATCAGAATAGACAATTGGATCCAGGACCAAAGGAGGGAGGTAAACTCATCTCAGAACAATCAGCCTTTCTTTCCCTTTCCTCTACAATTCATGAACTCAAGTCAGCCTGGTAGGTAATCAGAATCTGAGGAGGAGCACACACACTTATCTCCTAAGAAATCTCTCAGGAAAGACGTTTGTGTTGTGGTGCATCTGGACACATAAGAATCAACTGCCCAAAGTTTGCAGCAAAAGGCAAAGTCTGTCAGGGACTGAGGGAGCCCTGATGAGCAGAGCTGTTCTCCATGCAAAGTTACCAACACATCTTTCATTACTTGCCACACTTACCTGGACTGATTCTGGAGAAAGAATTGTTTCATTGAATGCAGTCTATCCAGGTGCCACAGAACACTTTTTTGATTTGGACACAACTCAAAGACCACAAAGACTGCATCCCTTTCAAGGAGTGCTCCGTTCCTCTGAAGATTCACCTGAGAGGAAAGTAGCCACATTCAAACAAGACACTCTTGCTCAAACAAATGACACACAACCATGCAGAAGATGAGGGGGGGGGGCATTAGTGGAGCATCAGCACTTCACAAAATAAATAAAGAAAATTATTTTATAAAAATGCATGAATGTTGCAAGACTGGTGGCTGTGGAGGGCACAGGAGGAGCAGGGCCACACAGGGGGAGCAGCGCCAGGGACAGCAGGGCATGGAGACAAAGTCTGTCTGCCAACCTAGGGCAGGAGCCACATCCAGGCAGCAGGCACAGACATCAACCACTCACACAAACAGAAGAGAGCAGGTTAGTAACAGAAACTGACATGGTCAAGACAAAAGCAGAGGAGAGGGAGGAGAGTGAAAAGATGAGAGGTATCTAAGCCGGCAGAAACTAAGCTAAACTATGCCAGGAGAGACTACAGCAGAGACTGAGCCTCCCTGAATGGTCAGTTCGAAATTATACTATCCATATGATAAAGAGAACAAATGAGTCTTAAGTCTGGTTTTAAAGGCATGAAGAGAGTTAACCTCTTTGATTTCCTTAGGTAAGCTGTTCCAGAGAAAGGGCGCATGATAGGCAAATAATAAACTAGCCTCCTGAGAGCGCAGGGTGCGGGGGGGGGGGTCAGACTAGAGTGAGTAGAGCGAGAGACTAGAGTCAAAAATTTTGTGAGAGAATGCAGTTGTCGAAATTTAATGTAAGATTATTAACAAGATGCTTACGCACAGGGGGACCAATGACCAGCATAAGCAAGTATGTGCACATCCAACTTTTAATAGCACAGAGGCACACCCGAAGGTTAGCCAATTCAGAGTGGTCATTGTGCATGACTGGTAAGTAGATCTGAGTATCATCAGCATAAAAGTGGAAGCTAATGTTATAGCTACGAATAATATCTCTCAGAGGGAGCATGTAAATAGCGAATAGAAGAGGGCCAAGGACGGACCCCTGAGGGACACCATAGTTAAGCTCTCGGTACTCAGATATCACATTATTATAGTGGACACACTGCTTTCTCTCTGTGAGATAAGACTTAAACCAAGAGAGCACCAGGCCACAAAGCCAATTTGATTTTCCAGGCGCTTTAACAGTATGATGTGATCAACTGTGTCGAATGCTGCACTCAGATCAAGAAGGATAAGCATTGAGGTATCACCAGCATCCATGGCTAGTAAGAGATCGTTAGTCACTCTAGTTAGTGCGGTTTCAGTCGAATGAAAACACCTGAAGCCTGACTGAAACACTTCAAACAGGCTGTTGGAGGACATATGAGCAATGAGTTGATCAGCTACAATTTTTTCTAGTATTTTAGAAAGAAATGGGAGATTAGAGATTGGCCTATAATTATTTAAGGTTTCTGAGTCGAGGTTAGGTCTTTTAAGTAAAGGGCTAATAACGGCTGTTTTAAAAGCAGAGGGTAGAATGCCAGACTTAATCACATGTTTTAAAAGTTGAGGATTAAAGGGCAGAGGACTGTGAAAAGATCTGTGTAAAGTTTAGGAGGTTGGGTACCTCCAGTTTATTGGCACGTTTCGTTCTAATCTTCTACACACTTGTCTCAGCAGATGCGTATCGTTATTAAACTAGGGTGTTATATATTTACGCCTATTTTTAGCGTTAATGGTGCTACCATATCTAATGCATTACGGAAGGTACAGTTTATACTGTCCGTCAGATCATTCAAAGACCCTTGTTGATCATTGAAAGAGGTGAGGGCAGCGGGAAGCAGGTTAGCAAGCACGGCAGTGGTGGAAGCATTAATGCGGCGGCAGCTACTAACCACGGTGGAAACTACAGGAGGAGAAGGGAGCGTAACCTGGAAGGTAATGAGAAAATGGTCAGAAAAGGGCAGTGGAATAGGGAGATACAATCACATGAGGGATAGTTAGGCTGCGAGCTAGAATAAGATCTAAGGTGTTGCCATTGGAATATGTGGGTTCGTGGACATATTGGTTAAAGCCAAAAGTATCTAAAATAGATATGAATGCTTTATTAAGAGAATCAGAATTGTTACTGATGTGGATATTAAAATCCCACATTATAAGTATTTTATCCACTGTAGTTATAATATCAGAGATAAATTCAGAGAATTCATCTAGAAATTGACTATAGGGCCCAGGGGGCTGATAGAGCACTACTATAAAGAAAGATTAGGTAGTGCAGGATTGCTTCATGGAGCGCACCTCGAAGAAGGCAAAGTTTGGTACATTACAGATGTTGGGACAGAATTCAGTGTAATAAATTAGAGCTACATCCCCACCTTTCTTCGCTGCTCAAGTGACATGAGAAAAAGAATAGTTGGGGGGTGAGGCTTCATTTAGAGAGAAATGAACATCTGTCTTCAACCAAGTTTCACATAAACCCATCAAGTCAAGGCTAAGATCAGTGATCAGATCGCAGACCAGCAAGGCCTTATGGGAGAGCGATCTAATATTAATAAAACCTAACTTCAGGGTTATCGGGCTTACAACAACCAAATCGGAGGAGGGGGTCAGTTGAATTGGAACTAAGTTGTTGTGACATATGGGCTGTCTGACTTGAAGTGACCTGCGTGGGCATGAGAGTATGCTAATAGGAAAAGAGGGATGACCATAGTGTAGGTTATGTTGTGCAAACGAGGCAGAAAGAGGACCAGGAGACTTAAGGAGGGAGGTAGTCTCTGCAGAGGCCTCTCCACTAAATGAATAACTAGTCATATCAATCTTAATAAATTTTCTTAATAAATTTCTCTGATCCTAGACTGCCTGTGGTTGAGGAGTCATGACCTGCAGTCCTCTTGGCACACACGTTCCTTGGTACAGTGGGGGCCATCACGTGTTAACTTTTGTGTGTCATGTAATCTTCCAGCAGCACATTATCCAGTTCCAGCTGTAATACATTCCCTTAGTTCCAACTTACCAACTTCTGTTTATTCTGTTGACTTATCAGCAGGGGTGGACAGTAACGAAGTACATTTACTTGAGTACTGTACTTAAGTACATTTTTCAAGTATCTGTACTTTACTTGAATGTTATTTTTTTTGGAAACTTATGACTTTTACTCCACTACATTTGAAATACAAATATTGTACTTTTCACTCCACTACATTTCTATGAAGGTTCTAGTTACTCGTTACTTTAACGCATAGCTTTGAAGTCAGCGGACGAATTTTCTTTTCTAAAATGCGATAGGCCATATTGTGTTCGTCAGAGGGGAAAAACCAATCACAGTAAACTGCTCCAATGCTGTCAGTCAAGTGCGTGCTGCATTTTATTTAACAACTGAACTTGGCAGTTTTACTGATGGCTACTACAATGGAAGATAAAGATGATAAAGATAAAGGTTCCTCACCAGAGCAGCCATGGCCATATCTTAAGTCCATGTCTGGGATTTTTGAAATCAACTGGTTTCCAAACTAATTGCTTCCCATATGCGTTCGTGTGCTGTGTTCGCCTAACACTTACAATTATTTGCCACAGTAGATATGAGATGTGACTTGAAAATTGCGATTTATATGTTTGTGAATGTGTGACAAATCTGGTGACGGAGGCAAACCACAACTTCTACTGTTAACACAGTGTGTGAACATGTACAGAAACCAGTTGGCTTGAAAGCCATTTGGGGCATAACACCGGGTCCTGTGTGAATCTACTGCTGACGCATTCTAATAGTTAGCTAGCGAAAATGCCGAGTTAAGGTTACTGACAAAAATCCTTTCAGAAATATATGTTTTAATCTTGTCAGGTAAACACAGTAATATTTGTAAGGTCAGCGGATTCACGTAGGACCCGGTCCCAATAAGACGAGGGGGGCGGGAATCAAGCGGTGACGATGGTCATTCCTCTGTTTCACATTTCAGACAATGCTATGTAGTAGAAGTAAAATTAATCTAGCCTACAACATTATGATGTATTTATCCTTTTAAGGCCAATCTGAGTTAACCTAGTGCCTGTTTAACTGAGGCTATACACTGTCTTTTATAGAGGAAGCATTTGGTTCAACTGTGTTTCTATAGGCTTTGTAGCATATTCCACAAGCTTTTTACTCTACAGGTTTTACAAGCAAGTCAGTGCTGGTAGTGCTGGTTTCTTTTGTTGGACAGAAGGATGGTAGTCTCTGGCCATGCGTCGGTTACCATACACTCCATAAGATCACTATCAAGAATAGGCACCCATTTGCCTTAATGTCCACAGCTTTTGAACTATTGCAAAATTTGACCATATTCACAAAGTTGGCCCTGTCTGGTGCTTATAAATTAGTGGGAATCAAAGAAAGAGTAAGGGGCGAGGACAGTCTTTAGTACTCCAAATGGTCATTACAAATACTTCAGATGAATTCAGACAAGGTTAAGGCAATCACTGACTGGTTGGAGGGGGCTCGACGTCTGTTTGCAGTCTGCACAGATTGTAAAAATTTCACCTATAAAAGAGATACCAGAAGGTTAAATGCTCACTAGGCAAGATGGACGCATTTCTTTACCCGATATCATTATCTCTGATAGACCTGACAAAGTGTATGCTCTCTCTCAGCAACCTGATCCTTCCGATAATGAATAGGTTGCAGAGTTTATTCTCCCCAGATTGTGCATTGTGCCCCAGGACAATATTCCACTGAAGACACTGTTTGGGAAGCTCAGCATCTCCAGCCAGATCCAGGTGGGTCCACTCCAAACTTTCTGTTTATTCTGCAATCTGAATTAGCTCATAATTTACCATGAAGCACATCAGCTGAGACAGAATTTCTCTCTTTACATGTCAGTTTGGTTATCAGCCACAATTATTTTCATCCCAGGACTTGGAGGTCAGAGTTCCATTGGTGTAGAACTTCATGGCCCGATGTGAGATGTCCTTAGGCTGCATGGCTTTGTACATGTTTTAAGCCAGGTTCAGACTACACAACTAAAAATTCTAAAATCGCGGAACCGCTCAAATTATACAAAATCCTTTCTTGTAATCGAACGTCTTGTCGACATTGTGGTGCACACACTACACTACTGAGTGCAGACAACCGTTCACAAATTACAAGATTTGTCACCTGGGAGGGATCCCCGACAGAGTATTTTATCCCTATACTTACGAAACAACATGCAAGAAGTGAAAGCACGCGAAAGCCATGACGCTGTTTTGTAGCTGCTTCTGCCTCGTCTTCCTGGCTTCCTCTCGCACTCTCATTGGCTGTTGCTCATCACCGTTCTAGGGTCTTGCCGTAGACCACTCAAACTACAAGACCAGGTCCAATTTTGTGCCGATAATTTCAGACATGTTTGAAAATGTCGGGGCATCTGGGACAGCTCAAAGACTGGGTCAGAATGCGTCTCTGAACTGCTCAGACTTAGCAGTCATCAGTGATGGGCACATGCAGTGACTTGGCTATGACTGGGGTTTTATGTCTCCAATCTCAAAAATTTGTCTACAACTGGAAAATCAGAGCTAAAATTGTGCAGTCTGAACCTGGCTTTAGTCATCAGCGACAGGCAAATCCAAGATGAAAAAAATATCTATTTAGACCTGGACAAAGGGAGTGGCTCTCTGCTGAGGATTTGCCAGGGTAAAGCGCTTTGGGTTTTACTACGCAGATGGGTCACAGGACTTCTTCTGTAACTGGATTCTCACTCTAAGAGTCTCATTATCACACTATGCCCCAGTCCACAGGTCTGGTCTTTTCATCCAGATTTCCAAATCTGTCAAATGAAATTCTCTTTCTGATCAGACCAGTGAAATAATGTGGGTTAATTCTAATCTGCCATGGAAAACATCTCCCTCATTGTGTGTGTAATATTACAGATCTGTCAATCACATGAATCTCTAATCAGATTGGATGAGATCAAAAGTCACTGGATATTTTCAGCATGTTTAGTTGTAAAGATGTTATTGCTTGCAAAGTTCTCTGTGCTCTCCCTCTGTATGAATGACCTTTTTCCCTGTTCCACAGATTGACTCAGCAGGTTATGGAACTAGCCAGTGTTGTCTGTGACATTATCAGTGTCAAACACACAGCATGGCTACATAACAGAGGATGTTACCAAAGCTTGTATATCCCAGTGTATCTTTTGGAGCAACAACACAAAGTGTGAATCTTTTTCTCCTGTTTTCTCATTCTGTCTCACAGATGCGTGGACTCAGCGTCACAGGCTGTGTAAAGATAAAGAGATAGATCTGCCTCGTGTTCTGTGGGGGTTTTTTGTCTCTTTTATGGCAGTCACCCCCCAGGATTCCCATCTCTGGTTCCTAAGTGGGAGGGAGAGTCTATTCACCTTGATGATATGCTACATTGCTGAGGGAATGAAAAATGGAAGAAAAGAAAGGAGGAGGTAGTTTTTGTGGATATGGTCCTTGGGTGTAGGAAGATGAATTATAGTGACCTGAACTCGCTGAACAGCCAAGGACCAATGGAAACTGCTTGGCCAGAAATTTGGGTCAGACTTCAGCAGGGCCATTATGTTGAAAGCAGTCTTTGTGAGTGTTGAGCCTAAAATAGCCAGGTTATGAGTGTCACCAACTCCATGTAAAGGCAAAGCGGTTAAAATAGCACAATAACATGCGCACACAGCTCCTCAGGGATATTTTTCATGTTATTCCCCAAACTGAGTCTCACAAGAAAAGCTAAATTATCCACACAGGACTATCCCTTATTACCATACTATTCTTTTCTTTTCTTTTTTTTTTGGTTTTCGTTTTTCTATACTGCTGTGTCACCTTTCAATGTCAGGGCTTCCTTACCCACACCATTCTCCCACAAACACCACTCAATGGAATCTTCACAGTCAGTCCTTCTCTCATTCAGTCTCTCATGGCATTTGCTCCTCTCTAAGACACCTCTGAAACCTCCCCCCGTGGCTCCAATCACTCCCACTCCCACACCTCTCTCTCTCCCACCGCTGACCAATCAGTCGCAGGGCTCCAAGTGATGAAGGGTGAGATTAAGGAGGCAAGGGGAGCACCGGCGCTCCTCACAGGAGACTCTTTGTTCTTTACTCCCTTATCACTCACTGTCTCTGTGTAAAGGCTTTTCCTCTGAAAAACAGAGGATTTTACAGCACATTTGTCTTTTACTATTGACAGTGCTGCTTTTTCTCCCCTGTAACATTAATGCCAGCAATGACACAGAGAAATGCTATTGTCCTGGACAGTCATATGAATCACACATAGGAACCCTCCACTGAGCTGTGGTACTAATTAACATACTCAGAATTTCATATACACTATTACTGAGATGAATAAGGCCCAGAGTGTAATACAGCCATAAACGACTGGCTGATGAGACAGCTAATGATGTGTGCGTGTGTGTGTGTGTGTGTGTGTGTGTTTCTTTGGCAAGGGTTGAGAAGGGTAGTTCAGAGTTGTGTTTACAACTTTTAAGAAAAAAAATCCTGGAAAAAATTATTTGCTGCAGTCTTACTTTGTCTTCTCAATATATATAGTTCATTTCATTAAATCATTTATCCGAACTGTCCTTGAGTTTGATGGAGGTGAATAAATGATGAAAGAAGAGTGGAGCGCACTGCGGAGGAGGAAGAAGACAGGGTTTGACCTACATTCTATTAATCTGATGCCAAACAAATATCATCTAAGTGGGTGGAACATTGGTTTCTCCCAAGGTCATTCTGCTTAGAAGAAAAATTAATTTCTAGTGCACTCGTTGCAATTATATCATGTTGGTGGTTACTGATCATTCGTTCAGTCACAATGCCTGAGGCACCTGAGTTAACTGTACATCTTTGGGTTCACAATGACATCTCTGTTTTGACCCCCACTGTAACCCAACACAGAACACAATGACACTGATTCATGCAGAATGGACAGAGAACACATTCACTTACCTCTTTAAACTAAAGACAATAATAACTAATAACAATTCACTGAGTCTCAGCTCTGATAACTACATAAAGAGAGAGGGAGACAGAGACAGAGACAGGGAGAAACAGATCATTAATATGATATGATTTTTTTTCTTCCCCACTGCTTCAAGGTCATCAAAGTTAAAATGATATATGGAGCAGGTTGGAAGAGGAGCAAAGCCCCCTAAAATGTGAATGAATAGCCAAAAAAAACTTCAAACTGAAAATCCTGAGAAAAGCAGAGAAATGTCTTTGTGAGATGTGAGGAGCATTCTCTCAGGGCTGTCTCTTACATATGCATTCATTCTGCATAGTCCTCTCTCTGCCAGTTTGCAAATATAACGATGATATTCCTTGGCTTGAAAGGTGTCTTTAAAGGAGAGACACAGACTGCCTGTGTCTTCTTTTCCATAACGGTATGATGTCTTTAGAGACAGATGGGCTGGTTTGACCGGGAATGGTTTTGTTGGTCATAGAGCTAATGATGATGAGTCCACCTGCCCTGCAGTTTGGAAGCCAGAGAAATTTGTCAACAAAACTGCAATTTCACAAACAGACCAATCAGAAACTAAAGGCGTTCAGAATAATAAATGTCATTACGACCTCCAAACACACCTGGAGGTCTTGACAACAGCTTCAGAGTAGTCTTGCCTGTGTCTTTGGTTTTTTTGGGTTTTTTTTTTTCTTTTTTTATTCATTGAGTATTTTCTTTGGATTACAGATAAGCTTTAAACACGGACTCAGTGGCCAGTTTGCTCTAGCCCGACTCAGACCCACCTTCTGACTCTGAAGCGACTTGCTTTCCCCAGGTTTGTCCATGTCTTTCTAGGGAGAGGACTTTCATCATCAGCCTGGCAGATCTAATCAGGACTCTGCTTTATCCATTACCTGTGAATTCTTTCACTCTCTTCTCTGTCACATTTCTTCTCTTCTCTGTTCTTCTTGTTAAGAATGTGGCATATGGACAAGTGTTTTAGAGCATCATGCCTCATACCTGAGTGTTTCTGCCCTTTACCAGGCTGTCCTCCTCTGCCTGCCTGTTCACAAGCCTGGGAAAGACAGGAGGAACTAGGACACAACTGCCTACATTAAAATTATGTTATGTGTGTCTCAGTGTCACGCTGGTGGTGTGGTGCAGGAACCAAGTGCAAGACACGATGATGGAGGTGACAAAACGGAGGACTTTACTGACAAAATAAAGATGAAAATACAAGTGCAAAACAGGAACAAAAACCAATAACAAAAGGTGCAGCATAACAGAGTGCAAAATACACAAACAACGATAGACAAAGGACAAGGCAAACACTAGGGCTTAAATAGAGGGAGAACTAAACAGGGCAAAACAGGATTGGTTGAAATTAACGAGGTTAATAATGAGACAAACAGGAACAGGTGAGGGGCAGAGACAGACAGAACAAGAGCACAAAGACCGAACAAAACAAAATGGAGGTGCAGGCCGTGAAACTCAGGTGTGGTAGAATAGCAATCTTTTCCATTCAGTCCTCAATTCTGTGACAGACTTCTGAAATTAATTTTGTCACATGCAAAACCTTGACATCTAAGTAATTAAGGTTTTATTGTAATTAATTAAAGTGCATAACAAGCTCCAATTAGGTTTACTATGATCTCAAATGATGAAAACATTATACTGAATATCTAAACATTATACTGAACATGTAATCACTATTTAGACTTTGTATGCATCATGGAGTATATCAGTTCACTCATCACAGTCCATATTGTTTTCACTTGCTCAGAGATCTTCTTAATATCCCTCTATCATATTATTTAAACTAATTTGTATATTAGTTTTTCTGTTTTTCATTACATGGTGATCAGATATATGCCTACAGTTCTCACAGGGCATTCTCACAGTGAGACACACAAGGTCAAAATCAGCATTTCTTTTCCTCGCCTTTTTTTTTTTTAAACGATACATCTGCTTATAACTCTTATCACTTGTAACTACACGGTGCTCAGTCCCCCTCTCATCTCCATACCAGGCCAGCTTTTAATTGCTTGCTGACCTCATGTGCATCTGCTCCAGCAGAGTGGATAATTGGTGGTGTGATGTGCCAATTAGCGAAGCTGAAACTTCTTTGCAAAACACCCAAACCTTCCTCACTTAATCCAGCAGACATACCACGTCTACCTCTTAGACTCTCCTTAAAAATCAGCCTCCAGAGCGGTGAGGAAAGCACTGGGCTTGTGAAGTGAAAGAAGAACTTTCTCTCCACATTTTCACTCTTCTCAAAGTCATGCTGGAGGTGAATAAGCATTCTCCAGTGTGATACGTGTGATTTGAAAATAGACAAGTATTTTTATTGTCACACAAACTAGACCTATTGTTGTTGACTAAGATATAGTTTACAGGAAAGAGTAACAACAAAAGTATCTCTCTCCTTATTTCACTATGTGTTGCAGGAGGAGACAGTCACAGCACTGAGCAGTCACACATGCACACACACACACACACACCCTCAGAGCATAGTCATGCCATAGCATGTGGTGTTTCACATGTACCCTGGCTCCAAACACCTTTTTTCATGGTGCTTGTTTTTTTTTGTTTGGTTGGTTGTTTTTGTTTTTCAAATTGTAGTCTCTGTTCCTCATACTTGTTTAGATCCAAAATGACACTCTTTGGAAAAAAAATCCATTGTGTCATCACCTCATTCCCTCTCTCTTGCTCCATTTTACTTATTCTCAGTCTCACACAGAGCCAGTAAGTAAGTGTAGTACAAACTCACTGTAAGCTTTCTCTGACGCTCTGTCTCCTTAAAAAATGCCAGCCTGAAGGCTTCTCATAGTTTGGCTTTTTCACTCCATTTTACACCAAAAATCCCATTTGCACCAAATCACAGACAAAAGTTTACTCACAGGGGAGCGAACAGCACCCTGCCAAATCTGACTGGCCCCGCTACATATTATATCGCCCATCCCTCACACTCTCCCCTCAGCACACTCCCACTAATCTCAAATGAAAGTGTTATGTTTGCATTCTAAATCCTGCAGCTTTGGAATATGAAACGTGGTGGAAAAAATGGTGACGTTTAGAGAGAGAGAAATGCAAGGATTTCACCACACACTCCTGACTGTGTATTTTTCTTTTCTTTTTTTTTCGTTTTTTTTTTTTTTTTTGGAGAGGAGAGAGGAACACAATTCATTTGCAAAAGCTCCTTGTGAGTCACATGCTTGAGAAGAATTTCTTTTTTTTTTTTTCTCCCTTCAGATCTTGGCGTTATCCGTGCATAACCCCGTACAATGAGGCCGGCAGTACATTGTGTAATCCGAGTTTGTATTTCTCAAAGAAGCTATTAAATTACCTTGATGTTGCACAATGCAGCAAATTAGTCTTATTCAAATCCTCCTAACAAGATTATTCATCCTCTTTTCCATTTAACAAGCAGGAGTGAGCTTTTATTTCTCCAAAACGGAGAATCAGTGCAGCACTGGATTTACTTTTCATATGGAAAAAAGGCCATTAGATTTGTCTTTTCGCAAAGGCAGGGGAGTAATGTAAAGGCCTGGATCCATTTTTAGCCTTTTTCTATGGCTGGCTTATACCTCAGCTAAAGTAAGAGGGGGAGAGAATAGAGGGAGAAGGAGTTAGAGTGACAGAAAGAATACGACAGAGGGGAAAAGAATAAATATGAGGAGACTTTAAGATGGCAAATAAGGTAAGAAGGGATGAAAAAAGAAAGCAAAAGATAAGTCACGGTGAGTAGATAGAAAATCACAGAGTGAGAGAAGATGGGAGAAGAAAGGGGCGAATGAAATGGTGAAATGGAGTAAAGATGAAGGAGAAGATATTTGGTGATGGAAAAGCGTTAAAGAGAAAAGGAAAAGAAAAGACATGCATGCAGGGCAGAGTGCAGGGTAGGGCAGTGCCCAGAAAGCTATGGTGTAATTAAAAAATAGAATAGAGCTGAATTTGAAGGACATTCAAAATGAAAAGATGAATTACATAAGGGCGATATAAAATATGAAAGAAGTGGTCGTCAGAAAAGTGCGAGGATTCAGAGGAAAAGAGAATTTGAGAAGGAGGTTGAAGGCCAAGCAGATCATAACCGAGACAGACCAGGGTAGTGAGTAGATATACAAGGAAAGATGAATGACGGTGAAACAGAAAAGACTCGTGGAGAAAGAGGAGCAACACAAGGAAGAAGAAGAGGGGATAAAATGGAGGAGAAGATAGGAGTGGCTTTGTCCATAGGTTCCTTCGGCAGTGACAGTCATGCATTCCTTAGAGTCCCACGGCAGTGACAGTCATGCATTCCTTAGAGTCCCACGGCAGTGACAGTCATGCGTTCCTTAGAGTCCCACGGCAGTGACAGTCATGCGTTCCTTAGAGTCCCACGGCAGTGACAGTCATGCATTCCTTAGAGTCCCACGGCAGTGACAGTCATGCATTCCTTAGAGTCCCACGGCAGTGACAGTCATGCATTCCTTAGAGTCCCATGGCAGTGACAGTCATGCGTTCCTTAGAGTCCCACGGCAGTGACAGTCATGCATTCCTTAGAGTCCCACGGCAGTGACAGTCATGCGTTCCTTAGAGTCCCACGGCAGTGACAGTCATGCGTTTCTTAGAGTCCCACGGCAGTGACAGTCATGCGTTCCTTAGAGTCCCATGGCTGTGTGTGTATGTGTATTTGTGTGTGCGGGGGAGTGAGCAAGTGTGTGTGTGTGGGGGGCTATATGTGTAGTTGTGTGTGGGGGGGGGGGGGTGTTGAGCAAGTGTTTGTGTGTGTGTGTGTGTGTCTTTCTCTCCAAATGTCATTTATGGCTGTCTTTCTCTCCAAACGTCATCTATGGCTGTCTTTCTCTCCAGATGTCATCCATGGCTGTCTTCTTCTTCAAATGTCATCTATGACTGTCTTTCTCCCCAAACATCTATTCCAAGAGTCATCAGAGCATGTTGTCAATTCTGTCTGATGATAAATCATAAGAACAAATCAAGAAAAAAGAAAAGAAAAGGGTAGCTGATGCATTTCTCTATAATCTATACACAAAAATTATGATCGTTCTCCGACCTACGCATATATTAATCATTACAAAATGTTTAAAACTGATTTTAAATGTTGAGAGTGTTTGAGAGAAACAGGTCATGCCACCGCTTCAGAACATCTTGGTGTTCGACCACTAATTGTGTGTGCACAGATTTTCTTTTTCATATTTTTTCAAGGTGCACATCGTTAGAGAGCCCTTTTCACCGCCAATAACATACGCTTCAAAGGGAAGACCAAACTAGACCACTCTTCAAAGGTCTGGAAAGACTTCACATTCAGCCTTAATGACCTTCTGATGCAGCCAATAAACAACTGTGTCCACACGTACTAAGCCAAGAAAAAACTGTATCTAGCCTTAACTGTTTTCCCTTTTCTCTCCAATTTATTTCTCTCTCTCTCTCTCTCTCTCTCTCTCTCTCTCTCTCGCTCTCTCTCTTTCTCTGTCTCTCTCTCTCTGTGTGTGTGATAAAAGGCGTGTGTGTGTGTGTGTCTGTGTGTGTTGAGAAAAGAGTGGTGTGTTCACTGCACTCATTACCCTGGACTCTGGTCTTCGGTGCTGGAAATAATGGACTGATAATGGGGAGACACAGGGGCCCTTCAGAAGTACTGGGGTGATGACGACTCACCATCACTGTTTCCTGACGAGCCCCCGTATACCATTCAGAGGTTCTGAGACATGAGTGTTTGTTTGGCTGTTTCATCTCTCAATGAAGCCCACGGGCTCATTCTCGCTCTCACACCCTGCCTTTCTCTCAGTCTGTGCTGTCAGACCTCCACACCTCTGGGGGTCACTCTGGCTGCTCTGAAACAGAAGTGTTTGCCAATTAAAAGACAGAGGTAGCATGCTAATAAAGCACCAAAGGGTTCCTCTGAATCATTGCTGCAAATTATTGGCTTTTGGTGGGAAAAGATTGCGAGCTGTGCTTTACAGAGTGGTTGTGAAAGATAAGACAAATGAACTTGCTAATTAGAATTCTTTGTAAAGCCATGACAAAAGCTGTTTCTATATTTATCAGTTGCTCAGTGACCCTCCACCTTCTCTTCCCTAAAAAAACACTTCATAATCTGACTATTGTCCAAAGGCATAAATTTCCTTCCTTCAGTTAAAAACAGAGCATGACAGAGACAATCATCATTCACAACCCTAACGATTACAATTGATTCTCCTCAATACTTCAACAGGAATAGTTTGGTAGTTTGACAATAAATATTCTGATCAAAAACTGGACTGTGTTATGTGTTATGTGTTATACAACTGTTTATATGCTGAATATGTAACACAATGGTTTACACTAAACACACATCTAGTTAATGCTCTGCTTTTCATTAAAAACATCCTTCCAATAAACTGTTTTTGCAGAGTCTTTGTGTTTGTGTAATGACAAAGAGACAAAAAACAGTGTTGGTGAGGGGGGTGTGTAGGGATTATATGACTGTCTCTTAAAGAGATCCGGGGGGGAAAAAGAACACTGACTACAGAGAGCCCTGTATTGTGTTGATAAACAGCAAAGTCTGTTTGGAATAAAATGCATACATGTAAACATGTGACCTGGATTAGAGTTATCAGAACAAGACCAACATGAATGAAACTTTAGCTCAGTCAGGCTGAGATATGAATCATAAAAAGCTTAAATTTTGGAGAGAAACTGTGGGTATGAGTGATTACTAGCCCTGTCCACAGCTATCTTCTAACAGAGCATTTGGCTTTATTCTGCATGTGCTATGCTTCATTGTTTATACATGTCAGAAACAGCTCTATAAACAACTTTAGACTTTTAGTAGAGATGGTGAAAGATAGTTTATGTATGACACATTGAATTCCTCTAATCAGGAACAGGGTCAGATTTTGTGGCAGGGTTGGGTACTGTTGTCTGAACTATCGGTACTTGATTCTGAAATCTTTTATTCTTAATCAAAATAAATTACGTACTTGTTCTGTTGTATGAGATATCAGAATTCATACATTTTCTCAAAGGCATTATGAAGGTATATCCCGATACTGTAACTGTTTTGTCGTTGTTGCTGCTGCTACTGCTGCTGTTGTTGTTGTTGTTGTTGTTGTTGTAGTTTATAATAAAGAACAAATATTCATTTGAAGTAGAGAAAAGCTATGTGGAACCTGGTTATAACATTCAAACAGTCTTTTAGGTTAGTGAAAAGAATACTTGACAATACTCAAGTAACTAAGTAATAAGTAAAGGGCTATACATTTAAAACTCTTGCTGCCGTCTCCTGTCTGCGCTGCATTTATCATACATTTTCTTCATCTGGAGAAATTTCATTCTCAGCTCCTTTGGTGAGTCTTACTGATTGTGAGGTCTGAAACAGACAGGGGTTGGGTGATATTTCTCAAAATATGTCAGTGTTTGACAAGAAAGTTCCAGAAAATGCTTTGTTGCCCTTTGCTCAGACGGTGTTTTTGATTACTCGAACTGTTACGCAACACTTCCTTAGACAGTCCTTAACTATGTGCAAACTGTGCCTTATGCCTCTGTACTTTTTTCCTTTGCTATGTGAAGACTTTTTCCTTAGCCATGTGAAGACTTTTCTCCTTAGCCATGTGAAGACTTGTCCTCTTAGCTATGTGAAGACTTTTTCCTTAGCCATGTGAAGACTTTTCTCCTTAGTTATGTGAAGACTTTTCTCCTTAGTTATGTGAAGAGTTTTTTCCTTAGCTATGTGAAGGCTATGTTGAAGAGCTATAGAGCACACCTGACCCAGTCTGGAGACGTTTGGTGATACAATGCTGCGTCTGTTGGAGTGTCTTTAGACAGCACATCTTTCCTAACATTAATGCTAAAGCCCCCACTGCCTTGATCTCCAGAGACTGGCAGCCTGCAGAGGCAGTGATTTGGCAGTTTGCTCTGCACTGTTGTTTTATTAAGATAGTTAAATGAAAGTCTTTAAATGGTACGGGGTGTCTTTTCCTCTGCTGGTCCAGTGTCCACGTTGGTACCATGGCCATAAACAGGAGAGGCAGTAGAGTGGCATCCAAAACACATTGATCTGGTGTCCCAGAGCATAAAACTGGTGTGTACTGGCTATGTGAGTACTTATGTTGTCCTTGACAAGAGCATAAAAACGTAAGACAGTCTTTGACTACAGTTACCTGCTTGTGATGCTGTTGTTAGCCGCAGATTCAACTCAAACACCAAACACGAAACTCAACTGCTGCTTGACAAGAGACACTCTGACAAGTGTTTCTGTCCCCTTGATGGTTGTCCCTATTCATCTGCCATGTGCATTTGAAGCTTTTTTCTGTCTCCTAACATCTCTTTGTCTACCCCTCCCAAGCCCCCCCCTCTCCCCCTTTCTCTCTCTCTGCACTTGAACTTGCTGGGCTTTTGGGTGTCTGCTGAAAAGCTTGACTTTTCAGTCATACAGTAGGACTTTTAGAAGTCAGTGTGAGGCTGAGAGGTCTCTGGGGGCGTTAGACATCAGCATTAAGCCCACAGAATCTCCCCTCAAAGTTCTCTCACAGTCTCCAGGGGACCTTGGGCGGAGAGAGAAAAAAACAGCAAGAGAAGGGCCTGAAACAACCATGTTTTTTTTCTTTTGCTCTTTTCTTATGTTCTATCTCTACACAGAAGTACAGACACTAAAATGATCAAAGCATATGGAACGTCAAAACAGAGGGACCAGCTGGACATGTGTGGAATGCCTAATGAGATGGACCATACACTCCTTCTGTACATGCATACACTTAAATGGAGCCAATCTTCTCTTCTATTTATTTTCATTTATCTCATTTCTTTTCTTTTTTTCTTCTTGAAATCAGACAGTGAATGGTGTTTTGTTTGTCATTCAGTTTATAAATGCATCGTGCTGTGGTTGCTGAATGGACCACTGGAGCAGATGTAGGAGGCTGAGGATTCTGGCCAGGACCACCTCTCATATGCTTAGGTATTCTGTCAAGCTCTCTCAGTCTGAGCCTTTTAGCTCAGACACATGCATGTAGCCAACTGTTTCACAGGGTACACTGGGAATGCATATGGACTTGTGAGTAACTAGGTAACTTATTGATAGTTTGTCTGGGTATGTTACTGATTGGTGAGTAACTAGGTAACAAAGATTAGTCTGGTATCTCATAACTAGGTAACAGACTAACCTAGTAACTAGGTAACAGAAACATACCTGTGTAGGTATGTCATTGATTTGTGAGTAATTGTGTAACAGATTGATATTTTGTGCAAGTATGTTACTGATTTGTAATTGCATTTTTAGTAGAAGTCTCTTCCTGTATGGAGTATCAGTTCAGTTTAGCCTTATAGTGAGATGAGACATGAGCTGAAATAGATCATAGATAAGTAATGGGGGCCAAGCTCTCGTTTATCATAATCCAAACATTCCTTTATTTGATGTCGTCAAGAAGGTGGCACACCTCTTACATCTCCTCTAAGTTTGTGAAAAACAGACTTGCAGCAGCTGCATGGGAAATAAACTGTATGACTTCACAGTCATATGTGACCATGCAGATATGATCCAGTCCACAGACTAATCATGTGAGAGATTCTGGGGCATGACAGAAAGACATTAACAGAGGGATAATATATACTGTGTGACACTGCATCATATGGGCACTCTCAGTGCCTACCAAAAGGGCCTATTAATCTGAAATTACAGTCAGAGTTATGAATAAATTTGTCTCAAAGGTTGAGATTAATGAAGCATGATGTACAGACTTTTTGTTGTGACATTATGATCATAATTCACATTAAAATGTCATGTTTCATTAGTGGTCTAATGAACATTTTGCCTGTTTTATTAAAGTAGATGGAAAAGTTTTCCAAAGACAATCATCTGTGTCCTTGCTACCTCTGACATTGCTTAGCTTAGCTAAGCGTTTTTCTCAGGAGATGAGATGGAAAAGGGAGCATTTGAAGAGCAGTTTTTTCACTGTCATTTTTCCTGTCTTCCACCACTCACACAAATAAACAAAAGCCAGGACAAATAATTCACATTACAAAAAACAAAACAAAACAAAAATCATAAAAAGGTCATAGTGTCAGTACTTGTGTTGGACTCAGATGCAGACCAGCAGGTGAATGATCTTGAGAGGTTTATTGCAACAGGCAAAAGTCTTTCAATTCACTTGACTAAGAGCAGAATCCAAAATACCAGCAGAGTTCAAAAAAGGAGAGGCAGTCAGAGGCAGGCAAACAATCCAAACAGTAAGTAAAAGAGCAAAATCCAGGGACAGACAGAAGGTTCAAATCCGGTACAGAATAAGATGGGCAGCCAGACGAAGCAAAATCCAAAAGGCAGAAACAGTGTCAAAAAACAAGCAGGAGTCAAACGCGAGAAGCACAATCAGAGTATCAAAATGGCTTTAACGATACACAGAGAACAGTGGTACGAACTGACAAACAAAGGCTAGAACAGGGGGGTATTTCAGATAGCGGGTTTAGTGAAAACTCTGAGTTTGTTAACCCTGAGATGAAGGAAACTATGGGTTTTCCGTTTCAGAAAGCGAGGTAACTCAAACTCTGGCTCAGTTGCCGTGGTAATTGACTCTGTGAACCTAACCTGCTCGCTGGCAGGTTTTCTTCAACAAACCCTGAGTTTCTCCCTAGCTCCTCCGTCCGGCTGAACCTGAAGCATTTGTCAAACATGGCGTCTCCTTTCGTCGCTAACCCGATCGGTGTTGAAACCAAATTAATTCGCATAGCCTTACGTCGGGAGAGTATTTTGAGACCCCGATTAAATGTATTATCATTCCCTGATGACTACCTAATCGAGTGTTACCGTTTTTCATCACAATCTATCATTTATCCGAACAACTGCGGCCTACATCTCTAATATTACACACCGTGGACTTCTTGCTATCAGATCGAAGCAAATTCTTTGCTCTTCTTTTTTTTTTTTTGCGGACGGGAGTTTCCTTTATAACACTGGCAACGCCGAGTATATCGGGGAAACAACTGTTTGTAGAGCCGTAAAAAAGTATCCCTTGTACTTAAACGGCTACTGCACATTTTCCTAGTGTCAGCTGACCATCAAAGAGGAATTACACAGGATTTCAGGTGCGTGATGTAGAATCATTCAGTTAAAGGTAATGATATTTTAAATTATATCGGGTTCATGACATTCTGCTGCGACCTCAGACTGGGATCAGTCGTTAGTTTTTATGTTGCAGCGTTTCCCAGTGTCATGGGCTGCATCGATGGCACACAGATCCCCATCACTGTTCCTTCAGTTAATGAAGTTGACTATGTGAATAGGAAGTCTCTCCACAGCATTAATGTGCAGGTACACTGACTATTGTCTTACAATAACAAAAACTATACATCACAATATACTGCAACTAATATCTCATTCTCTGCACTGTCAAGATCATATGTGATGCAGTGCACTTGATCACAAATGTTGAAGCCAGTGGCCCAGCTCTGTGCATGATATACGAATGTATCATTAGTGTACCCTGAGCAACAGATTTGCACATGGTAAGTAAAGCTTTGCACAAATACCATTCCTTGTCTCCCTCTTAACACCCTGAAAATGTATCCACTATATAATTACAGGAGAGTTTGATGGCCACCTGCTTGGTGACACCCATGCCCGCCCTGTCTGTTGAGCCCTTACCCTGACCCTGAGCTGGGCCCCCAACAACGTTCCAGCGTGGCCCACTGCAGGACTAGAGCCTGGGTCGAGATGACAATAGGCATGCTCAAAGCCCGGCTCCAGTGTCTGCGTAAACTCAGGGTAACCCCAGAGACAGCGTGTGATATTATTTTGCAATGTGTTGTTCTCCATAATAATACTCCACAATTAGAGGAGAGCAGCACCCTGCCGCACAAATGAACGATCCTGAGGAAGACAGTCCCATCCACCCTGCAGATGTCCTGGATGGAGGAGCCGTCCGAGAGAATTTGCCAAAAACATTTCACAGGTTAAGATACCACCACCCACAGCAGTCAAATAAAGAAAAATCAGTCATATTTTATTTGGTCTTCTTTATTTTCTACAAATGCAACACTTACTATATTTAGATTGCTCCAACAATTAACAATTCACCTGTGACCATGTACCCACCTCTAACTGCTGTTTTAGCCATTTCTCCTTCATTCATAACTGAGAAAACATAAGGATGACATTAAATTCTACAGATCTACATGCAGAATTAACCTGGCATTTATTGAACATCTCACTGTGTCAGTCTGTGCTGTGGAGGTTGATGGACTCTCCTCCTGGTAATGCCCAGTCATGCTCTGTTAAAAAGGATAAGAACTTGTCATTCCTTCAATGTGCATCTTAAACTCAAAGTTCCACACAAGAATGTAAAATCATTTTAATAGGGAGAGAAATATCAGTAGCTACCATACATAATATTAATGTAAAACACAGTAGGCCTTTCTGAATCCCTCAGTGGCAGCAGACAACGTGTCTTCATCATCATCCTGTGATGAAGAGCTTTCTGTTTCAGTATACTTTAAACTACTATAATTGGCAAAATCTAGCCCAAATGTTAATCTGCTAAGCAGGATATTAGGCGAGAGGACATTTGTGTGTCTTAAAACAGCAGAGGTACAATCATGAGCCTATAGGCCTAAGCAAAATGTGTCTTACCTGTTTGAACTATGTTTATATATTTCTTTTTCAGCGGCTGCCAAGTGCGCTTTGTGCCCGTGGGATTGCTCCTAAAAGAAAATAGAATTTTATTCAATTACATTCCACCACTTCCACCTGTAATATTAAAAGAAAGTGTGCTTACATGAATAGACTTCTGCATTCAAACCTACGCATTGACTCGGGCAGCAATTCTCTCCCACGCCAATTATCTCGCCTTCGCCGATGCAGATGGGAACCGAACCAAACACCTTTTTGTTTTGAGGCGACAGCGCTACCCGCTGCGTCACCGTGCCGCCCCAGAATGTGCTCATACTCGCCATAAACACGTATCAGAATTTCTAACTGCAGCGGGGTGAAGTAAAATGACTTTTGTTTTCGCCGGTTGCCATGGTGAATCGTAGTATCGGAGCTCCATTGATGATGGCTTTTTATAATTCTCATGCACGCGCTTAACTCGGAGTTAACATCCTCAGAGTTGATCGAACCAACTCAGATCAGCTTTTCTGGAACCGAAAACTCAGAGTTTCCCATCTCAGGGTTCATCAACTCAGAGTTCAGGATTAAACTCAGAGTTTGTTAAACCCGCTTCCTGAAATACCCCCCAGGTAGGGTTTAATAGACAGACTAATACTCCAGACTAAAACTCCAATGGGCAACAGGTGAGCACAATGACACAATAAGTGAGGGGCGGGGCCAGAGCACATGGAAAACCAAAATAAACAGAAGCACATGACCAAAGAACAAAAACAAATGATAGCCAAAACCAGACATGACCAGCGGTTAACTTTTTGTACTCGGATACCAAGTAACTTAGACTAATGGAAGCGCTGTTTTTGTCAGGTATAGTTATGGTGATTTGATGGTGGTATTAGCATAGTGAACAAAGTGACTAAAAGCCTAAAGCAGAGATCAGATTTAGCATTTAGCATTTTAACATTTTCATAATAATGACTTCTAATTATGTCAGACATGGCCACAGAAATACGAAAATATGACATGCCAGGTCATTCAGTCAAACAAGCGCAGCTGTGGAAGTCAGAGACCAGTTATAAACTGGTTAATTCATGAGGAATGATATCTTGAATTAATTGAACTTATTAAATTTTTCAGTATTATTATGCTCATTAGTGTATATAATGTGAATACTCACCTGCACATGGTGGTTATCGCTAAAAAACCGTGGCCTAATGAGGCTTTGTTAGGAATATAACAGTGAATGCTGTACATATAACAGTGACTGTTATAAATATAACAGTGAAATGAACCTTTTGTCCGTGTCCCTGCTCTTCAGCAGCATGCAGAGGGAAAGATGACCGGCAGTCAGACTCGGCTTAATCTTGGGGAATGACAAGAATTAATGAAGATGATGTAGCATGCTGTCCAGGTTGTCACCTGGTCAAGGCTGGACTAGGTCTAGGGACTCACACACACGCTCAAAGGTGTGAAGAAACTACACAGTTAACAGAATTGTGTCAATATACATGTATACATAAATATTTGATCTGAGTTTGAGCGCCCTGTGAGACCTGTCCTGTGACAGGATGTGAAGTGTAGAGAACAGTAAGCAGACCTTTCTTTACTGTGATCTGAGCACACACCTGCTGGGGGTTCTTCATTGTGTTGTGTTATCTCTCTCTCTGGTGGCTCAGCAGTGTCATAGCAGATTTCTCCAAAAAAAAAAATTAGTTCAGTTGTCCTAGCCTTCAGTTACCTGAAATTTAGTTTATCCCATTTTTATCTGATCGCACTGATATTATTAGTTTATACTATTTTTTTCTGACCATAATATTCCATAATGTCCGATGCATCAGAACACTTTGTTGTCTGAAAAATGTACATGGAATAGAAATTAGGTGCATTCTTTTTAAGACTAAATAAAACATTTTGATAAAGATGGCTTATTCAGACAGGATGATAGACCTATGATAAAAGTGTTTGTACTCAAGGAGTGTAATGAGAATGAAACATCTGAAAAGCAGGTGTGTGTGTTCTGGGTGATGGTGTTTGTGGACAGGTCCTGTAGTTGTGGCTGCTTTGCTGGCCTGGTGTGGAGTTTGGGTCATTTGACTTTTATTTTTGATGGTTAGGTTGCAGACTGATGAAAGAAAGCTGAACTGGATGTTGGCCTGTAGGCAGAGGTTAGTTTATGCTTTTTTCATAGTAAAAAGACACGATTGTATTGTTTTGTTTTCTTATCTGTATGGGACAAGATGGGGCAGGGAGGAGCAGGGTCACACCTAACACTCACACTTTCCTGAGTTCTATGGAGAGGACAGTGATGTCTTTATGTTTACATACCCACAGTCACCGCACACACCCAGCGCCTGAACAACTTGTCACTTCAGGAATCAAGAAATCATCTTTTTGACATTCATCACTGAGAATGGCATTAGTTAACAATACGCTGGAGGCCTGTTGTTTTTTTTAACCAATGTGTTGTGCTTATGTAATGTTTCACTGTAAAAGGTCTGAAGGAGGAGACACTGTTATTGTTTTATTTGTTTGTAATAGGCAGTGCTTTGGATTTGATTATGTTAAGGCGTTTTATATGTCAGTATTGAATTTGGTGTCTCTAGCTTAAAAAAAAGAAAAAGAAAATTAAAAAAGAAAAAAAAAAGATAACAGAAACAATTTTCTGTAAATTGGAGTATCACAGAAGATTAATATTCTGTAAATAAAACTTCTTATTTAGGTAAGCAATGAGTATAAAACTCATACACATTTCTGCCCAAGACAAACATTTCTACTAATGTTCTCCTGGGTTTTTATAAGCTTTCTATAAACCTTGAAATGAATTTTGTTATGTTGTGCTGAAGTTAAAACACACAAGATTGAATATTGTGGTGAGCAACCCTGTTCTCCTCTGTAATAATTGTCTTAGTGTAACAGCTCACTTGGCAAATAAAGCACTCACTCTAATATGTCACACACGAGAGAGGGTTACAGCCAGCGCTCAGTCCAGCTCAGATCCCACGTCTGATGTATTATTTATAGATTTAAAGGACCTGATGCAGATTTCAAGTGTGTGATACAGATTTGAAGTGTTTCATACAGACTTAAAGTATGCGATACCAGTTTAAAGTGTGTGATACAAATATATTATGAAGCAGAGGTTTCTAATTGGCTAATCAATCATATTGATGATATTATGAAGCAAATCTATTACAGGAGCACAGATGCAGGGGAGATCTGATCCTTCCCAGAGTTCAGGTATTTCTCTGATAAACTCATGTTATTCAGGGCCCTAGTTATTGTTTACTGCACATGTTTCCTGATATAGTGATTTTCATACCTGTGAGAGACATCTGTCATAATGCTAAAGTGAAATTACAACAATATACCATTGTAAAATTGAAAACTTTTACTGCCTCTGTTTCCTGCACTGTATCTCAGAGTTGAAATGTAACATCAGCATACAAAGAAAAACTGGTCTCTGTCTACAATCCCATCCATGTCATTAGTCTTCCATTATCTAAGTACATCAGCATCTTTGTCATAGAAGTCATTTGCACTGTTCCTTACTTACTCTGGATATTTCATGCCTTACAACATAAAAGGTGTCATGATTATGACAGCAGCAGACTAAAACAGAGACACTTCAAGTCTGGAGCTTTGTTGGACTGGAGTCCAAGATAAAGAAGTGACATAAGCCAAGTCTGTTTTGTGGCTGCAACCTCATAAATGTGCGCACCCCTATAGTTGTCCAGCAGAGGGCGCTCAACACCAACAGAAACAGTAAACAGTTGTAGTATACTATCATCAAGTCCAAAAAAGGGCAAGCAGTCTGCCTTGCTAAGATGAAAAATTGTTGGGAAAGTTTGTGTGTGTGTGTGTGTGTGTGTGTGTGTGTGTGTGTGTGTGTGTGTGTGTGTGTGTGAAATGTCAGCACTGTAAATGGTGATATTGTCTTCATTCTCTGAAACAATGTGTCTCTCACATATATCACATATCACATACATCTGGATATTTATAAAAAAATCTTAATCTTAAGTGAGGCCTGCAGTTATGGGTGTCTTATAATGAATACTACTGTATGACGTTAAAGGGATGTTTTAACAGTAGAAGTCTGACATTTTACGTTGTAAACTCAGGAGGGCACAGGTTGTTTTTCCGTGATGTTTGAAGTCAGTGTGTGTGATTAACAGCCATAGAGCGGTGTCTGGCTACTCTGCTAACTGGTCAAAATCTGAGAGCTGTCTGTAACTAAACCCAGATGTAATGCCAGGATGAGGGTTTACTCTTTAAACTGCCTAGTCCATTTAGTATCTAGGAATCCACATACTGGTTCATCTAAAAGATCTCTTTAAACTTTTCTTTATTCTGCTGCTTCACCATGTATAGGACAACCTGGACAAACTGCCGCTGTCCCTAGCAGGATGAATCTCCACTGTCAAGATGAAGGTAAGCTCATACCAGAGCACTCACACTGAGAGACATCCTACTGAAATCCTACCAAGACCTCCTCATCCCCTTTTCTGTAATATCCTCAGGGCTGACTGCCCACAGCTAAACTGAAACCACACACTCACTGTAATACATGCACATAAACCAATAATAGCAAACTTGCATGAGAAATTAGTGTGCAACACTCTGTCATGATGAATAGCCCTATTATAAAGTAACAAGTTTTGTATCTATGTAAAATTTGGATAGTTTGCATCTAAACTGTTAAAAAAAATAGTATTGCTACTGTAACTGTGTCTACTACATTAACTGTTTCTATCACAGTTACTGCGTTATTGTTACTTTTACTGTGTTACTGTCACTGTCACTGTGCTACTGTTACTGTTAATGTGTTACCGTCACTGTTAATGTCACCGTAACTGGCACTGTTACTATTACTGTCACTGGAGAAAATCTCTCTGTCTCTGGCTCCCTGCCTCTCTCTCTCTCACTCTCACTCTCTCTCTTCTCTTTCACTCTGCCTGATTCTCTCGCTTTTACTCACCCTCTCAATTGATATTGTTCTCAGCTAACTCCAAATAACTTCTCCAAATTACATTAGCTTATTTTGGTCTCAGAGCGAAGAGTAATTCGGTTGGGAGAAGTGCATAGATTCAGGCATTCTAATAAATGAATAAAGGCTTGAGTAGAGGCCAGCAGACACACTAGCAAACCTGCAGCTCCACTCCAGACTGGATCAGCTCCACACACACAGTTCCTGAAAACATCTGTCAGAGGAAGTCATGGTTACAGCAGGCTTAAATTAATTCTAAAGCAATTATGAAGCAATTTTTACTCCCTTTGAATAATCATGCATCTATGCTGTTGCACATCCTTTAGTCAAAGAGAATTTCAGAAGTTAAGCCAGATGGATATCAGACTTTTTTTTTTTTTGCCAAACTGCAAGACATTAACACTGAAATCTTTGCTTTTTTCAGCTCCTAATCAAATCTAAAATGATAATTGACTATTCACACTGAAATATAAATGTGTGAAATGGACTGGATCAAACCAGAAATTGAACTGATTTCAAACTTTAACTTTTTAATTCATGGAAAAGCATCACATGCCTAATTTTGTTGCTTTGGGTCATTCCAGAATTGGAGGACTATTTAGGCATCAACGCTTTTGAAAAACTGCCCCTTTCCTTTATCATTTTCTGTTATGTATTTAAGAAAAACAAGTAATAAACCATCAAGTAATTTGATTCGTCCACTTTTTTTCTATAGCTATACACATTTTGTCCTAGAGCAAGTATACTTTACTCAAGTGCATGTTTTAGTGTTCTGTACATGGATTATTTGAAATTTCATGGATGGGACAGAAAATGTCCTCCAATTCTGGAATGTCCCTTTTGTTGTTGTTTTTTCCTCAAATAACTGTAATTTTGTGTCTACCTTATGCTGTTAACTTATTCATATTTCTTTAACCTCTGCCTTCTCGTTAAAACAGTCATTTTGACTTGTCACATTAATCTCTCTCCATCACTTTTTGGTTTATTTTCACCCTAAGTCTCCCACATTAAACTCCAGCAGGAAAGATCTCTTAGTGCCAGAAGCTTAAAAGAACAAACTCAGTGAGAGCCCAGGCCAGAGTCTGAGCTCCCACCAATTACGCATTTAGACGTGAACTCATTCTCTGCATTGAATTTATTTGAAATCAGGCGACAGTGTTGGGCCTCGAAATGTCTGTTTTAACTCTGCGTTTCATGAAATCGTGACTTTAAAACATTAAACAGGTATGATTTTTGTGCCGCGAATTTGCAGCGTACTTCTGCATTTTTGTATTGCATGCATGCGTTTTCTTTTGGAAACAATAATTTCAATGAAGGTACGTGTCTCCTAGCAGCACTTGCATGTTATCGCCTACAAAACGTCACTGGTAAGCGCCGTTTCACCCAGCTGCACTGACGGGAGGTGAAGTTTTAATTACAGTTCTTCTGTTTGCCAAATCCTTTATTCTTCCAACCTATCAGAAAAATCCCTGTATTCCAGTCATACAAGTTTTCTGCTATTGATTGGATAAGGAGAGAACGGACATACAAAGCAGACTGGGCGCAGTGAAAGAACGAATAGCTGGTTTGGTTTTGCGTCAGAAATGAAAAAGTCCTCCCCTTGTGTTTGCCTGCTCCTGCCCCACTCCGCCCCCTCCCTTCCTCTCTTTTGGCATCCCCATCCCCCACTCCGTGTATGTGAATGCTTGTGTTTCCAACGCCGCTGTACTAGCCTGAAATCGCTGGAGCAAAACGAGCCGGAGAAGGAAAACGCCAGCCTAAACGGACATAAGAGAATACATTCAGCTCGAGGAAAACGAACGCGATTAGAAAACCTAGGATTTAATTAAATCTGTCTTTGCCATTGCATATCGGTGAGTCAATCTCGGTTTTTTGTTATTTCATCACAAGCTTTCTTTCTTACAGACTGTGTTTCTTTAACTGTCCAAAAACTGATATGGCATGGTTTTTGTCGGGGAAGCAGCAATGAGGGTTGGAAGCCAGCTAAATGTTTGGTAATATGACGAAATATTTCAGCAGGAATGAGATAAAGATACCAAGGCCTCCATCTAAAGTAGACAGGACATTTATTGATCGACGGTTTTTTTAGCAAAAGGGTCTGATGCACGGATGCGAATGATTATAAAACGTGACAGCGTCAGTAGCAGCGTATGCGGTGGAATTGTCTCCCGGACCGAGTCCTTCTCACTAGCTGCTCATACATTTTTACATTCCATGTAGCCCAGCAAAGGAGAAAGAGCGTTTCAAAATGGTGTCGGGAGTTAGTCAGTGTGTGTGGGATCATTATAAAACCGTGATCAGTTGTACTGATTAAGCAGGGAATACTTCGATGAGTTGCACAGTCCTGCTGTTTTAAACACCTGCGTTAAGAATCAGACGTCAGTTTGTTTTACAGCCGAGAATTGGTTACTCTAAATTAAGTGACGTTAGGTCATCATCTTTTTGCTGATATTGATAGCTGATATGTATTGGTGTTGGTTATCACGCAGTAGGCATATTTTGGATACCGCAGGTTTACTTTCAGATGTAGCCGGTTCATTATCTCTTGAGGAATTGCTATTCAGGGAGCACGCCGACCCGAAAACATCGACAACATGTATCGATTATTGACATCTCATTTTCATCCTTGGATTTGTGAATGAATTCCTTCGGAAAATACATTAAGTATTATGTAATACCTGTATCATAACTTTACAAGAAAGAGGGTACACGGCCGTTCATCGACATAGGGAGACACTCAGTTTGCTTTTGTTAGAATTTGTGCTAATGCATTTGACAAGACTGGGCAGTGTGTGCAGTGATTGTAAATTCGGACGATGTTTAATTTCTTTATTGTTCGCATGCATGGCCTGACTTGAGTGTAACAAGGCCGAATGAATCCCTCACCGTTAAGTAATACTACTGGGAAGATTTTGCACATTACCCTCTACAAAAGCCAATAAATGACTCCGTTATCAGTCAATTAAGGACCGACAGCTTAAAAGAAGAGACCACTTCAGCTTGGCTGCGTGAGCACTGCACCACGCGCCCTTCTTTTTTCTCAATAATTTAACTGTGTAGCGCTTGAATGGGAAGTCGAACAATATCACAATAAACCTGCCAAACAAGACGTATTTACGGACGGCGCATTGTGGAAGCAGGAAATGCTTGTTTTTCGTTTTCTTTATCATTGACAGATATTCGACTGTTTATTTACGAAATAGATATGAGAGACTTGAACTGCATTTTAATAGTACACTAAAAAAAGGCTTCGCTTAATGTGAAAGCTGTGCTCCCAGGATTTGATGTACACATATATTGTATGCATTCTTTGATGAGCACATAACGAATTTTGAAATTTGACTCAGAATGCGTCGTACTACAAACAGCGATGTGAAGTAATGTTCTGTTGATTTTAATCATAATGACTCATTAGGTAAGGCCCAGCGGCTTAGTAACATAGTAAACGCCTGCCTTTTTTATATGATAAATATGGTCTGTCGAACTAGTTACTTCCTCGCGTGTGATCGCTGAGTTCGGCTATGTGTTCACGTTTCTATACTTGGACATGTTTTTAGGCTTGTAGTAAGCAATGTTCATGTTAAGACCTGTGTGTGTTATTGTTCTGTGCGTTGGGTTAGAGGTATCTGTGTGCCTTTTTTTTGTCTTTTTGTCTTAATAGTCAGTAGTCCATATCTCTGTGAGGATTTCTCAAATTATTTGCTTTTTGTGTGTGAAATTAGCTTAAAGTAAGAAATATGGAAACCCAGATCAGTTCTCGTTGGGCAAAGGCTTTGTTATATGGTGTATCCATATAATCTTTTGATCTTTTGTCATAATGAAAGGGAAACAAGAGGAGAGCATTATTAGGCATTTGTTACAGTGTGCGTGTGTGTGTATGCTGTGTGGTACCCCATGCACACTCATACTCACACACACACACACACACTCTCTCTCACACACACACCTTGAGGGTGTATTGGTTTCCCCAGATAAACAGTAGCAGTGGATGTGTGGAGAATCTGCCTCATGGGTACAAGAGAATCCCTGTGTTTTAAACACACTGCTTTGTCTGTTCTGCATTAATAGAGTGTGCCATAGATGATCTGAGGGAACCTTTTTTCCCCTTCCATATGTTCTCTCAGAGACATGTTCTGTGTCTGTCTATGAAAGATCACACCGCAGGATTCCCTGTAAAACATGTACCATGTCATATGTATCACTTTATTTATATGGCTCTATGGTCCACGCTGCATCAGTTGCTATGGCTTATCCATACCGAACTCCATATGTGCTTAGCCTATTTGCTGATAGTGTGGTCTAAAGTAGCAGTAAAATTGTAATTATGTTTAAATGGCTTGTTGCTACAGTAATTAACGCATTAGCTTAATTTGCCCCAGATTTTTGTGAGAGGAACATGACTGACTGCGGATGCCTCAGACAAGGGCAGCTCCATTTTGAGCTACGAGGATATCGTTCCTGTCTGTTGGCCATACTCTTCCTTTATTTATGAGCTTTGTTAATGCCGCTATGAACTGTGTCTGTGTGTTAGGCTTTGAAATAGGCGACATCTCGTGAGAATATGGATGTCGCGAGATGCTCAGAGACTGTGTTTGAGTCACTCTGATTAGGCCTGTGTCCTCACACTCAGTCATTTCACTATGCCATATTCATATCAGTGAAACTGATTCATTGAAACATGATAATCAGAGGTGATATTGACAGGCTTTCAGACCAGTGACATTGCAAACGGAAAAATCACCAAGCCCAAGTGTTTGTTTGACCAGTAACAATCATGTAAAGCTTGGGTAACTTACAGCATGATGAAGGTCTTAGTCCCCATCCCTGGAGGTCTTGTCCAGATTAAACTGAGAGCAGCATTCAGGCTGCAGTTATTTTTGGTGTGAAGCATGGGTGTGAGCAGGTTACCACAGCAATATGACTAATTTTCAGTGGTGTGGGAAAACTAACACCTTATCCATGGAAGGCATGGCAGTCTATGTCAAACAGAGTCCAGATCTCACACACACACACATACACGTACACACAATCTCACACACATACACATACACACAATCACACTCACACACACACTCACGCATACACGTACACACTGAGCAGATTAGATCACACACACTCACACAGACCTCAGGTCTCTTACAGCTGACTTAAGGTCAGCTAATGGACACTGTGATGCGTAAAAGTCTACTAAATATTGATAAACCCACTTATAGGCCAGTGTCATTGCTCAGCAGTGTGCATGTTTTTATGTGTGTGTTTGTTTGTTTGTGTGTGTGTGTGTGAAGGTGAAGAGTGTGTGTAGTGGCATTGTGTCATGTCTAACCCTATAAGTGAGGAACACACAGGAGTGGAGAGAACAGATGTAGTGGGAGAAGGAGAAGAGTTTGGCAGAAGGAGGAGAGTTTGTATGACTCTCCTCTTCTCATTCACTCTTAATCACTCACCTCCTCACACTCTTTCCCCATGATGCTCCTATTACACACACACATACTCATTCACATGTCCTCCAGGTGTTCTGAAGGATGATGGGGTATGGATATATTTAGGAATATAAGTAGATATAGTGGGATATAGCATGTTTGTGAAGGAAAGAGATTCCATTACTAATACAAATGAGGATGAGATCAGTTCCCTCTCTTTCTTTTTTCAAAAAATCAAAACCGAAATCCTAAGAGTATGGTTGTTATCTCATGTTAAACATTTTCCTCTCCATTATAAGGAAACAGCTTAACGTGCCTTAATGTCCCAAAACAGCGATCAATGATCACCAAATTTGTCTGACATCTCACATGTCATAAGCACTATCTCCTATCAAAAAAGCAAAACTGAAATTCAATGAAAGGGGTAACATGTTGGAAATGATGTCGCCTACATGTTTATTTGCATATAGAGCGGGAGAGTGAGATCCGATCACAAGTGGTCACTCAGGCGGGACACGCGTGGAGACTGATTCTAAAGCCAGGTGTTTACAGATGAACTTTTGAGCTGTCCACTTGTGATCGGCTCACCAAAATCGGATCTAATGCAAGGTGTAAACAGGGCCAATGACATGGTAAAGGGTCCTGTGCTTTTCCTGGTCCATTGCCTGCCCTCTAAGGGCACTGTTATCCACACACGCTTCCCATGTTAAACTTTCCCAGGCCTCTGAGTGTCCTGACTGTCAGTGTCATGGGCTGACTTTGGCCGTGTGGGTATGAGGGAGAGCCCTCATTACCCTGTAACAGGGCTGACACAGTCCTCATAAAGTCTTGTGTTAAAGCAGCTGGCAGATGCGGAGTGCTCCAGATTCTGTTTGGCTTGTCCTCCACCTTTCCGCACTGTTCCCAGCATTAACAGCATGTTCCCGGGTGGCAGGATGGGAGCTACAGTCCAGGTCCCAAATCCAGCCAAAGGAATCTCACCCATGTGCTATTGGGTTTTGCCCAATTGTTTGTGAGATAATGAGTCAGTACAAAGCCGAGGTAGGGCCAGAGAGAAAGACAGGATTTGAGGAAGAATGGTGCTTTTTTAGAGCTGTGAGGGGGAGTGGGGAGAGAGGAGAGCCAGTTAAAACAATGACATTTTTTAGGAGAGACACACCCCTCCTTTTGGCCTGCTTTCTTTCAGGTCCTGTTAGGGCCATGCTGGGAAGACCAGGCCACATCACTGTGTGGGCATTATTGTGTATGTGTGTGTGTGTTATGAAGCGACTTTTGGCAGAATAAAAGGTGTCTTGGCGTTTGAGTCCAAAGCTTTCGGCAAGCCAAGTCCATAGTTATTAGACTGCACTTCATTCCACAGCATCTTTATTGGAAAAACTTAGACGGATGTACTGAGGCCAACAAAAAGATTCATGAAACTGATCTGTATCAACTGATTTGTATGTAAATTCCATTTACAATCAAAAGAAAATGAAAACCTTATATTACTACTGACTTTACGCTCCTATTGGAAAACCAATATGCATATATACATATATTAATGGCTAAAATGTAGGTCTCTCTTTCTGTGTCTTTCTCTCTCTCTCTCTCTTTCTCTCTGACACATCCCTGTCATCCATAGCTCTCTCAGTGGGCAGACCAGGCCCATTGCTATTAAAGCAGGAACAGTGATGGATAACAGGTGTCAGTGAAAGAAAAGGAGCCTTAATGACTGTAGGCAGTGCTAATAAAGTATTTCCTCCACTCCAGCCTTCCGTGTGTGTAGCTTACCTCTGTATGATGTGTACTGCAGGAATGCATAGAGTGCAGGTCACTGACTGATAAATGCATTCCTCTCTTTTTCACTTCTCTCTGCTTCTCTCTCTGCCTGCCTCATCAGTTAATTTCTGACTGGAGATGCAGTTAGCTCTTATTGAATTAGAACTCTACCAATTAAGTTTTGTAGAGGGCTCTGTTAGTCAGGTGTGATGGAACAGTGTGTGTGTGTGTGTGTGTATTTGAGAGAGAGAGGGATTGGGTGGGACTGAATGGAAACACTGCTGGTAATGTATGGGGCAGGGTGTTAGTGTTGTCAGTAAATGTGCAGGTATGACAGGTAAAGCAGTGTCATTGTAGTAACTGGACAGATTTCGACAGGTTAGTGCCAAAAACAGTGCACACATATTCCTCCTGCTCCTGAGAGGAAGTTTTATTTATAGACATGTTTCTCTGGCTCATATGTGGAGGTACCGCTCCCATTAGGAGGTTCTGCCCCTGTGAGGAGGTGCTGTTGCAGAGTTATGTGAGGTTTTCAGGAGTCTTTCTATAACGGCTGTCCTGTTGTGATCGTGTTTTGTGTGTGTGTCTGCATGTTTGTGTGTGTGTGTGTGTGTGTGTGTGTTATAGGTTAGTTTGCCCTTTTCCTACTGTGTGTGCTAGTCTCTCAGCAAGTCACTCTGTTATGCCCATTTTGTTCCCACTGAGTGTTTTAACACCAACATGTTCACACACACTCAGGCACACATGCACGCACACACACACACACACACACATGCATGCACGCATGCACACAGAGAGTATGGTGTGTCTGACAGACCAACATTCCCTGAATAATTGAGTGGGGATGAAGGGTGGAGCTGGGAGATCAGAGTGATGGAGGAGGAAAAACCTCTGTTCCATCCTCTGTTAAATAAGGAATTTTCCCCCATCCTGTCTGTTTAGCATGGCTTTGACATACCTATGTTAGTATAACAAAGCCTACGTGAATGGTAGAGGTGGGAGAAAAATCAATACAGTGTAGTATCACAATATTTTTTCAGCACAATATTATATCAATACAGCGGTGCCAGGTATTGATATTTATTTATTTATTTATTTATCTTTTATTTAATGAGCTTTTATTTTGGTACATACATCTACTCTGATAATTGCTGGTGAAGTCCACAAGATGGCGCAAGACTTCGTTCTCTTGCATCACAGCGGAAATTGGAAAGGAAGTCAGTCGCCAAGATGGCCACAGAGACTCCTATACGTAACCTGTCATCTGCTTTCAAGTCCAGAGAATGGTTTTATTTCAGCTTCCAGAATACAGCGAATACTGAGCTTGACATGCAACATACCGTTTTTCAAACAGTGCGACATGAAAATCAAATACTCAGGAAATACAACCCACTTGAGGGCTCATCTCATAAGCCTTTGTTCATTTTATGTGTGTGTGTTTAATGAACGACTGAATTGGTATTTTGTACTATTCACAAAAAGTACAGTAGACAATTTTGACAACAGAATTAAATGGGAAGATTCAAGTGAGATGAATTTGGTTGTGTGTTATTTTCCTTATGACTTATAATGCATTTTAAGAATATATGGGAGAAATAAATTGCAATGTATCGCAGAATTGAATTGCAATACTTGCTGTATAATAAAATGTAAAGAACCGTAGTAATATTGTATCGTGGCCCAAATATCGTAAAAGTATTGTATCGTCGCCTCTGTGGCAATTCCCATCCCTAATGAACGGTTACAGGTCTAGCCCATACTGGTCTGTATCAGGAGAACAGAGAGAGAGAAAGACAGAGGCAGAGAAAGAGACAGGGAGAGAGGTCTGTGTCATGAAGTGTGTCATTGGTCACTGACATGGGTTCCTGATGAGATTTATGGATGTTAATGATATGGTTTTAACATCATTATAACTATTGCTGATGGCAAATATATTAATGAAGGATAGCGTAGACTATGGACACTGTGTATGTGTGTACTGCCTTCATTGTTAATGCATACTTGCATGTTTTTATGGCTGCAGATACCCCTAGCCTCACATTCTCACCACTTCAATTACAAAATCATGTATTTTACATGCTCTTAAAGCCATCTCTTCACACGCGCACATCACACACATTCCCTGTGTGCCACGCTCCATTCCTTCCCCCAGACCCTGGGGTATTTTGCTCGTTTTCCTCACTGGACGCTAAGGATTAATTCAGCGTGTTTGTGCTCTCGGTGTGGGGCAGAGAGAGCAGTTACTCAGGGAGATGTTGGTTGCCTCAGGCCATTTGATGACAAGAAGATATCCTCTTCTCCCTTGGACAACACATATGAAAGAGACAATTTTCTCTGCAAACACCGTATCTACAGAGTGAGTTCAGTTTGTAATGTAATTGGTTTGAGAATGGGAACATGTTTGTGAGACATGGATATGTTTCTGTAGGGTTTGCGTCCGTGAGAGAAAGACTAAAGCATCCCTTAATTGGTGAATGTGAATAGAGTTTGAATAGCAATCAGTGAGGAGGTGGAGGCATTACATAAGGACAACATTACCACAACGTTCTTACAACATGTCAGAGCATGGGAGAAAACCACTGCATTGTTGTTCAGTGCTGTACCAGCAGACACCCCTAATGAAAATTTAGCCCAGTGAAAACAGGAAAGGGAGGGGAAATAAAAAAAATAGATTCATATGTGCAGTAAAAAATATGTATGTGGGGGAGAGAGAGAGGGAGAGAAAAGAGATTGTCTGGAGGAGAGGACAAAGAGAGAGACAGAGGAGGACTGAATGAGAGGATGTAGAGAGAGAGAGGAAGAGAGAGGAGGTCTGGAGGAGAGGATGGCCAAAGAGAGAGAGAGGAAGAGAGAGGAGAGCTAGAGGTGATTATTGATTGAGTGGGATTGACAGAGGGAGAGTGGGAGAGAAGACGAGACAGGAAAGAAGTTATGGAGGGAGAATGGGAGTGAAGTTAAGGGTGAGGGGAAGTCTGAGAAATTGGATTGTGTGTGTGTGTGTGTGTGTGTGTGTGCGCGCGCACATATGTGCGTGTGTGTGTGTGTGAGAGTTTGTGTGGTGTGTGTGAGTGTGTGTTTGTGGGATGTAAGGTCAAGGCAGGAATATGAAAGATGCAGTATGTGCCCTTGCCATAATGAGAGTGAAAATTTCTTCTGACACTGAGAATGCTTTCTCACACACACGCACACATACACACACGCACACACCATATGTAAACCACACGTACAGGTACACACATTCTGCCTGTACTGTTCCCTGTACACACTGGTCTGGCTGTATTAGATATGCCCTCTCCACTTCATACTCCCTCACCTGTGTGAAGACAGACCCACAGAGTCTTCAGGAAGTTCTGGAATGATCCTGTTCGTTTCACTGAAAAGTATAGTCAGTTGTATTGTGAAGTGTAAGTGAGAGTGAAGTGGATCTCTGAAAGCTTCAGGTTGAACAGTAGAGGAGCTGGAATAGGGGCTGCCTGTTAGACTGTGGTAGCCTCTCGTTTACTGCTCTTTCTCTCAGACCAGCAGAGGAGTGCACAGTCAGACTCCAGTGCAGTATAGAACAGTGTTTTTCCTCCTCAACATATTTTGGCTCCCTTCCTGCTCTAATAATCATATAATTACCAAGCCCTCGATTAGCTGAGTGAGGTGTGCGAGAACAGGGAACATGGAGGAACTGGGAAACACAGGAGGGCTGTGTAGGCTCTAGAAATGAAGCAGTATGAAAATTTTGATCACTATAATCGTGATATTAAATTATCAAGGTTATCAGTATTATCGCGGTATTGTTAAAATATGCTGAAAATGTTCAAAAAGTACTGATACACAAACTGAAATCATTTCACCAAGTTTTATTTTGAAAACCACAAATAAATTTAGCAGCATTAATTTTTGCACTTTTTGTTTGCATAACAAAATATCTGTACGGCTTTCAGCAATTTTTATGAGAGCCAGGCATTTTGTCAATAGTCCATCCACATCTACAGCCACCAATTTTGTAACAAGAGCGCCCACATCTGCAGAACGAGGCACAATTTCAGCCACTGTAGGGCCAAGGGCTTATACTGGAAACAGTATCTGAGGCGCCTTGTCATTCTGGTCCTGAATCATTATTTTCACACTGACATTACTACTCAGTGGAGGGGAGCCTCTATCTTGCGCTTTTACCCAAATCTGAAAGTCATTGATTTGCACGTAATCGAAGGAGCGCCCTGTCAACATTAATGGATACGTAGGAAGAGACCGGTACTCTGTTATCCGAGGATTCATCTAGTATGTACGAGACAGGGGCATTCTGGTTCCAGTCTGCATCTCTAGCTTTAACAGGAACTACAGAGAGCCCTAGTGGGTTGTTTTCCTAGATGAATGTCATATGAGCTCCCATCAATGACCAGCGTGTCTTCATTCACATCTGATATTTTTAAGGAGAGAGTGACGCTGCTGAACAAAGCGGGTACTCCATTACTCACTCTCTCCCAGTCTAAATCACTTTTATTAACGAGATTGGAAAAGGTATCTTGTCGATGTTGGTGTGGATGACTATCATACATCTAACATTTAACTCTACCGTTTCCCCCTGAATCTGAATCTTGAATGTTAACCAGGGCAATAACTGTCGCGGATTTTGAGTCCTCAGATATAACATTTAATTTAGACATTATATTAATGACTGGTTGATTATCATTCAAGGCAGTAACATCAACAATAATTAGAATTAGGGGCCAAGCAGCTTCGCTGCTGGAACCCTATTGTAATTGTTAGAATTCTTCACTATTATTATTATTATACTTTGTCACGGGATTCTATGGCAGCCCTCAGAAATATATGGTAAAAAGTTGTGAAATCTGGCATTCTGATAGAGGACTGTCTAAGGTATCTAGGCACCAAATTTGATGTCAGTCTATGCATCCCTGTAGCTCCACCAATAGGCCAAATTTCAAGGTACATTTTTGCCTATAACTTTTGAACCCTTTGTCCTAGAATTCTTGGGCCATGACGAGTCAAATGCACCCATTGCTGTCCATTTCTGCCTAATTAGATTTAGTTTGGCCATTTTGAATTTTTCGAAAAACCTGCTTTTGCAAACTCATCCTAGACCATTGATCCTATCACCGCCAAATGCGGTACATATCATCTACATTGGGGTCTGACAAAAAGTTATATAAAGAATTTTGCTAGGTCAAACGATATGGCCGCTGTCGTCCAATGAAATTCGATGGCAAAGGCTCCAAACAGGAGGTGAGCCATATCTCAGCAATCCTTTGTTGGATTGATGCCAAACATGGTACACTTCATTGCCATGGGGAATACTGGATAACCACCAAGTTTCATGAAATTTGGCCTCATGGGGGCACTATACCAGAAAAACACCAAAAATGTATTAAAATACCCATCACTGCAGGAGGAAAGCAGATATTTCAACCAAACCGCTTGTGCATCATCACAGTAAAGAGCCCTAACTGGGATATTACGAATCCTAGGTGTCGGCTATTTTGTTTGTCAGCCATCTTGTTATTAGCAATTTTTAATGTTTTTCTATGACAGCCCATAGAAGCCCTAGGTGGATTCTGTAGAGATTTGGCACATTCCAAGGTATCCATGCACCAAATTTGAGGTCAATCCATCATTTCCTGTAGCACCACCAACAGTCCAAATTTCAGAGCATATTTTTACTTATAACTTTTGAACCATTTGCCCTAGAGTAATGATCTTTTTTCCCTTAAATCCCTGAGTCATGATGAGTTGAATGTATCCATTTTATCAAAGTCCACCCTACTGGATTCTCCACCATTTTGAATTTTTGAAAAACCCTACTCTTGCAAACTAGTCCTAGACCGTTGATCCTATCACCACCAAATTTGTTATGTATCATCTAGAGAAAGGCCTGACCAAAAGCTATCAAAAGATATTTGCTAGGACAAAAGCAATGGCCGCTATCATCCAATGAATTTCAATGATGAAGACTCCAAAACAGGAAGTAGCCATATATCAGCAATTCTTGGTTGGATTTCTGGTAAACTTGGTACACATCATTGCCAGAGAGAATATTGGGTACCCACCAAGTTTCATGAAATTTGGCCATATGGGGGCACTATACCAGAAAACACAGAAAATGTATTAAAATACCCATTACTTCAGAACAAAGGCAGATATTTCTTCCAAACATCAGTACAGTAAAGAACCCTAGTTGGGAAATTATGAACCCTTTGTGTCGGCCATTGTTTTTTCCAACCATCTCAGTATCATCGTTTTTTCAATGGTTTTCTATGGAAGGCCATAAAAGCCATACGTGGATTTCGGTGGAATTTGGCACAGTCATAAAGCACACTTGGTTTCAAAGTGTCTGTTCACCCTGTGATGGACTGGTCTCTTGTTCAAGGGTTGTTCTGATTATTTGTCTTTCTGATGGCCCTGTAGTGCTCGGCCCCTTCGTTGCTGCTTGCAGCTATATTTTTACATGAATCCATGTGTCCTCCGTTATTGCTTGATCGTACATGGATTTGATAATGGTGAGCTTTCTCTTAATTGAATTTCCAGTGACAATTACCTCACCCTCGTTTCGTTAATTTCAAACAACTCCGGGACATCATCGAGACTGTTTGTAATTGAATAGAATATTTTGCCATTTGAACCTTCATCAGCATGGTTTGCACTGACTATTGTTACAACTGTACCTTTCCGTGCATTCTCTGTAATAGTAGCTTTATATATTCCTTGTGTAAATACAGGTGCATTGTCATTGACATCTAAAACAGTTATCTGCATTTGCGATTCATAAGAAGGCTGAATTATCTCCAGAGCACTGTCACTGCCTTCCGCCATGTTTTCACTGACACAAAACAAACCCACGTTGCATGCTGCGCCTGCGTCTGGGGGACAGTTGCTAACTTTGGTTGATACTAGACAGTATTTAACGTGAGTTTTTCAAACCGCGGTAACCAACCATGGTTTTAATGATAACTAAAATTTGAAACAGTAATACTAACCATCGGAAATTTAACCATGGTTTACCATGAAACAGGTAACCGTTTCATCCCTAGTGGGCTCTGATTTGCATGTATAGATGGGTCAGTTTGTTTGCTGCAGTTTCTCTTTTTCACTTCTCTCTTTGTGGCAGCACTTGCTTCCTACATAACTGAAAGCTAAATTCCTCATGGACAAAATGACAAACATTGGACAATGTTATTGTTACATGGCTGTGTTTTCCCCTTATCTGACAGGATATCAAACAAACAAACAAACACACACACACACACACACTCACACACTCCCATGCTGCAAGTGGCTGAAAGTTTGCTCACCATAGTGATGATTTGATGTTTCTGTTATGGCCTTAGTGATTGTTTAGTGTGTTGGTTAGAGCTGTGAGAGAGAGTGAGAAAGGCTTTTGGATTGGCTGTGGGCAGACTGGAGTCTATAACTATATGTAGTTACTGTGAGGCTAGAGTCTAGTCATACTGCTCTGTTTACAGTGTTAAAAAGCATCTGAACATCTGGCTGAGGTCAATTATGACTACACACACGCGCACACAAACACAAATACGCACGTGCACTCACACACACACACACATGTGTTTTTTTTCCATTGAGCATCACTGAAGAGAGAGAGTGGAGGGAGAGAAAGAGAGAGTGAGACAGAGAGTGGAGGGAGAGAAAGAGAGAGAGACAGAGACAGAGAGTGGAGGGAGAGAAAGAGAGAGAGACAGAGACAGAGAGTGGAGGGCACCTTCACCCAGCATGAACAACACAAGGTGATGCTGTCAGCCTCTGATTAATTACCCTACACACACTAAACACTACAAGCAATCAAGAGCCAGGGAGTTAACGCACACACACACACACACACTTACACACAGACACACACACACACTTACACACAGACACACACACTCACATGTACACACAGAAAGACACACACTCACAGACGCACAGATCCTCTGTCACACACAGCGTATTTGTGGCAATGTCGATTCTGATTGCGATGTTGTGGGTGTGGCTAACACATCTACTGAACACTCCTCTGCTTCTGCTCCCCCCATGACCACTGTGCTACTGTACTGCCCCCCCCCATCTCTTACTCTCACTCTCTCTCTCTCTCTCTCTCTCTCTCTCTCCCCCTCCCTCTCTTTCTCTCTCTCCCCTTCTCTGTGTTTGTCAACTCTACTTCTATCTCTGTCTCTCTGTCTGTCTCTCTCTTCTGTCTGTCCTTCTCTGTTTCTCTGTCTGTCTGACACTCTCTGTTTCTCTGTCTGTCTCTCTCTGTCCGTCTGTCTCTCTGTATCTATCTGTCTCTCTGTCTGTCTGTCTCTCTCTGTCTCTGTGTATCTGTTTGTCTTGCTCTGTCTCTCAGTCTGCCTCTCTCTGTCTCACACACTCTCTTGCTTTAATGACCTGTGCTATTGTGCTTTGCTTTTGCTTGGGGTTTTTTTGTTGTTGTTTTTTGTTTTTTGTTTTTCTTTTGCTGTGTGCTGATGTATGCATTTTAATCATGACTCTCTTGCTTGTTTATTTTTGTTTTTATTTTCTTTTCTTTTTCATGTTTCAGATTTGCATATCCATTCCCTCTGCCTTCCTTCATTAGCTTTGCCCTCAGTGAGAATGGCCAGCGGTCACCCCACAGACAGATTCAGTTTGTTGTACCCTGCAGACAGCAGTCAGAACCTCAAGAGGTCAGTGTAGCACATGACACACTCCGCTCTCTGTCCGTCCGACTCTGTCTTGTGTCTTTATGGGAACTGTGTGTAATTGTGGGGGGGGGGGGTTCTGGATGACATCACCACAGGTTCAGGTGAGTTAACATGACCCCCATATTACACCCTGTGTGAAATAAACTACACCAGATGACACAACCATTAAAACACATTAGAATAAATTATGTTACACAGAACTTGTTTTCCAGATGCTAAAGCTATTGAAAAAAATGGCGATTATGCCATTTTTTTTTTTTTTTGGTTTTTGCTGTATATGCCATTTGCCTGTCACAGGACCATAATACAAGGTCACAGGTCATCACAGTATCTCTGAGCCCTGCGTCCCTTCCCTGCGTCAAACACGCTGTAGTGGGCGCTGTAGCTGAAGGCAGTATTGACCGTTACCCTCTGCCATGCTGCCTCTTCTAGGGTTTGGCTGTGAACTGTAAAGACTGTCAGACATCAGTCATTACGTTTTAGGAACGAATCTTACACTACCTCAAGACCTTTAGGAACGCATCTTACACGACCCCCAGTGTGACCCTCCTCTGCTCTCTGAGGTTTTGTTAACATGCTACATTGCCAGTTGATTGTGAGGCTGATCTGGGTGGAGTTCACACTGTTAGGACACAGGGTATGTATGGGGCACAGAATGCTGGGTTTCTACTCCGCCCGCCTTGTGTGTGCGTGCGTGCGTGTATGCATGCGTGCCTGAGTACGTGTGTGTCTCTGTGTGTGTCTCTCTGTGTGTGTGTGTGTGTGTGTGTGTGTGTGTGTGTGTGTGTATGTATCTGATTGTGTGTGCGTGTGTGTGTGTGTCTGCGTTTTTGATGGTCTGTTTGTGATGTGTCCAGTCTGTGAGACACAATACTTAAACCTGTGGCTGTGTTTCTCTGTTGTGACCTTGAGCATTCACTCGTTTCTCCTTTAGCAATAACATCACCCGATAAAACACTCTCACTCATTCCCCTGGCCTGAAACTAACAGCTTTATCTACTCCACCAGAACTGTGTGTGTGTGCACATGTCTGTGTGTGCGCGTGTGTGTGTGTGCGTGTGCATGTGTCTGCATGTGTGTGTGTGTGTGTGCGCGTCTGTGTTTGTGCGCATGTCTGTGTGTGTCTGGAGACTCCGTGTGCTAAAGAGTGCGTGCAGATAACCTTAATTTGTCTTTCCAGACACAGAAAACTGTATTGGTTAGATTTTTTTGACTGTAGAGTTTTTGTTTGGCTATTTTACACAGAGCAGTCACCAGTCTGTTTAAAAATGGCTTGACATTTATCATTCACACATTCATATTACAGAGGAAGACATGTGTCTTAGTGTGCTTCTTTAGGAACAGTCTGTTATGCCACTGTGTGTGTGTGTGTGTGTGTGTTTATGTGCGTACGTGCATATGCGTATGTGTGCATGTGTGTATTTGTTCGTTTGTGTGTGTGTGTCTGTGGGTATATCCCCTCTGACATGTGGCCTGTCACACAAGACCCAGTGAAACCATGGCAACCATATGTCTATGTGGCCCTCACCTCCTGTCTCTGCTTCACATCAACTCACACCACCTCTCCCCCGTACAGCCTCATCACATAACATGTCACACACACACACACACAGACGCACGCATTCGTACATGCACGAACGTGCACACATACACATGCACACATACACACACATGCACAGACAGGGAGGTGGAGTGCGAGAGAGAGGCTGCAGCGTCATCTCTGCTACATATATTTATGAGTGTATGAGAGACAGAGGGAAAGCTGAACATGAGGGCTCCGGTAATTTACAGTCATAGTGTTTGTATCTGTGCGTGTATGTTTGTGTGTGTGTAAGAGAGGGAGAGAGAGTCCGTGTGAGAGGGAACTGCGTGCAGTTCTCCTGACCTTTAGCTGTATTAATTCATCTACCTATTAATTTCCCTCTTTTCCATTTCATTCACTCTTTCTCTCTTTTCCTGTCTTCACCCTTTTTCTCCCTCTTCTGTTTTTCTCTCTTCACACTCCTTACAACCCACATACACTCCACTGACTCATGTACTGGTTCCATACACAAATACACACGTACACATGCACTCGCACACGCACACGCACACACACATGGCCAGGTAACCTTGGTGCTGCTCATAGTGTGAAAAGCAGGGCATTTAGTTTTACTTTTCTTTGTTTTAACAATTATTGTTAGTGTTGTTAGTGTTTTTTAGGAAGAAAAAGTCATTTCAGGAATGTTGATGTGAGTCAGTGTGTACTAACATCGTAGTAGTAATCTCTCTCTCTCTCTCTCTCTCTCTCTGGTTTTCTGTTGCAGTAAAAGCAGACCGTCTTCCACCATGAATCCAGTGTACAGTCCCGTGCAACCTGGGACTCCATATGGAAATCCCAAAAACATGGCATACACAGGTGGGCCTCCAAAACAATACAAACATGCACGCAAGGCTCCTGTAACAGAGGGTGTGTTTCTGTGTGCGCGTTTGTGTGTGTGTGTGTGTGTGTGTGTGTGAGAGAGAGAGAGAGAGAGAGAGAGAGAGAGAGACAGAGGGGGAGTATGTGTGTGCACTCAGACTTGTGGAGCACGAGTACACACTCTGAGCTTAAACAGCAGACTCTGTTCTGTACTGAGGCTAGATGTCTGAATGCTGGAAAATGATCAGAATTATGGGACACCCTGACCCCCCTACAAGCCCAGTGCCAAAAAACAAAACAGCATGTGATAGTCAAACAGCAATTATAGATTTTGACCATGTCATGATATCTGTCTGTTTAGACATAGGTTTTGTCCTGTTTGTTACCCTTCTTAAGGTAAATAACTGAATTGCGTGTGTCCTGGACTCATATTTAATTTGATAAAGTGAAGGAATATTAAAGAGAATGTTCTCTTTTTGACATAGACATTGTCTGAATGGGTTGTCGTGCTGTAGTTTGAGTTTGATTTGGCATGAGTCTGTGTGTCTTGTGGACGCACTTCCAACCTGTGTATCTCCAGCATGTGCCTGTGCATGTGTCTGTTTGTGTGTGTATGTGTGTGTGTTTGTGTCTCTGGTCCAGCAGAGACACTGTGACACTGCCATGCTGGTCCGATTGGCCCTTATTGAAAATGGCGATTTCTAACGAGTGCCATCTGTGCTTATCCTTTCCTTTCATCACCCTCAAACACACACACACACAAACACACCTGCCATCTGTTGCCCATCCACGCAGGCATCTTTATGTTAGGGGTGGGGTTAACCACCGTTACCGTTAAGGCAGACAGTGGGCTTTTTTTAGACAGGTGTGAAAATGTATTTTCATTAGGATATTAATGTGATTAGAGCCCAGGTAAGAGAGCCTCTTTCAGAGTTTGATGTGATGGAGTTGTTTCACCAGCTTCACTGTAACTTTGAGTGAATTGACTGTCCATAAAACAGGACTAAACCACACTGTGATGTGGTCAGTGCTGTCCTCTTCTGTCTTCTCACAGGTGTGGTCAGTGCTGTCCTCTCCTGTCTTCTCACAGTTTGAAACAAAGGTTGTAAGCTTAAAAACAGATATGACTTTTAGTCTTCCAGTTATAGAGAATGAAATTTTAAACAGGGCACATTTGTCTCATTTGCAGGTAGTGGTTCAGTTTGAAAAGAGGAGTCTATCCTAGCTAGCTTTAGGAGCAGTGGTTAGGCCAGAGCTGTATGCTGGGCATGTGGGAAAACAGCCAGGCGGAGCCACCTTGCTGACGGCCAGAGTTTGTGGAACTCTTGTCTCAGAATTCTGTTTTTTTTAATTCCCTGATGTATGACTCTTTGTTGCTAGGTTACCCTGGAGGCTATCCCACCACAGCCCCTACATACACACCAAACCTCTACCAGACAGGGAGCCCCGGATACCCTCCAGGTAAGACATCTACATACATACACCTGCTCAGAAACACGCACAGCTACACTGTCAGTCTGTCTCTCATACATACACACTCATAAAAACATGCATGCTCTCTCTCTCTCTCTCTCTCTCTCTCACACTCACACACGCACACACACTCACATACATGCATACACACACATATGTCTGTATCCGAACAGGCATGCATGCAGAAAGAAATTTTGTAGAAACACTCAGTGTTTGACAGGTGATCAGATAAGAGTGTCAGTAGTATGTTTATACAGTCCATTATAAATGTACACTGACACCACTCCACACATTAACCTTCTCTCATCCACTGATTCCCAACCACACTTTTTTACATCTTAATCTTTTGGATTTAAGAATTCAACACTGGTGCCACTGACACAACACAATCAAAGCAAATGTACACACCACAGCCAATCACAAACAGTATCACAGTAGAACAGTTATTGATGTCAGTCCTTAAGATGATTGTTTAAACAGTATCACAGTAGAACAGTTATTGATGTCAGTCCTAAAGAAGATTATCTAAACAGTATCACAGTAGAACAGTTATTGATGTCAGTCTTAAAGATGATTATTTAAAGTCTTTTGGGAAGTTTGACTCTGTGTGTGTGTGCGCGCGCACATGTGTATGCGTTTGTGTGTGTGTATGCGTGTGTTTATGCATGAGTGTGTGTGTGTGTGTGTGTGGGCAGGCATGTGTGTGCGTGTGTGTGTGTGTGTAAAAGTTAATTGTCTGGTGACCACAGAGTGTAAAGTTATTGTAGTGCTTGTCGTGAAGCTAATTGCTTAGTGTTTAAGAAACAGCAAGTACTGAGGGAAGCATTAAGAAAGACACCAGTCTTAATTTGAGCTGAGAGAACTGTTCCAAATGAAACAGTGCATTAGAATGAAGTAGAGGATATATTGTTCAGTATGAGTGAAGTGTGATGTTTGAAGCCAAGCGTGAGATCGGGTAATTGTGAGAAGGTGACAGTAGAGGCAGGGGCTCAATGTTGATGTAGCTGTCAGGCTTTGGTCCTTGAGCTCTGATGCTGCACAGATCCCAGAGCAAGTTTATGACAGAGTTCAGAGACAAAGGGTAGTTGGGTGGAGATATTACCTAGTGGAGCATCCATTCTGAAAATGCTGTGTGTAACACAAGGATCTAACACATGGATTTTTTATCAAAGATTTGAGTGAATATCCAGATATGTTAGTCACAGCTGTAAGGACAGAACTAACCATTTTTTCAAAGGCATCATGTTTTGAAAGTCCACCAGTGTGCTACAGAAATAGAGTGTTTGGTTTGGCTTAGAGTAAGAGTTAGACAGGGCCATGCCATCAGTCCCTGGCCCGGGCCACGGGCCACTCCTGGAGCACACACCTGTCAGAGGCTAGAGCCCAGGCCACTCCTGGAGCATACACCTGTTAGAGGCTACAAGGGAATCCTAGGACACAGATCTCATGGTCACATGGACCTGTAAAACCATCGGATCTCCTTTCCACGGCTGTGAAACTATCAGCTGTTAGTTTGCTATATCAGAGACAGAGTCATCGATGCTTATTTCAGAGAGATGATGCTACATCACCAGTTAGCCATGGATTAATACTAGGGATGTAACGATACCAAAAACTCACGGTAAGATAATGCAACAATAAAAAGTCCACGATACGATATTTAGCGCGATATTAAAAAACAAAGAAAAATTATGGCTTGAAAAAATGTCCTTTATTAAATAATAAACCAGCATTTTTTATTCATATAAAATTTGTTTTTCCTTTTAACTTAAAGTGCTTCTGCTTTAGCCGTCAAAACGACTTTCAACTACAGATATTTCACGCACGCCTTTTTGTTAACATAAGCTTGATAATTTCCAATGATGGCCTGTGATGGCCAGTTAGCAAATTGAGGCTACGGTGAGGCTATGGTTAGCTAATTCAGACAGTGATTTGGCTAAAATGAACATAACACCTGGTAAATCCGTTAGCAACAGAGTGTTTACAAATGACACCAGTTCAATACCACTTAATGGCAAAGACACAAAAAAGAATATCCCGTTCCACACAAATAAATGTATAAATCTGGCTGTCTTTGTGAGCTACCTAGCTAACTTGCTTAGCTGGCTAAACAACATCTCGGGTCTGAAACTCAGCAGGGTAACATTAGCAATTTCCCTTCATGCACCCAGCATTTGTGCAGTGTGCACTGACAGCACTTGGTTCTTAGATTTCATCGTCTAGTAATCATCGTCTTATCTGGCTGATAGTACAGAGATATAGAACGCAGATATACTCGTAAAATAACTATGTAATATCCCAACGGTATCCAGGTATCGAGACCTTTTTTATCGTGATATCGCGAAATTAGATATATCATTACATCCCTAATTAATACAGGTAACATCATGTTTTCTGGTGTTCTGGGCCTAGACCCCAGTCCCTGCCCGGACTGGAGCGAGGCAGTTAGAGCCATCACAACACCGCTCTACACAAGACTGCAGGCCAAACCGCCCAGAAAACTACTCACAGGACAGCTCGATTCACAGGAGGAGAAAGGTCTGACCCCGATGACATCACACACAGTAAATTTCAGCCAATGACAGATTTCCAGCAAAAAGACAAACTGAGTGCACGTTATTTTGAGAGCTTCATTTGTTTGTCCCCCAAAGTTTAGAAGCTAGTCCTTCTTTTTAACGCAAACTGGTTTTATAGATGTTGCTGTGCAAAGACTGAATTTTGACTTTTTATTTAACATTATTCTCAATACTGATTGTAATGCACGAAGAAATTCAACACAGTGGCATGGAAGCCACCGCAAACTGGCGCTTTGAAGGTTTCATTATGGAGCGACTCAGACACACCAACGCAAAAGTATAAATGCTCACAACGGTGTAGGCTCCACATAGAGCCCACACAGAAGTGTAAAACGGCCTTTAGACCCTAGCATATGGCTCGGAAACAGGAATGGACCTTGCTAATAAATAACTGTGGGAGTTTGTGTAGTCCACTCAAGTAACACAATCAATTTACATATGTTTTTCTTATTCCCCCTGCACTTTAGACATGGTACAATTTCAGCTACTGTGTTATAAGACTTAAAAACAGATGTTAATACACACACACACACACTCACACACACACAGCCATGAGCCATCTCGTACATTCAGCCACAATGTAAAAGGCACACAACCTGAGTGATGAATGTGTGTACACACTCCTAAGTGTAACTCTTTCTTTCTCTGTCCTCGTTCCTTGCTGCAATTCCACCATCAATCAGGTTCCCATCAAACAGGTTCCGATGGGTGCAAACAACTCACTGTCGCCCCTCTGGTGGCCATGTGACGGAGTTATATTCAAAGATGGCAAACCATAACCATGTCATTAAAGGGACATTTGGAACAGTTAACAGACATCTGATAGAGTGTGGAGGAGGCAGAGTGTGGAGGAGGCTGTAGACAGAGAGAGCAAACACGGTCTTCTGCAGAAGAGCATGTCAGAACAGAAGAAAGGTGGATCAAGTTGAAACAGACTGACAGTGAGGGAGAATCTGAATGTTAGAGAGAAAGAGGGAGAAGACTGGGCAGCCAGTCAGCGATGAATGAAAAGGTAAAGATGGGAAGTACAGGTAGGCTGAGAAAGAGAGAGAAAGATGGAGAGACACAGAGAGCAGCAGTAGCTGAGTGACGGCGCAGCCCCGAGCTGAGCTGTAGCGGTGCAGTTATGTGCTGCGTTTATAACCCTCCTGCCCTTGTTCTATTGTTTGTGTTGGGACAGTGCTGCTGGTGAAGCAGGGCTGGCCCCAGACCCCGTCGGCCCCGGGGCCCGCTGAGGGGCCTTATGAGCTGGCTGTGGACGCAGGCTCAGAGAGCAGGCAGTACCAGACCTCGTCTGCTACATTCAGTAAATATCATTTATACTATACTGTATGTGATTCACTCTATTTATATGCCCCTGCTACTTAACACACACACATATACCAGTACTCACACGTACAGACACACACACACACACCCCTGTAAGTACTAACACATACACACACACACACACTTACATACATGCGCACAAGTACAGGACCATACACACACAAACACACACACACGTACACATAAATACAGAATATTCATTACACAAACACATACTGCATACGCACATCCATACGCACACACACACACACGTACAAACATGCACACTCACAAACAAAGACATGCAATTATATGCACGTCATCCATGTACATATACACACACACATACATACATTCGTATGCGCACACATACACACTCACACACATAGACATGCAGTCATACGCACGTCATCCATGTACACAGACACACACTCATACACATCACACAGAGAGAGAGAGAGAGGCTGTGAGAGCTGTTTTATACAGAGTGTTAAAGCTCTTAGGGTAAATGGGTGATTAATGGGCAGAACTGACTTCATCTGGATGTTATAGTCTCATCTTCATTGACAAGTTGCGCTCAACATTAAGTGTCTGTAAGTTTATGCAGGTTTATGCTGTCCTTCTGGAGTAATGATAGAGGTGTACCTATTGTAACTACGGGCTTTTTGGGTGTACAGTGCGAGTAAGTCAGAGAGATGCCTGGGTTTCCTTGTAAGATGTGACATGTCTTTCTAGACCTGATAATAGAGCCATTCTTCAGGGTCTGTACATTTCCATGCTGTTGCCACTTTTGTCATCATGTTTCCAGTTGAGCTACTGGTAGAGCGAATGAGAGAGTGATGAAGTGAGTGTGTGAATGCATTGACTGGTGTGTTTTTGCGAATACTGAGGTGACACAGTCAGACACATGTTTGTGTTACAGTAGAGCTGCATGTGAAGGTGAGGGCTGCACTGCCATTTGACATGTACTGTTCTGGGCAGAAAAGTTCTGCATAGAATTGACTCGTCTGCTCAAACATGTCATGCCCACATCTCACCACCAGAGGGAGTTACCAGTCAATGTGAAAATCTAAGTTGAATGAGCAAATCACAAACCACTACTATAATGTGCATGCCCATTCAGAACAGCTAGTCTTCTTAAACTGTAAACGTAATTTTCTCTCTCTCTCCATCTCTCTCTCTCATAGGATATACTGCAGGAACTCCATACAAAGTGCCCCCCACCCAGACCAATGGAGCTCCCCCACCTTACTCACCATCCCCTAATCCCTACCCAGGTGCCATGTACCCTATTCGAAGTGCCTACCCCCAGCAGAACCTCTATGCTCAGGTGAGAGCAGGTTGTCTTGGGCAGGTTCTCTGTGAGACGGTTTTGTAGCTGAGTAGGCTTTGGGAGAGACGGTCCTCTGAGAATGTGGCTGTCGGTAGCCCTGATTCCCTCTGCTTGCTAACTGGATAATTGCCCTTTCTCTGTATAACTGCTCTTCCTCTTTCTTTGTGGTTATGTGAATGTAGAGATAGTTTGGTCTGATCGCTACAAAAGTTCTTTTAACATGGTGACATAGACATAGCAGAGGTCATCCTCATCTCTCTCTCTATGTCTCTCTCTCTCTTTTTCTCTCTCTCTCTCTTTCTGTATCTCAGGGAGCTTACTACACACAGCCAGTGTATGCTGCCCAGCCTCATGTGATTCATCACACTACAGTGGTACAACCGAACAGTATTCCCCCCGCTATTTACCCGGCCCCTGTCCCCGCGCCACGCCCTAACGGAGTCGCCATGGGAATGGTGGCTGGCACTACCATGGCCATGTCAGCTGGTAAGAGGTTAAGCCGTTTGACCAGAGCAGTACAGGACATGTGGGCAGATCTTCTGAAGCATAGTCTGGGAATAGAGATTTTGAATTGACCAAGAACTGAAAGCAGCTGTGTCACTTGACTAGTAAGTCAAAGTGCAGTTGTGGATATTATGTAAAATTTTATTGCCATGAGCTTCAGCGGTTGGTAAATCTGTGATAAACCTGAAGTGTTTGGATTAGTTAGTTAGCTCAATTTTTGTCTCGGGTTTAGTGTTGTTGGATAAATTAAATTGTGCTGTTATTGTTGTAGTTGTTGTAGTTGTTGTTGTTGCTGTTATCATTATGTATTGGACCACGTGTGAGGAATCGTGTTCCTCCCCCTCAGGGACCTTGCTGACCACCCCTCAGCACACACCGATCGGAGCACATCCCGTAACCGTGCCAACGTACAGGCCCCAAGGAACACCTGGGTACAGCTATGTGCCACCTCACTGGTAGAGCTTACCTGCCAAGTCATGTGAGTATCTGTCTTTTTCTCTGCACTCAGCTCATCTTCCTACAGCCTTTTTCTCCAGGCATGAGGATTAGATAACAGATACTCATTACATGTCCTCCTCTGTACGTTTGGATTTCAGATCTGGAGTCAAACATTGTATGCAACTACTCGAGTCTTACATGGCGCTCTGTGGTTTCCATGGAGATGCCATGTCTGTCAGCAAGAACAAAAGAAAAAGTGCAAAGGTCACTTTATGCATTCTTATGTGTTTTAGCAAAAGCTGCTTTTGAAATTTTTTTTATTTAAAATTAAATTTCTTCTTTTGTGGTTTTTTTTGGGCCTATGTTGTTGCATCAGTTTTTTTGTTCACATTCTCCATTGTTACTTTTACAGAAACTCCAGAATGATTTTACTGAATCACAGCTCTTTAATAATAAGGTTTTTGTGTGTGTGTGTGTGTGTGTGTGTGTGTGTGTGCGCGCGCGCGTGCGTGTGCGTGTGCGTGTGCTCTGTAACGCTGGTGTTTAGGAATGTACTGGGCGTTATATTGTCACCATCGCCACTCCGCTTTTCATCATAAACTTATGCTGCCAAATTTTCTAACTATTAGACATTAAGATTTGTGTTTTGTTCTGATTTTGTTTTTGGTTTTGTTTCATTTTCTATAATTTTATTTATGTAGGTTTTATTTTGAATTCCGTCATTCCCTCTCAGAAGGGCTGAGGAAGAATTTCTTTTTTTTTCTGTTGCATTTCATTTTCCCACAAAATTTTGGTTCACCTTCCACTACCAATAACAAGGGTGTCTTCCAGCTTGTAGCCGTTTATTAGGTAGATCTGTATTGACTATATCTGCTCTATGGCATTTCAAATGTGGTTGAGACGTCATTAGGAAACCAAGTACTCACAATAATCTTAGTTATTCAGTAAGTAGAGGACATTTCAAATAAGCCGGTTCCTTTGTTAGCTTGTTTGTCTGGATAGAGTAAGCTTTTGAATTATGACGCGTATAATATATTTATATACATGTGGACGTGTCCTCGCAATGCACGCTTATTGCACGTTGACACACACACAAACACACACATTCACACGTACACACACACACACACACACATATACATATGCACAGATACATACACACACACACACACACACGCACCTCTCTGTGGGGACATGTGGTGTTGAGATGGCTATGGGTGAAAGTCTGCTGTTCTCACTCAGTGGAGCATGTGCCAACACAGAGGAGTTGAAAGAGATGATGTATGAGACTACGCTCAATTACTTTACGTTCAGGATTTCACGACAAGGATAAAAGGGATTTGACTGCTTTAGGATGAAGTACAGATAGCGTCAGGATTAAAAATGTAAAAAAAAAAAAGAAAAGAAAAAAAAGAAAGGAAGGCATACACGAAAGAGAGCAGAGTGGGCAGTGGCCTTTGGGATAAGCCTCGGTGTACCAGTGCCACCAGCCCTGTGTCCACTGTGAAGGGTTGGGCTTCTAGGCCTTGTTGCACATACAGTGGAGAGTAGCTGTAGAGAGACTCAGCTGATAAAATGCAATAATTAGAATGCCTACCTGAGTGACCCATAATTGTAATAGTGTTTTTATTATTATTATTGTTATTATTATTATTATTATTATTATTATTATTATTAGAGAGAGAAAGAATTGTGATGCCTAAGCCAGGACCTCCCCTGTTATCTCAAGTGTAATGAGAAGTGAGCAGAGAACATGTCAATTATTTTATTAAAATCTGCGTAAAGTGGCATTTCACAGTGACAAGTAGACAACACATGAATAACCAAGTATACGGTACATTCTCTTATTTAATGACGCAAAGAAAAAGTATTAACAGTCAGGTATTTACTATGGTACCCGTTAGTCTTAACCATATCTTTGTACCTAAATATACATCTCAATGAATAGTGTTTTATTTCCTTTTTCCATTAGGATCATCAACCACTATTTCAGTATGTTAGGATCAAAACTAAAAGAAAGAAAAAAGTCATTTTCCTGAGCATATGTAAGCTAATCATGAGTAACAAGGCATGTGTCATGCAGACAAATGCAGTATATATACATATATATTTACCGATCTGTCCATACAAACCCAGAGATGGATACTGGCCCTGGGTAAGCATGGTGGCATAATGCTGAATTACAGCACTGCATCATTCATTTGAACTGTTTGATGAACAAACAACATTCCTGTAAATGTTGAGTAAGAAGATAGTGAGAGAAATGTAGAGGAAGTACAGTACATTCCTAGTTTAGTCTCCTTTTTCGGTTTCCTTTTTTTTTTTTTTTTTTTTTTTTAAAGAGTATAGGTATCTGATGTCATGAAAAATATTACATATCATTTGAATAAACAGAGGAGACATTCTGAAAGTCCGAGAGTTTGCAGTCAGATTTTCCCTGGACATAGAAACTTAACACATGGCAGATTTGGCATTTGCAATGACATATAAATCCTTAACTTGATAATAGTGTATGAAAAGCAGCATTTGGGGTATTGGTCCCATCCAGTGTTCTTGAAATTGATGATGGAAATACCGCAGTGAGATGGTACCTGGTCTGTTTTTTCTTCCTGTCTCTCCAGTATGTTTCTCTCCCTCTCTCTTACTGCATTTGGAATTGAAAGCCCCCCACCCACCCTAAAAACCCAACTGCAACTTCACACTAGATATAAAACAGTATTATAGCAAGTGTTATAAAAAAACATGTTTTGTACATCTTTGCTACCAATTGATTTTTAAATGCAAGACTTGAAGAATGCAGTTGCTGTTAGTGTTTTATGATGCTAGGTTCACTGATCAAATCAAGTTTGAAATAAGTAGATATCAGACTGTGGTTGGTTGGCTACAGAGACAGGGCTAAGATGGTTCTCAGTCCTTAAATTGACTGGGTTAAAGTCAGGGTGAAAGCATCAAACATTTACTGGAGAACAGTGTATGGTGGTGAATTACATTTAATCTAGGATTTAAGAAAAAGTCAATGCTGACATTGTAATTTAGGCGCTTTTTACCATGGGTGTTGCGTCAGTTTGTATTAATTGATGTTTATTATTCTTAAATAGAGGGTTGTGATGGTTGAGCTGAAGTGTAGTGCGTCCGTGTGGTTGACGGGCACTTTAGAGCACAAGTCTGAATGGCTTCTTCCTCACATCTAGTTTCCTAACCCTTGATTATTCTTTTCATTTTTCTTTGCATTTTACAATGTTTGGACAGGCAAGAGTTTGTATCTTTCCACAGCGTTATGGAATTGAGCCAGTTTAATGTTAATAAACTTTAACTGCTGGCAAAACAGCAATGAGACCCAGCTAAAAATGTTATGAATAACACAGAATTTTTCTAGCAGTTCAAACAGCATTGACAGCTAACCTGAAACATTCAGGTTAGCAGCTTTATCATCTGAACTAGCCCTTCAAACTGTATTAGAGTGAGAGATTGATTTTTTCCAAGTTAGTTGTTAATGATACTGTTATTGGTCATGCAAATTCTCAAAACTTCAAGAAGCACCAAACATTTAAGTAAACATTTCCCTTAGAAGTTCTCTTTATATAAAGGTGTGATACTACTGTGTAAAAGTAGAAACTCCAGTGTCCAGCTTTGGATTTCTGAAGTCATTTTAGACAAGATGACAGATGAATGTGAAGCAAAAAGTGGAACGTCTTTGTCTTCCAAAGTCCAGTTGTTGTTGTTTTTTTTTTTTCGCCTGAGCGAGTGCAGGAGCACCCCTAGGTTCCAGTCATTCTGATCCAACACCATTCTCCTTACATTCACATAAGGTCGTGGCGTATTTTAGCACTATATGTTTGCCAATATAGTAAAAACTCTGTAATGTATCAACTAATGGTCTTAGCAGGGGGACCCACACCTGACTTGCGATATGAAGTTATGAAGTGTAACTCTGTCTTTCTTTCTTTTTTTTTTTCTTTTTCCCTTTTTTTATGTTTTTTTGTTTGTTTGTTTGTTTGTTTGTTTGTTTTGTTTTGTTTCTTTTTTTTTTGTTTGTTTTTGGAAGATCAGTTGGTGATCTCAGTGACATAATTAAGCCAAGTTTGTAACTGTATTATATTTACTGTAAGATGTAGAACGTTCAATAACTATTAAAATCTTTCCCAAAAAAAGTATAACCTGTGTAGTGAACTTACTTTCTTTGTCTAACATCTGAAAAAGAGAAGACCACTGCTGTTACCAACAACCCAACACACTCACTCACACACACAACCACATTAGCCAAAAGTCCACATTCAGCCTAACTACCACTGATCATCAAAAACATTTACATTAAAAAAAATAATTACCAGAAATTTGTTGACAACTTTTGAATGATCTCAAAATTGAGGGAGCCACCTCACTACCTCACACTTGATCGCCCTCATTCTAGATATCCTGCAGAGGTTTGTACATGTTTATGAGTACAAATGAAATGCTATGGTAACACGCCGTCAAGATGACTGTCGTTTTCTTAGCTCCTCCTTAAATGTAACTTTTTTGTTCATTTATTCACACTATTTTATGCAACAACGCTATATTTTTAACGCCATGATCAACTACGATAGACAGACTTTGATCGACATCAGATCTACAATGGATATGCATTTTATAGCAAGAAAATATTCAACAGACTCAGCGGACTTCCATTTGTTTAGATTTAAATTGTTCAGCCTACCTGCCACACCTTGTAAACAGTGCCGGAGAAGGAAGTGGGGTAAAAGAGCTGGAGTACTGGTCAGGCAGAGACAACGAGAAAACCGTCGCCCTCTTCGAAGTATCCTTCAAGTGAATAATGTTCATGGTAATGAACATCATAATGTTAAGTCTAATATGACTATGTATTCAGCTAGTGGAGAATTTTTTTTAGTGTTTTATTAGTGTACTTTCACGCCCACGTAGGTCACTTCTAGAGTCAGACAGACAATATTTCGTAGTAACTTAGTTACAATTCATCTGACTCCCTCCTCCGATATGATCACTGTGAACCCAGTAACACTGAAGTTAGGTTGGTGGTTAGCAATCTGATCAGTGATCTTTGATCAGTGATCAGTGAGCCTTGACATGAGGGGTTTGTGCGAAACTTGCTTAAATCCAGATGTTTTTCTCTCTTTAAATGAAGCTTCACCCCCTAACTATTCCTTTTTCTAGGTGCGGGTGTAGCTCTAATCTATAATACTAAATTTTCTGCTAACACCTTTAGTTTACCTAATTTTGTCTCCTTTGAGCTGCTCTCCGTGAAGCAATCGTGCACTACCTGATCTTTTCTCATAGTAATTCACTATCGTCCCCCGGGACCCTAGTCAATTTCTAGATGAGTTCTCTGAATTTATCTCTGTTATTCTAACTAGAGTGGATAAGATCATGATACTGGGGGACTTAATTATCCACAACAGTTCTAATTCTCTTAATAAAGCTTTTACAGCTATCAGACACTTTTGGCTTTACCAATTACGTCCACGAACCAACCCATTTCAGTGGCAACACTAAAAGATCTTATTCTAGCTCGCAGACTAGATGTCTCTCACGTTCTTTTTGTCATTTCATTAGTTTACATGTAGGCCAACTCGAAAACGAAAAGCCAAAGTGGGAAACAATAACGTAATGCTTTTCATATTGTCAGATACAGCGCCTGTTGAAACTGGTAACTGGATGAAGGACTGTATGGGGGTGTTCGGGTATTGTGGTGTCGCTCTGGTGTGTCGGTAAAAACACCTCTGGAGTCAGAGTGCCATTTAACGGGTTTATTTCAAGGATTCAGGCAGCACAGTAATGCACGGGGTTTAACTGTTAAGAAGCTGGACATACAATGTTGTGGTCTAAAGAAAAGGAAAGGAAATAAATTATACATTGACTTGTAATAATAACATGAATGCTTGTTACGTACAAATATAACCAGACAATATACTACAATAAAAACTCCAAGTAACAGTACAATTTGTCGTCACGATATGACTGTACTGCCGATTGCAAGTCAATCGCGTCTGTTAGTAGCAAATGAGCAGCGCTACCGCTGTAATACACGGAACAAACAACTGCGTATTTCTAACCGGATCCTCTTATTAACGTCACACATAATAGAGGAGGTAGACAATAACCAAACCGATTTAACTTTCCAACATACATCATTAGACAAAATACACTCAAAGTGGCATCTCCATATGGCTAAATACAAACAAACTAGCGGCTAACATCAACAAGGTCATATAATCATATGGAATATTTGTCTAACAAATGAAACAACTTACAAATCGTCAATGACACACAATTTTGCACTCAAGGGGAGGTAGGAAGGAAGTCAAACCACAAAACTGCAAAGCTGGATAAAACAGGCGAACCAGCCACTAAACTCGTAATGAGTGGACTATCAGCTATTTACAAAACGCGCACATGACACGGTCCTAAGCGCATGCACGCATGGCAATCTGCCACAGCCCTTGGTCTTTCTAACAGCACCGTTGATGTCGAAAATTAAATCCCAGACCGGGTCTTTGCCATAGGTTTATCAATTTTGTCTTTTCGTTTGCATTTTGTCTGATTTGTACCGCAAAATCTATTAAAGGGAAGAGTCTAACTAATGAAGTGAAATGACAAAAAGATATTTTAATTGTAATTTTCTCAGGAAAGACTCGTGTTTGTTGTGAAAATGAAAATGAAAATCCAGTTATCAAATTTAATTTTTCATTTTGGCAGGATATGTGCGCACAGGTATTGAAAAAGAAATTGCAAAACTTGGTTTGAACCTTCATTTTACCGTTTTGATTTTCATTTTAATTTTGGCAGGGATTACCTCTCATTGTAACTCTCCCGTTCACGCCAGTTGTCTCTACCACGGTTCGTAGCTGCTGTCGCATTAATGCCCCCACCACTGCTGCGCTCGCTGACCTGCTTCCTACTGCTCTCAACTCTTTCAGTGATCAGCAAAGGTCTTTGAACGACTTAACGGACAGTGTAAATTCTACCCTCCGTAATACTAGATATGGTGGCACCTTTAACTATAAAAAATAGGGGTAAACACTCAAGACCTTGGTTTAATAATGAAACCCGCGCGCTGAAGCAGGTGTGTAGGAAATTGGAACGAAACTGGTGGGCCACTAAACTAGAGGTTTTCTGCCTCACCTGGCACGACTGTATGACAGATTATAAACGCGCTCTCTACACAGCCAAATCCGTGTGTTACTCTAAAATCATTAATGTTAACAAAAATAACCCCAGGTTCTTTTTTGATACTTAAACTTACCCAGAATCACTGCCCTCAATCTAGCCCTTTCACTGCAAACGATCGCAAAAATAGACTTAATTCGTCGTGATATTGAAATTAATTTATCAAATGAGACTGCCTGCAAGCTCTCCGTTAATGCGCCCGAGATTAATCTTGATGTGCACCCTTTAACCCAGTTTAACCTTATCTCTCTAGGCGCGCTGTCCAAATTACTGCTCTCTTCTTAACCATCCTCTTGCCTCCTTGACCCCCTACCTGCTAAACTTTACACAGAGCTTTTCTCAGTCCTCGGCCCAACAATGCGTAACCTCCTAAATATATCACTTAAATCTGGTGTTTTACCCTCCGCTTTTAAAACAGCCTTTAATTAAAAAACCGAACCTTAACCCTGAAGCCTTAGATAATTATAGGCCAATCTCTAATCTCCACTTTCTTTCAAAAATACTTGTAGCTCCTCAGCTGATAGCCCATATGTCCTCTAACAATCTGTTTGAAATATTTCAGTCAGGCTTCAGGTGTTTTCACTCTACTGAAACCGTGTTTACTGGAGTAACTAATGATCTTTTACTATGGACGCTGGTGCTACTTCTATTCTTATTCTGCTTGATCTGAGTGCAGCATTTGACACGGTCAATCACACTATATTGTTAAAGCACCTGGAAAATCAAACTGGCATTCATGGCCTGGCGCTCTCTTGGTTTAAATCTCATTTCTCTGAGAGAAAGCAGTATGTCCTCCATAATGAGTACTGTAAGCTTAACTATGGTGTTCCTCAGGGTTCAGTCCTTGGCCCTCTTCTACTCTCCATTTACATGCTCCCTTTGGGTTACATTATTCATAGTTACAACATTAATTTCCATTGTTATGCTGACGATACTCAGATTTTCTTACCTATCCAGCACAATGATCACTCTGAATTGAGCCATGTCTCTGTGCTATTAAGAGTTGGATGTCTTCAAATTTCCTGATGTTTAATGCAGGCAAGACTGAGATGCTGGTCACTGGTCCCCCTATGCATAAGCATCTTTTTAGTAGTCATACCCTATATTTTGACAACTGCATCATCTCTCAAAACTAAAAACCTTGGTGTGATTTTTGACTCTAGTCTCTCTCTACGCACTCATATCAAAATTATGACCAAAACTGCCTTTTATCACCTCCGTAATATCGCTAAAATTAGGCCCTTTCTAAGTATGGCTGATGCAGAAACCATTGTTCATGCATTTGTCACATCTCGCCTCAGTTACTGCAATGTTCTGTACTCTGGCCTGCCTGCCTCTATTACCAAAAGTCTTCAGTTGGTTCAGAATGCTGCTGCCAGAATTCTGACCACAACAAGGAAGTTTGAGCACATTACACCTATCCTGGCTTCCCTTCATTGGCTCCCAATTCATGCAAGGGCAGATTTTAAGGTCCTCTTATTAACATACAGAATTTTACATGGGCTTGCGCCAGCCTACCTGTCTGGTTTAATTACACCCTGTAACACCGTTGCACCCTGCACTCGCAAGATTCTGGACTATTAGTCATTCCAAGAGTTAAAAAGAAGTCCGCTGGCAACCAAGCCTTTTCCTACCACTCTCCCTTCCTCTGGAATGGTTTACCTACAGAAATTAGGGAGGCAAACTCTCTCCATACCTTTAAAGCCAGACTAAAGACTTATCTATTTTCTCTAACTTATGGATATCATTTGGTGTCATCCCCCGGACTTTCTTATAGACATGTAAAGCCCTTTGAGACTATAAATAGTGATATTAGGCTCTAAATAAACTTGTATTATTAGTAGTAGTAGGAGTGTTATTACAAAACATACACTTTGGTGAGGAGAGCGGATAAATATATGCCAGAGTGAAGACACCGATCAGATATATATCTCAGTGACATTCTGGGTAAATATATACAACAGTGACAATCTAGATAAATACATACAATAGTGACACGTTAGAAAAACATATATCACAGTGACAGTCTAAATAAATATGTACAACAGCAACAACCTATATAAATATATACAACAGTGGCAATCTAGATAAATATAAAGCACAGTGACACTAGATAAACATGTGATGTAGTGAAGCGGGATAAATCAGTCCCTCCAGGCTTTCGTGGTCCTTTTTTGGGATTGTTGCAGCCTAAAATGCCTGATTTCAAGGCAGGTTTTCTAAAAAAAATTGTGATGCATCTTGCAATGCTCTTATGTGTTTTTTGCAATGAAATTGAATTATAATTGAATCTGTCACCAGAGTTTGCCCCGCTGAAGTAGGTCGCAAGTGCTACTTCCCGCTTCCAGCCACCGCTTATGTTTGGCCATCTTTTATGTTGGCATTTCAACCGTCCGCAACCATGAATGTACTGCTGCAGTGTGTGCAGAATGCAGCGTTTTCGTTGCCAGCTCCTTCATAAATAAACGGGTTGCCCTCAGGAGGTCTTTAGAAGAGACCGACTTTCTCTTCGGCATGATACAAACAAATCACTGTTGAATCAGACACGCAGAGCATTGTTGTAGGGTAAATTCAGCTAGATTGGGACAGTTTTTGTAATTCTGTCCCAGTTTACCTGATGTCCCAATATACCTGAATTCACCCTATGTGTTTTTGATTGGGCTAGGTAATAAGGAGTAGGGCAGAACATGATAAACATCTTTGTAAGCGCGGACAACAAGTAGGCCCTATAGTATTGTAACTATTATTTTAATTGTGGTGAAAACCAAGACAATGTTGAATGTTGAAAGTGAATGTTGAAAACCGGGGCATTTTAGGGTTTTACAGATATTTGTCAGGACTCGGGACACCCAGCTTGAAACCTGGACAAACTGGGGGCGTCTGGTCACCGTATGTTTAGCATTTTGTTGGTAGCTAAATGTGAGATGTTCGTAGCACACCTGTCTGCATCTTCACAACATAAAACGAGTAAATGAAGCAAGTTTGGTGACTTATGGCTCAGCATTTTGCGCAAGGGACTGCTATCCCAGCTGGCACGTGACCGACCTTCAACATTGAAATGTGGTTGCAGTAATGTCAGTTGTTGTTTCAACATTGAAAAAACATTGAAATAACATTTAATGCTAATGGTTGTAAAAATGTTAACGCAATACTTATAAGTCAGCGTCGAAATTTTGACATTGAAAGATCTGTACATAGAATCAACTTAATGTCTTCAACAACTAGCAAAAGTAAATTGTAACAGCTGCTTTCCCTCATATTTATTCAAGAAAGTGCCATAATATCTTTTTCCAGGGAGTCTCATTTGATCACACTCAAGCTTTACTACAGACTTATTTAGATTTATTTTTGTGTTTATGGTATAGGGATAGTAGTATTGCAAGTTATGCACAGCAAGTTGCATTTAATATAACAACTGCATTGAAAACATATAAAATGTACAGTAAATTCCTGATTCAGACAGTATTGTCATGTTGATCTAATTGCAAACTAGGTTATAATATTGTAGCGTCGGAGAGTGGTCATTGGCCCCTCCCCTTTTGCTCTGTTGGGCAAGTTTCACTGTTTGTTTGTTGTTAGACAACGTGTTTGAAGTAGATGTGTGTTGGGGGATGTTTAGTGGTGTTTTGGGGATATCTGTCTCTATGTTTTAAGTTTTTATGTTACAGATAGCAATTTGGGACATCACCATTTTGGTGAAGTGTAGCCAGAGGTATCAGATTGGTTGTCCTGTGGTTGATTGAAACGTTTAACTGTTAAATAAAATATTGTCGTGAATTGGTTCTCTGAGTATGATTACTGTTATGCAGTTTCACACTGAAGTGTAATTAAATGTACAAATAAATTTAATACAGAAGAATAACAAAATTCAACGTGTAGTATAAATAATGCCTTCAAAAAAGACGTTGGAACAAGTCGCGATATCGATGTTGATTCTATTTTTTAATATCAACACATAATTCAATGTAGACGCAACACCTTCACCCATGTTGAAAAGTAAGACGTTGAAACAACGTCACGATGTCAACGCTGATTCAATTTTCAAAATCAATATTTAATTCGATGTTAATTCAGTGTCGACGCAAGACCTTACATTCACCAATGTTGAAAAGTAAGACGTTGAAACAAAGTCGCAATATCACCGTTGGTTCGATTTTCAAAATCAAAATTCAGCAGTGATTCAACCTTGGTCCATGACGTTGACTCAACCTTGAATAAACGTTGAAATGCCGGCTGGTTAGATGAATATATACAATAGTGACACATTACATAAATATTTACTACAGTGACATTCTAGATAAACACGACTTAGTGACACACTAGATAAATATATATCACACTTGATAAATGTACATCACAGTGGCACTCTATTAAAGATGTGACATAGTGACACACCAGATAAATATGTGACATACCGATAAATATAACCTATCCTCTAGAAAAATATACAACAGTGACAGTCTAGATAATTTATACAACAGTGACACTCCAGAAAAATGTGTGACATAGTGACACGCTAGATAAATATGTGACATAGTGAAACTAGATAAACATATATAACCATGACACTAGGTAGTGACTCTAGATCAATATAACCAACAGTGACACTCTAGATGAATATATACAACAGTGACACCCCAGACAAATATGTGACATAGCGACATTAGACACCCCCCCCCCCCTTATTTATTGCACTTGCAGGTTTGCGCCTAAAAATCTCCTAAACTTTGTACCCCACTTGGCAGGTGCTCATGCCCCGCTCCCAGGGGGGTGGGACCCACAAGTTGAAGACCCCTAATCTAGATATATACATATATCACAGTGACCCTCTAGATAAATGTGTTACATAGTGACACACTAGATAACTATGTGACATACTGATAAATATGACCTACACAATAGATAAATGTGTATCACAGTGACACTCTAGTTATATATATACAACAGTGACAATCTAAACAATATATACAACAGTGACACCCCAGATAAACATGTGACATAGAGACACTCTAGATAAATATATATCACAGTAACACTCTAGATAATTTTGTGACACAGTGACACACTATACAAATACGTGAGGTAGTGACACTAGATAAATATATATAACTGTGATACTCAGGGTAAATACACTAAATAAATATATATCACAGTGACACTCTACATAGTTGTGTGACATAGTGATAAAAAACACCAAATCCCACTGCCTCACTAATGTAACTACTGTAACTGTACCTATCCTCAGGTAAAATTTCATGTGTTTCATCTGTTTCTGTATGTTCAGTTAGACAAGACCTTACAGTCTGTTAATACAATTCATAGTCCAGGAAGTTTTCCTTAAAATAACAGACTTTGTGAATTTTAGGATAGACATTATTCACAGTTCATTCATTAGAGTTCATTAGACTCGATGGAAGATGATCTTGACTGTTGCTCTCGTGCGCGCACTCCCCCTTCGTTACTTCCCGTGCAGGTAAACCCTGTGCTGGCTCTAACGTTCCAAAGAGAACTAAATAAATACAACTTATACAAGTTTGTGAATAACTAAGTAAACCAACAAAGTCATATCCTCTGATTCACATGACAGGAATGACATGAGCACTCATGACACACACCTAAAATGATCACATCTCAGCGCATTCATATGATTAATAACACTCTGCAGTATTTATTAGTTGTTTATATTGTCTGTGGATATGGAGAGTATGCCCAGTTTTGGAAATTTGATATTTCTCTGACTGAATCAGTTACTCAGTCCAGAAGTGTGTTCCAATCTGGCAAACTGAGGCATACGTTCCAGGCGAACAGGTTTTCTTTGAACTTTTAAATTTGAACGTTTTTTAGGTCAGCATACTCCGACAACATTAATCCTCTAGGCTACTAATAACAGCCAAGATATCTTTTCAAAATTTAAATACCTAACGCTTTAGCCGTATGTGATGTATGTGAGTTATCCTAACTAACGACCACAGAGAGCAACACAAATGCTTAGCTTACGCTAAGGATGGATAACGATAGCATACAAAAAAGAAGCTTTTAGAGAAAGTATCAACATAACTGACAGTTAGACAAGTTAACCACTTGAATTGTTGTAAGAAGATTAAATAAAATCGAACACAAAGTATATTTTCTGGGATAACTCCCATCTGGGCACATATCTCCCTTAGTCCAGTGTCCATGTCTGTTCGCTGAGAATTACCTCCTCAGACTGTTTGTGTGTGTTTGCAAACATTTGCAGTGAATTCAAAGCCAACAGAAAACTGTTCAAAATTGTTCGCAAATGTTTGCCTTTGTTTGCTAATTTGAATGCACCTCAGTTATGGTATGCAGTGGAGTGAATCTGCATGCTGCAGATTTACAGCCTGGATGTGCGTACTGCCTCGTGTATAACCTGTTTCCTGAACACTCCTCAGCTTCTCTGTCACGTATGTAGTACACTCCTTGTCATCAGCAACTTTCATTTCTCTATACTGACAGTAGACTTCCTGAGTTAAGAAACCAGTCTGAAATGCCCACCCACACACGCACGCACATAAACTGTCATTATGGTGCTGAAGGTCATGGATACTTACTCAGTCCTTTCTCTCTCTGAACTCCAATAACAACCCCATTTACCCCAAGCCTCAGCCTGAAGAGAACTGCAATCAAAACACTGAATTCTGATCTAAGACAGAGCCAATGCACTCTCAAGATCCTCTGAGATTACCAGACATACCATGCTCCAAACATACCATGCACCAATACATGACCACAGAACGAGCCCAATGATTCAGCCAGCCCAATAAACCCAGGGACTTCGACAGCCCAGTAAACCCTGGGACTCAGACAGCCCAGTAAACCCAGGGATTCAGACGGCCCACTAAAAACCCAGGGATTCAGACAGCACAGTAAACCCAGGGATTTAGACAGCCCTGTAAGCCTAGGGATTCAAACAACCCAGTAAACCCAAGGAATCAGACAGCCCAGTATACCCAGGGATTCAGATGGCACAATAAACCCAGGGAATCAGACAGCCAAGCTGATGTATGCCACCATATTCTAAAGCATAATTCTGTATCAATGATTATGATTATCATCATTTGCATCATTTCGGTGCCACTATTCGATGCCACTTGAATGCCTGAGCTGTCAATTGAAATATTTGCCCTCTGGTGCTCCAAAACGGACGTTACAGGCAAAAGAAGCATCGCTGCATGTCACGTGCCATGGCTAGTTAATATTACAGTTGCTCTGGTGGCAGCAGACGCCTGCCGTTAGCCAGTAGCTACCTTGACGCCTACAGTCACAAATACGTGATCGCGTCTAAGTGGTCCACACAGCCTATGGTCAAAAATGTGTGATTTTGGAATTTTGGTAATTAGACATCCTATGCTGACATAACAATGGGTATTAAAATTCATCGCACGAATGTTCTCATTTTTGTGGAATACATAAACAGAGAAAATCAGTCTCATTAATGTCACCTCTTTATTAGCAATGCAGACATAGCTAATGTTATCAATCTAACTTTGTTTACGCAGTGAAACATACACAAAGTAAGCGGTACATGGTTTCACTTGATTTACTAAACGAGTGCTTCAAAGTTGGTAATGTAACTCGCAAAATTCAATGAAGCTTTACTGGAACTAAAGAAGCCGGTATCTTGACATGCAGCCATCTGTTTACGTGCCTTGCAAGAAATATGTCCTCCAGGGGGGTATTTCAGAAAGCAGGTTTAGTGAAAACTCAGAGTTAGTTAACACTGGGAAAGTAGTAAACCTACCAATAGAGGAGCCCTGTGGCTTCATTCTCTCATCAAAACAAAGCCATAGGATCCTTCTATTAGGTTTACTACTTTCTCTGAGTTAACTAATTCTGAGTTTTCACTAAACTCGCTTTCATTTCAGATTTGGTGTACATGAAGTTATGGGTGTCTTGATTTTATGCTATGAAGGGATTTTTGACATGTTGAACAGTGTAGCCATGGGGATAGGATGAATTTGGGCACCTCTGAACAGATTTTTGACCAGTTTCACCAGTCTGATGATTGACAGCATGTTTAACTAATCAAATTATGAGTTCTAGAGTGGGGGTTGTATTGAGATGCTATGCCATGATGTACCACTTGAGACATTCTGACAGGAGGCGCGGCCATGTTTGTTTAAGTGGTTTGAGCACGTTAGCAGTGTTGCTAATTCACAGATGTTGGGAGGCATTTTGCATGCTTAGTAAAGAACAAATTCTTTTAACTGTGGTGTTGTGTTAATTTGGTGATTAAGTCAGGGATAACGGCGGATGAGCTTTCTTGGTATGAAATGAGTCGTAGGCAAACTCAGCTTCGAGTCGCGGTGTTGCAGACTCAGTAGTTGTTCTGACGATTTGTTCTACCTATTGAGCAGTCCTACTGCGCTTGCGCACATCACAGTTACATCATGTGACTAGGGTTTAGCAGGAAACCCATCATTTCATCCTACTTTGGCGGAAGGCTAATTGTTAGAAGGTTACCTGTAGGTTTATGTTGGTAGCACTTTCTGATGAGCTATTTCAGAGCATTGAAATATGCTACCTGTAGGTTTATGTTGGCAGCACTTTCTGATAAATAATAAATAAATAAATAATATTCTGGTAAATCATTCGGACTACCAGAAAATTTTATAGTTATATCCTGTTAGTCTTTCTATAACAGAATATTAGGGCCACATTGATGGGAAAAAAAATCTGAGATTTCGAGAACAAAGGTTGTAATATTCCGTGAAAGAAGTTACAAGAATAAGGTCGTAATTTTCCAAGAAAATGTCCTAATATTATGGGAATAAAGTAATTTTACGAGAAAAATATAATATTATGAGAATAAAAGTTATAATTTTAGGCTACATGTTATTTTATAGGGGAGGTGTCAGAAGTGCAGCCTGCTGCCTGCATTAAAATGAGGAATGTGGAGCATGTGAAGTTATAATTTTAGCATAATTTTCAGTGTAGTTTTAGTATAGTTTTCACAAATAACAAAAAAACTTAATTATTTGGCACATCAGCAACACATTATCAGAAGTACCAGGACTTTGAAACAATTGTTCAAGACACTGTGTCTATTCCGAAGAAAGAATTGTAAATAAGCTGTGTCTATTCTTGTGTGTAAACACAATAAACTTTGTAAATTCCTCTCACCTGTTTTATTGGTTGTTGGTAATATATTTTCCTAACAAATATGGGGCGGTTTTCTGGAGTTTTTACTATTTAATTTTTGCAATAGTTAGATTTTTTTTTTCGTAAAATTGTGACTTTTTTCTTTAAGTATTATGACTTTATTCTCATTAAATTCCGACTTTATTCTCGTAATATTATGACTTTTTATCTCAAGAATGACTTTATTCTTATAATATTACGTCTTTCCTCTCAGAACCATAGGCTACTTTTCTGATAAGGTTTATACTATCAAAATATGCTACTTAAAGTTTTACATTGGTATTGATTATAGTGTGTTGATAGTTTAAACTAGACTATAAATTTACATGTCAGCGTGTAAACTAGACTGTCGAAATACATATAGTTTATGTGATGGATAAATTGTAAGCTATGCCTATTATTAAAATTTACTTGACAGTATTTATCCAACAAATTGCTGTTGGATGAATTAATGAAAACAATAATGTAATTAGCTTAGAGCCATTTTCTGATCAGGTAAAAAAAGAATTGCCGACCTTCCTTGGCTTCTAAGGTAGCACAACCTACTTCCGGTAGTATTTCTTGATAGGGTAGCAAAGATCGATAGATATACGCTATCGGTTTACGCTATGGTAGATACATTTCGATAAAGTAGGGAGAATAGTCAGAACGCCGTGTCGGAGGACATTTCGCATGCCTACTAAGAAACGAGCTCCGACTGGCCTTTTAAGAGAAGCAGACACTATATTTCGATACCTCGGTTATTTGTGGTGTTGTGTTAATTTCGTTTATGAGATGGAGGTTGACGAACTGTTGAAATATTGGATGTGGCGTAGGGAAATTCCGCATCAAGTCGTGGAATTAGCCAGTGAATTTCACACAAGAGGGGTGTGGTGCTTCATTACACAATCGCTCATGAAGGTTAAAGTGCACAAAATGTTTTGAATTTGAGCATTATGACTTACATGCCAAAACTGTGTCCTTGTAGGCTACACAAAAACTGATACTTTCAATGTTTAAAACTCTGACTTTTTGTAGCACACACATGTAAAGTAAATGCAATGTCTGAAAATGAGATATCACATGCAGTTCAGCATCCTTCGTGGATGTAAAGAAAATTTGTGAGATGCATATTTACACAGCACACAAAAGGCATTAGTGCAGGTTACATGACCAGGTGTGGTGTAAAGATATGTTTATGTATGCAGTCATTGAGCAAAATGACATAGGCCCTATACATGTCAAAAGGTTTTCTTTTTTAGTAGTTTTATTTAGAATCATGACACTGATGTCTATATTGTTGAAAGGCACACATGAACATTAATCTAACAGTAATATTTGTGTTTGTGTGTAATACCTCAGCAATTGTTTTGGGCTTATTATGTGGCTTTGTGGTTTTAAGCCTGAATCCTTTTAGCATGCTGCTATGACCATGTAATTTGGCACACACATCAGATGTGAGTGCATTGTTGAATGATGAAATGTCATGGGTCTCGATTTGCAGGAGGTATAAGGGCCCGCCATTGCCGCTTATGGCTATATTTGTAGTTGGGTTAGGTTTTGTTTATAATGTGAATTTGGCATGTAAATTTGTTAAGTGTTTTGTATTTATTCATATATTTAAGGTGTTAAGTTAATATATTGTTCAATTTTCAAATTTGCCTTAGAAATAAAAGAAAGCCATTTTTTAATGCCACTGACCCTCGTTTTGTGCTTGTCGCTCAACTCTATCCTCATACTCCTAGACCTCTCTGCAACATTTGACATGGTTAACCACCAGATTCTCCTCTCATCCCTTGCTGAGTTGGGCTTCGCAGGATCTGCACTCACATGGTTCAAGTCCTATCTGTCCGACCGCTCTTACCAGGTTTCTTGGAGGGAATCAGTCTCCTCCCCCCGCCCTTTCCACACTGGGGTCCCACAAGGTTCCATACTTGGTCCACTCCTCTTCTCTCTTTACAGCAGATCACTTGAACAAGTTATCTCCACCCACGGTCTCTCTTACCACTGTTACACTGATGACACACAGCTGTTCTTCTCCTTCCCCTCCTACGACTCTCAGGTTCAGCCTCGCATTGCAGCCTGCTTAGCCGACATCACCTCCTGGATGTCCGCTAACCATCTCAGACTCAACCTGGAGAAAACTGAGCTTCTGTTTTTGTCCCGCTAAGAACTCCAACGATCGACACTGCAATCACCATTGAGGGATCTGTGGTGTTCCCCTCCAAAGCAGCCAAAAACCTTGGCATGACCCTTGACGACCAGCTGACGTACTCCAGTCACATCGCGGCAATCACTCGATCCTGTAGATTCTACCTCTACAACATCAGGAGGATCCATCTCTTCCCCACTTGGTCTAAGCGCTTGTCATCTCCCGCCTTGACTACTGCAACGTATTACTGGCTGGCTTGCTGACCTGCGCCATCAGGCCACTCCAGCTTGTTCACAATGCTGCTGCACGCCTGGTATTCAACCTCCCAAAGCACTCTCATGTCATTCTGCTCCTTACTGCACTCCACTGGCTTCTGGTAGCAGCCCGCATCCAGTTCAAGACACTGGTGCTGGCCTACCAGGCCACAAGAGGCTTCGCCCCATCATACCTTCAGTCTCTGATAACTCCTTATATCCCTGCTAGAACCCTCCGCTCTACCACCTCTGGTCAACAGCCGTTCTTCCCGACCACGCCTCTTCTCCGCCATTGCTCTGCGGTGGTGGAATGACCTCCCTCACTCAGTTAGGACTGCGGAATCTCTTGCCATCTTCCGCGGGAAACCGAAAACCCACCTCTTTAGAACCCACCTGTCCCCCATATATATATATATATATATATATATATATATATATATATATATATATAAAAAAAATACTAACCTCGTCTTCTGTTTGTGTTTATCATTCACTGTCACAGAATTCCAGGAGCGTAATACAAAGGGTAATTAATGTACAGCCTTATTGTGATCTCTGTTTATGAGGTAATAGGATCTGACTGATGCACTTATTGTAAGTCGCTTTGGCTAAAAGCGTCTGCTGAATACCAAATTGTAAATTGTAAACTTAATTATATTTAAGTTATATTTGATTCAAATTTTAGTAAAAATTAAATACACTAAACTTTAACATGTTATTTTGGGATACTTAAGATGCACTAAAAAACAATTAAGTATGTACTTCAGTAATATTAAATAAGTATAGTTGTTGTACTCTTTCAAATACTTTTTGGAAGTGTTAATAAAAAATTCTCGGATAAACGCTAGGTCTCAAATAAAAGCTGGGGGTGCCGTCTGTTTGGGTAAATAAAGGCCGGTACCAAGTACAGGCCAGGCAAAATTAAATAAATAAATAAAAACTACAGAAAGGCTCAGGTGGTAAATTCATCATATTTCCACAGCATTATTTACATCAGTGCAACAACATATGGTAATTATGCTCACCACTCTGTAGCTATTAGTTTCACTTTTTAGGCTAACAGAAATACCATACCGATAGTGTTCTAGCTCACATGGATTGTGGTCGCTGTAGGACTATGTGTGTTAATGGCCCGTTATTAATATTCAGGGACATCACTGCCAAAACTCTCTACTTCCTACACCCAGAAAACACAAGAAGGGCATTTGATTTATTACCAAAATAGAAATATGTTTGTATAATATAAATGTAATGTGTTTGTGTTTGTTACATGATTCATTTTTGTTTGTTTAATGTCAAGCTGCAAAGATTCTGATGAACCAGATCAGCATATTCTGACTCAAGGAGGATGAGTTACTTTGGATCAGTGTCACAAGTATTACGAGCTACTGGACATGCTCCATACTCTCAGTAGATGGACGGAGCTTCCCAGCATGTCTTGGGGCAATGGACTGTTGTCTAGACTCATTTCATTATTGTTCAGTTTATGTTTCCCTTTTATGTCTAGCAGAAGTTTTTGTGATTGTTTATCATTTAGTCTTTGTGTTGTGTTAATTAGTACTTGTGATAGTTTTAACGTTAAGTGTGTACTGTGAATGTAATTGTCTTCGTGAAAGATGTACTCCCCTCCCACCACTTAAAGAAGTTAAATGTGTCACTTCTGTGTTGTTATCCTGGCTAAATAAAAGAGGTGTTGCCAAAGTAACTACTAGTAATATTATTATCCCTACTGGAACTCTTTCCCTTCCACCCCACTGGACTAAACAAAAGAGTGAGTAAGTAAACAACAAAAACAAATGAAATAGTAAATAGCTTGTGTTTTTGTATATGTAAAATTAGTACACCTTTGGTGAAACTAAAACTAACAAGTGTCATATTAAGTCATCCAATAAGACTGATACCAGTAAGACAAACAATGAACTAGCTCATTTGACTAGACTTAGGCCTACAAACATTTGGGTTCAGTGCAAGGTGAATAAATTGAACTTAAATGAAATGATTACATCAACAAATGTATGTTATACTCATAGAACGTAATAAAGAGAGACTAGTTTCACTTGATTTGTTTAGATGGAAATGTGTGGCATGGTTAAATTGCGTTCATTCAACAAATCATTTTACTGAGTGTATTTCTGGGATGTTATTTCATTATTTCAATGAGTTATTTTATAACAGCATGTCTTAACGGTACTTGGAAAAAGTCACGGAAGGGAAAAATGTCTGATTTTAGATGGTGTCGGTGCGGTAGGGAAATGTGGGCCAGTGACCTGGAAACAGAGGAACAAATTTTACCTTTAAACCTGTCATTATTTCAACCTGTTCCTATATATCGTTCTTGATTAACAATAAAACAAATAATTTACAGAATAATCAACACTAATCGACATAAATATAGCAAATGATTACCGATTTCATTTTGTGGTCTTTGCAAACTATTCATCATTTGCTATATCCACAGATGGTTTTAATCTGTCAATAACTGTGCTCTTCCTTCTGTCTCCAAGTTCAGGTAATATTGATACATTAAAATGATCTGCAAAAATTCTACAGTTTGAATGTTCATGAAACATCTGCTTTTGTGCGGTCTGTGTGCTAAACTTTTATTGCACATTGCATGCAAGCAGATGCAATATACAGATATATATATATGGGATCATTTGCCAGAACAGTTACATTCACGGTGCACAAATAATGTTCTGCTATCACACGAATTAATCAACACAACACAAAGACTGGATGATGAACAATACACATACGATTCTACTAGACACACACGCAACACAAACTGAATGAATTAAACATGAACTGAACAATAAAGAACTGGAGCTTAACAACAGCCCATCGGCTGAAGGCATGCTGGGAAGCTCTGCCCATCTACCCCAACACACTCCAGTACTCCCCTTTGAGTACTTTAGTACACTTAAAGACATAAATAGTGTGTTAATATATAGTCATGGTAAACTGAATCACAGCTCAAATCCATTGTCTTTTGGTGTTAAAATTAGGAACAATACAATGCCAGCTAAGTACACTGTTGTCTAAAGACGACCTTTTTTCTACCTGGTTTGCTTCAAATGAAATGCACTACAAATGCATTCAGTTGTAGAGTATGAGTGTATGTATGAGATCAAATGAGTAAAAAGTGAATGAAAAAATGCATTAAACAAAAGCTTTCCATCAAAAACACTTTATTTAAAAGAATGCAAAAATGACCTCAACCTGTTTGGACATTGGGTTAAAAATTGCCCTAGCTGAACAAAAAACCAAAACAGCCAAACAAAAGATTTAGTAAGTATATATCCCCAAAGTTAAAAGTTAAATTGAAAATATTTTGTCTCTTAATGTATGTTTTAGCAGTACACTAAAGTGGATCATTTGCATTTGTTTAAGTAAGCTTTAACATATTAGGAAATTATTTCATCAAAGTGCACTTCAGTAGAGTGCACTAAAGCACAATTTAAATGTGTTTAAATTACCATTACAACAACGTTCCTGTTTTAAAAGATCACCTCAGTGTGTCAAAAATACAGTCACTGAAATTCATTCCAGAACAGTGTGCTAAAGTAATACAGTCAGCCCTCCGTATCCTCGGGGGATTGGTTCCAGGACTTCCCGCGGACAGGCTACCAAAATCCGCGGATGCTCAAGTCCCTTATATATAAAATAGCGTAGTATCTGTATGTAACCGACGCACATTCTCCTGTATACTTTAAATCATCTATAGATTACTTATAATACCCAATACAGGTATAAATAGTTGTTATACTGTATTGTTTTGGGAATTATGACATGAAAAAAGTCTGTTCGTGTACAGTACAGATGCAATCATCATAGGCTTAACTAGCCTATATAATACACGTTAGCAACAACGTAACATTTTCTCTCTTTCAGCACGTACAGATTGCTTTCGTTTAATGGCCTGAAAGAGAAATGCATAGAATAAAACACAAAATATTTAAAATACAAGTACATATAGAAAATATAATTATGAATAGAGAACAAATAAATGTTTTAAAACACAAGTAGCGAACGAGCAAGAAGCGAGGCGAACAATGCTCAAGCAACAAGTGCTGGAGAGAGCCCGAGGATCTGTGAAATTGCGGGAGGTTACAGCAGGTTATGCCGACACATCACTTCATTCCTGGGGAATCAGCGTAGTGCTCGGCCCGCGGCAAATTCAAGTTTCGAAAGTTTTTTTTCCGAGTATTTTCGATCCGAGGTTGGTTAAATCCGCGGATGCCGAACGTGCGGATAAGGTGGGCCGACTGTATTCGAAATGTATTAATTTAAAACATTTTTGAAAACTCATGAAAGTATGCTTAAAGTGCATGTAATTAAAATGCATTAAGTTAAAAACGTACTTTTATTTCTCTTTGGATACTTCAAATATACTACTGACATATTTAAGTGTACTTCTTTTTCACAAGGGTAGGCAAGAACTACGGAGAGAATGGAGTCGATTACTTTACCGCCATAACACACTCCATTCCACCAGGAGAAATTACATTGTCTAATCTAAATTAAAGATAATAAAATGTCTTTGTCCTGAGTAACTGCGTAGTGTTTTGGCCAACCTTTGAGCTTTTTGATTCGTTCAATGCAAGGTGACTGATGCACCTGTGGTAAGAAACTACAATAACGAAAGCAATAAGATATGCACATTAACAATGCCACCCTTTATAGTGACACACAAAACCACAACAATTTAGCGACAATTGCGATTTTATTTTTGACAATCCATTCACCTTATGACCACTCATGTGTTCACTCAGCACTTCAGTTAGGAACAAATCTACATCTCTCTTTTGCTTCTGTTGGACATCCACAAGAGAGTTAATGCCTGAAATTATTAAATTAATATCTGGCAGGAGCCTGTAACAGGTTGCTTCATCCGTGGTGTAGTTTATTAGACCAGCCATGTGTCTGCTCCCTTCCTCTCTTCCCTTCTCACTCATATTTACATGATTACTTCAATTCAATTTAACTGGGTCCGAGTGGGGCCTGTCCAGCACACTGTGTCATGCCTCAGCCACAGCTTTACTGCTGCTACATACTGGTACTCACCAGTATACAATGGTGCATACTGGTATATACTGGCATCTTCACTGAGAACACATCAGAATGAATACGTTACACACCTAACACTACACTAAACATAATACCAGTCTTCTTTATAATTGTTCAGTATGAGAAAAAACTAAAAGTTTTAGAACTGAACTCATCATTTGTATGTACATGGTATTTTAGACACAGTGGCTCGTGAACAGCATCAGTGACACATATAAGCAAGGCCCTGAGAAAATGCATTTCACTTTTTCACTTCAATGAACTTAACTTGTGTTTACTAAGAATATGTTCACACACACACTCACACTCACACACACACACACACACACACACACACACATACACACACGAACATTGTCCACTGACTGGTTGTATGTCCTTGTCTTCTATCCTCAAAGTACATCATTTGCAGTATTATAAAAATATCAAACTCTTTACCTTATCACCAGTGGCGTTTCTGCCCATTCTGGCGCCCTAGTTGAGGACCCCCCTTAAAAAAGGGCCGTCTCCAGGGGAAATAACACTTTTTCACTTTACCATTAGAAACACAAAACATAAATAAAAGCAGGGGGGTATTTCAGAAAGCGGGTTTAACAAACTCTGAGTTTAATCCTGAACTCTGAGCTGATGAACCCTGAGATGGGAAACTCTGAATTTTCGGTTCCAGAAAAGCTGATCTGAGTTCGATCAACCCTGACCCAGATTCAAGTCACTATCACTAGGAGCGGGCAGTGGGTTTTTTTGACCGCCCACTTTCCATATATGTACAGCATGTAGCATTTATTCAGTACCAGGTTTTATATTGTACAAGTGAGATTCTTGCTTAGAGGCGTTAAGTCACTATCTCACAGATGGTAGCTTTGCACCACTGGCTTGTCAGCCAAACACTGCACCAAATGTAAAGTAGTTGTAATGACGACAGTAGTGACCATTCTCTTTTTCTAAAAACTCTTTTCAATCGCTGTAGAAAGTTTGCTAGGTCAAATGTACGTAGAGACGCCCCATAATGCACCACAGTGCTAAAGTTGAATGTTGGAACTCCAAAATTCTAAACTGTATTGATTTAATAATCTGGAGTTTATATTACTTAATCCAAAAGTGATTTGTAATTAATCAGAAGTTTTTAGTTTACATTACTCAAAATTGGAATACGTGTTATAACAACTCAAAATTTTTAAGTCAGTAGAGTTTACAAGGACAGTTTTTGGTTTACATAACGAAACAGAATTAAGTTATTTGCCTCCTTTCTACCTCATCTTTTCTTTTCTTTCTGAACTGCCCTCCTGATGGCTTTGATCTTTTCATTAGTACAGACAGACCAGTAGAAAATTTCAACAGATTCAGTGAACTGTCAACTGGAGCACTCCCCCACCATCTCTCTCATCATTTCATCCGAAACAAGCAATAAGTGTTAATGCGTGTGTTCCTCGTTTTATTTTTATAAACATTAAAAATACATGTAGACTGAATACATATACAAAAAAAATATACTTTTACTTTTGCCTATGCAATCTCCCCTGCTCATGACATACAATAAACTGCAAGTATTGTTTTCAATCGTTGTAAAAGCAATAAAAATAATCATTATTCTTCTTTGACTTGTTTACAGTCTTGGACGTTTGCTATGTTACAGTATTGAATGGAAAAAAAAAAACAAATTCACTCTTTTGACTTTTACTTCCCACAGTGATTCTCAGAACTCCCTATAAATCGTGTCCAGAGACAGAGCTGGGCCAGAGCCAGAAAGGCAGTTCATACACTCAGCTATGGACTCACTGATTTACAGTATCTTCATCTCTAATGCAGAAATGCCTTTATGAGAGAAAGAGCTGGAACTTGACCAGGTCCCAGGCTTCCTGTAGTGACTCAGGCTCTTGTGAAATGGACAGAGAAAAATCCAGAGGCCCAGTCATTGAATTCTGTCCCAGCTCTAATGGGCGCCAGAGGCCAAACGTACATGAAGCCATGTCAAGCCTCTGTACTTCCCTCAGACAATACACAATTTCCTGACAGCTGTCAGCAAGACATGAGCTTTCATGCTGTCACTATAGTCACATCAGACCTGATAGCCTGGACAGTGTAGGGTGGGAGAAATAGAGCAGTGAGCCAAAGTAACTTATAAGAACTCAGAACCACACAGAGATAAAAATACATATGAGATTAAAGTTGGCACAATACAATACAGGCTACTTCACTACACATTAACATTGATAATAACAATACAATATAGGGCATTTCATTGTGCATTAATATGGATAATAGCAATACAATCCAAGGCATTTCACTACACATAAATATGGATAACAACAGAAGGCGGGAGCGAACTGAGTGTTCAGCATACTTGCTTATCATGGCTGCATTGACTTCTCAAGATCCACAAAACACATGTAGACTGGATTAGCAAACTCCCATGATCCCTCCAGTATCTGTGCAAGGGTGAAGAGTTGGTCCACTGTTCCACGGCCAGGACGGAATCAACATTGTTCCTCCTGGATCCGAGGTTCGACAATCGACCACAGTCTCCTTTCCAGTACCATGGAGTAGCTTTCCCAGGGAGGTTGAGCAGTGTGATATCCCGATAATTGGAGCACACTCTCTGGTCCCCCTTTTTAAAAATGGGATAATTCAGGATAATTCTTAAAGAAACTCAAAGGAGCCTAGATAGTCTTTATTCCACAGGGTAATGTTTTAACTTGTCTCAGAACTCAGTTTTAACATGGCCAACAGTCTTCCCACCACCTCCTTTCCTATGTGTCAACAAATGGAAAAAATGTTTGTTTTGTATTGAAAATCATTGATTATTACCTTAACCTCTGATTCAGCCCTCAGGAGATGTTTAATGTTTCTGCTCTGATTCTGTTAATTTTATCATTGGATAATAATCAGGAATGGACTCAACATGTCAACAGCTTAGATAAAGTACATCTTATTGTATTTTTGTGGACTTTTCTGTAATGAAAAATATTAGCCTTCTAATAAGTTATGTCAAGTTGAGAAATGAATCTTTTTTCCACAGGGGAGAAATGTTGAGGATGAAACGGCACAATTTTTCAAAATAAACAAATAAAAATTTGAGGAAAAGTCTAAACACTCTTAAAATACTCGAAATATGTCCTGTTAGGGGGCGGCACGGTGGCGCAGTGGGTAGCACTGTCGCCTCACAGCAAGAAGGTCTCGGGTACGATTGCCGGGCGGCCAGGGTCCTTTCTGTGTGGAGTTTGCATGTTCTCCCCTTGTCTGCGTGGGTTTCCTCCGGGAGCTCCGGTTTCCTCCCACAGTCCAAAGACATGCAGGTTAGGTGAATTGGAGACAATAAATTGCCCCTAGGTATGAATGTGTGTGTGAGTGTCTGTGTGTCTGCCCTGCGATAGATTGGCAACCTGTCCCTATATTCTTTAGTTACACACACACACACACACACACACACACACACACTGACATAGATGACAATATGTAAAACTATAACTATAATATATATTATAACTGCCAAAGTGAGAGAGTGAGAGGAGTGAGAGGGTTCCTGAATTGATTAAACAGCTAACATCACGTCCTAACCTGGCTTTAAAGACGTTTAATGTCTTTACCAAAGTTTCTCGGAACTGACAGACTGACAGCTGCTACATGTGGCCGCAAAACAATAGTTGAAGGCACCAGAATATTTCCATCCATCTGACACGCCACCACATACTGCCAGATGAAGTAAATTGATAAGGAATCAGTCAAATCTGTTTTATGTCCCAGTGTCTGCTCCCACAGCGGTTGCTCCCCTTACGCCCACTGTCAGCGTGACGCTGAGGAAAGAGCGCTCTGCGGCAGGACAGAGCGTATTCGATAAGCCTTGGGCGCTTGTATGCGGTGCACGTGTTGTAGCTCAAGTCAGCTTTAAGTTAGACGAGCATACGCAGAACTAGAATGGAAAACGAAAGCTGCGGCATCAAGCAGTAAACTAAAATCATCTGATCTCCCCGCGGTATATAAAGTTACATTTTGACCTAATATTTAGCCTTCTTGTAAATTATTCTTGTAAATCTCCTTATTAATTTTTTAAGTCCCGCGACACCTGCACAGCGTTTTGTTGCACCTTCGCCAAACAGGAGAAAATACGCGACAACTTGTTATTGATTTCGAGGTGAGTAACATTTTGCGCACGTTTCTCTTTCCCCTGCACGTTACCCAAGTTCGGTCGATATTGAGTACAATCTTTATGGATTTCTTCAGAGTACATCCTTTTCACAAGAAGTGAAGTGACAAAAATTTTCGATTCCTCTCGAGACAGGTACTCTGGACCCATATGAATAAGACTGTAGAATTCTTCCGTCATTCAGATAATGTAAATTATACTGCTCGTGTCGTTATAGTAAATTACTGGTTGTGCACATGTTTTCAGGAGCACATGATGCACTTATGTGTTGACTAGTTATGTTTTTAACGCCCCGCTTCTTTTTTATCAAGTAACTTCTCTTTACATATGCCGAGACAACAGATTTTTCAAGGGACACATCCAGCGCCAAAACGAAAGAACTGAATCATTAATGTGCGACGTTTTCTGTATTCTCTATTATTAAACAGTTTCTAAACTATTTTAGGGTGTAGTATATAATAGAAGTGAATTCATTCTCTTGTACATTCCGTTCACATGGATTCACTGTCCCTTGTATTTTTAAGGTCTTTGTGTGCTTTTGATAATTTGTGACCCTCTAAATTTCGCTGGATCTGATTAAGTATTGATCTGCACCCAGACAAAGCCTGCTCATCAGATTGGTACTTGGATGCATTTCATTTGGCCTGTTAAACAAGCTGGTGTGAAATACTGTGAGGTTCTGAGTTCGGTCATAGACCTTTGACCACAGCTTGAGATGCTGCAGGCTAAAGGAACTCTCACACTATAGATGAGGTCATGGGACAAGGCAAAATCTCATCCACAGATCTGACCATCTCTTTACTGTGATGGTTATTCAGTAAGAAACATGGTCTGAGGCTACCTTTATCCAATCAGAAAACCATTATAACAGAGGAAAAAATGGACTCTTTAGCTGTCCCTGTACTTTGGGAATGTTCCACTTGATCTCCTTACAGACAACATCTGACTGAATCAGGTCTACAGAGACAAGCTTGATTTAGTTCATTAGTCAATTTTGTTGTGCAGTTTGATATTGTGGGAACTGACATTATAAAAATACATGGCCAGAGTCTTATTGTCTAATTCCTGTCTTCTTTGAGAATTTCCATAGAGATGCCAGTGTTTGCTTTAGAGATTCCATCAGCTTAGCAGTGCCTCCATGAGTACCTTCCCTTCCCTGGTATCCAGCCAGGCTCTGCCTAGACATAAAAGGATCCTTTCTGGTTGACTGGTATCTCAATAACAAATGAACACACAAATGCGAGGGGTCAGGAGTAAACAGGCATGTGATCGCTCTTGCAGAGCTGAGTGCTGGAAACCATTTCACTGTTATCACATTATTCTGTTTCTCTTTCCTCAAACTGTGGCAGCTGCAGCCATGGTGATTGCATCAGCTTCCCTTTATTCCAAAATTTGGCAAATGGAGTGAAAAAATGTGGGAAAGTATGGTACTACATCATCCTAAAAGCCTAATGTGTGTGAGGTGAGGTGAGGATTTAGACATGGCAGTTATCTGGTTAACATGATACACTTATGAAAACTCAGAATGCCTTTTAAAGATGCTTTCAGAGTTTCAGGAAACAGTTTTTTCTGTATGCAAAAATCAGGCAAAAAAAGAAAACAAGCATACTGTTATATCTCAGATGCCTCTGAGAAATGATAGATCTTTGGCCCAAACAGACAAATGGAAAAGAGCGGTTCTGACACAGTGTCTCTGAACTAGGATAGAGTGACAATGAGAGGTATTGCTTTAAGGCTAATCTCTTCTCCAGCTGTCTATTTATACCCTCTCACAGGCCTGGCATCGGTGCGTGATGCTGTTGTTATCACTGGCTATCAGTTTAGAGTGTGCCTCAGAGGGCAAAATGGTATTTTACTTCTGTTCATGCTTCAGCATGAGCGTCTGCAAACACAGGCAAAAGACTCTGTTGGTCCAGTCTCTGTACAGATGTGTGTACCCATGCATGAACCACTGCAAGCATGTTTTGCTGACACTGTGCAGCTTATTGTGTGAAGAGATAAAAGTAACATACGTCTCTCAGGAAGCTATACACGTCTTAGAAAGCTGTACCCACGACAAAGGAAAGGCATGCTCGCCCCACACACTGTACTGACCGTGACAGCTGCGTGATGGGGAGGTAAATGAAAGACCATGGGAGCATTAGAGGACATTGGAGGATGGGAAGCACATTTTTAAATGAAGTGGTAGATATGAGAGATGTGCCTTCTTCTGCATGATGAGGCTGTGAGCTTTAATGGGACCGTATTTGACAAGAGGATGATTCAAAGCGTGCTAAATTAATCACCGTAATGTTGACTGGCACATAAGTAACTGATTACTGCCTCTTGACTGGACAGCCTGTCAGAAGCATTCCATGATCATTTTCATCTTCTCAGTAAAATTGTTCGGACACACCATGTCCCAAAGCCAGCTATGGTAACACAGTTTTAAACAAAGGCTTGGTGGAAATACATGTTTGCATGGCCTATATTTGTTGCTGCACCTGCTCTCCATGTCAGCAGAGAGAAAATCCATAATGCTATCTTTGATATCTGTGTTTGGAACAGACATGGTCCACAGCTCTCAGTTAGCCTTTTCCTTATGAGATACACTGAATTCATTAAAAGGAGATAAGAGTCTCTCTCTCTCTCTCTCTCTCACACACACACACACACTTGGCCAGCTGCTCAGCTGCTGAGGTTTTTTTCACCGGGATTCAGTCAAGGTGGCCAGGGTCTCTCCTTTACCTCCTGCACCCGAAGGGCAGATGGAGGACAGCAGAACAGCAGAGATAGCCCACTCTCTTTCACCCTCTTGCTCTCGCTCTCTCTCCTTTCTCTCTCTCTCTTTTTCTCCCTCTCTCTCTCTCTCTCTAGCTGGGAGAGTTGGAGGTGGGCTGTGGCCTTTGGTCTAAGTTAAGCCTCTAGTAGGACATGTTTGTCATGCCAACTCTTCCTCATGTCAGGGCTCCTGCACAGACATGAGCGTGATAGTCTCCCACCTGTCATGTCTTAGACACAAACACACGCACGCGCAAGCGCACACACACACACACACACACACACACACACACGCAAACACATTTGTTTTCATGTCTTTGTCTAGGTGAGTGTACACATACTTGGGAGAGCATTGTGATTGGGTATTAAAACATCCCAAACATTTGCCTAATGGCCAGTGTTGTCTATAATAAGCCCATAAGCTAAGGCTGGCTCTCTCTGTCTGTTTACATGACATCACAGCTGCCCAGCTTCCTCTCAGTGTCCACAGCTCCCCAGAACAGGCAGTGCCCTGCAATCTCTCTGGAGAGCAGGTTACCTTGTAGAACCATGAGAGGCCTGTGATTGAACTAGATCTCTCTCATTCAAAGCCATTTCTGTATGAGTCTTAGCAATGGAGCATAACTTCCCTCTGGACCAGGCTTTGTGACCATAACTCTGGCCAAACACAGCTGGACATCAAAGCTCTGGTCCCTGACCTAACAGGAGAAAGATCCTGTTAAATTCTTACACACTAACTTGTCATGGGAGAGAGAGAGAGAGAGAGAGAGAGAGAGCAGGAGAGGATCTATAGATGAACATGGGGACTGAGATAGAAGACGAGTATAAAAGGTCATTGAAGGGTGGGGCAGCTGTTGGGTGGGTGGGTGCGGGGGGGGGTGAGTGGTGGCACAGTGCTGATACATGGGAAGGACTTTGCCCCATCATAGATGACCGAGAGAACAAGGAAAAAGAAATACAGGACCATAGCCAAACCTCAGTTAATATTAATATTGCGATTATAATTATTATTGCTGTTGTTGTTGTTGTTGTCGGTGGTGGTCATGACTGCCTTGGTCAGGAAACATTTAGCGGCGAGGTGTGTGTGTGTGGGAGGGTACATTTTCACTGACCTAATTTGACATCTCCTTGTTCTGTGAGAAGAGTTTTGGCACCCTGTATTCAACACAGAGTAATTCCTTTAATCCCTTTTATCATTGTAAGGATTCACAATGACAACACTTTATATCATTGTCAGGCAATGTTTAGAGACGGGGTGGGTGGGGGGGTGGACTTGGATCATAAGATAAATGACATGCAATATTAGATATTAGGCGATATTAAAATTACTGTAAACCTAAGGAAGAAAGTCAGATTTCACAGGTGACCCTGTGGGCCACGCTAGGGACTACACTGCCTAATGCCTATGTGTTGTTTTCAAAATATGTAATAGGTTTTTTTGTTGTTGTTGTTGTTTTTAGTTTCTGGTTGTTTGTTTGTTCAGCTTTCCTTAACCATAGATTTTGACATTTCAAAATTTACTTAAAAAAACCCACTAGAACCCTAGAAACCAAGAATGCATGGACTGTTCTGTGCACCTTAGAACTACCCAGGTTCATCTGCGGGTTTGAGTGGCAGGTTTTGGGAGAATTGTTAAAAAAATTGAATGACTATAAACTATCAATAATGTAATAATTTGGTGATGTAACCTGCACTGTTTACTGTAGATGACCATAGCTACTATCTATCTGTGGGGTCTCTGAGATGGCAGACACCCACAGATCCAAACCGGTTTGGACTTACTGGTGTTATGGAACTCTTAATGTGCTGGATAAAATATGAAATAACCTTAAATAGTACATAGTCATTTTAGAGCAATTTAGACCACTTCTAGTCCGGAAACAAAAAGGGGAAATAAATGCGATGCACGTCATGACTGTTAAACATCTTTCACCTTTGTCCTCCACTGCGGAAGTATGCACCATAGACATTCTGGGTTTTCCCAGGCTTGTAAAGACAGTTTTTGACATCTTAACTTTTACTCATCCTCAAACATGCCCAGACAAATGTTACATATCATCCATATCTGGCACAAGACTGTTGGCAATAATGTAAAAAAGTGTGGTGCCGTTGCTATTTGAATTAACTGTGTGATGTGCCCGACATAACACTGATCTCAATATACACATGAACACATACACACCTCTGACAGCACAGGTATGTAACCGAGACATACTAATGTTTATGTGAGGAGCTACTGTCTCATCTCAGACCGAGTGACAGGAAGTGGCAGCATGTGGTGTCAATTGTGGTCTGTGTTTTAGTATTTGACTCAGCAGTTCCAGTGCTTTAGCTGCCATGTATTGTTTTTGAGATGAAAGGTAAAGCATTGCATGTCTTTTTTTATGTTGTTGTTGTTTTTATTGTCTCCTGTTGTCTAAATGAATGTTTCTGACTGACAGGCTGTGATGTAGAATCACAGTATTGACTGATTATCAGGGTGGGAATACTGTGCAGCAGGATTTGTGGGTCAGTTAGCCACGTCTGGGTACATGTCAGAATTATTCATACCAAAAAGATCTTTCATTTTTTAACTTGGTTGATTGCTATGGCATACACATTTACACACCACACACAACACTGTGTTTACTTTAGCACAGGACTGTAGTTCACTTTCAAAACCCCGTCAAATACAAGGCCAGTCACACTCCTGTGGCCCTGTGGCCTTTATTACCCTAACTGTATGCTGGAAGCATCTGATCTTTACTAATCTCACTCCCAATTCAAACATGTGACTATTAAAACTGTTTTAACCATCTGTTTACAGAAGAGAAATGCTTGATTACACATTTGCAACACAACACACAACATTCCTGCAATAGCACTCCAGACTTTCCATGCAGGTTTTATTGGGATCTTCAGCTCCTCGTTGACAACACATTGGGTGTAAAAGGGGAAATGACTCCTGTGCTGGTTGACTGTACCAGCCCAAATTGCAGCCGGCCTGTGCAGACCCAGTCAGAGAGAGTCTGTGTTTTCTGCCTCATGTTGCATCATAGGTCTGCATTGACTGGTTACAGGAACTGACAGCCTGCTGGCATATATTGCTCAACCCCAGACATCAGGAGAAACAACATTGCACTCATAAAAATAACAAAATGAGCATGAGCAGATGTCTATCAACTCATTCAACTAACTGTCAAAAACCCCAGTGGAGGCTGTGCCACACCAACTGCTAAAGCTGAGGAGACACCACTCTGCATGTTAAATGTGATTAATTTATCAAAACACCATACATGTAGCACCTGTCAAAGTCAAAGTCTCTCTGTCTCTCTCTCTCTCCCCCTCTGTCCCCCCTCTGTCTCTCTGTCCCTCTCCCTCTCTCTCGCATACATGCACACACACACAGACACACATACACACACACACACACACACACACACACACATACAAACACAAACACACACACATACACACACAGGATATAACCCTTTCCAGATGGCGGAGTGAGGCAGGCTGACCTGTCCGTCCAAGCTCAGAGAAAATGCAGAGAGAAAATTACAAAATTACAGAGAGCTTCTGGCCCCAACTGAAACCAGGCCTCCTGATTAATGCTGATATTCTCTGATTATGTGCCAAGCACAATAACTATCCTGACTTCCTATATAAATCTCTGCCCAAAGCCTCAAATTGTATTGCATATTGGATAAGTGCCTTTTTACATCAGACTTTTTTTCAGTTAAGCTTTTTTTTTTCTTTCTGTGTGGGGTCGAGATGGCATGAAAGGAAGTTTTTGAGTCCAGTATAGCTGAAAATGTGTGTTCAGTCCTGCCCACTGTAGCAGGTTCTAGTGATTATGCTTGTGGGTTTGAGCCAAGGAACCTGGTTAAACTAAACTGGAGTCTCTGCCTTATACAAACATTCTTTCCTTTGAAGAAAGACACAGCAAAGTCACTGCACATACCAAAAGCATACATATCATTTATGTTTAAACCCATGTGTTTTAAACACATATTTCATGTGTTTCAGAATGTGAAGCTAGAGGCGTAGAGATGGCCACTGCCAAAGCCTATAGGGATCCTGCCGATGCCTGGTCGGATAAACAGCTGCCTTATCAAGCTTTCTCCATCGCTAACAGCTCCATTTATGGCCCAAGCTTACCTTCCTGCACCTACAATGAGGACTTCAAGCGCTATCTCCTTCCTGCCGTCTACTGCCTTGTGTTGACCTTTGGCCTGCCTCTCAACCTGGCAGTGGTTCTAAAGTTATGCCGCTCGTGCCGGGAGCTAACGCGCAGTAACATCTATACCCTTAACCTGGCAGCAGCTGATCTTCTCTACGTCTGTTCGCTGCCACTGCTGGTCTACAATTACGCCAGCCATGATTACTGGCCCTTCGGAGACTTCACCTGCCGTCTGGTGCGTTTCCAGTTCTACAGCAACCTTCACGGCAGTATCTTCTTCCTCACCTGCCTCAGCTTCCAGCGTTACCTCGGCATCTGCCACCCGCTGGCCAGCTGGCATAAACAGGGTGGACGTCGGGTGGCGTGGATAACATGTGGTTGTGTTTGGGTTGCTGTGGCGATTCTATGTGCGCCAACATTTCAGTTTGCTGCCACAGGTGTACAGCGTAACCGTACTGTGTGTTATGATCTGAGCACTCCTGAGAGATCAAAGCAGTACTTCCCTTACGGCATGGCACTGACCTGCCTGGGCTTCCTGCTTCCCTTCCTGGTGATCATCATGCTTTACTGCTGCATGGCACATGTGCTTTGCCGTAGCAATGGAGCTGGGACCCCAGCCTCACAGGACAAGCGCAGGAGGGCAGTCCGCATGATCATTATCGTGGTGCTGGTGTTTGCAATCAGTTTCTTTCCATTTCACATCACTAAGACCCTGTACCTGCTGGTCCGGACTCTTCCAGAGGCACCGTGCCAGGTCAGAAACTTTTTCTCTGTGATTTACAAGAGCACGCGACCCTTCGCTAGCATGAACAGCGTCCTTGACCCCATTCTCTTTTACTTCACCCAGCCGAAATATCGGCACAGTACCCGCAAGCTCCTGGTCCGGATCACTACAGCACGAGACAAGTCTGACAAAGTCTGACTGGACCACAACAGAACCTGAGGCTTATGCAGTGTGTAGGGAAAGAGCACACCTTTACCTTGAATGTGCTGCCACAAACAGCTGTGGGAACCTAACTCAGTAGAACACTGCAGATATTTACCAGATTCTGGAGAACTTAGAACATATTACACCAAGCTGGTTGAGTGTTCAGCAACTAGATCATTCTATATTTGGGGCCCCCATTGAGAATTAGAATTAGAATAAGAAATTAGAAATTACTTTCTTTGTCCTTGGAGTCGTAGGTTCACACTTATAAGCCCAAATTTGTAGGCTAATGTCATCTTGAAATCCTTGGTTTGAGCAAATAGCAGAAGTTCCCCTCACCTTCCCAATAAAACAAAGTTTGGATGGATGGATGGATGGATGGATGGATGGATGGATGGATGGGTGGATGGATGGATGGATGGATGGATGGATGGATAGTGCTGGGCAGGTTAACTGGGTGAAGAAATGAACACAAGGAATGTGAATAAACAGTACTTTCTGACGGTTGATTAGCCATTGCCTGCAAGCGTCAAATATCGGTAAATTTCTTCGTACCCTTAAATGAAATGTATTATATCCCCCTGTATGCCTCCATGTCACACTTCCTGTCCATAACTTCCAACTCTTCACTCTCAAAAGCCAGTAAGCTCTGAAACCTCTGAAACCAGTGAAACCAGTGAAGCTTGAGGTGTTGTAATGAAGTATATCTAATTCCCATGGACGGACTCCTTGTGGAGTCCCATGGTCCTCTCTGTGTGGAGTTTTCATGTTCTCCCCATGCTTGCAGGGTTTTTTTCCAGGTGCCCCAGTCCTCCCACTGCCCCTGACCAGGGAACCGGAGTCAGAAGTTGAGTTAGTCCCCAGGTGCTGCACTGTGGCTGTCCACCGTTTCTAAGTAGTTAGGATGGGTTAAGTGCAGAGGACAAATTTCCTCTGTTGTTCAGGGATAATTCAAATGTAACTGAGCCACCTTGCCAGACTGAATTATCAGAGATATTTCCTGGGCAACAGCAGATTTTATGTTTTTTATTTTGGGGGGGCGGGGGGGGTTGTTTTGTTTTGTGCTTGACAGTGAAGGAAGGCTTCTGTAAACTGTGAATGGACTACTGAGGTATGAGGTTGGAGACGTGGTGAGCAGAGATTATAAACATATTATGTGAAGCGTGACTCTCTGTGTGAGATGCTGATGGTTATTTCAGCCTGGTTCAGAGACCAAATACTTTGATGTTGCGTCTTTTGAGGCTTTTAAATTACTGTTTTTCTACCACCATTGTTTTCTCGCTTTGAAAGTGACAGTAACAATGGGAATTTGAAACAATCCAGTGCGATTCAAAAGTTTTAACATGCCAACACCAGTGTGTTCACAACAGTAGACAATGAGAATAATGAGTCTGGCCAGACCATGGTCTCATACACTCCCATTGTTAATAAAATAAAATAATGTCACTGCCAGAGGAATGCATTACAGTCCTATTACTGGCAAGAAAAGGTAAACTTTTCAATTGAGTTTAGTTTGACCAGATTACTCTATTATAGCATAAAATCCATTTGGTCTTTTCTACCTATTCTCTACCTAATCTCCTGTCTCTGCCTTGAAAGAAAACTCATATTTATTGCTTGCACTTTTAAACAGATTAATACTTAGTGCTTACTCATAGGCCTCTCACTATACTGGACCTTGAATTGTTTCCCCACTTGTAAGTCGCTTTGGATAAAAGTGTCAGCTAAATAAATGTACTGTAATGTAATGTAATATTCCATGTGTTATAATCATTGTTTGCTATGCTCATTTGATCAGATTTCTCTTGCCAGCATTGGCTTTAAAATGTGTTAAAGTATCATAGAACTGCAGCATCAGACACTGTTCACATGTCCTCCACAGCCATAAGAGTCAGTCTGTGAGCTTCATATGATACTTTAACACATTTTAATCCTTAACATACAAACAAAAAATGCTACCCAGGGGCCAGGGGCCAGTGGCCAGTAGAGGGCTTTCAGTCTGATGTGTAATATTAATATGGATCTTATTTGTTCTCATGGGACAAGGGCCAGTACCCTGGTCTTTAAGACAGGGTTTACATCGAAAGCTGTTTTCACACAGTAATCTGCAAAAGTGATGCATTATGTGTATATGTGCTAGATTTCGAGATGTTAATAATGGAAAAACTCTGGTAAATATTGGTCTACTGAAATAACATTTAAGAAGAAAGAAAGAGCTACACCAACACTTTAATTACAAGGTTTCTTTAATTTGCTCTTTTTGTTTCTTTTGGTTCCATGACTCAGAGCTTTTGTGAGCCATGGCAAGCAGGCTATCCACACACACACAGCCTGGTTACTCATGAGAAAAAAAGTGATGTTATAATGAACAAGCGAAAGACCATTCATGTTTGGTGTTTTGTTTTGGGGTTTTACTGCTGTTGTTGTTGTTTTAGTTTGTTTTTTATTTGCTCATGTTGGTGTTTTTTTGTTGTTGTTTTTGTCTTTTTTGAGACCAAGAGAGTGGTGACAATGAAGGCAGAGCTAACTAGAAATCAGCATTAACAGCTAGAGTGAATTCTCCCACATTTCTATATATATAATTGAAAATGCAAAATCTGTGTTTAAGTATTAAATATGGTATTATCAACTCTTCAGAAAATTAAAATAAATAATTTGTTTTCTCATCCAGTATTCCAGTGAATATGTCAATGATTTTCTGTTGGTTTTCAGTGGTTAATCTGCTTGCTGCAGTAGGCATACAAGTGGTTTTCACAAGGCAACACAAAACGGTTTTCAATTTTTCAGCAACCTACATATTTATCCTTATAGCAAAGTGAACATACAGCTTTCACCGGAATCCATTATACGCGTTCCATTATGACTTTGAATATTTATCTAATATTTACTTTTAATTTACCATACAATGTGAGAAGTCATTTTGGGAGGTTTGCAGTTTTGCTTTTGGCCACTTGATGGCAGAGAATGCCAAGCAACCGTCTTCTGCCATAACAGGTGTTGTTTTCGTGCCTCCGGCACCACTCTTCCCATTGCACAGTGAAGTGTGCATCCTTACAGGTATTTATTAAACTCAGAGAACACATAAATACTTTCATATGCCTGCGCAATGTTAATATATTAAAGAAAAATACTTATGACAAGGAAGATGTTCCAAATTTGCATTCAGATTTTCTTTAGTTTTTCCTTCAGTTTCCACATACATACCAGATGATACCCCATAGGCTGTGTCTGCTGACTGATGTGTGGCTATATGGTTGGCCCAAATAATTAGCATTTTTATATGTTTTTGTTTGTTTTTGTTTTTGTTTTTGTGGGAATGTATTGTCCTCCTAAGCATGAATATGTCAGGACTGTATGGGCCAGTTTGGAAATGGCCTATATTCTTGTGTATTTCCTCCTATTTATTTAATTATTTAATTATTATTTATTTAGTTTATTATTTGTTTGTCTGTGTAAATTTAACATTGGATTGGTCATCACAGTCGCTTTATTGGGGGAAGTGGTGGTAGATAATATCTAAAACAATAATAAATTAAGGATTTATTTATTGATCCATAACCTGGTGAGAACAAGGAAATAGTGTATTATGGAGAAGGTTTGACCTTTGATCTATTATATATAAACACACACACACTAAAAACATCCTAACAGTATGTTTGCAGGTATATCTAGATAAAGTTTGGATCCTGGGGAAGTCATATCAGCTTGTGTCATGTTTTGAGGTCTAAATAACCACATCTGGATAGATTTTAGCACTGTATTTTTACACGAATGTCTCTTGCATCATATCACGTAACAAACCGCTGTAAATAATCCAAATGACATCTGCTTGCAGGGTGTGTTTGGGGAATGATGGTACCAAAGAAGAATGTGTTGTTTGCTTGTGTTAGATAAGCATGTGTGGATGTCTAGCATGTTTAGGACAATAAAATATGATATAGCTTGCTGTTTGGTATTTACCTGCATGTTCTGGTCAAACTTTGAACAACTGATTGAACAACTCTTTTTGCTCAAAATATGACAAAATGCCATCTCTAAATGCAAGCCCAGTGTTTAATGGATGAGCTGGCTCAGTCTGCCCTCATTGTGAAAGAGCAGACCATACATTAGTGAAAATGCACACTCTACTTGTGTCTGCTTAAATTATCCATCAAATGCCATCCTTGTATACCACAGTACTGTTTACAATGTTTGTCTTTCATAGCACTGTAGCCTGAATAGGTTTGTCTTATGGGTATTCTACTGAATTAAGTAATCTTTCATGTTAAAATATACTTATCGATGATTGTATTGTATACAAACCATGTCTACTGTAGGCCTTTTGCTTTACTAACGGCCCTGAAGATTAGTGCGCAGTTTGTGTGTGTCAATTAGTTGACTATCCAACTTTCTAAAATCAATAAAATTAATATTTCACAGTAATGTTACTCGCGTAGTTTTCCGATATGCTGTGTCTGTAATTCCATGTTCACCCCTGAAACGAGGGCAAGGAGGCTGGTCAGGGAGGAAATCATACCCGGTTCACATTTCACTCAGACTATACACGGGCTATTGAAATATGTCCGTAGGAGAGCGCAACGCCTCGCGTGGACAGTAACTCAAGGACAAAGAGCTGTTCAGAGTTTAAGTCAAAGACAGCTCTCAGAGAACTGATTGTTAGCCCCCCCCCCCCCCCCCCAAAAAAGGCAGTTTTTGCAAACTCTCTCAAGGAATTTACATAAATTATTCTAAACCTAAGCCTATTGGTAACCTAGTTTTAAACCGTCGAGTTCAGATAAATGTAGAAAATATAAATACTGAAAATACATACACATGTAAATGATTTGTCCGTCTTTTTAAAGAGCAACGTCGCGCACTGAAGAGTTATTCTCCAATGAGATATAATTGTCCGGTTTGCAGTATCTGAGTTCTCACATCAAAAAGGAAGCGCTATTTTCCCCCCCATACCCAAGGGGTTATGACTACCCTTACCATCTTAAGTCCCGCCCACCCCCAAACCAAGTATTTGCATGTAAAAAGACATAACTCACGGAAACTTAATTATGTCAACACAAAAATGACCACAATAGGCCGATGTTAGCTTGTAGGATGCGTTTGTGAAAGAACACTCGTCTTCAGAGATGAAAAGTCCTTTGGAAAATACATTTATTTCTAAACTTGATAGAGGGTCTGCAAGACTGAACAATCTGGGAGAAAAGTTTTGGTCAAACTTTGATCCCTCTCTGCGCGCATGGATGGAAAGAGCGGAATCCAGACGGAAAACATATTGAAAGGTCAGCCTGTGATTTGTTTTTTCATCGCATGAGTTCGTGTATAGCTCGATTGTTTGTTTTCGAGTAAACGATTTCGCCTACTGTGCTTTTCAGTGTTTTTTTTTTCTTTTTGGTTCTTCTTTTTGCTCCTGAGTGCTATACCAGCAACTTGTGGTTAAATGGAGGTATTGTGGTAGATTTCAAAGGGTTAGTAACAGCGGAAGAAAAACTGCCGACTATTTGTCAATGAACTAAAAAGGCGGATTTACACAAAAGAAGCGGGACATGCACAATGGCAGAAAAAGAGACGGAGAGAAAAGTGACAGTTTATCGGAGCGTCTCCTTCAAAAAGCTGGAAAGTTGGAACGTAAATCCAAGCAGTTCAGGAGCCAAGAATCAACACCACAAATCAGAGGACTTAAAGAGTAGTGCCCTTCCCCCTCCGGCTGTGGATACAGCAGCCGAAAAAGCGCAGCCCTCGGCTACGCGTAGTGTTACTGTGTCAAGAAAAGTTTCCAAAATCTCAGCAGCCAGCCTCCCAACCGCAGCGCTAAAGAAAGGCACTTCTCATACTATTTCACCATCGGTTCGCCAGCTCTCAGAGAAGTTTAGCGCCAGCCCTGGACTGACGCACGGCTCCTCTTCTGTCGGTTTAGGGGTCGCCAGAAGCAAAACTTTATCCAGGAATAAAGAGGATCCGTCTTTACCGGACAGTGGATATTTGCCTGGCCCAGGTATAGATTTTTCTGATTCTGTTACGGACCAAGTTAAGGATCATAAATATCATTCAGCTTACGAATCGGTGTCTGGCTCAGACTCTGACAGAAGTCAGAGACGGAGAACTCGCAAATCTTTGGATGGGACCAGCACAGGTAAGAGAGATTACACGAGTACTTACTGTGCCAGCATTAATAATAATACCTTAAATACAGACGATGATGTTTTTGTTTTAGGGGCTTCACCTAGTAAAATCCATCGAGCCCACCAGTCTTCCCACGGAGAGTGTATTCATGTTGATTCAAACTGGCCAAGTGTTACCAAAATTAGAGAGCTTTTTGGTGACGGCCACAGAAAAAAACATAGGTCAACTTCTGATGCAGACGACTTGAAATCTGCTGGATTTTACCTCCACTGTTCTTCTAACACTAAAGACAACAGCTGCCTCTCAGACAGAAGTGACCGACAGTCACCGCTGCAGTCAAGAGGAACCTGGCACGACTCCAACAGCTCTGATCATGACACTAGCACGGAGTGTCTAAGTCAGAAAGATAACAGATATCAGGGGATGGACACTGAAAAACACTCATATGGGGTTGATATTAACAGTAGCACCAGCTGTTTGAGAGGAGAGCAGTTGACAGACATCTGTCGAGTTCAGAGCCCCTGCGGTAGTGGAAAGGCGGCTGAATACAGGACACAGAAGTTGGACAGTGACCCTCAGCGTTCTCCTCCGGTGCCCCCACGTCGCAGTAGCTCTGCAGCCCTGCCTCTCAGGTCGCACTCATTTACACACCATCCACAGCCGCAGGAGCACAGACCCAGAGCCGAGCAGCCACAGTCACCGGATAGCTTACATTCCTCACATAGTTCCAAACCACAGACGGGCCCCGCACTGACCAGCACTCGGTGGAGACTGAGCTCTGGAGAAGAGGAAGAGGAGCTCGGAGGGCAGAGGGACAGGAATACACACCCGCTCATCAGCAGCAGCGGAGGCATCAGCAGTCACTTCTCCCGAAACAAGTATGGCTCCTGGGCCAAGCCCCTGGGCAAATCATCAGGCAGCGAAGAGGACAGTCCAGCAGCACTAGCTCAGCACAACAGAGACAACCTTAGACGACGCTCTCTCAGAAAAAAGAAGAAAAGCAGCTGTAACAGGGATGATGGGGAGTCTGACGACAGCGATGATCGGCTTATGATTATGGAGCGTTTTCCACAGTCCTGTGATCCACAGCAAGGGGGGCGGAGACTTGAGGGTCCCAAGTCTAGGGCCAGTTTTGGAGGATCGCCGTGGGAGCGTGGTCTATCGTCACATGGCTCCACTACTGCCCAAGAGAGCTACAAACTTCTTTACAAAGGGCCATCTGAGGGGCCTGGATCTTCTCCTGTGCCACTGGTGTCCCGAATTTCAAAGGTCAACATCCCCTCATTTCTTTCTAGTCCTGGTGGGTCTCGGAGCAGCAGCAGGTACTCCAGCACTGAGACACTGAAGGAAGAGGATCAGCCCTCAGCCACCTCTGCCTCAGGCACTGCCTCCACCCTGGGCACTGCCTCCACATCAATGCTTAGTAAAACATACTATGGCAATTTCACAATGTATCGATCTCCTAGTTTTGGCCATGGTGACAACTTCTCCCGTGCACCTGTCAGAGTTCGCCCAAAATTAGTGCCAAGTTTAAGCCCAGGGGAAAGTGTGGTTGCCACACCTGAAAACAGGGTCTACCATCATTCTTTGAGCAGTGAAAAAGACAGGAATAGGATGTCCATGTCAAACCCTGACATTGCCTCAGAAACTCTGTCACTTCTCAGTTCCCTCAAAACGGACCTGTCAGAGCTCAGGGTACGGAAGAAGAAGCATGAGGGTGAGGATGCACTGAACTCTGGCCTGCAGGGTGCACAGGGCATGCCCTCTGTGTACCGGATGGGCTCCAGAAAGCAGGGGCTTCACCCTGGACGTCCATCTCTGAAGGACCTTACTGCCACACTGAGACGCGCCAAGTCCTTCTCTTACTCAGAGAAGCCTCTGAGAAGGCAGTACCCCATAAGTGGGCCAGCAAAAAGGAGTTCGTCTGAGCAGCGTCTGGACTGCCAGGGAGATGGGGATGGGGTGGTGGTGTCAGACAGGGAAGTGGAGAGTGATGACTGCAGGATGAGCTATGACTATGACGAAATTATGCCCACACCCCTGCAAGACCGATATATCCAAGAGGCACGCCAGGTGATCAGAGACATCTGTCAGATGGGCGCCGGTGAGGATGACAATGAGGATGAAGGTTTCAAAAGGAAAGAAAATGATGTGAAGGAGGACGGACAGAGCCAAAAAGAAGAGACAAAGCTGGCAGAGAGGGTAGATGAAGAGAATGAGATCACTGTAGGTACTGAGGGGGAAGACAGTGAACATAATTTACAGAAAAGGAATTCAGAGGAGAACATGTTTTATGATAAGTCAGTGGACGAACTCTCTGGACATGAGTCCAGTTTAACAGATGAAGGAATAGTCACTGAGCCAGAGGGAGGGTCATGTGTCAGAGACCTTCTGGGTCAACCACTCGCTGCGTGGAACCAGTCTGATCTGTATGAGGAGACTGCTGATCTGACACCAGAGAGACCAGTCTCAGCTACAGTGCCTGCAGTGAGAATGGAGTATGATGGAGTAGCCATAGGGGGAGACACCTGCAGTGATAAAACTGTTAACCAGGGGCCGTTAGAAGCCCCATCAACGCCTTGCGCTATCCGCAGGCGTCGGAAATTTTCCTCAGCTGGGAACAATGGCTCAGACTCAAGTAACGGGAGCAATGGTGAGTCAAATGGTGAGTCAGCTTATCGTTCCCTTAGTGACCCAATGCCCCACCGATGTCGCTCTGTCGCTGAGGACAGTAGCAAGAGTTTCTCAGTGGATAGCAACCTGCTGGGATCACTCTCGCTAAGCTCCAAAGTGAGCGGCGGAGCTGAGTCCTCAGTGGCAGACCTGTCTGAGTGCACTGGCAGTGCGGCCAGCGACCTCTCAGTGTGCAGTGATAGCCTTCGCGATTACAGCACGGTTATTCAGAGCATAGTACACGAACCTGGTGCCATGGATAACCTCACTGATGAGAAGGCCAATGGCAAGATAGTGAAGAAGAAGAGCTTCAGCGACCCCAGCAGACGTGGAGAGCTGGCGGCCACGTCCCTGGATGTGCAGACGCATCCAAGTGAGCCAATTAGCGAGTCGGAGCAGCCAATCCCACCTTCTAGCAGTGAACCAATCCTGTCGGAGCAAAGAGAGCTTTGGGAAGTAGATAGCGAGCAGCATGAGCCGTATCATTCAGGAGGAAGACGTCGCTCACAGTCTGAACGAGCCCTGCGTTCTCACCCCAGCAGTAATGGGGTACCCAAAACTGACACTGAGGAACCGTGTTTATCCTTTGACCCTAAGTTAACCCAGGTCCTATCTCCACGAATGGGCCGTCGCAGCTCAAAGAAACGCTCCATCCGCCTGACCCAGCAACACTCCTGTGATGACACGGAGCATTTAGAGGAGTCATTTGAGGAACAGGAGGTGGAGCGAGGTCCTGATGATCATTTGAATCCTGCGTTCACTTTGCCCCAGCTACCACCCTCTAAAACGAGACCCAAGCACGTAAGGCACACCAGCGAGCCAGCCACCTTCATCCCCATAACACCTCCTGATTTCTGCACCTCCCAGGAAAAATGGGGGCTCTCCATCAGTATCCCTGAGCCCTCCAGGCCCTCCAAACCAGGTCAGGGGCATGAGGCACCCGCTTTGGAACATGACCCCAAGCAGTACGTCCTGGCGCTTAACCCTCCTGAGAGTGCAGCGGATTCCTCTGCTGCTGTGGGAGGGGCAGCTCTTGCTACCTTGACCAGTGAACCCAAACTACCAACGAAGACTACTGAGGAGCTGAACCCTGCCCCTCTGAAGGCCAAACCACGAGTGGTGAGTGGTAACCCTGCTTTGCCTTCTTCGTGTGTGTGTGTGTGTGTGTGTGTGTGTGTTTGTGTGTATGTGTGTGTGTGTGTGTGTACATGTTAGCGCATTGTCTGACTCCACATAGAGAAATTTTGATTCAGGACATTTGAAATGGAAACGGAAGTTTGTGGAGGTTAAGCCGTCTTTTTGAGGTTTCTGAACTTGAAGGGAAATGAGTTAAGATGTTTCAACATAGCTTGAAAACGCGTTTCATTAGAAATACATTTCCAGAAAAGCTTACCACAATAAACCATTCTCTGAATCATTCTGGACATTTTAAAGAGAGAAACCAAATATGTGTCTGCATGATGGATATATGTGTGGATCTGAAAGCCTATGTACATAAATGTTTTCCAGTAGCATCAACTGACACGTCATAATCTCAGATTGACATGTCATAATTTCAGATTCCACTGATGGAAATTAGTGGCTCTAGATGTTAGATGTTTGTTTTGTCTGAAGGTAATGGTAGAAGCAGTAGCTGTTCGTATGTTCGTTGATCATAGTGCTTCCACCCCTTGGTTGCTCTCTGGTATTTTCTGTCCAATTTCTCTCTCTCTCTCTCTCTCTCTCTCTCTCTCTCTCTCTCTCTCTCTCTCTCTGAGTGTTATGTAACTTATTTTTAAACAACCTGTCACTTCATCACATTCAGCATTTAGACACTGACTTGGAGAGAGTAAACTTAAGTTTAAAAAAGTGTTGAATTTTATCATGCTCTTTTAAGGGCACTGTGTACTTACCGAGATTTGTCTAATTATAATCTTTCAGCATTGTCAACCCACTAGCAAGCAAGACTTGGTCCTTTTTTGGTTTTGTTACAGAGCTCTAGAAATATGCTATGGATACACACTGTCTTTGCTCTAATGTGTTTGCCAGTTCGTTCATAGTCCATTTTTACGCATTCGGTTGCAGAGCACTGTTTGGGTCTGAGTCAAACAGGCTAATGTGCACAGAGGCCCAGTTTTATGATCTCGTGTCTGACCTTTACTGAGAGCTGATAGGTCATTGCAGTCCCCTCACACTGACTGCCATTTTACTTTCACCCTCTCTGTCCTCAGTGAACAGAGGATTTGTGGAGGAGAGAGAGAGTGCTGGGTTGGGATTTGGACCCAGGCCAGGTTCTAGATTCAGACTCAGCTGGCATGGCTTGGGGAAGTCTAGAATTCCTCTAGTTTTTTTTATTGGTAACATTTGTAGTCATTATGAAGCTCACAGTGGGGAACATGCCAGGTCTGCCCAAGCATTGAGCTCTGATAATTCTCTCTAATTTGAGTCCAGGCCCCCAGTCACTCACAGCAGACTCTGGGCTAGCACTCACACACACTCAAAGACACACCCATAACCACTCAAACATACGTGCAATGAAAAAAAGGATAAATTATACAAACGGTCTCTTTAGCTATTAGCTCCAGGCTGTCCTCCAGCAGTTAATCCCTTTACTTTGTGGCATTGGAAAGGCAGTGTTTGATGTTCCCTTTAACAAATGCACTCAGTGTGTCATCCCTCTCTCCACCCATAGAAGTCTGTAGTCTCATTTTTTTAAAAACATTTTTTAACAGTGCTGCAAACATGTGAGGGTCAAAGATATCTTAGCATGCTTATCATCACCATAAATACACTTATATAAACTCTGTCATTTCTGTCATGGTCTTGTGTATAACTAGCATATTGAGAGTGACTGTGTTTAGATGGAACAGAACTGTTTTAATGTACGCTGAGTATGTGGACTGTGGATGTAATATAAGTGATTTAGGTTATAATGGAGATGTGTAGTATTCAGTCTTTGGTGGGAGGGGCTGAGGAGGCGAGGCACTCTCATCTCTTTATGAATGTATGAATATTTGTGCACTCATAGTGGATTCAAATATCTAGACAAAGCAATGAGAGTTTAAAATTAAAAGTGTGTGTGCGTGTGTGTGTGTGTGTGTGTGTGTGTGTTGGGGACCAGAACACCTTGTTTCAATCATTGCTCTGTATGTATGTGTATGTGTGTGTGTCTGTGTCTATGTCTGTGTGTGTTTGTGTGTGTGTGTGAGAGAGAGAGAATGACTCAGTCCTTATCTTCCAAAAGCTGCTGGTTGAGTGTTTCCCAAGTCTGTGACGCAAGAAAGTGCCCACACCCGAGCGTATGCTGGTAAGGACATGTAGGTAGAGCCAGAGTATACCGCATGTTCAGACTCACATCAGTGTGAGTAATTCTCTAGGACACTGTGGTATGGTGTGACTGCCATGGGCTCTTTACTGCCTTTCCCAACGTCTTTTATTAGAGAAAAAAATGTAAGAAGGAAAGACACAAATACAGAGATATTAGGTGTAAAGGGGAGTAAGGATATCTTCATACCCCTGAGTTCTCTCTTTTTCTGCTCTTACTTACTGTCCTGAGTATTCTTTGTCTCCTCTCTCTCTCTCTCTCTCTCTCTTTCTCACCAAACAAACACTGTTGTACAAAGTGCCCTGCTGGAGACCCGTAATCCAGTGTCCTCAGATGAACTCTAATTAAAATTTCTGGGGTGTGTGTTTATGTGTGTCTGAGAGAGAGAGGGGGAGAGAGTGAGTTCAGAGGACTTACATACTCTATCTGCATTAGTGGGTGAAAAACCAGGAATGGGGGTAGTGTTACACAGAGAGACTGGGCCAGGTCCACCACAGCAATGCCAGAATGACCCGACAGTGACAAAACATGTAAGATTAGTGTGTGTGTGTGTGTGTGTGTGTGTGTGTGTATGAGAGTGTGTGTGTGTGTGTGTGTGTGTGTGTGTGTGTGTGTGTGTGTGTGTGTGTGTGTGTGTGTGTGAGTGTGACTATTGCCTGACTTTCTTGCATAGCACCTCCCTGTTGTAATGAGTAACAACAGTTCCATGTGTTGGAGTAACAGTTGAGGAGAAATGGCCAAAGTCTGTCTCCCCCTAGCCCTCAGGACATGTTTGTAAACTATCTCAGACTGGGGTCATGACAGAACAACCCACAGTGCTGTAGTAAAGAATGTGATGTACGTTGCTCCTCTGTGTTCCTGATCACTCCCATCTTACCAGGGTGTTTTTGTTTCCTTCTTACCGCTGAAATGTGTACACTGAGAAGGTGGTATTGGATTGAAATGAAGCACAGAGCTGGACTCACACTTTAAAGAGTGTCTTTGACAGATCACTGATCTGAGAGAATCTATTTTGGAATGTCTTGGCAGGTTCCAGAGTGCCGGGGGAAGGGGGATGTTAGTCTTTCCAGTATTGGAGCTGAGTGTGGATGTGATTGTTTTGGTGTTATTATGAGTATGGTATTTTAATAACCATCAGTAATTCATCAGAGCAGCAACACAACCAGATCATCTCCAGGTCCTTTAATAAAAGCTCACACCTTCTCAAGTAGCTTTCGAATAAACAAGGCTGTAAAGGGGTAGTTTGTGGAGAATGCGGACACTGGCACTGGGCAGTTCCCCTTGGCTAGTTCGTGTGACGACTTTCACAGCCTCACACTGTGGGACAGCTGACGCTGTCCAGGCAGGAAGCAATAGCTGCAGAAACAGGAAGTTGTTGTGGTGACTAATGTGTTTTGATGATAGCCAGTGCAGAGCTTTGTCTGGCATAGCTTTTGCTGTAGCTCTAGCTGTAAAACGCATGGCTACACACACACACACAGGGCACAGACCCAGCTAATGGATTCCCCCTCCTGCCAGCAGGCATGTCTGTGTTTGTTTGATATTTCTCTGTTTCTCTCAGTGTATGTGTGTGTGTGTGTCTGTGTCTGTGTCTGTGTGTGCGTGTCTGTGTCTGTGTGTGTTGTGCTTTGATGGCTGTGTGTTTTGTGTCACTGGACTGTGTTTAAGGGGGGACTAAAGGATCAGCATGAGCACATGTCTCTGCCGTCTCCTCACGTTTGGACACCTGATCTCTGACAGTACACAGCCTTGTCTGTTTCTCTGATCTCCATAAACTCACACACACTGCTTCAGCCTGCCTGTGTGTGTGTGTGTGTGTCTCTGATCTCCATAAACTCACACACACTGCTTCAGCCTGCCTATGTGTGTGTGTGTGTCTGATCTCCATAAACTCACACACACTGCTTCAGCCTGCCTGTGGGTGTGTGTGTGTGTGTGTGTTGAAAAGAACTAAAACAAGGAGAGAATTTTTCTGGCTTATTAAAGACCCCACTCCCCTGATATCTCTCTCTCTCTCTTTTTCCTCATTCTTTCTCTTCCCTACATACCCACTGCTTACCTTGCTGGGTTTTTCATATCCCTCTTTATTTCTCCACTTAGGATCTGGACTATACAGATCAGATGTATCAAAGCCCCTCACTTCATAGATCCCATCCATGCCATGGATTACTTCTCTTTGATTTTTTCAGGATGGGTATACCTCAGAATCTGATGTTGTCACGGTGACAGGAATACTTCTTTTTTTGCTTTGGTGAGCAGAGCCAAGCTGGCAAGGCTGTCGTTGGTTCCTGCCTAAATGGCCTTTGTGCTGGGGATGTATGGACACCTTTGTAGCCCAGTGATTTTTTAATAGGTGGAAATGCTGTAGACAAAGTTAAGAAATCAGATGTATTTTACAGTCAAGCAGAGAGACAGATAGCAGAGAGTGAACGGCAGGGGTAAGAGAGTAAAGATGGGTGGATGGTGAGAAGAAAAGAAGGAGAGAGATCAGAGTGAGAGAAAAGGGAGTCAGTGAAGAGCCTTTGTAAAAGTGGTCAGAGAACATGACAGATTTTCTTCTTCTGGAGAAGACACTGCTCTCTGGCGTGACCCCTCCTCTCTCTCTCTCTCTGTATGTCTCAAAATTGAACCCTTTCGCAGTGTATTGTGTGGGACATAGTCATTCTGTAACAGTTTTCCACCAGTTTCGTCATGTTGTGGGGTGCTTGTCTTTTCTGCTCTTGTTTCTCTCCTGCGCTCCTCCCTTTCTTTCTGTTTATTCATTTTCTTCATCTCCTCTTGTTCAGCCCTGAACGTGGAGCATTACAGAGAGATGAGGTCATCAGCTTCAAGCTCTGAGGCAAGAGATTCAGCTCTGATATCAGGTACAGCAAGAGAAAGAGAGGGGGGGGATTTAGCTCTGATATCAAGTACAGCAGGAGAGAGAGAGATACAGCTCTGATATCAGGTACAGCAGGACAGAGAGAAAGAGAGATACAGCTCTGATATCAGGTATAGCAGGAGGGAGAGAGAGAAAGAGAGAGAGAGAGAGAGATACAGCTCTGATATCAGGTACAGCAGGAGAGAGAGAGACAGAGAGAGAGATACAGCTCTGATATAAGGAACAGCTGCACAGAGAGAGAGAAATAAGGAAAAGTGTTATAGTGTTTTAGAATGCTATGGTTAAAACTGTGAAGACTTTTGTTGGAGAGAGGAGGAGAGAGTGAGGTTTGGTTGTTTCATATTGTTTTCGCTGAAATAGGCAGGAGGAATGTAGCCTTTCTTTTCTGCATAATGGCCCTGAAATCCACACAAGGAGCTGGAACTGTGTGTATATGTGTGTGTGTGAGAGAGGGAGAGAGAGAGAGAGAGTGACTGTGTGATTGTGTTTTTGAGACTGTGTGAGTGTGAGTTCTTGTGAGTGGATGTGTGTGTGTGTGTGTGTGTGTGCGCACACGTAAATGTGTGTGAGTGTGTGTGTGTGTTTCTGTGTGTGTGTGTGAGAGAGAGAGAGAGAAAAATAGCTGATGAAGTGAGTGCCTCTGTAACTGAAAGTGACTCTTCAGTGTGGCAGGTCTCAGTCAGATGCTGTGTCTTCCACTCATCAGAACAGATCAAGGTCTATGTCTCAGTTTCACTGCACTGTTTCATCTCTCTCATTTATTTCTCTATCTCTTCTTTCATCCTCATTCATCAATCTCTCTCTCTCTCTCTCTCTCTCTCTCTCTCTCTCTCTCTCCCATTTTCTCATCCCCCCTTTTTGGCTTTTCAGTCTGTTTCCACTGACGTCTCTCTCACGCTCTTGTTCCCCCTTCTTTTTCTTATTTATCAATCTGTGTGAGAGACTGAGATGAGAGACTTAGGTCCACTCAGTCTTCACTCAGTATTCAAAAGTCCAAAGTCTTTGTCCCTCTCTAAAAGCACTCCTTTCACACTCTAGCCGATGGTCAGCTCACACACATGTTTTTAATCTTAAGAATTTGGGCATGGAATAGACGCCCCTGATGACAGCAGGTGTTGCCATGATGATTGTGGAGCATAGAAGCCGGTTTCTCTCTTACACAGGCCTGGCACACTGCTCTGTTGGAGGGCCTTGGTATATTTGGGTTCTGTTCTGTGTCATGTCACAGACTGATCTAGACCAGCTTTTTTCTCTTCCTCTGCTCTTCACCATGTTATGTACACTGAGCAGTTGTCCTCTGTTAAAAATAAACCAATCTTTTTTGTATTTCTGGCGCTGTGTGTTGTCTCCTTAGTTCAGAACCTGCATATTAGGTGTTTCTATCAATTGATTTTGTTTCTTTCCTTTTAGGTTTTCACTCTGTTTTCACTCATACATAGGCAGGTCAGATCTGACTCAGTGCATCACACACACACACTTGCTCACACACGCACACACAGGTCCTCTCATGCAGACACAGGTTCACTTACACAGTCATACACACACACATACCAATTTCCACATTTCTCTCTCTCTCTCTCTCTCTCTCTCTCTCTCTGTTCTTCTCCTTTATACAGAGCATATCTGAGTAATGCTAGGTGTCTGCTTAACATGTGATAAATATGTGAATGTCTTGTAAGGCCTGTAGGATTCTGTACATCTTAGCCTGATTTACATGAAGGATGGACATTAGGTGTTTTAATCTGTCATTAGCAGGCAACAGGCAGTCCCAGGCCTGGATTTTAGCATTATTGGCCTAAAAGGCTCATAAGAGAAAAGCAAATACTGATAGTGAGGGCACTGATATAAAGTCATATAGTTGTTTCAGTAAATAAGAAAAACAACCACAGTAGGATAATAGCACATGTGACTATAGCCGCAACTTTTTTGTGCATGTGTACATCTGTCTCTGTCTCTGTCTCTGTTCTCTGTCTCTGTCTCTGTCTCTGTCTCTGTCTCTCTCTCTCTCTCTCTCTCTCTCTCTCTCTGTTTTACTAGGGTTCTGTAGCTTAGTTGATAGTCCTTTGTTAATTGTGTTTACATGTGTAACATAACAGAGTCAACAAGAGTTTGACATCTCATCAATAGAACATTTTTCTTAAACAATATAAAGAAATGTTGTTGTGGTCATTGTCCTTGTAAACCAGTGAAACGGATATAAGCCAGTGAAACAGACACTTTTGAGATAAACTGGTACTGAACTAAAGAATCAGCCATCACTCTGTATCCAGTGGCCAAAATGAGAAGCAGGAGAAGCACAACTCATCTGTTAAGACTCTTTGAAAAGAAAACACAACTTCCAGAGGCTCCAGACATGCAGAGCACACAGAGGCACTGACTTCAGATGGATGACGGGGAGGGAGGATTTGTCTTAGGCTCAGATATATCAGAGTGGGGCAGGAGGGGACTGGGCTGGGGGCTGGTCACTGATAATGAGAGGGGGGTGGACTTCAAGGGGCATGAGAGCGACTTTTCAGGGCTGGACACGAGAATGACATTTCAGGGTTGGATGATGACTGGCGTAACAAAGCCAGCGGGGCCAAGTTTTCCCATGCCATCCCTGGAAAGCTTCCAGACCAGTCCAGTGCACAACCAGACCGCTAAGCAAGGGCTAGAGAGGGCTTGTTTCAGATGGGCCTCTGTCTCTCTCTCTCTCTCTTATCCCCTTTCCCCTCCCACCGTTTCCTGATGAGGACGAATAAAACCCCCCTGGGGAGAAGAAGAGGAGAGAAGGACAGCCCTTCATTGCCCTTTCTCTCTCTATCGTTCATCTCTCATTTCCTGTCACACACACACACACACACACGCATAGAGGCATGGCTATAAACAGACACACAGCCTTCTGGGGGCGGAATTTTTTCTGAGGGATATTCCTTTACCTGTTATTTAACACTTTCTGGAGTTAACTGTACAGTAAAGCAGAGTTAAAGCCAACACCAGTGACAGGCTGCAGATGGGCCTCAGACACTCTGATCATTTTATTATTTACTGCCTACTGTGCCAGGTCCATGTCACATGGCTCCCCCTCCCAAACATCCCCCCTATCATCACTCAGAACCATCTGTAAACCAGACCAGGGATAAGACCAACCAGCAGACTCAGCCCAAACACACAGTATCACTGAGGTGTGTGTGTGCGTGTGCGTGTGTGTGCATGTTTTTGTGTGTGTGTGTGTGTGTGTGTGTGTAGACATCTCTCAAAGCTACCAGAAAACTCTTGCTCCCCTGTGAGGAAGTGTTTTGTGGAGAAAAGTATCCGTGTATTTCCTAAAACATATTTTCAATCTCCTCTGTTTCTCTATGTTTCTCAGTGCTTCTCTGGATGACAACACTGCTGTTTGTCTTTCTTTAGTGTGCCGAGTTCGTGTAAGGCTCTATAGTTGTTCACATGTGCGCGCGCGTGTGTGTGTATGTGTGCTTGGAAACACAGTGTGTTATAGTCACTTGGGCCTGTGTGATGTAATGCAAGACAGTCAATCTCTCTTTCCATGTTTAGATGCATAAAAGCCCCCCCCCCCTCACTCTCTCTCTCTCTCTCTCCCCTCCCCATCTCCCTCTTGCCGTGTTATCACTTTTCCTCGTGGTCCCAGTCTTCCTCTCTTTCTCAGTTTCTCTTTTTTTCATCTTTTGCTCTCTCTCTCTCTCTCTCTCCCTCTCATTATGCTGGAACCACCCTTCATAATGATAGAGTAGTGTTTGCTTACATAAGGCTAGTCACTCTGAAAGAGCTTTCTCTCTCTCTCTCTCTCTCTCCCTCTCTCTCTCTGAAGCTCATTGCACAGTCAGCACTGCTGTTTTTAAATGGTGTGTGTGTATGTGTGTGTGTGTGTGGATGTGTGTTGTTTGTGTGTTTGTGTATGTAACTGATTATGTTGGAACACACCATATTTGCTGAACTGCTTGATTTGTACTCATGAGATATGTGTGTGTGTGTGTGTGTGTGTGTGTGTGTGTGTGTGTGTGCGTGTGTGTTTGTGTGTACATGTGTGAGAGCATGTGTGTGTTTGTGTGGGTGTATGTCTTTGTATGTTCTGCAATAAGGGTCAGAGGAGACAGTCAAAATTAGGCCATGGCAGTGCATGGGTTGCAAGAAAGCTCTCTCTCTCTCTCTCTCTCTCTCTCTCTCTCTCTCTCTCTCGGCTTTATGATGTGGTCTCTTCCCTGTTCTTCACTCCTATTACTCCTGCTAACACCTCACTGAGTCACATTGATGTGGAGAGAAACTTTGTTTTTCATTCTTTTCTTGTTTGGAATCATTGTTTTTCATAAACTAGAAACTAAAAAGAAGAACAGGTTTTGTTCCTGTCAGGAACACAGTCAGAGAGAGAGTGAGAGAGACAGAGAGAGAGAGAACAAAAGTGAGTGTTCTTTTGAAGCTGTTTAGAATCCAGAAAAGGATAGAAAATTTCCTTGTCTGACGTACTGTTCTTCCGTGCTTGAGCTGTGATTGGCTGAGCTTGCTTTCATAATGGTGTTTCACTGCCGTCAGACGGAGCGGATCCTATATAGGGCCTTTTTTGTTTTGTCCCTTCATTCTTGTGTTTTGTTTTAAATTGCCAGTGATTTGATTCCACTCTGATTCTGCTAATTCTTCTAATGTAGCCAAGAATACACAGAGTTGTTTAATTTTCAAACCAAGAAGAAAATATGAGACCAAACATTCTACGTAAAAAGTAATTTTAAAAAAAAGGCTAAAAGAGTTTGTCTTGGTGATGAATGGCACTTTACGTGTAGTGTAATAACAGGCACTGTTCACAAGCACAGACAGCAAATGGGTGAATAGTTGGAGAGGTTGAAGAGTGAGTAGAGAGAGGAGGAGTAAAAGGGTGAGAGAACTTGCGTTTCAGTGTTTGGGCCTAAGGAACAAAAACCTCCATCTTCAGTCCCAGAATGATTTTCTTCATGGACATCCAAGCCCACTCAAGCTGACTCTCAGACAAAGGGCACTCTGTGGCCAGGGTGAGTGCGTGGACTCTCAGGCCTGTGTTGTGTAGGAGGACGCGAGCACAGACCGGTCACTGCCGCACTAACCAGGACTTCTAGTCAAAAGAACATGACCGGGAGACCACTCAGAATGCACTAGCTCTATAATCTTCAGAGAAAGAGAGAGATAGAGGTGGGGCAACCGCCTTATTCTCTCTTTCTTTCATCTTCTTTTCTCTCTGTTGTTTTCATGGCGTCTCTCAGGCACGTTGGGTCTGACTCTCGTCACCGTGGTGACATCAGTAAGGCCTTTCAGGGACAAAGTGCCACCACTCGGAAGAATGTTCTGGAACAGAACGCAGGCTTGAGGGACAGAATGGGCATCCAGGCAGGTTTCTCTTTATTTGTGGTTTATGAATATATTCCATTGTATTTGCTATGATTGCTTTAAATGGTGCCAGTGGAAAGTTCCAAAAATGACTGGCAAATGACTACTAGTGGGGAATCATTGGGTTTTTTTGCCATACGGCTTTTGTTCTCATCCTTGATAAGTTCTTTGGCTTGTTTGTCATTTTAAGAGCCTACATCCCCTGACCAGTGTATTCACATGTGCTTTGTCTGCCATCTGGTAGCTAGCACACTGTTCCAGTCTTAACTAAAGTTTTGAAGAGAACACATGAAGGCAGTGGAGATGTCTTTGGACACACATCTTAGATCTTGTTCAGTCACATTCACTTTGCTAATGAGCTAGTCTGTGCCATAAATGGTTATTAGTTAGCACTTGTCAACCTGCTAGCAGTCACCTTAAAAGTCGAAACCAAGGAAGCAGATCATTCTAATAGATGTAGACTCTTTAAGACATAAGTGATGCTTCTTTTTTTGTTTGTTTCGTTTGATATTTTTGTGGTCTGACTCGTAGTGCACCTCCTTGTCCTCTTATTGACTGTCAGTGCTGTCAGTCATCTCCCATTCCCTTGGAAGAGGGCATGATATATTTGACACCAGCCTGAGTTCCTGTCTTCAGGGTGAATGTGGCCTCTAATACTTAGCCCGCTTCATATTTGGGTTTGGTGTTGTGTTGTGTGTTGTGTGGCTTTTCGTGCCAAGGTTTGACAGACCAAAAATAGACTGTGTTTTCGTTGCTTTTTCTCAGTGTGAGATCCTTCCAGTGCTGTGATATTAGAGGCTTAACATAGGGGAAAAATATTCAAAAAAAATATTTATGAACTTGGAAAGGCAAACATCAGAAGACTGGCAGAGTGAGAGGTATGCACTGGGAAAGCATTGGCAGTCCTTAGCAGACTGGCACCCAGTCACCAACCTTCTAACCTCTTTCCATCCATGGCCCACATGCCCGCTGTGCCCAGCAGTCCTGGGTCTGTATCCATTCAAGGCATGTGGCAAGGTGTTGGGAACGGAGAATGGCTTTATCCAGTCTCTGTTGTTGTAAGATCTGTGCTCTGTTTCTCTCTTAAACATCACTTCTGTCACATTCTCTGTCTCTCTGAGCAAAGCCTGTTTGTTCTCTTAAGACATATTGAACAGTTTCATTAAAGACATACTGAACAGTTTCATTAAAAACATACTGAACAGTTTTAGCAAAGACATTCTGAACAGTTTTAATAAAGACATACTGAATCCCCTATTAAAGGACAGAGGTCTCTTTGGGGAAGTTGTTGGGGTAATCTCAGTCCATGCATTTCTCCAAACCAGAAGCTTTTCCTATGTTTCCTTGTGGCTTTGTCACACTTAACTGTTCTGTGTTTTTTCCCCCTTCACTTTTTCTTGTTCATCTCCACATCTGTGTGGTTTGTCACTGTGCCAGAGGAAATTGCTGGCAGGTGAGCCTTTGTAATTGATTAAGGTCACCTCAGTGTTTGCTCTCTCAGAGGGATGCTTCCTCCCTGTGTTAGCCACTAATGCACTGAAATCAGGCCGGCTGTGGGGGGCTCCATTTCCTGACCTCCGGGAAGCAGTCTGTCCTGAGCTGATGTTACAAATTCAGCCGCTTAAATGAACTGCATCTCCTGCCCCTTTTTCTGGAAAAATGTTCTGTGGAGATTTTTGATAGGATGGTATTTATGTAATTTTATTTGTGTTTTCTTTATTTGTCCTTTATTTTCTGTGCGCTAATTTCACCCTCAGTACTTCAGACTGAACGACCTGTAGAAACGCATACACAAAGCACATACATGCAACACCACACACACACACAGACACACAGACACACAAACACGAGTCTCAGAAAGAAAATTTGGGATGTGCTTTGGTTCTTTGTGTGTGTTATGTCTGTGTGTTATATGTGTGTGCGTGTGTGTGTGTCCCCTAAGGGAGGAAGGGGAGTGTGTGTGTGTGTATGCACAAGTGTATGTATGCCTTTGTGTTGTGTGTGTGTGTGTGTGTGTGTGTGTGTGTGTGTGTGTGTACTCTGGCTGGCCCTTTCTGGTCCTGTCTGGTTTAGCCAATCATAATTACCCTCATTACCTCTTAATGATGATTATTGGAGGGCGGGTAATGATGGGCAGGTTAATGGGAAAGTGGATCTGGGTAAGCAGAGCGTCTGAACACAGTGAAGGGGAATCTTACTACACTGTGAAGCTCTCTGGAACAGTCCAGATGAGAGCAGAGGAGACAGTGGGTAAATTGGACCATTATGTTAAGACTGACCTTATGAAAAATGATTCTGTGCCGATTGGAACAGGGAATCAGAGCCCGGGGTCTGGGATTACACTGTCTGGGACCACATTCTGTGTTTGTGTGTGTGTGTGTGTGTGTGTGTGTGTGTGTGTGTGTTCGCGCGTGCTTGTGTGTGTGTTCGCATTTGTGCGCGGGTGCACGTGTGTGTGTGTGTTACATTTGTGTATGTATAATCATTTTTGTGGTGTAGACATAAAGTAAAAGAATTGTTGCTTTATCACTCTGCATTGGATAAGAAGGTCATATTCGGTGGATGAAAGCCCCTCTGCGGCTGGAGGCGGGGCAGGGGGTGGGGGGTGGTGGGTTGCAGTTGCGTCCTGGCTGTGCTAGGTCCCCTGGTCTTCTGTGGAGTTGGCTTTGATGTCTCAACTGCAGAAATGAAAAACAAGTGGAGAATGAGTGGAAAATTTGGGGGGAGTTTCAGCTTGATTTCTGCTGGGCCTGTGACAGTGCCTTTGTTTAGGAAACGGCTACACAGGAGTTCCTGTGTACACACACACACACACACACAGACAAACACCCATGCTGTCCTGTACTGGAGAGGAAATAGCTCTTTAGTAGTAAGGAGTATTCTCTCTTTCCTACCACCCTTTTGGTGACTCTGTTATTCTCAGTACTCTCTTTTTCTCCCCCCCCTCTCTCTCTCTCTCTCTCTCTCTCTCTCTTTTTCCAAGATGAAAATAAATAATGAGTATTCCCTGCACTGGTGCAGAATAGAGAGCAGATGTCTCTGGTGCAGTTGCCTGTGTAGCTTTCTCTGCCTTTCAGAGTTAAACGCTGAGACTGCCACCTTTTAAAGGACCACATCACCAGCAGCACTCCTCTTCTCTCTCAGTAATGAGAACCCATATTTAGTTAGTCACTTCTCAAGAGGGTCACAAACAACTTAACTTCTTCTTCTCTTCTCTTCTCTTCTCTTCTCTTCTCTTCTCTTCTCTTCTCTTCTCTTCTCTTCTCTTGTGCTGCATTCATTTGCTGCCCTTTTCTCTCTGTTAAGCCTGTCTTTCAGTCATTGACAGCTTTTAGATCTGTCAGGCATGAAAATATCATGTACAAAGGATCCATCTCATTTTCCCCATTACACATAAAAGCCATTTTAACTCCCAGAACCTTCATTAGGCCTGCTGAGATAGGATTTGTCATTGGCTGAAGTAATGACTTTTTTAAACCATGGTATTAGTCAAAAATTTTACACACACACACACACACACACACAGGACACCTTACTAATCTGCTCTCCTCAGAGGGCTTGGAGATCTTTACTGTTGTCCTGAGGGCCAGAGAGGAACATTGGAGAACTGAACTGTAAATCGTAGTAGAAGATGCCCAGGTTGGGCGGCAGTGAGAGGAAGTGGGGGGAGCTGTGGGGAGGGCTGGCTGAGTGTAGTGGAAGGGCTCCAGGGGAAGGAGGCCCTCATCAGTAAAACTGTAATGGCTATGAATCTGGGACTATTTTTATCTGCTGAATTTCTTCTTTGTCCTCGAGCACACATCTGGTTCTCATTGGCTGCTGTGCCAGGCATTCCATAAAAGACAAAGTTGCACTTAGCAGGGGAAAAAGAACAACGCCGTGGATACGAAAATACAACCTCACACTCTCCCTCTCCTTTCTCTTCCTCCATCTCTTTTGTGTCCTCCCTGCTGGTTTCTGTATGGAATAACATGACATGGAGCATGACCTAGAGTTTGTGTCGTGTGTGTGTGTGTGTGTGTGTATGAGAGAGAGACAGAATTGTGAGGAAACGTGCTCTTGTGGTTGGTAAGGTTAGTGCTCTGTTTTTGGCTGTGACTGTGTGTGTGTGGGTGTCGTGCTATTCTGAATCTGCCATGCTGTATGATTAATAATTTATCATGTGTCCTTACACTAGTCCTTACCATCGTCCTACATTAGTACTTGCATTAGTCCTTACCCTATACCTTACGTCAGTCTTCACATTAGTCCTTACCCTATACCTTACTTTAGTCTTTACACTAGTCCTTACCCTATACCTTACGTCAGTCTTTACGTTAGTCCTTACAATAGTCTTTATGTTCCTCCTTATGTTAGTCCTCACATTAGTCCTTACGCTATACCTTACGTTAGTCTTTACATTAGTCCTTACCCTATACCTTACGTTAGTCTTTACATTAGTCCTTACCCTATACCTTACGTTAGTCTTTACATTAGTCCTTACCCTATACCTTACGTTAGTCTTTACATTAGTCCTTACCTTATACCTTACGTTAGTCTTTACATTAATCCTTACCCTATACCTTACGTTAGTCTTTACGTTAGTCCATACAATAGTCTTTATGTTCCTCCTTATGTTAGTCCTCACATTAGTCCTTACGCTATACCTTACGTTAGTCTTTACATTAGTCCTTACGCTATACCTTACGTTAGTCTTTACGTTAGTCCTTACAATAGTCTTTATGTTCCTCCTTACAATAGTCTTTACATTAGTCCTTACCCTATACCTTACGTCAGTCTTTACATTAATCCATACAATAGTCTTTACATTAGTCCTTATGTTAGTCCTCACATTAGTCCTTACAGTTAATCTTTACCCTATAGCTTACTTTAGTCGTTTTGTTAGTCCTTACATTATTCCTCACACTACATTAGTACTTACATTAGTACTTACTTTAGTCCTTATATCAGTAGTTATATTAGTCCTTATTGAGTCTGCGCATTAGTCTGACTCAGTGCCTATTTTAAGTTACACAGGCTCACACTTTAAGTTCCTTGTGAATTTGAGAGGGTGTGACAGGAAGAGAGAGAGAGAAAATCATTGCCTTTAGGACATGGACGAGTTCTGACATCACATTTCACTCCTCTAACTGAACCATGTTTTAGGTCATCAAACAGTGACCCCTGAACTTTTGAACTCTCAACCCCAGCAGTTATCTAGTAGGAGGTATTTATCACCTAATGTGAGAGGTCAACAGTTTAAGGTGTGGACTGAAATTGGGTTATTTGTAAATGACCCAAATGACCTCTGTGCCCTTTGTCTAGGTATGCCTTACAGCGCGCGCGCGCGTGTGTGTGTGTGTGTGTGTGTGTGTGTGTATGTGTGTGTATGTTTGCTACCCACCACGCCAGCATGTCCCCTGGACTCTTGCAACTCTCTCTCTCTCTCTCTCTCTCTCTCTCTCTCTCTCTCGCACACACACATGCACACACACATGCACACACACAAGCACACACACATGCTAGACCTTAAATGGACCTCAGAAAATCAAAATAAAACAAAAATACACATAAGTAGTGTAGAGTCAGGAGACGTGTTAGTGTAGAGTAAGGAGACATGTCAGCATACAGTCGGGAGACGTGTTAGTGTTGAGTAAGGAGACATGTCAGCGTACAGTCGGGAGACGTGTTAGTGTTGAGTAAGGAGACAGTGTACGGGAAGAGGTCAGTGTACGGGAAGAGGTTTATTCTGAATGGGTAATCTTGGTTGAAATGGGGGGTGAGCTTATTGTTTAAACTGCCTGTCTCTATAAATGTAAAATGTGTTACCTGAGGTCTGCACTTCTGTGTCTCGTTAGTGCTTCAGCATTTTGATCTGCTCCCGGCCGCACTGCTGCAATTAGAGCCAATCATCTGGCAATCTGCTGGTTGATTGGCAGGTCAGAGGGTCTATTGCTTTGAGCCTAAGGCAAAGCTGTGCTCTCTGCTTGTCCTCCACAGCAACCTTTCCCCTTCTCATCTTAACTGTGCACAGTCCATACACCCACTAACAGTCTGCAGTACACACACACACACAATACTCACCATATACACACACACTTTGTGTGTTTGACCATTTGGTTCTCTCTGGGTTACATAAATAAGGAGTCTTCTAGGTTCTACAGGTTCTATACCCTTTTTTACACCCTAACAGCCTGATCTTTTGACCTCTAATCTGAATTGTTAGAGTAGGTTGGAGAACTGTGATCTTACACAAACCCAGCGCACTAAGGAGAAAATCAGAGAAGTCAAAGTGTGTCGGACATTCAGAATCTCAGTCTGTGTATTTGATCTGGATGACAGCTGTAGGCCAGTCTAATCTCGTTTACAGCCCAGAAGAAAAGATGAGCTCCATAGGAAAAAACTACTCTGCCCTGCTGCCTCTCTCTCTCTCTCTCTCTCTCTCGTTTCTTTGTTTCTGTGCCTTACCGATCTTGTCCGTGTTACTTTGTATAAAAATGCAGCCTTGGGTTATTGTCTGGCCTTCTCTTTGTTCTCCTTTTTAATTTGATCACCCGTATTAAAGCAGAGTATAAGTTATCATTAAAGAGTATGTCTTTAGACTAAAGAGTATAGTTTAACACTGAAGAGTATAACTTCACATTGAAGACTGTAATTTAAGATAAAAGAGTACAGTTTAACATTAAAAAGTGTAGCTTAACATTAAAGAGTCTATCTAAGGGCCTAACCATAGCATGTTACAAATGTTGAGGGTTGTGTGTCTCAGATGGGGATTCTTTTTTGGGGGGGGGGGGGGGGGTTGTTTTGTTTTGTTTTTTGGCCAGCCTGTGTGTCACTCTATTAATAGGAGAGGGAACGACATGGACATGGGAATAGTTCCTGTTCACAAAACAGAAAAACAAACTGCAGCATCTCCCAGCCTGTGTGAACCAGTGAGACAGAGAGAGAGGGAGGAGGGAGAGAAGGAGAGAGAAATGACAAGAGAGGGCATGGGAGGGAAAGCAAGGAAAAAGAGGACAATGAAATGAATGACTGTGACATGAGAGAAACAGTGAGACAGATGGCAAATTAGTGTCTGTGTGAAACCTGTCATAGAGAGGTTCTTATGGGTTGTGTAATCTAATCAAAGTCTGATCTATAAGCCCATCTACACTGAATACAATGGAGAATCTCCACAGAAATTCCACAGAAAAATGCTCTCTTTCTTTTTCTTTTTCTCTTTCTATTTCTTTTTCCCTATCCTTCCTGCTCTTTCTCTCTGTCTCTCTCTCTGTGCTGGAGTTTGTGTAGTGTGTCGAGGAGTGCTTCATGCAGGAGGGCTTGTCCTCCTCTTCCCACACTTTACATGGTTCACTTCTCAGCTTCTCTCATTGCCACTGTGTGTGTGTGTGTGTGTGTGTTAGATTGAAAAATTCATTTGGTACCACCTGGATTCCTACATTTCACCCACTGTTCTTTGGGAATTGGCCAAAACATTCTGGGAGGCAGCACAAGCCTGAGGGATAAGGGTGTGTGTGCGCGTGTGTGTATGTGTGTTGTGTGTGAGAGTGCGTGTATGCTTTGTGTGTTTGTATCTGTGCGTGTGTGTGTGTGTTAAAGTCTGTATTTGTCTGTGAGCTCACCAAATCATGGAGCAATCGTTCTAGTTTTGTCTTTCATCTCTTTACCGTGCCCCTCTCTATTAAGCCGTCCCTCTTTTTTCTCTCTTTCTCTGGAACATTTCTTTTTGTCCCACTGGGGCCTGCGTATCTATAAACAAGTGAAGGCTGATGATATAAGCTCTCTCTCTCCACCTCCTGTTCCTCCGTCTGTTTCGGTCAGATGTTGTCAGTGTATGTGACAGGGCTGACCTGCTCTGCCTGCTGTCTGCTGTGTGTGCGGAGTTTGGATCGTTTGGGAGATTTTCTGGAAGGCTTTTGGCTGGATGTGGAGGGGGTGCTTGGTGGACTTGGGAAGGATGGGAGGAGGGGAGTGTGTGGTGTTTAGGAGAAGGAGGAGGAGTGCTGATCTAATCTCCTGCACAGAGCAGACACTGGGCCAGAGCCCGCATGGCTCACAGTCAGTCACAACCCAGCCATATTAGGAAAGAGACAGAGAGAGAGAGAGAGAGAGGGAGGGAGGGAGGACAAAGCAAGGTCTTTCTCACACACTCGTTCTCAGTCACTTTCTTTCTCCTCCCTGCACAGCTCCTCTTCATCATCTATCATTCTCTTTCTTTGACTCTCACCCTCTTACACCTCTCCTATTTGTTGTTCCTCTGTATTTTTTCTCTGGCTGATCACTGCATAACACTGATTTTTTCCATTTTCCTTTCATGTTTTAAATAACATCACCACACACACAATGTGAGACAGCACAGAATAATGAAATATTGTTTTCTTAATTCAGGACGGCTGTGGACTAACGCCCTCAAATTTTAAAGGAATTAAGTAGCATTTTCAGAGTTAATCTCAGAGATTGGGATTAATCCAGCTCATAAACAGAGCATGACATGTTTACAAACATTACTAATGAGCAAATTGCAAGATTACTATCCCATTTTTTTTTCCGATCTGCCCTGTTCTCTCATCTCTCTGTCTCAGTCTCTGTCTCTCTCTCTCCCTCTTTCTTTCTCTCTCTCTCTGTCTCCCTCTCGCTCTCTGTCTCTATCTCTCTCTCACTCTCTCATAACTTCCCAGATTAGGGCAGCGGTGTGTCATACTGGTCAACTGCTTTGACATGAAATATCAAAGCCAAATATAGAAGCTTTGGTTATCTTCATCTAAAAGCAGAAGATATACACTGGGCATTAAATATAGATTCAGCTCTGTGGTGATTTTTGGGGCCATTTTGGGGGAACTTTGGCACCTAGTACTGTTCAGTATCTTCGTTTCTCCAGTGTTCTTCTTTCCCCATTCAGCTTTACTTTGGTTTAGCTTAAAATGATTTTACTGTTTTCCTTGTAACATTAAAATGGACACATTTTGTCACGTTTTGGTCGTTATACTGCTTTCCTTCCTAATGAAGCTGTCATCAGTGCAGTCTTCACCTGGGCTGATAATCACAAGTGTTTTTGTTGTTTACACTTTGGAATCCATTAAGTTTATCAATGCACAACTTTGGCAGGCTGACAGAACAAAAACACCTTTACATACCAGCATGATGGCTAATGCTAAAAGATGCTATTTTGTCCTACGTCCTTAGAGGACATAAGAACAGTCTTAACAAGTGCTGGAAACAAATGTTTTACCCATTTTACGTTCTATAAATCCGTTTAGGAAACATCCGTTTAGGAAACAGTAAACCAATGGAATTTACAGTGTATTTTAGATCTTTTTCATTTTGATGAAAAATGCAAGAATTGAAGGGTTTGATCAAAGGCACAAAAAAAGAAAAAAAGGATTGATTTTGATTTAGTTTCTTCAAAATAGTCCCTTTTCATTCAGTGTTACTCTTGTTTGGCCTACCCCTAATATGTGTGTCCTCCGTAGGTGTAGAACTGTAGCCGTGTGTCTGTGTGTGTGTGTGTGTGTGTGTGTGTGTGTGTGCGTGCGCGCGTGTATTTTAATATTTATCAAACATGACATCGTTGTGATGTCATAGAGCACATGGATCCTGTGTGTTGTGATGTGTTAGAGCACATGGATCCTGCCTGTTGACTGTGAGTTGTAGCCAGAGTCGATGAATCAGATAGCTCTGTGCCTCGGCTACAGCGACACCCACCTGACAAAGATCTGCATACAGATGATGTCATTGACCAGACCCAGAGAAAACAATGACATCACAGATTTACTTTCATTTAATGATTCTGAGTGACCTTTGTTTTATTTTGGTTGGTGTGACATGCCTGTCTCTGTTCTCTTTCCTCTACTGACAGTAGTCAATCAGCCAGTCAGTCGATCTTAAATCAGGTCTCTCCTAGTAACAGCTCAGCTCCTCCAGTGGGGATTCAGAACCAGAGTACTCCAGGTGTGTGAGAATAAATGGCCCTGAGAGAAGTCTGTGTATCAGTCATTGGGCATTCATTATATTCACTGTGTCAGTGTTATTTTTAATTTGTTTAGGGTTTAGTTGACTGTGTTAGTGGTTTTGTGTTAAGTGTTTGGTTGATTATGTAAGTGTCAGTGGTTTTGTGTTCAGGGTTTAGTTGACTGTGTCTGTGGTTATGTGTTCATGGTTTAGTTGGCTGTCTCCATGGTTATGTGTTCAGGGTTTAGTTGACTGTGTCCGTGGTTATGTGTTCAGGGTTTAGTTGGCTGTCTCCATGGTTATGTGTTCAGGGTTTAGTTGACTGTGTCTGTGGTTATGTGTTCAGGGTTTAGTTGACTGTGTCTGTTGTTATGTGTTCAAGGTTTAGTTGGCTGTCTCCACGGTTATGTGTTCAGGGTTTAGTTGACTGTGTCCGTGGTTATGTGTTCAGGGTTTAGTTGACTGTGTCTGTGGTTTTGTGTTCAGGGTTTAGTTGACTGTGTCTGTGGTTATGTGTTCAGGGTTTAGTTGACTGTGTCCGTTGTTATGTGTTCAGGGTTTAGTTGGCTGTCTCCACGGTTATGTGTTCAGGGTTTAGTTGGCTGTCTCCATGGTTATGTGTTCAGGTTTTAGTTGACTGTGTCCGTGGTTATGTGTTCAGGGTTTAGTTGACTGTGTCTGTGGTTATGTGTTCAGGGTTTAGTTGACTGTGTCTGTGGTTATGTGTTCAGGGTTTAGTTGACTGTGTCTGTTGTTATGTGTTCAGGGTTTAGTTGGCTGTCTCCACGGTTATGTTTTCAGGGTTTAGTTGACTGTGTCCGTGGTTATGTGTTCAGGGTTTAGTTGACTGTGTCTGTGGTTATGTGTTCAGGGTTTAGTTGACTGTGTTAGTGGTTTAGTGTTAAGTGTTTGGTTGATTATGTAAGTGTCAGTGGTTTTGTGTTCAGGGTTTAGTTGACTGTGTCTGTGGTTATCTGTTCAGGGTTTAGTTGGCTGTCTCCATGGTTATGTGTTCAGGGTTTAGTTGACTGTGTCTGTGGTTATGTGTTCAGGGTTTAGTTGACTGTGTCTGTTGTTATGTGTTCAGGGTTTAGTTGGCTGTCTCCACGGTTATGTGTTCAGGGTTTAGTTGACTGTGTCCGTAGTTATGTGCTCAGGGTTTAGTTGACTGTGTCTGTGGTTATGGGTTCAGGGTTTAGTTGACTGTGTCTGTTGTTATGTGTTCAGGGTTTAGTTGGCTGTCTCCATGGTTATGTGTTCAGGGTTTAGTTGACTGTGTCCGTGGTTATATGTTCAGGGTTTAGTTGACTGTGTCCGTGGTTATGTGTTCAGGATTTAGTTGACTGTGTCCGTGGTTATGTGTTCAGGGTTTAGTTGACTGTGTCCGTGGTTATGTGTTCCAGGTGAAAACGTTACATTCCTTCTGTTGTCGCCACTTCTCCTTGAGGCCACTTCTCTCCTACACCTCTGTAGTGCCTTTATTGGTAGCACAGACTCAACACCTCTGTCTGTCTTTAATCAGCACAGACACAACACCTCTGTCTGTCTTTAATCAGCACAGATACAACACCTCTGTCTGTCTGTCTTTAATTAGCACAAACACAACACCTCTGTCTGTCTGTCTTTAATTAGCACCGACACAACACCTCTGTCTGTCTGTCTTTAATTAGCACAGACACAACACCTCTGTCTGTCTTTAATCAGCACAGACACAACACCTCTGTCTGTCTTTAATCAGCCCAGATACAACACCTCTGTCTGTCTGTCTTTAATTAGCACAAACACAACACCTCTGTCTGTCTGTCTTTAATTAGCACCGACACAACACCTCTGTCTGTCTGTCTTTAATTAGCACAGACACAACACCTCTGTCTGTCTTTAATCAGCACAGACACAACACCTCTGTCTGTCTTTAATCAGCACAGACACAACACCTCTGTCTGTCTGTCTTTAATCAGCACAGACACAACACATCTGTCTGTCTGTCTGTCTTTAATCAGCACAGACACAACACCTCTGTATGTCTGTCTTTAATCAGCACAGACACAACACCTCTGTCTGTCTGTCTTTAATCAGCACAGACACAACACCTCTGTTTGTCTGTCTTTAATCAGCACAGACACAACACCTCTGTATGTCTGTCTTTAATCAGCACAGACACAACACCTCTGTCTGTCTGTCTTTAATTAGCACAGACACAACACCTCTGTCTGTCTGTCTTTAATCAGCACAGACACAACACCTCTGTCTGTCTTTAATTAGCACAGACACAACACCTCTGTCTGTCTGTCTTTAATCTGCACAGACACAACACCTCTGTCTGTCTTTAATCAGCACAGACACAACACCTCTGTCTGTCTGTCTTTAATCAGCACAGACACAACACCTCTGTCTGTCTTTAATCAGCACAGACACAACACCTCTGTCTGTCTTTAATCAGCACAGATACAACACCTCTGTCTGTCTTTAATCAGCACAGACACAACACCTCTGTCTGTCTTTAATCAGCACAGACACAACACCTCTGTCTGTCTGTCTTTAATCAGTACAGACACAACACCTCTGTCTGTCTGTCTGTCTTTAATCAGCACAGACACAACACCTCTGTCTGTCTTTAATCAGCACAGACACAACACCTCTGTCTGTCTGTCTTTAATCAGCACAGACACAACACCTCTGCACTCTGGCTCTCCTCTGAGGGCCAGAATGAAATGAACACACCACGAATTCTTAAGGAAGAAGAGAGAAAGTCTGTAAAACTTTGTATAAGCAATGCTAAGCTTCAAGTCATGCAGAGAGGGAAAACAACACACACACACACACACCAGCTCAGGATGCCTTTTGTATTTCATTTAATACAACCTTCTCAAGGGAGCAATCCTCTGTGGGTGTGGGTGTGTGTGTGTGTATTGTGTGTATGTGTGAGAGTGAGAGAGATGCAGAGAGAGAGATCTCTGGACTGGTGAAGTCAGCTTAGGCCTGGTGAAATCACTGCCCCTCCTCCAGCAGTGTTCCGTCTCTGTGACCTCTTGAACTCTACTCAGAGAGAAAGATCCTTTGCCCTATCAGACAATTTATACTATGTTCTTTGCTTGAAAAATATTTCTAGGAAAAAGAGTTGTTTTGTTTTTGTTTTTGTTTTTCCAAGAACAGCTGCCTTCCACTCTGTCTTTACCTGGGTAAGGACAGCTGTGTGGCTAATGACAAATGAAGTGATATTTCTGCGATTCAGTTTTCACTTAAACATGGTGTGGAAAAAATCCACTGAGGTGGCTCTTCACCAGTTCAGTGAGGGCACATAGCACTGTGAGGTCACAATAACAGATGTCACATGGCACTTTGATGTCATAATAAGGTAGGTCACTTGGCACTGTGATGTCATCATAAGGGAAGTCACAGGAGACTATGAGGTCATAACAAGGTCCAGCCTCTGTCATATCCATCCGTTTCAGATGACCCTGATTGCTGACTTGTTGATGGGGGGTAATGTTGTTTTGTTGATTCTCATGTTGTTGTTTAGATTGATCTGAGTGATTGGAGAATGTTGGAGTTTTTAATGCTGTTTGTTTGTCTTTGCCTTCTGCATGTGTAAGGCCTCCTTTTCAACCTTTCTTGTGCAAGCTGTTAGTCTTTTGTTCTCTTTTCAGTTTTCTCTGTGAGTGACTTTGGCAAAGCGCTACCTGTCTCTGTGAGACAGGCTCTAGTGTGGTCCTCTGGGTGTTTGTTGTTTGTTTTTGTTTTTTTGTTTCTTTTAAGTGTGAAAAAACAGCAACTACAGGCCCACCCAGTACGACTGATGCCACCAGACTCTTCCAGGGTTTGGTGATTTCAGGCTGATCTTTTACACATGCTGCCCTCACTAACTCTTAGAAATTATTCATTTGTGAGAGAGGAGTGTTTTGTGTGTATGACAGAGAGAGAGAATTCTACCTCATTAGACTGCAGTAACTCAGATGGCAGGCAATGAAATAAGCTAAAAGCCATGTAATGTCATTAGCTATCTGCTTTCTCTGTATGACGCCCTGCCTCTTTTGTGTATGTGTGTGTGTGTGTTTGTGTGTGTGTCTGTGTGTGAGTGAGTACACTGTCATATGGGTGTGTGTTATTTGCATGTGCATATGTTTATGTTGTTGTACGTGTGTATATGGGTGGGTGTGTGTGTGTGTGTGTGTGTGTGTATGTGTGTGTGTGTGCACGCATGTGTATGTGTGGGTGTGTGTGTGCATGCACTTGTCGACTTCTCATGTCTGACTGCAGGTCCAGCTCACCGCTCGGTACCACAGGGGAAGGATTTAATGCGTGACAGATTTAACCTCGTTTAACTCCATATGAAGAGTGTGTGGATGGCCAATCTCTTCGCCCTGGGCTGGACTGGCACAGACCGGGAACACTTCTATTCTGTGCCATGTCCTACACCTTCATTTCAGAATATTTAAATCAACACACCCACACACCTTCCTCTTGTAGTTTATTCCGTATCATTACACATAATCATAATCTCACCTGGCCCTTACACTGTACTGTGTGTGTGTGTGCGTGTGTGTGCGTGTGTGTGCGTGTGTGTGCGTGTGTGTGCGTGTGTGTGTGTGTGTGTGTGTGTGCGCGTGTGTGTGTGTGTGTGTGTGCGTGTGTGTGTGTGTGTGCGCGCGTGTGCGTGTGTCCATATGCAAGTGTGTGTTTTCAGGTAATGATCCTCTCAGATGTAATGCATTAAATAACCCGTTTTCACACACCCACATGTATACACATTCAGACATGAAAACATAACACACACACACACACACACACACACATCAATTACATGAACACATTTTTGTTTTTGCGCAAACGCAGTGATGTTTCAAGCCCTTTTAGTCATAGTTTGACTGAATTCCATTAAGGTGTTTCTGTGGCAACCAATGTCACCTAGCAACAAGCTGTCCAATAGTGTAGCATACTGAATGCTGGTGCAGCGAGGCTCAGGGCAAGTGACTGAGGAATGCAGTGAGGAGTATGAGGAACAAAACCAGTGGACCTAAACCTGGGAGGACCTCTCTCTCTCTCTCTCTCTCTCTCTCTCTCTCTTTCTCTTTCTCTCTCTCTCTCTCTTTCTCTCTCCCAGCATTCAGCAGTACACAGCAGGGTTCACTGTGGCTTTTTTAATAACGTAGAAATAGTGTTTGTCCAGCAGCCCCTCAAACACAACAACTCTCTGTTCCTCATTCTCTCTCTCGCTCTCTCTCTGTCTCTGTCTCTCTCTCTCTCTCTCTCTCTCTCTCTATGTTTTCATTCTACCCTTCCCATTTTTGTCCCCATTGTTCTTATTGTCAAGGTACTATGAATGTTTCCTCCATGCAGTTTCATTGTTCAGTGATGTGTGTGTTACACTGGGTTTTAGTGTCAGGCATTTAGTTTCTACTGATTGACCTGAAGCAGTGTTAACTGTCACATGGAATAGTTATGTTGAATGACACCTACCTACTACGTGTTTGTTTGTGTGCACGCGTGTGTGTGGACATTCAGGTAGCCCCATCATGGGTGTTTGTGGTACATTCATAGTCCTTATATACATACAGTGGATGTCCAGGAGCTCAAACACAACCCTCACACTCTCTCTCTCTCTCTCTCTCTCTCACTCACACACACACACACACACACAGGTGAACGCTCAGTGACATACCTGTCTATATCCTGCGTCCTTACCAAATCTACCGGTCTCTCCTGATCTGCCTACTCCATTTTGACCTGTGTATTTGTGGCAAATAAGGTACAGACAGTCAAGCAGATGGATACTGTGTAAAAGCGTGCGTGTCTTTTGCATTTTTCATTTCCTCCCATCCCTGAACTGTCTTCCAACATTGTACAACACCTTTACATATAAATCTCTCTCACTCGCTCACTCTCTCTCTCTCTCTCTCTCTCACTCTCTCTCTCTCTCATTCACACTCTCTCTCTCTCTCACTCTCTCTCTCACTCACTCTCTCTCTCTCTCTCTTTCTTTTTTTTCCAGTCTCAAACACATTCTTTTAAAGAAGACTTTATAAGGACTTGCTTTGGTCTGTGGTTATGTCACCAGATTTATTGTTTACGCCACTTTTTCAGAGAAAACCGCTCTGTGTCAGTAAGCTGAGATCAGTGCTTGAAGAATACATATGCAGTCCCTGAATGAATGAATACCGTCTGCTCCTGTGATTGGTGGTACTGATGTGAGGCGTTGCTGATTGGTTGATTGATAAGTCTTGTGACTGTTGGTTGGAAACAAATCACACGAAGGTTGATTTCTTTTATTTGTTTGTTTTTGACTAAAACCAACTAATGTCTGTTTCAAGCTGATGGAAGCATTAAGATCATTTAGTGTAGATGGGCTTTTTAACTGCTCACAGCCATAAACTTCAACACAAAAGAAAATCAGATGGTGCCAAGTGTGAGGAGCACAGGAGGTGTGAGGTGAATGTGTGTGACTGACCTCCACTTCTCTTTGATTTTAATGTCTCACTCACGTCTCAGAGAATGGGAAACAGGCTCCTTTCTTGAGCGTTTGGCCCTGCCCGGCTGAGGTATACCACAGTGCCCTCCTGTCGCCGTGACAACCATCTGCTAATGGCATCTCAGCAGCACGTCTTTTTGTCTGTGATAAGCGACTTCATGGAAAGTTCTGGAATAGGGTGTAATTTTCTTTTGCTCAGATCCCTGTGACAGCATAGTTTAATGAGGACATGATGTCATTTATCACCATTCACTCTGCCTGTTTTTGATTTATTGCTAGTCTGTTTGAAAAATCAATTTTGGCTCTGAACCATTAGTCATTGTTGATGTTTTATTTATGCGCATGGCAGTATGTTGTGATTTACATAGTGAGAATGCTTGCCTTGATTTGTTGACCATTCATCATTGTTTTGGCAGTAAAAGCAAATGTTTGCTTAGTAGAAAGAGGTCAGTATGATGAGAGTGCTACACTTTTGATTTATCCTGCCTGCTCCACTTTACCTTCTCTTTATCCTCTAGACAAAAGTCTCCTCACAGGTTACTGTGGCGATGAGACAGAAGGCCAGAGTGCATCCCTTTGTTGTCATGGAAACAGCGAGCCAGCCGCAGACCTGTGACCATAGTGGCTGTCTTTACTTGACTACATAGCCATGTTTTTTTACATGTCATCAGAGTTTAACAGGTGTCACTCACATGTTGGGCCAAGTGACCAAGCACCACAAGGGAGCCTGGTGTGTGATTGGCCAGTGGATTAGTGAAAAAAGAGCAGTACCCTGGTGTGTGATTGACAGGGGATCAATGAAAAGAAGAGCCAGTCAGGAGGCTCAGACAGGTTTGTCCCACAGGGCTTTGCAGAAGGGGAAGCTGTGGCCACGTTCATAATGTTCTGTGATTTCAGGCTTTTTAACTGCTCCTCTGAAGAAGTCTTTTAACTGTTAGTCAGAAGATTGTTTTGGGGGTTTTGGCAAGGAAAGTAAGCAAAGAACAAGAAAGAGAGAAGAAAGGAGATTTTATTGGGGGCTTATTGAAATTTGTGTGGTTGTAGTAGGGGCAGTTAGTGAGAAGCCAGAGACTGGCAATGGTTATAATTCAGCGACTAATCCTTTAAACACTCAAAAGGAGATTTCTTGGAGTTTTAGACACATACATTCTCCCTCACCCTCTCTTTCTGCTCCTTTTTCTTTCATTCATCCCCCACTCTTCTCTGATCTCCCTTTTTTCTTTCTTACCCCCTTTCTTGACCCTTTTCCTCTCCATCTAACTCTCTCCCTCTCTTTTCCCGTCCTTTGTCTTGGATAAAAAAAACACTTGACTCTGCTCTCCACAAACAGACACACACACACAGTCATGACTAAAAGTTGTAGGTTCTACTGTGTGTGTGTGTGTGTGTGTGTGTGTGTGTGTAAGTGAATGAGTGAATGAGAGCGAGAGAGAGTGATTGTGTGTGTGTGCGAGTGCATGCATGTGTGTGAGAGAGAGAGAGAGAGAGAGAGCAAAAGAGAGAGCAGTCATCTGTTAGTAGTCATGTAAGCTGTTGTTATCTTTAACAAAAAGAAGGATGTGTAGATGGGTTAGGTTTATAGAGAGCTTGCTAGTGCTGTGATGTGTTTGAGCATAAGGGTGTGTTTTCTGTGTGTTTTCATATGTATCTGAGTTATAAATGTTCCTCAGAAACCCGTGTCCTCCTCACAGCAGGGGATTCAGTGATGACAACAGAATCCACCGAGTTTGCCAAGCAAGAACAGCAAAAAGATGGGAGAAAACGAAAAAACCACAGTCCCTCTTTTCCCTCTTATCAGTACAAATCCCAAAATAGACCAGTGTTTCTCACAAGGAGAAGAGAGAGGGAGAGGGAGAGGGAGAGAGAGAGAGGCAGGCAGGCAGGCAGAAAAAGACATGACTGGAATTTCCGGTGTAGCATTTAAGTGCTCAGTGACGGAGTGTTATGCTGATTAGTATCTGTGTCTCTAAGTCCATATGAAATGACTTTGGAAATGGGGGTCGCCAGTTGTTTAGCATTGTAATCATTTATCTTCAAACTCTATTTCGAGAAGTATGAGCCACTCAAGAGGCATGTGTATCTTGTTGCCAAGCTATCTTTAATAAATGGACCCGGGCTCGACTGAATTTTTATGGTTTATTTTAAAATCGCTTTGATCACTTTGGGCCCGAGTGAGCATGTTCTTTGCTGATTCGGGGATGGATTTTGTTTTCAAGTTTTCACTCTTACACAGATGTTTCCTGTTAACTGACATGGCCAGGCATCTGATTAATAATCACGGTACTGTAAAAGTTTACTTGCGCTCTCGAAGTGAGCACCTGTCTCTGGGTGTGTGCTGCGGTGTTTGGTAGTGGTTTAGTAGTGGTGTGGGGCCGGTTCGGTGTAGCGCATAAATAGGTGGAGTCCCATTCATTTGGATGTCTGTAGAATTACAAATTGCTGAGGTTAAGCTTGGTCTCAGTGTTACCTGCTATAACCTGCGCTCTTAGAGTAATAACCAGGCATTTACTGGTTTGTAACCCTTCTTTCCTCACAGCAACGAATTTCCTCAAATACACATCAGCTCTGTAGTCCTTCTGGGAGTGATGTGCTTTACACACCATATATCATTATCCAGTAATGGCCACATATATGGCTGTTTCATATCGTGTAGCTTTACCTGTCACTTGTCAGGAACAATAGCAATTACAGTTGGTCGTTTCCCCAGGATGACTACATTCTCTCTCTCTCTCTCTCTCTCTCTCTCTCTCTCTCTCCTTTTCCTTCTCCTGACCCCCCCCCCCCCTTATGCTCCTTCACAGTATGACAAAAGGCTCTTTCAGAAGGCCGATACAGTAACCAAGCCTTCTCAGAGCCGCCGCCTGTCCTTGTACCTGAAACGGGCGTTTCTCTCATTGGCTCCTCTTTCGCTGCAGGTCATGCTCACCATGTTGGCTGCAGTCAGTTCACTAACAATTTTAATTTACAAATGATCAAATAGTCTATTCTGTCTCTTGTATCATCGTTTGCTGCAGGTAGCCCTTCGTTTTTGTGGTGAATGGCTGTTAATACCCCAGACTAAGCACCCCTTATTTTGTGTGTGTGTGCGTGTGTGTGTGTGGGTTTGCCAGTATCTGTTCTCTTGCCTGCTCTCACTGTCACCCCCTGCTGGTGATGAGGTACACTCACGTACAGTTTTTGCAGTGTTTCTCCCAGTTGCATGAAAACAGTGAAGTGAACCCTCCCCTGCTCCTAGGCTTGATGATTAACAGATGAACTGAGTCAGGTGTGTAAGCACTGGGTTAGAAGAAACAGAACTGAGAAACGGAGTTTGTTGATGTCTGTTCCTGGAAATGCCCAATGAACAAGAACTGAGTTAACAGTACAAGAGAGAGAGACAGGCAGAGAGTGAGAAAGAGAGGGAGAGGGAGGTAGAGAAAGAGACAGGGATCGAGAAAGAGACAGGGAAACGGACAGACAGTAATCTGCCCCCCGCCCCCCTTGGCATTGTCTCATACTGTTGACACTACATACACACACCTCCCACTCCTCATGGACAAGACAAGAAAATGAGTATTACAGACATGCCCAAACTACTGCACACACACCGCTCGCACACGCGCACACACACACACACACACACACACACACCTCTATCACAGAGAGAGACTATATACAGTGTGTTTGAGCACTGGGCTGCATGGCCCTCAGTGCAAAGCCAGGTGTAAGAGGCAGCGTATGTGTGTGTGTGTGTGTGTGTGTATGTGTGAGAAGCAGTTAATCAGTAATAGATGATAGATAGAGTGAATATGCAGGTGGGCAGGTGTGTGTAGGTGATAACTATGTTGTGATTAATGTCTCTATTTTGAAAAGTGCTGCGTGCAGCCGTGCATCACACACACACACTCTCTCTCACCCAGTCTCTCTCTTTCTTGCTCTCTCTCTCTCTCTCTCTCTCTCTCTCTCTCTCTCTCACACGCACACACATACACACACACACACACACACACACTTACTTTCGTGACTTTGTACAGCTGTTGATAAAGGAGAAAGTGTCTGTGATTTAAAAAAAAAAATCCTTGTATCCATCATCCATCTGTCTTTTACTCTTGTGTTTCCTTTTCTACAGCCTTTTTTTTTTCTTTTTTTTTGTACCTTGTTTTTGACCAGCATGTGTCTGTCAGCCTCGAGCCCACCCATGTGTCTGTTGCATTCTCACTGTCCTCATGTTTTGGGCCAGTGGAAGGCAGCCAGAGTTTAGTGGACAGACATAGCAGATGTAGTCAGCGAACAGGGATGAAAACCGCTTGCATGTCTGAGCAGGGTGGGGAGGAAGCTAAGAACGGTATTTCCAAGCCTGTCCTCAGCTCACTTTCATTATCTCTGTTCGGCCTTCTCTAACCAAGTCACATTCTCCCAGCAGCCCTGGCCATTTCACAGCCGGAGAACAAGAGAACTGCTTTCTGCTATGGTTGTTCTGCTCACACTAATGCAGGGACTTTTTTATTTGTTGTAAGTGTGGTGTTTGATGAGGCTGGAGATAAGGTGTGGGTGTTTTTTGGCAGGGGGCTGCAGGAGTTTGTATAGTTTATGAAATGAGACAGTAAAGCCGGAGTGGATGATAAGTCATAAAGCTATCTCCCAGCACGTTGGCTCTCCCCCTTTCAGCCACTCTGTCAGTGAACTGCACTAGTCCCACAAACAGAATTCTCTCCACTGGTCTAATACAATTTCAGTCAGAAACACAGGAAATCCAATACCAAATTAAACCTCTGAAACGCGTAGGAACAGAGCTGCTCCTCTCCCTTAGCTTCTGGAGACAATTGCTAATGGAAACCTGCTGTCTGTGTGTGGGTGTGTGTGTGTGTGTGTGTGTGTGTGTGTGTGTGTGTGTGTGTGGGTGGGTGCGCATGGGTGTGTGTATGGGTTGGTGGGTGGGTGTGTGGGTACGCGTGCATGCGTGTGTGAGTCACATCTACATGTATCTGGGTCAGGTACTGTCTGCAGATGTGCCTATGTGTCTGGTATCTGTGCTGGTCGCAGCATCTCACTCACCTAGCTCCAGACATCTTACAACCAGCTGCCAATCAAACCGATTCAGCCAATCAGACATCTTAAAACCCACTGCCAATCAAACCGATTCAACCTATCAGACATTTTACAACCTACTGCCACTGTTAACCTTACTGTGCTGTAAGTATTGTCTCTGCCCTCTGCCAGGTCCCAGCTGGCATTTCTCCTTTGTCAGCACTACTGTTTCTCAATTCAATTTATGCATTAGGTTTGTTTGAAAATGTTTGTAGGCAGTCTGTGTGTAAAACACATGAGATATAATATTGAAGAAACAACATGACAAATGCCCCACCAACCCCTCTAAAAAAATCTGTGCTCCTTCTCTCACCCCCCTCCTCATGTTTTGATTAGTATTTTTGGACATATGTGTAATGAGACTCTTCATATTTGTCTGATATTTGAAGCTAATATCTTTAAGGCCTGGTTCTGTGCACCAGCCCAGCTGACCTGTCCCATTCTAGTTTGTTTTAGCAGTCCAGGGCTTTTGAGTTTCTCTGGGGTTTGTGCCAGAGATAGATAAAGATGTTGGAATGTCTTCCCATCCAGCATCATCTTTTGATTTTTCCCTCTCCCTCTATTCATCTCTCAGACCTTTTTTTCATCTCCTCATCTCCACATTGCTACCTATTTAAGTAATGCCACATGTTTCAAGGGGTGGAGCTCGCAAATAAATGTTCACTCTCAGTGTTTGTCTTTGCTTTCCTTCCATTAAAGCTTTTCATTTTTTGTTCTCAGTCCTCAATTCTCTGTTTCTCTCCCTCTTTCTTTTCATCTCTCTCTCTCTTTCCGTTTCTGTCTTTCTTTCCATCTCTCTCTCCCCCCCCCCCCCCACTCTCTCTCTCTCTCTCTCTCTCTCTCTCCAGACCCTTAAATCTCTGTGCAGACAGCAGACTGCATTGCACCCTCTGAAGAACACTTCCCAGGTCATGACCTGGTTGATTTACTGTACTCAGCAGACCTTGCTAGGAGAACATTGTTTTACTTCAGTGAGAAGGAGCCATGGCAAGACAGGCAGAACAAACCGAAGAAAGCAATCAAACAAAGGAGTAGGAGGATAACAGATAAGAGATAGTTGGGAACAAAAAGGCATCGTCGGCCAATATATAGTTTTATTTTCCACTTTCATCTAGATTGTTGGGGTAGTAACCATGATTGTGCCAGGAGTACTTGCCCTAGAGTTGAGAGTTCCCCTCTGCCATGACAGAGCGGAATCTCACATGGCTGTCATGGCAGGCCCAGCTGTGTTGACAGTCCTGTACGTTATGTTGTCACACGTAAGACAGTCCTGTATGTTACACCGTCACACGTAAGACAGTCCTGTATGTTACACCGTCACACATCAGACAGTCCTGTATGTTACACCGTCACACATCAGACAGTCCTGTATGTTATATTGTCACACATCAGACAGTCCTGCATGTTATATTGTCACACATCAGACAGTCCTGCATGTTACACCGTTACACATCAGGCAGTCCTGCATGTTACACTGTTACATATGTAACAGTCCTGTATGTTACACCGTCACACATCAGAAAGTCCTGTATGTTACACTGTTACATATGAGACAAACAGCTGAGCAAAAGGGACATCAGAGCAGCCACAGTTAGGACATGGAGAGGGACATTTACAGTGAGGTACCATGACAATTTTCCCTGTAGGCATTTTGGGACATTTGCAGTGAGGTACCATGACAGTCTCCCTGTGGGCGTTTTGTGAAGTCCAGTTCTACTGAGACTAGGCGGAGAAGGACCCTATTCCAAAGTTTTCCACTCACTCCCTTTAAAGTATTAAACCTGTAAATGCAGGAATAAATAAGATCATTCATTTAAATGTCATAGTTTAGTCAAACATGCTTGTGAATCAGTTGGTTCAGTAAGATACTGCTATGCTTGGCTGGAGTGAAAAGATACAGCCCAGAAATGAACAAAACTTTGTCCATTTCAGGTCTTGTCATTAACATTCAGTCTCAACTGCTGTTTAGAACTGTGTGTGTGTGTGTGTGTGTGTGTATGTTTGTGTTTGTCGCTCCTTTTTTCTGGTCCCACTGTTTGGTAGGGAAGAGAAAAATAGAGGTTTTGGGTGTGTTCTTTAACCCCTGTTCCAGTTGATTCTTCAGAATGCTTTTGAACAAGGACATTCAGCATTCCAGAATGGAATGGTGATTTTGAAGAGAGGGCCAGGCCTGTGTGTGTGTGTGTGAAGGAGTGCATGAGAGAGACAGGTATTTGACCAGGCTTTGAGTGAGTAATCCTTTGCACCTTAAGGCCAATTTATACTTCTGCGTCAAATTGACGCTGTAGGTATGGCGTATGCTCTGTGCAGCCGCGTACCCTACGCTGTAGCCTGACGCGCACTTCCCCAGAAATGTAACTACGCATCGCAGCGACACGTGTTGAAGTAGACAGCAACAACTGTGATTGGTCCGCTTGGTAGCATCACCCTCCTTATGCCTCAACCGGTTCAATGGTCGCACACACCATCTCCTCCGATGTCTTCTCTCTTTTCCACGTTGCAGTAATTTCAGTTAAAGTAACTGTTGCTCAACATTTATTAGCTCCAACTCCAAGGTGATCCGCTCCGTTTCATTGAAAATTTTCGGCTAAATGGCGAACTGAGCGCTCGTTATTTTGAGAGCTCCGTTTGTTTGTCCCTCAAAGTTTAGAAACTAGTCCTTCTTTTGAACGCAAAACTGGTTTTACAGATATTGCTGTGCAATGACTGAATTCCGACTTTTTATTTAACATTATTCTCACCATCATTTGTAATGCACAAAGAAACTCAACACAGTGGCATAGAAACCTCACCGCAAACGTTCTGGCGATGTAATTACAGAGCGACACAGATACACCAATGCAGAAGTAAAAATGCTCACAATGGCTTAGGTCACTCGCGTAGGCTAGGGTGTAGGCTCCGCGTAGAGCCCACACAGAAGTGTAAATCGGCCTTTACCTGGCTCAAAACTGATCCCTTCCCTCCATCCTTATCTCAATGAAAGCTACAGCTCTCATCCCATCAGAGAGGGCTAAAACCAGATTACCATTCCTCAGCCTCCTTCACTCTTCTGTCCTCTGATTACCCTAGTCTCTTCTTCCATTTCCTGAAAAAGCCTCTTGTGACTTACAGTGAGATTGGACTGCTTCAGATCGCGAAGACAGCACTTTCCTGTTCAAGACTTTTTTCTTTAAGACTATGCATCTGGTCTAGTTTTGGCGTCTCATATTCAGAGAGACCTCCCTGTCCAAAGTTATTCTGAGTAAGGTAAAAATAACTCATCGGGTAGCATTAAAGAGTAAATCAAACAATGAGCAGAATTCATTTACTCCTACTTTGGTGTTGTGAAGTGTGATAGAGTGGATGGCTAACTGGCGGAGAACTGTGTGGTAGTATGTGGTTTTGATCATGAGCAGTGTTGTGCAAGTTACTGAGAATTAGTAATTAGTTACAGTTACTTGTTACCTCTTTAAAAGTAATTGAATTACTTCACCAATTGCATATAAAAGTAATTAGTTACTAGGGAAAGTAACTTTTGCGTTACCTCTATATATTTGATTCAATTCTCTTATTAATGCATACCAAGCAAATCAAGCATTGGGTGTTTGGATGGAGTGGCTCCTTGGCAGTGACGTCGTTGGGTCCAATCATTTGGGGTTATTTTAAGCCCATAACAACAGACAGACCGTATAACAGAGTGGATCTTGACTTGCAGCGTCCGAAGGAGAGGGGAGTAATCAAGCACTGCACAGTGCACACAAAGTTGGAAGACACGCACACTCAGATGAAAAGCTTCGTTTTCTTCGCCCCGCACTTTGTCCCTGATCATTTCAATAGCTAGAAATGCCCCTTCTCCTTGGTCAGCGGCGCTAGCGCTAGGGTCTTTCGTATTAGCTTTGTAGATGCATGTTGTTTTACCAGGTGCTTCAGAAGGCTAGAATTACTGTTCTTTGATGTGGAAGTTCTCACACCTGTACATAGACTACAACTCACCAGTGTATTTTTGTCCTTGATCTCAAGGAGGGAAAAATGATGTCCACATTTCCAGGACAGCAAGCTCACATTGCCTGAACTGCCGGCCGCTGTGTGGGCTAATGCTGATTGATTGATTCACTCATTCATTGCGCCCCTGTAAGGTTGGTACCAAAAACTCATGGTACGATAATACTACGATAAAAAGTCCACGATACGATATTTATAGTGATATTAAAAAACAAAAAAAAAAAGTATGACTTTTGAAAAGTATGAGTGTGTGTGTGTGTGTGTGTGTGTGTGTTTCTTTGTTTTGTTGTTTTTTGTTTATTTGTTTTTAATATAAACTTGCTTGCCAGTGACGGCCTGTGAATCGAGGCTACCGTGATCCACTATACATTCTGATGGTTAGCTAACTCAGACAGTGATTTGGCTTAGGCGAACGTAACACCTGGTAAATCTGTTAGCAACAGAGTGTTCACAAATGACACAAATACCACTGGAATACCACTTAATGGCAAAGACACAAAAAAGAATATCCCTTTCCACACGAATGTACAAATCTGGCTATCTTGGTGAGCTACCTAGCTAACTTGCTTAGCTAGCCACACAAAATTTCCGGTCTGAAACTTGGCAGGTTAACATTAGCAATTTCCCTACATGCACCCAACATTTGTGCAGCGTGCACTGACAACACTTTGTTCTTAGAGTTGCCCATCATTACATCCAGATATCATGATTTGATGCTTCATAATGATAAAACAAACGTAGCTTTAAAACTACATGCTAAACATGTGCAGCTAACATTGCTCCTTTTTCTATTACACTTGTGTCTCCCTGGCAGCAGCCAACAACTTCCTTTCCCAGCGAATTCTTACCTCACCAGCCTAGATGTGACATGCACGCTGCCTTTATGCTGTGTTTTTTTTTTTTTTTTTTTTTTTAATTATCGTGTTGTCTGGCTAAAGAGTCTTAATCAGTATGCTACAATTTCGACAAGGAGAGATAGATATACTAGCTAAATAACCATGTAATATTCTGGTAGATATCATCACAGTCCCACAATGGTATCCAGACATTTTTTATCGCGAAATTAGATGTATCATTACATCCCTAGTCTGCAGTTGTCCACTAATATTTGAACACACGACAAAAATGACAGTAACAAGCCCATTTAAATTTCAGTAACTGCAATTGCCCCATTAATTTGAAAAGGTAATTAGTTACATTACTCGTTACCGCCAAAAGTAGCGGAATTACAGTAACACATTACTTAGTAATGTATTATTCCAACACTGGTAACAAGCCAATTCAAATCTCAGCAATTGTAACTGCGTAACTGTTACTGCCAAAAGTAGTGGAATTATAGTATCGCATTACTTCCAACACTGATTATGAGACATGAGATATTCAGCGTAAATGCAGTGTGTGTTTGTAACTGCGTGGTCATAGCCTCAGTGTGCTGTGTCCCTGAGTCAGCTATTTTACAGTCACAGGAATACAGGTGAAAACGTCATGACCATCTGCTGGGTTTTCACACACCCTCCTGCTCATCCCAACCTGTTCCTCTGAACCAAACAGCAGAGGCAGCAGTGGTAGCTGTGGTCTGCACGCGGTCAGTTCTCCCCTGCTCTCTGCTCTCTGTCAGACAGCATAGATACACAACCCACGTCACTCAGCCCTCGGAAAGCTGTCTTATGCAGAGCACTGGAAAAATGCTAGACTCACATACACACACTGACAGACACATGCACACATACTTACAGACTCACAAACACACAATAGCTGTCCTCACCACAACAAATGGAAACATTCATTCAGATGTCAACCTGACCTGTCAAAACACTTAATATACTGAGATAAGTTAAGGGCTTCCTTAGACAGCAGAAAAGAAAGTAAAAAACAGCTAGCCTAAGAGGGAAGGAAAGATTCTCTCTCTCTCTCTCTCTCTCTCTCTGATGAGTCTGCTTATGGTGACAGTTATTTTATGTTTGGGGTGCTGAGACCAGTCTTTGTGAAGAGATAGTAGGTCATCTTTGGGGTTGTGACCTTAGAGAAGGGACTGGACCAAATACCTATTCACATGCAGCTATGCCGATGTGATATAGTTTGTGAAGCTGCTGCTGCCATGGTGATATCCCAGCATGTGACCTTTCCATCTTATCTCTCTGATCTTGTGCACAAACAGGCCCCACCAAACAGCCAATCAGAGCATCCACAGCTACACTACTCTCATATTACTGCTATGAAAACAGTGTGGTCAGAGCTTTGCTTGCGGTTCCTTGTGTTGCAGAAGATCATCGACTTGGCCGGGTATTTAGACCTAACTGGCACCCTGTAATGAGCAAACTATTCTTTTTGACCTTTTGCCATTTTCATTAGTAGCATTGTCCTCTTGGCATTTCTGTTCTGATCCATTAAACTCTCATGTCGAGACTATCTCCCAGGAAGCCCCACATCTGGCCCATTTTTTTTTAACCTTGTCTTAGTCAAGCCCTGTGTTTGTCCTCTGCTCACAAACTCAGGCTTCCTTTGGATCTGTTATCACTGATGCTACACACAGCTACAACCTGTAAACCAAAGTATCCTCCTGAGAGAAGCTACGCAGAAGCTCTGACTGAAAACAGAATTCGAACAGGTTTCGTTCCTATAATGATGGTGTTGAAATGACACTCAAAGAATAGTCCATATGTCAAACTTTTATCAGATTTTTGCTCCCCCAACCTCAGAGTCAGTAAGACTCTTGAACAATGGACTGGCCTTCATATCTCCTGTGAGAGCTTTTGAAGGTGCTGAGTAAAGGTACAGTGTTCAGTATAAACACAGCATTCTGAGGAAAAACTAAAGCTTAGGTCTTACCAGGCAGTGCTGGATGTGTACTTGGCGTTTATCCGCCGTTATCTGTCCAACAGCGTACTGCATTAAAGATAGAGCACAATAGTTAAGGCGTGGGACCCTCCTGTGCAGAGCTGAGTGTGTGTGTGTGTAGTGGAGAGGGGGGAGAAAGCCTGTGTCCTTCCCTGTGAATAATACATGCATGAGAAGGCTTCTGTCGGTAAAGCTCTCTGTTCAATGAAAGACCACCTCCAAAAATAGCATGAAGCATGGCAGAGAAATGCAGATTTCTCAGAGTTGGTGGGGTGGCATCAGTGAGGATGGAGAGAATGTGGAGAGTGGTGGTTTCAGTGAGGATGGAGAGAATGTCAACATTTGAAGCACTGTGTCCCATGACAGAGTGAAGTTTTTTGCCTTCTGTGTGGGTCAGGTAGAAAACAGAAAGATTTAACATGTTTACTGTGGCAAACGTTTCTTTCTTTCTTTCTGTCCTTGCATCAGCTTTGATCATGCTCGCTCTCATTGCCCCAGTCCACCTTTCTCTGTGTTGCTCTTTCCAACCTTATCTCCTTATCTCTGTTATGACAAACAGGTCTCTCAGATCAGATCCTGTTTTTTCTCTGTGACTGAAATCTTTGCACTTGTCAAACCTCACCCTTCTCCTGAAGTCTGCCCTACTCTCTGCTTTGTCTTTTTTTTTTTCTTTCTCCTGCTTCATGAGCGGGGGTTTTATGTGAATCAGTGTAACTTCCCACCTCCCTGTTGCCGTGGAGATCTATGAGATCTGCCCCCCCCCCCCTCCATTTTGCTCTGCAGTGCAGTGTTGAGAGCCTCGGGCTGAGGCGTTTACAATTAGCCTGGGAAACAGGACAGGGAGGGCGGGGGGTTGAATCAGTAATTGATTGGTTGAGCCTGGCAGCCTTTCCTGCTCTGTGCTCTGCTGCCTGGTTCTGTTGACGAGCTGCTATGAGCTCCTGCCCAGCCTGCTCTTTCTCATTAGGCACAGAGCAGGCGAGGGCTTCAGCTCTCTCTCTTTCGCTCGCTCTTTCTCTCTTGCTCTCACTAGCGCGCTCTCTCTCTCTCTCTGTTTCTCAGTCTCCCCCTCTCTCTCTCTTACCTGCCTGAGGGAAAGCAGGGAACTGAGAGAGTTCATGGGTGGAGAGCAGAAGAGGGGGAAAACGGGCGGCACACAACTGCTGCTGGATTTAGACGGTTGATTTTTCGACCAGGGCAGAACTGAGGGGAGAAACTGATGAATGGACCAGCCTCTTGTCCTTGCAGCATACAGTAAAGGAAAGAGTGGAAGTTTTTCTTTGGAAGTTTTCTCCTCCCTCTCTGTCTAACTGAAGGCAGGCAGCTGTGTGTGTGCTGGCGGAGGTACAGGTTTTTTTGGGGAGAGGCAGATTTTTAGGGCCTAGGTGGCACACACACAGAGGCCCCACTGACCATCTCGCATGCTGCAGATGGTTCGAACTCTCGCTCAGTTCACTATTGCTCTAGAGGAAATGCAAGAGAATGGAGAGAGTGCCAGTGATGATGGAGGAGGCGGCGGAGGTGGAGGTGGGGGAGGAGGAGGGAGTTTGGGGGACGAGGTGATAGATAGGGGGTCTGCTGAAGCCAACGGAAATGTCAACGGGAACGGGGGGAGTGCAGGAAGCCCCCAGACCAGCGCTGAGGTAGCACTGTTTCTCTATGTTTCTGTCAGCATATGTGTGTGTGTGTGTGAATACGTGTGTGCAAATGCGTGTGTGCATACGCACGCACCTCATAATACATCTATTGTAGACCTTTCCTCCTCCTTCATCCATCATCATCATCATCAACAACAACCAACAACACCACCACCACAGCTGTCTATCTACCGACACCCATCACACACACACACACACACACACACCTCTACACCCACCCCTTTCATGCCCTCTTTCAGAAGACATGTTTATATTTTGTGTAAAAGAGAGACCAGTGTGTGTGTGTGTGTGTTTGTCTCCTCTCTTTGACCATGATAGCAGGTTATTGTCCATGGTGACTACAACAGTCTGTAATTAATCATACCATCAGTGTGTGTGTGTGTGTGTGTGTGTGTGTGTGTGTGTAGATTGCTAACACTTTGTTTGTTTGTTTGTTTGTTTTTTGCAAACTCCAACCTAATGAAAACATTGTAGACCTTGTTCCATGATTTTTGCTTTGATCTGTCTCTGTGATGACACGACACTGCCATGCTTGATTCATAATAGTAACAATCTCTGTATCTGTATTTCTGTCTGTGGGAGATTTGCCTGGCTTTTCTGTGGACTTATCCACCATTGTGATCAGTGGTGACCGGTTTGGAGTGGAGCGCTGCCCTAACACTAACTTTTGTGACACTGACAGTTTTGACAGTTCTACCCTTAAGGGTTTAGTTGGGTGTTCTATATTAGTGTGTCTGTGTGTGCACGAGGACGTGTGTGTGTGTGTGTGTGTGTGTATGGAGGTACACAGAGGGCAAAGTGGCAGCTTAGGATTATGTCTCTGCTGTTCACACACACACACACACACACACACACACTGTGGTGATAATCTGAGCAGGCAGACTGATGATCAGCACACAGTGGATTACCTGGCTCTGGTTTTAGGAGAAGTCCACTGGCTTTGGTTTCAGTCCATGGGCTCTGGTTTTAGGAGAAGTCCACTGGCTTTGGCTTTAGTCCACTGGCTCTGGTTTTAGTCCACTGGCTCTGGGCACTTGGAGTGGGAACGTAATGGGGCGATTACATTACAATTCTTAAAATTCTTTCTCTCTCATTCTCCATCCATTTGTTCTCTGTTCTATCTGTCTGTTCTCTTCCCTCCCCTCTGGAGCAGAGGTAGGTGCATGAAAGTGGAGTTGAGACAGGGCGGGGCTGTCAGTTGTTGGCTTGTCAGGTGAGCTTGATGTCAATCTGCAGAGAACAGTACTCTTCCATTACTCGTTCCCTAATGTTCAGATAGCCGCCATGTCAGTGGCCATCTGTGTTGCTGTGGCAACAACTGCTCTGCTGTTGCGTTGGCCTGCAGTAATGTGTTTAGTAATCACTAGTGATTGGTTGTAATTAAAAGCGGTGGGCAGTGTGTTGCAGCGTAATGTAGATGGGAGCTGGTGAAGTGTATGGGAACAGGAGGCAGGGCATTGGAGGGGTGGGTGTTTGTTTGTTTTACTGTTTTGTTTTGCTCTGTCACTCTGTGCGTGGGTGAGCAGAGGCGTCGTTCTGGGCAGATCTGGAATGCCAGCCGTGAATAGCATTTTCTCATGCACAGCAGCTGGAACACTGCACTGTTCGCTTTGGTCTCCCGGGAGTGGGTCGGAGCTGGGGAAATCCAGGTACAGCATGGAATGTGGCAGGGGAAATGTGGCTGTTCATTTGACAGGGGTTTGACAGGAGATCATGATTTTCCCTCATCTTAACCACTTCAGGACCATCTGCTTATCTTCACTGCCTCTGTCCATTTGGCAGGAGCGAGTCAGCTGACCAAAGAGCATTGGTATATTGATCTGATTGAGGGAACATACCCTGTCACACACACAAACACACACACAAACACACACATGCACACACATACATACATGCACACACACACACACACACTCACAAACGCACACACACACACACTGTGCCCTTGCCCTTGGCAGTGTCAGTGTTACATGACGTTGCTGGAAGTCAAGCAGTCATGTTTCTCATTTAGACTCTGATGGAGAAGAGATGGCATTCCGGCAGCTTCTGAAGTCCACTGAGTGAGCAAGACAGAAATGACAGAGAAAGATGGATGTAGAGAGTATGATAATTAAGACAGCGTAGCAGGTGAGCAGGTGGAGTGTGTCTGCTGTAGCACTGGCGCTGTAACTAGGAGACGGTCGTCTCAGAGGTATGGGGAGAACAGCAGGAAGGTACAGAGGAGAGAGAGCAATGTGAGAGCATGAAGGGTGGTAGTCATGGCTTACCCTGGTGCTAAGCAACTAGCTTTCCACCTCCTCCACCAATTCACCTCCCTCTCTCTTTCTCTCTCTCTCTCTCTCTCTCTCTCCCTCTCTCTTTCTCTCTCTCTCTATCTCTCTCTCTCTCTCCCCATAGCCACTGTCATATTACATTATCAATTCCCGATCAAATCATATTTCTCATAGCAGCCTATCTTTGTTTCCCTCTTTATCCTGAAGCTCTGAGCTGCTGTTGAGGAAGTAGATTATTGGTCAGTTAGCTATGTGTTTGAACCAAATCCAAAAGCAATGCATGTTGGAATGTTTTCTTCATGGTTTTCTCATCCTCTGCCTTTCACAGTATGGTTTATTGCTAATCTAACAGGAGGACAAGGCCACATCCTAACAAACTAGATTTAAGTCAAAGAGAGTGGCACATGTTTCTGGAAATTTCTTTGCATTTCGTTTTTCCACATTTCACTTGCTCTGTCTAGCTCATGGCGTTCTTGCCTAACAGAAATGTGGCAGGGTATTTTTAGCTGTAGCTGTACAGGTTGGTGAGTGTAGAAGGCAGTGCTATATGCTAAGCGTGTCTCCTGACCTGGGGCAGGCCAGACTTGAAATAGAAATTAGGTCCTTCTGAGGTCTTCTTAATAGAACCAGGATCCAGGTCTATGAGCTTATAAAAACCCATCAAAGAAAGAGAGGAACCAGAGGGCTGCCTCGCGTGCCCACTCATACAGCCTCATTACCTTAGGAGATGGGCTGAGATTAGTTTTGGGGAGCAGTGGATGAGGAACAGGGAGACGCAGTTGGAGTATGGCGAACCGTGCTGCAGTATATGTTGATGAGACGTTGGTGTTTTTTTAAGGGTTAGGGTTGAAAAGCAGTCCAGGCCGCTGTCTAAACGCCCTGATGAGAGAGCTGCTTTGGCACGAGAGGTTTGGGAGCTTGGTGGTAAAGTGAGAAAAACCTTTGGCTTTCATTTTGTTTGCAGACTCCCTGATGAGTCAGGCCTGGATTCAGCAACAGGTTGTCTGCAGTGGGCACCAGACTATGGCTAAGCACAAATATAATTAAATCAAACCCAAAATGAAAACATAAACTACCACCTTTTTTCCTGCTTCAGTCCTGGAGTTGGCGTCACACGATTTTCAGCGGTCCGTAAAGCAGCATGATTTTGTATGTTTTGTGAGATGCACAAGGCTATGTTTCAATCAAAGCGCCAAAGCAAAGGCTCCACAAGAAACCAATTAAATGTTCTATGCCTTTACTGTGTGTACAGGCCAGCGTAGCTCTTTGTTTCTAATGACGTTAGCCATCACCCTCCTTTACATAACTTTATGAAGGTATATATAGAAATGCAGGACAGTTTGTTGTCCCCCCCCCAACCCCCAACACATATCGCCCTGTGGCCCCTGTGAAACGCTAATGTTAACATACAGGACTCAGGTTTGTTTGAACGGCCTGAATTGGACGTTCTGTTTGAATCTGACATTGTCCCTGGTGCTAATTTAGTTACTGCTGCTCCTCTGTGACCCACAGAAGACAAGGCGGGACATTCTTCGTGAGCAGCCGGCTCTGGAGGCCTGTGACGTGGGCCCAACCCTCCTCTGAATAACTGTGTATAACGTGATAACAGAGTCTCAGGAATATGAACAACAGTCTCTGTTTGAGCGAGAGGCCAGCTTCAGCCCCCGAAACCCCGCCTCCTTCAGAATGACTGACAGCGGGAAGGGCAGTGGGCAAGGTTTACGTTCTTATAGTGGCTGACTAAACTTGCATAGATTTGTTCTCTCTCATGTAAGTTTTTGTCAAAGGAGGAGGAGGTAGCATGCTTCTGTGTGTATGTGTGTGTTTGTGTGTTTGAGGGAACTGGAGGGTTTAATTCTGATAGTGGTGCTGGTGTCTTGCCATGTTGTAGTTTTTTTTCCCTCTATATTTTTGTGGTGTTGTTTTATTTTTCTCTGCATTGAAAGTTGTTTCCATCATTGATGTAATCTGGGTTAGTCAGTCACTCTGAAAGAAAGAGAGAGAGAGAGAAAGAGAGAGAGAGAGAGAGAGAGAGAGAGAGAGAGAGAGAGAGAGGGGAGTTGCGTTTAACTCCTCATGGCATTTTGGTTGCCACACAATTTGAGACTTAAGCTCTGCTTCTCATTCTTGTGTGTCTTACCCTAGTCTTTTGATCCTTGTGCAGTTTGGCTTGCCTGCATACCTGACAGTCAGTTTCTAAAGTCATACATTTTTAAGCAGTAGAGCATGCACCCATATACACATTTGGTGCTTGTCTTATCTTTGTCCAGTCATGCTTGGCAAGACTGTTTTTATTGTTCAAGTCTGTGTCCTTTCCCTCATTTCTCTCACTCATCTCTCCAGGCTACCCTCTCAGCATTCCTTTATCAGCACCTGAATGCCACATTCCTCAGGAACACGTCAAAATGCAGGAAAATATCTTATTTTCCAGACATTCTGTTGTTTCTTGGCAGAGAAGTGTGTGGTTGTCAAATGCGTGGAGACAGATCCTCTGAATTACAGGCCGCGTAATATCTCATAAATACTCTACAGCAATGAGAAAACACCCCAACAACAGGCCTCTCCATTTGCAGAACCCACTGCAGAAACGCAATCCCTGCATGCTTTGGTATGGAGAGTGCTCCCTGCATGCTTTCCTATCAGGCAGAATTCACAAAGCGTCCAGCAGAGGGTGCTAAAACACGTCTGATCAGAAGAATGTTTGATCTGGATGCAGCTAAACAGACAGCATCCCAGACCCCTGTCTGTTGTTACCTGCCCTTTCACCTGTCACAGTCACAGGAGACAGTGCAGTTGGCCTTTGCTCAGCGACACTGACATTGTTTGCTCTTTGTTGGAGATGAAGTTGCAGGGCAAATTCCTAGACACATTTTTATTTGTCAGGCTTGGAGTGTTTGGAGTAAGGCCTCTCATACTGTGAATCAGTCTGGCTTTTATACCTGCTCCGACAAAATCGCCTACCCACCACAATCCAGTCATAATCACTCACTTACTAGAAAACGATGAGGTCATCACGGCAGCCTTGTCTCAGAGTCGGGGCGTTCATGCTGAACATTTTTCTAAACACTGTGTTTCACAGTCTGAACATTTACACACATACACACACACACACACACACACACACACACACACGTTCGCATGAATTTGTGTCAGCTGGGTCTCTAGTGATCTGTCAGAAAAGACAATATTTCCTGTTTTCATTTCAAATTCACCCATTGTTCTCAAGTAGCCCAACAGTCATTCTCTCTCTCACTCTCTCTCACTCTTTTTCTCTCTCTCTCTCCCACCCTCCCTCTCTCCTCTTCTCTCTCACCCTCTCTCCCCATCTCTCAATGACACTCTTAATTCTGCCAAGAAATCAAAGTAAAACATTGCTCATTTCCCACATGACCTTATCTCCTCTCTCCATATGAAGGTCACATTGCATGACCCTCTTCTTTCCCAGAAACTCATCTGAAAAATGCCACAGACTAATGTGTTTCCATTAAAATGATGGTGCATGGTTCCGGTGACGTCATCACACAGAATGGCAGCCTAAGGTAACAACTCCTCTGAAAAAACACTTGTTTCACCTTGTTAAACAGTCAAATACAAAAAACAGTCAAATACTTTCATTGGTAAGAGGGGCAAGAATGGGAAAAAAGGATGGAAACAAAAGAAGCACCTTTGCAGAACCTACAGACCAAGAAGACACAGAGAACAACTACACAGACACATGATGGTGAAGCTAGCGCTAACCTTCATTCAAACGGAGAGGCAAGTTTAGCAAAGGTTTAAGAGGAGATACGGGACTTCCGCAAAGACATAAAACAATAACTAAACAATATAAAATCTGAGCTCACCAACGTTAATCAAAAAATAGTGGAGGCAGAGATACGAATTGAAAAGGTGGAAGATCACATTCCAAACATGGAACAAGTGCTAAGCAGGATGATAAAAGTGATGAATCAACAAGAAAATAACGAATCGACCAAGAAGGGAGGTCTTGACGTAAGAATATAAGGATATATTATGTCCCTGAAGGAACGGAGGGGTTGTCTATGGTGGAGTTTGTGGAAAAGTTGCTACGAGATACGCTGGAGATTCACCCGACTTTGGAGCTTGACATTGAAAGAGCACATCAGGCGTTAGCCCTGAGACCCTCCGATGATAGAGACAAACCACGGTCAATAATAATCAGATTCCTCCGCTACAAAACCAAAGCAGAGATTCTGTACAAGGCCTGGGGAAAGAAGAAGTTGTTTTTGAACAAGAGAGAGTTATACTTTGATCAAGATTACCCACCAGTGGTCCTGCATAAGCATAAGGAATACACTGAAGCAAAGTGAGTGTTAAAGCAGAGAATGGGTCGTGGCTGTACCAGACAGGAGAGGAAGCGACGACAGACATCAAGGACAGAGGACTGCCCGTCTGTGTGATCACACCAAGAGAAAGGGTAGTTGAGCAGCTATCCCGCTCCGCCTGGAAAATGGTGGGAGCACAGAGACAGCAGGGGATGGGAAAAGAGTGCAAGAAAAATATCAAGGAGAGATTGCGAGCTTCCAGAAGAAGGCCCTCACCCCTTCCAGAAGAGATATAAGTTTTGACTACCCTCAAAAGACTTGGTGAACTAAACAGAACCCAATTTAGACGGTGCTATATTCATTATTTTTTATTCATTATTCTTAAGAAATATAGATTAGAATGTGTATTTTCTGTTACTCTATTTTATTTTTTCATATTCATTCCTTTTTCCCTTTCTAAATGAGAATATATACATGGGAGGAATATAAAGGTAAGTCTTTTCTGAGTAATGGACATACATTTTTTTCATTTACTTTCATTTACGCATCTCCTAGCTCAGCCCAGGGTCATTTACAAGAGACCCCAGCCTTGGAATCACACCTTCCCTTTACCTTTTTTTTAATTTGTGTTCCTTTGTTCTTGCTTGTTCAGGGAGTAGATCGGTTAAATTCTGTTTTTCTAACTTCATTGATACACTGACAGATAAATACACATGGCTAGTGACAAAGTAAAATTAATTTCTTTTAATGTCATTGGGCTGTTGAATCCAATCAAACGTAGTAAAATTCTGTCTAAAATGAAGAAGAAGCCCATGTAGTATATCCACAGAAACTCATTTAAATGATAACAAGCATGAAAAACTAAAGAGAATGGGCTTCACTAATTTGTTTTTCTCCTCATAAAAATCAGGACATAGGAGAGGAGTTGCTATTCTCATCCCAGAAAAGCTAAATTTTGAAAAAGTATTTGAAATGGGAGATAAGGAGGGCAGATATATTCTAGTAAAGGGCAATATAGATGGGAATTCAGTTACTCTACTGAATATACATGCACCCCCAGGAGGTGATATTAGTTTCTTCCAGAAAATCACTAATATTATGGTAACGGAAACAGAAGGTCTCTTGATATGTGTGGGGGATTTAAATTTGCACTTGTGCAACCAAAATTAGACTCTTCCAGAAAAAAACAAAACAAAAAAAAAAACCTGGAAACAAAGTCCCTACATAAGAAAGTGAATACACTTTTTGAGGATGTTGGTTTAATTGACATATGGAGAGACCTTTTCCCTAACAGAAGGGGGTACACTCACTGTTCTGCCCCCCATTCTTTATATACAAGAATAGACTATTTTATAATATTTGGAAAAGATAAACACAAAATAAATACCTATGGAAGTGGGACAACAGATTTAAGTGACCATGCACCTGTATATTTAACTGTTGACTTTAACCTGCGACCAAAGAATACTACATGAAAACTAAACTCAAGTCTACTCAATGATCCCTATTGTAAGGAACAAATTAAAAAAGAAATTAATCTTTACTTAGAATTCAATGATAATGGAGAGGTTTCACCTCCCATTTTATGGGATACTTTGAAGGCTGTCCTAAGAGGGAAAATCATAGCAATATCTTCATATTAGAGGAAATTAAGGAATAAAACATTAGAGGAATTACCCAACAAACTGAAGGAACTAGAAAAAAAAACACAAATCAAGTTTGGCACAGGATACATTAGAGGAATTTTTAAAAATTAGGAACGAAATTGATAGATGGCTACACAAGAAATTAGGAAAAATCTAATGTTCTTGAAACAGGGACTAAATCTATGAAAGTGGAACTAAATCTATGAAAGTATTGGTGTGGAAACTGAAAAAAAAGATTGCAGAAAATACAGTTCATTGAATTAGGGATCCAAGAGCAAAAATGATCAAAAAAAAAAAAGTGAAATTTAGGAAGCTTTTGAAGTGTTTACAAAACTCTGTATTCTAAAGTTCCAAGGGGAGATATAATCCCAAACTGACACTTACTTGAATTCCCGAGAGTTACCTACTTTAAGTGAAGAACAGAATAGGATGATGATGGCTGACATAACTGAGGGTGAACTAAAAAGGATCAGATGGATGTACAGCAGAGTGGTACAAAGAATTCAAAAATGAGTTCATTGCTGTTATACTCCCTACACTAAATTGGGTTTTAAAAAAGCCACAAAAGCCACAAAAGCTGGAAGGAGGCAATAATCTCAGCTATACCAAAAGAAGGCAAGGATAAAATGGAATGTGGGTCATTTAGACCAATATCTGTACTTAATGTAGATTATAGACTATTTACCTCCATCATGGCCAAACAATTAAGAGTTCCTACCCACGCTGATACATAATGACCAGACAGGTTTTATACGACAACACCAAACACAAGACAATGTACAAAGGACACTACACAACATGGATCATATACAAGAACAATAAAATTAAAGCAATAGTGATAAGCGTAGATGCTGAAAAGGCATTTGACTCGCTTAACTGGAATTTTCTTTACAGAGTTCTATGTAGATTTGGTCTATGTGGCACAGTTATTAAAATTATACAGGCACTATAGGCGCTTTCGCACCAAACAGTTCTAGGGTCTAATTCGATAGGAACTACCCCCTGTGGAGCTTCCCCGAGAACTACATTCGTTCTAGGGCCTTTTTTCTGTTTGCTTTCGCACCGCCAGTAGGAACGCTGAAGTGACGTAAGCCGGCCGACGGTATAGCAGCTAAGAGCTGTTGTTTATGACTAACCAGGATAGCTGCACATTTTGAAGTACAAATTTAATGACTTTTAAGACCTTTTAAATACCTCCAAAAGGAAAAAAAGAACCATTACTGCGGCAAAAGAAATCGACAAACTAGACTACAGTATACGCAATGAGTTTTATTGAATTTGAATGACAGAAATATTGATTGCACATTAGATAACCTATAACTGCCTTCTCATTAACGAAAATAAAACTGTATGGCGATAGACCCAGTCCAATGGAGAAAATAATTTCCCAATGCATTTATGCATTTACCACCGCAGTAGCAGTGAATGACTCGATGGGCATAGTACTTTTCAGGTGCTAGCATAGCGCTTGTGCCTGACCCTTGCTCGCGGCATCGTGTTTTTTTTTTCCCCTTTTTCCCCGCCGCAGCCCTAAAATCGTAAGCTGGATAAACACATTCTTATTTTAGCTTAAAATGCGGATCACAGCCACACAAGCGGACACACAAGCACCTACCGAAGCGGAGTGTACGCTACCTCTTCAATGTACAAATATACATTGGACGTTGCAAAATGGTCATTGTTGGGGGATATAAAATACCGGTAAAATAAAACATAAAAACTATGTGCCCCCTCCTACAATTCCAGACATTTTGAGACATGAATATCAAAAGCTAAATGAAATACGTTCTAAGACTTTATATTTTGCACGGATCTTTAAAAATGGCGGTTGCAATCATCGTATACCTGCGTCTGGACCAATGGCTGTACACCTACGTCACAAGGTTCCTATTGTGCTGCAAAAGTACCTACCCTGGAGTAGGGGCTAAAAAAGCCCCTCAAAACGGCGTTCTTAGAACTAAAATCGTTCTAAGTTCCTGCGGTGCGAACACGCCAAAAAGGGGGTACTTTCTCCAACAGTTCTAAGAACTATGAAAAGTTCCTCCGGTGCGAAAGCGCCTTATATGACAATCCCACCGCTAGGATTAAGATCAATGGATATTTATCAAATAGCTTTACCCTAGAGAGGGGCTCGAGACAGGGTTGTGCATGGTCACCACTACTCTTCATTATATTTGGAATCACTAGCTCAATATATCAGACAAAACGAAGATATCAGGGGAATACTACTAAAAACACAGAACATAAATTGGCCTGTTACACAGATGACATTTTGATCTATCTGGGGCAATCAACATACTCTTTACCTAAATTAATGCAATCCTTTGAACAATATGGTCAATTTACAGGATATAAGATCAACTTAGCTAAACCCAATTACTTTCATATAACTACAGCCCACCTAGAGAAATTGAAAGTAGATACCCCTTGGTATGGCAAACTGAGTCTTTGAAATATTTGGGCATCAATATGCCAAAAGACTTGGCAAAATTATCAGAATGTAACTATTTACCTATACATAAAAGAATTAAGGAAGATAGTAAGATGGAACCGAATTCCTTTCTATAGTCTCAGATCAAGGACTGAATCCATTAAAATGAATATATTGCCCAGGCTTTTATATTTCTTTCAGACCCAGTGAATGGGACAAAATGTTATCAAGGTATATATGGCAAGGTAAAAGACCTAGGGTTCATTTTAAAACTTTACAGTTAGCTAAAGAAAAGGGGAGATGGGGCCTGCCCTCTCTTGGAGATTATTACTTTGCAGCACAGATGAGAGCTGTGATATGCTGGTGCAACCCATCATTTAATGCTCAATGGAAGAATATTGAAGCGAAAATATCTTCCATCCCCATACAGTCGATCTTAGCTGATAGCAACTTACAAAGTTACCTAAATACTACTGATAACCCATGGGTGAAGTTGACTCTTGAATATGGAAGTACTGGAAAACTATTATAAAAGAATATAAACTAGAGGAAGATTCTTACAATTCTAAAATGGTGTGCATATCACACAGACTTTACACCGAATAAACTGGATACTAGATTTAAGGACTGGACAGCTAAAGGGATAACACCTCTATGCAGTGAAGCTCACAGAAATCCCACTATGATAGTGACCTCCCTGTTGGAGAAACGATAGAAACCAAAATGCAAACCATTACCATATTTTCTGGGACTGCCCCGTTATCAAAGATTTTTGGAGAAGGATACACAGTGCCATACAAGACATTTTTAAATGTGAAATTCCCCCAGAAAGTAAGGCCATATATTTTGGGTATACACCTCAAGAATGGCTGAAAAGAGATAGATATTTAATGAATATACTGCTGGTGGCTGGTAAAAAGACTCTTACTAGGAAATAGTTATCACAGGAGAGCCCAACTTTAGACACATAGATTGAAATCACAATGGACATTTACAAAATGGAGAAGACAACAGCTTCTGTCAATCACAAATTGGAACAGTTTGCTTCTTACTGAGAAAAACGGTGTATCTACGTAACGCCTCAAAGATCACTCCCTACCTGTACATAGTTTTCTCCATTTGTTTGTGTTTTTCTTTCCTATAGGTTTATACTTTTGATGTATACTGTGTGCAGGTTTGTGGCAAACATGTATATACCATATATATATATATATATATATATATATACACTCACACACAATGGCTGAAATACATCTTGTGGAAATGCTTGTTTTGATACTAAATGTAAATAAAAGAAAAAAAAGAAAAATGATGTTGTATATACCTGAGACCAATATGTTAATAAGCCGTGAGCGAGGCTGGACTCCCGTGCTTATGTAAGCCAGCATCACTGGTATGTCATTCCCACTGTTAAACAGGGGTGGGAACCAGAGTCTGCAGCGTGTTGTCATGATGAGCCTACTGCTGCTCTCAGTGCCTTGATCATTAGAGAGAGAGAGAGGGAAAAGATGCCCCTCACCTTAAAGGTGTAATGTGCGGAGCTGATTAAAATGGAGAGTGTGCCTTTGGTGTTCACTTCTTTTTTTCTTTTTTTTTCCCTCCACCAACAACTGATACAACCCGAGATGTTTTTCATAAACACGGCCAACAAACCTATTCTAAAAATAGACTCCAGACCCCTCTATGGAGCATTGTACTATGACAAACACTGAAATTCCCAAGACATGGCCCCCTGCTAAGCCACACCCCCCCCCCCCTCTCTCTCTCTCTCTCTCTCTCTCTCTCTCTCTCTTTCTCTCTCTGTCTGTCTCTCTCTCTCTCACACACACACACACACACACATTTGTAAGACTTTGGCTGATCTCTGACCCCATGCTGAGAGCAAGTTAAACTCTAAATGCAGAGTATCAGGTTGTTTTTGTCGTGTAATACACAGAGCACCGTGAGGGTAAGCAGTATAAATACACCCACGAGCATTTGTCCTCCTGTCTCTCTCTCTCTCTCTCTCTCTCTCTCATCAGGGGCTCTGTCTGTCTGTCTTTCTGTCACGTAAAGCTATAAATTAAGAATGTCAACTTGTTTTGCCATTTTTTAACTTTGGCCAAGGTTTTATTCACTGCTCAAATGTTTCAGAGAGCCCAGTCTGAGTGTAGGGGATGTTTTTGTCTGTTTTTGTTTTGTTTGTTTGTTTTTTGCATGAGTATGTGTTACAATCCCATCTCTATAGGGGTGGAAGGAGCAGGGTTGGGGGGTCTGGGTCTTACACTGATGCTTGTCAGTGTTTGCAGTCCTCTCCTGGGGTTCATACTCATAAGCCCGGTGTCCTGACTTTGTGCCCGCCCCCCTCCCCCCAGCAGAGCTTTGTCACCACGGTAACCTGGCCTCTGACCTGACTTCACTGACTCATGCGGAAAAGTATGATTAATTCCATGATGATGATTTGGGAGTTTTCAGGGAGTGCTACTGAGATGTGAGACTGTGTTGTGAAAGAGAGAAAGACTGATAAAATGTATTATTGATGTATTTTGATGATTCAAATTTTACGTGTGTGTGTTAAATTGTTAATATTGTTCTTGTGTCTATTTTCATGAATTTATTTGTCTTAATGTTTGGCAACACTGTTGTGTCTGTGCCAATTATGCTTCAGAAACACTGAGAGAGAGGAGAGAAAGGGTTAGATGTCATGAAACCAACAGTTTAATTCAGTGATGTCAGTATTCAGTGAATACAGAGACTCATCAGGTTTAGTTTGGATGCCAAAGCCAGTGTCCAACTCCTAGCAGAGCAGACACGAGTCTTGCCAGGCTGGAGTGTTTTCACCTCAGGCAGACACACACATCACCGTGCCCATCAGCACAACTATTAACACCACATCATTACTACAGTGTTCTTCCTTTCAGACAAGTTGTTCTGAGTCACCCGATTCCCATCAAAATATCCCCTCTATTTTTCTTTTTCTTTCTTTTTTAAATATTTTTAAAAACAGTGATCTCTTCCACCCAGTATAGCAGTGCTTCGCTCTGAATGTGGCCCTAGACACAGTGGCTGTTCTGCGTGTCTCTGGTCTCCACAACTAGGGAGAGGTTTTTTACTGATAATTTTTCCACGGCCTGGCAGTGTTCTAGACATTTCTCCATAGCAAGCCAGTGTTTTTTCTCTCTCTTGCCCTGTAAAGCCTGAGGCTGTAAACATGTGTGAGAGAAGCTTCACTCCAGGGGGTAAACTACCTTCCTTTCCTCTCCTTTCTCTCTTTTTCTTTCCACACTCTCCATGTGAGTCTGATTTGAGAGAATGGGGAATTCTGTGAAATTAGGAGTTTCTGAATGGCTTCAAAGGGTGACTGAAACAACTTCTACTGAAACAATTATTTGCTCTGTGTGTGTGTAGGGGGGAGTCCCAGAACATTCCTTGTGTTTTCCAAGGATTTACTGGGAGGGCCATTACATGTCTAAGCACATGATCCCTCTTCCTTAGTCACTGACATATAAGTCTGTGTGTGTGTGTATGTGTGTGTGTGTTTTTGTGTCTCACCTCTCATACAGAGGAAACAGAATTCATGGTCCCTTACAGGTCTTACTACCACTTGCCTCTGTGTGTGTGTGTGTGTGTGTGTGTGTATCTCTCTCTCTCATTATGATCTTTTTCATCTGTGCTCTCCACCTGGGTCCTCTGATGTACCGTGATTTGATTTGGGGTTAGCTGTGCAGTAGAGATGTCTTAATCTCTGTATTTAAGGACACGCTCACACAGTCAGCTCTAGTCCCACAGACTCAACCAGACTGCAACTAGACTGTGTGTGTGTGTGTGTGTGTGTGTGTGTGTGTGTGAGATTGTGTGTGCGCGCGTGTTCTATTCAGCTCTTCTTTCAGTATACCTGTCTGAAATTGTGTGTATTTTTGAGTATGCAGGATGTGTATGTTTTATGTTTATGTGTGTGCATATGTGTGAAGTATATGTATAATGTGTGTGTGTGTGTGTGCGTGCTGAGTGTACAGTAAATCTATCTGCTGTGTTTCCATTGACAGGATATGAGAAGACATGTAATGATGACCCTGCTTGACACTGAACAGTCATACGTGGAGTCTCTCCGCACCCTTATTCAGGTCTGAAACACTCACACACATACATAGCAATTGTTTGAATCTCAATCTCAATGTTTTATCTCAATGTTTCATCTCATATTCAATGCAACATCTGCTGTGTTGTATTGTTGCATAACTGTATCTTCACTCACTCTATGGAAAGGCTGTGGCTCTGTGTGTGTGTGTGTGTGTGTGTGTGTGTGTACGCACGCATGTGTGTAATTGAAATGTGGTGTTGAGGAGATCTTGTCACTTTCGCCTGGCTCAGACTCGTGTTGTCATGGAAAAGAGTGATACGTCAGAGCACTCACATGGATTAGACAGAGAGAGACACACAGAGAAAATGGCATGAAGACACTGAGAGACATAAAAAGAAAACAAAGGTGAAAATGAACAATAGACAAAGCCAGAGAATGAGAGAAAGAAATGGATCAGAAAGAAAATGGAAACAGAAAGAAAGAAATGCTACATTTCTGCTGCTGTGGATTAGTCCCAGGCAATCAGCTGTTGCACTGTCGCCATGGTCACAGGGCAAGGAAGAAACAGCCATGAATGTCAGTGTATCTTTGTACTGAACACATTACCATGTCTCTGCACGCAATCAGTGGCACACTGAACAGCCAGTCACAAAGCATCAGGACACCGCCCAGTCATCAGCCACACCCATCAACCACCAACCACACCCACCAATCACCAGTCACTCATTACCATGTCTCTGAACATCTATGATCAATTGCACATTGTACAACCAGTCACAAAGCATCCTAATCAACCACGAATCATCACCCCTTGGTCACCATCAGCCACTGACCACAGCCATTAATGTCACCAGCCACGCCCAGCAAGATCCAACCATATCCACCAATCACCAGCCACACCAACCCATTGTCACTGACACACCTGTCAGCCATCATCAGTACTGAGGACATTGTCTTACTGTTGAGGGTTTTGCCCCGCTCTTCTTTTGAAAGCAGGATGGTTTGGATGGGGAGATGAATAAAGAACAGAGGAGAGAGGAAGGCATGTGACAGAGAGAGAGAAAGAGAAAGAGAGTGGGAAGGGAGAGAAAGAGGAAAATGGGTTGAATTGAGAGACTGAGACAGATGAGTAAAAAGAGAGTGTTAGAGAGCTGTTTACTCCTCGCTAGTATGACTAGTTAAGGGATGTGTTTTCAGACACTACAAATCTTACAAACAATACAGAGTGTGTGTGTGTGTGTGTGTGCATTCACTGCTGGATCCTGATTAAAGACGTGAGTTGAGACAGAGGTAATAAGCCAAATGAAGAATACCTCATGATGCAATACTGTTTTATGGTGTCTAACTAACCACAGAAGAAATGTTCTTCATTCCTGCAATCAGACACCGTTTGTGCATGTGTGAGTGTGTATGTTTATCTACAGTATGTGTATGTGAGAAAATGTATGTATGTGCGTCCTAGCATGTGCATGTTTCAGTTTGTGTGTGTGTGTGTATGTGTGTGAATATGTGTGTGTGTGTGTGTGTGTGTGTGTGTGTGTGTGTGTGTGTGTGTGTGTGTGCGCGCACGCACGCATGTGTGTAATTGAAATGTGGTGTTGAGGAGATCTTGTCAATAGACAAAGCCAGAGAATGAGAGAAAGAAATGGATCAGAAAGAAAATGGAAACAGAAAGAAAGAAATGCTACATTTCTGCTGCATGTATGTGCGTCCTAGCATGTGCATGTTTCAGTTTATGTGTGTGTGTGTGTGTGTGTGTGTGTATGTGTGTGTGTGTGTGTATGTGTGTGTGTATGTGTATGAGTGTGTGTGTGTGTGTGTGTGTGTGTGTATGTGTGTATGGGTATGTGAGTGTGTGTGTATATGGGTGTGTATGCTTGTGTGTGAAATGAAAGAGAAGGCCAGAGAGAGGGCAGATACTGTAGCTCTGATGACTCTCTGTTTGTCTTACTGGGAACAGAGGAATTTCCTCTCATCAAATTCTGTACCAGAACATTTCTCACACACACACGCACACACACACACACACACACACACACACACACACACACACACACACTCACCCACAGAGCCTTTCACACCACAAACATGCACTCTTTACAGCCTGTAATACAGTCAGTCAGTCTTGTTTTTTAACCTGTCATCTTTAAACTTGTATAGAAAAGATAAGCAGACCACATTAATGAAGTCGGTCTGGTCTCTCTGTGGGTGCCTGGGTGATGCAGGGCTATATGAGGCCCCTGAAGCAGCCGGAGAACTCCCCTCTCTGCGACCCATCTCTGGTGGATGAGATGTTTTACCAGATCCCTGAGATCCTTGAGCATCATGAGCACTTTCTGGAGCAGATCTCCAGCTGCGTCAGCGACTGGCACGACCAGCAAACAGTGGGACACCTCCTCATCGAATCAGTGAGTCCTCCCTCCTCTCCCCACCTCCTCCTACACACCCTGGGGCCAACTCAATTTGGAGTAATGACAAAATGTCCTCCACAATTACCCTGAACAGCCATGTTCACCTCTCTTAACCTTACATTCGAGCAGGAGCTCTAGCAGTTTTGTGTGTGTGTGTGTGTGTGTGTGTTGAATATGCACTTGAATGAGGAAGAGGGCTTTAGGGAGGTGATGCAGTAATGTGTAGTCCTCCTAAATTCAGAGGAAGTCTCTTTTCCTAGCAAGCTCCTCTTTTTCCTAGGACCTGGTCATCCACATACACACACACACACACACATTCACACACCCTCTCAGCCTTCAGGACAAGAGCCCTCTCCCACACTGTGCTGTTTGTGTATGGACAGACTGTCTCTGTCTCTCTCTCTGTGAGTGGACACGACTGTCTCCAGACTACAGAGAGACAAATCTGAGACTTTGGGAGTTAAGATGAGTCCTGTATGAGACAGTGTAGTAGTGTTTCTCTTTTTCGTAAAGACAGTGAATTCATAAAATTCATAAAATCTCATAAAAGTTCCCTGAAGCCATTTTGATGACTGCTGCTCTCTCTCTCGGTGTGTTTGTTTCCTCTTCCCCTGTGAATTGTGTTATCTAAATGTCCCCTGTGTGATATTCACTCCTCTGATGAGAATTGTTACACACTTTGACAATATTGTTAACTTTCTGCCAGTAAGGCTTTTGAACTGAATTTAGAGAGAAATTGAGAGAGGGAGGCAGAGCAGAGAAAATGGGAGGAAGACATTAAGAGAAATAGGTCAGCTCTTTCATCTGAAATAAAAAAAAGATTCATCACATGAACGTGTGAAGGCTGGTGCAGTGAGGTTGTACTGGGAGAACGTGTGAAGGCTGGTGCAGTGAGGTTGTACTGGGAGAACGTGTGAAGGCTGGTGCAGTGAGGTTGTACTGGGAGAACGTGTGAAGGCTGGTGCAGTGAGGTTGTACTGGGAGAACGTGTGAAGGCTGGTGCAGTGAGGTTGTACTGGGAGAACGTGTGAAGGCTGGTGCAGTGAGGTTGTACTGGGAGAACGTGTGGAGGCTGGTGCAGTGAGGCTGTACTGGGAGAACGTGTGAAGGCTGGTGCAGTGAGGTTGTACTGGGAGAACGTGTGAAGGCTGGCGCAGTGAGGTTGTACTGGGAGAACGTGTGAAGGCTGGCGCGGTGAGGTTGTACTTGGAGAACGTGTGGAGGCTGGCGCGGTGAGGTTGTACTGGGAGAACGTGTGAAGGCTGGCGCAATGAGGTTGTACTGGGAGAACGTGTGAAGGCTGGCGCAGTGAGGTTGTACTGGGAGAACGTGTGAAGGCTGGCGCAGTGAGGTTGTACTGGGAGAACGTGTGAAGGCTGGCGCAGTGAGGTTGTACTGGGAGAACGTGTGAAGGCTGGCGCAGTGAGGTTGTACTGGGAGAACGTGTGAAGGCTGGCGCAGTGAGGTTGTACTGGGAGAACGTGTGAAGGCTGGTGCAGTGAGGTTGTACTGGGAGAACGTGTGAAGGCTGGTGCAATGAGGTTGTGCTTTTTTCTGAGAGAAAAAAAAAATATATATATATATATATACATATATATATATACATATACATATATGAATTACTGCAATAAATTAACAGTTTGGTGTGCTGAAGTCACCTAAGTATTTTAATGTTTTGACATTAAACAACCTTTCATCTCTCTCTCCATCTGTATCTCTCAGTTTTCAAAGGAGGTCCTTGCGAATATTTACTCAGCATACATCGACAACTTTCTGAACGCCAAAGATGCTGTGAGAATCGCCAAAGAGGCAAAACCTGCATTTCTCAAGTTTCTAGAGGTCTGTCAGTGATCCAAAATGTGTTTTGACATGTGTGTACATGTATGTTTGTTTTGCAGGAGCTCTTGCCACTTTCTGTCTGTTTACATACACACATGTACACCCTGTCTTGAATGATTTTTAATACTCTCCTTTGAGTTGATGAGGGGAAAAGGAGTCTGTGTCAGCAGTAAATCTATGTCTGTGTCAAAACAGTCAGGCACATGGATTCTGCTCATACCCGGAGATACTCTGCCATCTAGTGGCTATTACAGACACTGAGCAGTGTCACAGAAGACTTTTTAACAGCTAACAATTTATGCCTTTCTTCTCTCTCTCTCTCTCTCTCTCTCTCTCTCGCTCTCGCTCTCTCTGTCTCTCATAGCAAAGCATGCGTGAGAATAAAGAAAAGCAGGCCCTGGCTGATCTAATGATTAAGCCAGTACAGCGTATCCCTCGTTATGAGCTGCTGGTGAAGGTGAGGGCTGGGCACAAACACCAGTACACACCAGTACACACCAGTACTGCCTCTCACATTGTCTCATCCTCTCAGGACACTTTTCTCTCTCTCAGACCTAGGCAGCGCTTGGGCACTCCTCTGACTCAGCTCTCTGTCATCAGTCTGTCAGATTGTTGAGACAGAATTTGCCAAACAGTCTGTCAGATTTTTGGGACAGAATTTGTCAAAAAGTCTGTCCGATTGTTGGGACAGAGTTTGTGAAACAATCTGTCAGATTGTTGGGACAGAATTTGGCTCTAACTGCTTAATTCGTGTTAGTGACAAGTTTACTGCTCTGCCTGAAGCTCATGCTAGTGTGCATACATATACTACATCAGAATCTTGGATGGAGATATAGCTAATGTACATTCACTGTTGATACTTTGTGTGTGTGTATGTGTGTGTGTGTGTGTGTGCCAGGACCTGCTGAAACACACTCCTGAAGATCACCCAGACCACTCATTGCTATTGGAGGCACAGAAGGACATTAAACGACTTGCAGAACGCATTAATAAAGGGCGGAGAAGTGCGGAGGAGGTGGAGAGAGAGACACGCATCCTTCAGGAGATTGAAGCTCACATTGAAGGAGTGGAGCATGTATGGTCCACATCTCCTCAACCTGCATCTCCATACAGACAATTGCACCTCCCCAACCCATGCATCCACATTACTACACCTCCTTACTTACACCTCCATCCACACTACCTACCTCCACTGTCATCTCTCACCTCTATTTGTCTAAATACTGTTATACATTGTCATGGTTTAATTTTGCCTCTCATATTTCATAATTGAAAGAAATAGTACACACACACATTTTGTTTGATTTTTCAAACACTTTTTTTTACTAATTATTGGTCACTTTTTTTTCTAATTATTAAGCAGCTGATGAGTTCAATCTGGGGTGAAGGCACCGGGATAAAACGCTTTTTCCCCTTAGTGATCATTTCATTTCAAAACCTGCATAGGGTATCTCTGTCCCTGTGCCACAACCAGAGGTCATTTGGCCATGTCAGAGTCAGAGGAAGAGGAGAATGTGTCTATGACTGCTGTCCCTGTTTGTGTCTGATCGTGTTGTTTATGTTGTCCCCTGTTTTTTCTGATTGTATTGTTTTCTCTATAGATCCTGAATCCACAGAGGAAGTTCCTCAGACAGGAGATGGTGATGGAATCTGTAAGAGAAACACACCTTTATTACATATGATGTCGTCACTTTACAAATCCTACATACAACCCTGGAACATTCTCCTTCTCCCTCTCCCTCTCTCTCTCTCTCTCTCTCTCTCTCCCCCTCTCTCTCTCTCTAGAAAACAGTGGGCGGTAAGAAAGACCGCTCTCTCTTCCTCTTCAGTGACCTGCTGATTTGTACCACGTTGAAGAGGAAGTCTGGCTCTCTACGTAGGAGCTCTATGAGTCTGTGAGTACAAACCACAGGCTGCATCAAACACTACAACTAAACCACACCCCTCTCTCTCAACATTGTTCTATTACAGCTACAGACTGCATCAAACACTACAATAAATACCACGTCTAAATAACACCGCGGCTATATCCGCACTGAGTCCCTTGAGCTGCAGTAGTCTGCTCGTTTCACTCTGCTTCCTCATGGACACTCTCCAGCACTGTACCATCAGTACAGTTAGCTGTGCTCATTGCTATGTGCATTAGTCTGTCAGACATGCTGAGCAGACAGCACAGCCCTGAATCCCAAATGAAAATCAGTGTTTTCCTTCACAAATTAAGGTGTCTGACGTTTTCTCCTCTCCTCCAAGGTATTCTGCTGCTAGTGTCATTGACACCACAAGTAAATACAAGTTTCTCTGGAAACTTCCTTTGGAGGAGGTAGAGATGGTGAAAGGTAAGCCTCTGGCTTGGAGTCAGGTGTAAAGAATGGCACTGAGGGATTATAGGAATGGTAGTTTTTTTCCCTGGGTGCAGTTGAATGACTGTGCTCCCAATTCTGTCCCAGGATCTAACCCAGCCACCAACAGAGAAAACATCCAGAAGACCATTACCCGACTGGACGAAGACCTCAGCACCCTGGGCCAGATCAGCAAGCTGTCTGAAACGCTGAGCTTCCCTCACCAGGTTGGGTTCTTACCCACACACCTAAAACCCTGCCCCCTCCCCTAACACACATGCAGACAGATAACTCTATCCTAACCCAATGCTCTCTTTAGTCAAATCCACACTGTCACAGAAGCAGCTGTGTAACCTGTGCAGTCTTATGTGTGTGTCTCTCTCTCAGAGTTTGGACGACGTGATAAAGGACTTGATGGCCTCTGTGCACAGGGAGCTGGCAGAGAAACAGTCTCTGGCCTTTAGCATGACTTTCCTGCCCACCAAGGTTGAGCTAACCACCGCCTCGGCTGAGAGCACTTTCATCTTCGAGTTCAGCAGTCCAGACGCACGCAGCAACTTTGAACAGGCCTTCGAGGAGGCAAAGAAGAAGCTTGGTACAGACACTAATGCAGTTTCCATAGAATTACAGCACTGTCATTGTCACAGTTCCTGGGTCAGGACTTAGATGTGAATCGCTCACTTAGGACAGCCATTCATTTGTAAATGACTGACAGTGTCTGTTATAATGAATGAACTGTAATGAATCTTCTCTGCCTCTGTGTGCACATGCAGCCATGAACAAAGACCAGTGGAATCCTGAATTCCTGAAGGCCATTCCCATCATGAAGACCAGGAGTGGGATGCAGGTGTGTAGAGAATGAATGAGTGAGATGCAGGTATGTATAGAGTGAAGGAGTGATGGTAGATGGATACACAATCAGATGAAACTACACAGTTAGCCAGAGAGATAAAGTTTTAGAGACAGACAGCTAGGAGCTGAAAGGCTGGGTAAAGAAATTATGGAGAATAAATGAAGGATGGATAATTGCATTACAGTTAAAAGTTGAGGATTGGAGAGAGAAACAGACTTGATCAATCACTGGTCAAAATGATTGATTTATATATCATACAGAGATGTAGTAGAGCAGTCTCCAGGAGGATGTGTGGTAAAATGTTCATTCCAGTCTGTTCTGGGCCCATTAAGGGTGCCACTGGAACGGGAACTGGCCTTGGATAACAGAGGATTGTAGGTTCAAACCTCAGGCATATCTGATCACTGTCCATTTTCCTCCGACCTGAGCACTAAACCCCACAGCTTCTCTGGAGCCCTGTGACCTCTGACCTCTGATGGAGAAACTCACAATTGTACATCACTCCGGTTAAGAGTGTCAACTAAATAAACAAAGCAGTGATGTCCAGCTCCATTCCCAGCCCACACAGAGTGGAATGTTTAATTCCAGTCCAGTATTACAAATGCTCAGTTTTCGAACAGTGCAGTTTTCAAACACTGTTGTCATGGAGGATTGTTAACATTAGGACCTGAACTGCCAAACACACGTGTGAAGAAGTGAACACACGTTGACCAGTGCTTTCAGTTTGAACACATCCATGGTTCCAGGTAAAGTGAGTCACCTGCGCCAATGTTCACTGGTCTGAGTCCTAAGGGTTGAAAAGGGAAAAGTCTGCATTGCCTTGAGAATCAGAACATCTCCTCTGGTTGAAGAATGAAATGATTTCCCTCTCTCCTTCTCTCTAACTTTTTTCTCTTTCAGTTTTCCTGTGCCTCGCCTAGTCACAGCTGTCCAGAGAACACGTATGAGGTGTGGGTTTGTAACAGTGACGGCTATGTGGGCCAGGTCTGTCTGCTTAACATCCGACATGAGCCAACTGTGGAGGCCTGCATCGCTGTCTGCTCCGCACGCATCATCTGCATCGCAGCTGTGCCCGGCCTCAAGGGAAGGTGCGTCTGCATACTGCATCTGCATCTCCCAGCATACACTTTTCTCTCTACTCACTTTTTAAATGAGTCAAATGAACTTTGACTTTCGGGTTACTGTGTGGAGGGATACTAAGATTGTAACTTTTTCAGGAAAAAAAAAACGAAAAGAGATAATGATAAAAGGTGATAAAATATGTGACAAACTCTGATGATTAAAGACAAAACCATCTGATGATGATTTTGTTCCCTGAGCATGCTGACTTACTGACATTTCTTTAGTTTAAATCTTTGCTCCTCTCTCATTCCTACCATTCTACTGCTATTGTACTGATTCACTGTCCTCTTTGTGCTCTGGGCTTTTCCAAACTTTTCCTGGAGTAGGTGAAAGTGAAAGATCAGCTTGATAAACACATGCAGATGCAGACACAGTTTGAGAACAGATAAATGCAGAATAACATTGTCACTTTTGTCATCTCTGTCCCTTGTGCTGTCACTAACCTGAGATGTACATCACGACTTTGTTAGTGGACTGTGTTGGCGGACTGTGTTAGTTATGCATGGTGGCTGTATGACACTGTTATTCCAGCCTTAACCTGTGTGATATAAACGTCTCTGTGTTAGGGAGCGGGGAGAGCCTGCAGTAAACACCACCACAGCACCCACTGCCCCGGCCCCAGAGCTTACACCTACCCCCTCCTCCCAGCACCAGCAGCAGCTCCACATCTCCATCTCAGGCTCCTCTCTGGAGCTCAGTGACTCCCCAGCCAGTGGCCCCACCAGCAGAGAGCTGGTTCCCTTTGACAGTGACGACACAGATGATGAAGACTCCCCCAGTCCTTCATCTACACTGCAGAGTCAAGCCTCACACTCTACCATCTCCTCCAGCTTTGGCAGTGAGTTCACACACCCACACACACACACACACACACACACACACACATACACGCATACACACATGCACGCATACACACATGCACGCATACACACATATACACACACATGCACGCACACACTCTACCATCTCCTCCAGCTTTGGCAGTGAGTTCACACACCCACACACACACACACACACACACATGCACGCATACACACATGCACGCATACACACATATACACACACATGCACACACACACTCTACCATCTCCTCCAGTGTTGGCAGTGAGTTCACACACCCACATACACACACATGCGCACATACACACATATACACACACATGCACACACACGCTCTACCATCTCCTCCAGTTTTGGCAGTGAGTTCGCACACACACACACACACGCACACACACACACACACACGCACACACACAAACCATCTTTTCCAGCTTTGGCAGTGCTCCCTCAGCACCACACTATCCTGTCCGTGTAAAAATGATCATCCACAGGTTCCATGTCGTTAATATCCCCTCTCCTCCTCCTCAGATGATGAGGGCACCGGCTCCAAGGACATGGCAACGGAGACCACCAGCTCTGAGGAGGAGCAGGAGTTCCCGGTGTCTGGCTCCTTCAGCGGGCCGCGGCTCAGCAGTAACAGCCCTGTGGACGGACGAGCCATGAGACGCTCCAGTCGTGGTTCCTTCACCCGGGCCAGCCTAGACGACCTGCTCAGCATCGACCCAGAGGCCTACCAGAGCTCAGTTTGGCTGGGCACAGAGGACGGCTGGTACAGAGCACCATTTATACTGGGCACATCTGCACAGACAGCTTTGGCTTTTAGTTACTGCCTCTCAGCAAATGATGACACACTGCGCCTCTTCCCACCTCCTGTGTGTAATGCTCTGTTATCATGACACTGACTCTCATCTTCACCACAGGAGCACTGTTATTCCTTTGTGTGTAATCTGTGTATGGACAGGCTCTCTGGAGAATGAGACATGGTTCACCTCAGTTAAACTCCACCTCACTGCCTCCCTCTTTTCTTTTCTTTTCTTTTCTTTTCTTTTCTTTTCTTTTCTTTTCTTTTCTTTTCTTTTCCTCGTTCCTTCCTATGTGTCAGCACTTGTCTTCAAAGACTCCATGCCCCTATGCTCCTCTCTCACTCTCTCTCTCACTCACTCACTCACTCACTCTCCCTCTCTTTCCCTTTTTATCTCTTGGTTTTCTCTCTCCACATTTGTGTCATACTAACCATGAGTCATTGGCGTAGTTATTTATATATCTGCTGACTCTGTCTTTTGTCTTCACCACTGCCCGCTGCCTACACAAACATGTAAGATTTTTATAATCATAGCTATGATCTCTGTGTAAGTATGACTGATATTTTTTGTTTGTTTTGTCTGACAGCATTCATGTCTACCAGTCCTCTGACAACATAAGAAATCGGAAGAACAGCATGAAGATGCAACACTCAGCCTCCATACTGTGCATTCTGTAAGCACCGGCCCAGCTGTTGTCATGGAAACACTAGGATGCCAAGCAGGGGTGTAATGTCTGTTATTTTCCATGTGTTTCTTTCAGGTACCTGGATAATAAAGTCTTTGTGTCCCTGGCTAATGGTGAAGTTATTGTCTATCAGAGGGAAGCAGGTGGGACATGAATGTCATGTTTTTGCTTTTTCATGTTTCTATGTCAAGTATTCATAGTTATGAATGTAGTTATATCAAATTCATTCTCTTAGCCCTATGCCTATTACCTACTCCCATCTGTCCATTTCCTTTTTTCATCTCTCTCTCTTTCAGGTAGTTTCTGGGACCCTCAGAGTTCTCAGACGCTGTGTTTGGGTTCCCCCAGTGGGCCAGTGTCTAAGATGGTTCCAGTGGCAGGAAAGCTGTGGTGTGGCTGTCAGAACCGGGTTCTCATCATCAACACAAGTACACTGGTGCAGGAGGTGAGAGCAGGAGGACAGAATCCGTTTTCATTCAGAGAGAGGGATCTGGGGAAGGGATCCTGGCAAAACAGATCAATCTGGATGTCCTGCTGGTTTTTAGTCCAAATCTTTTAACCTTGAGATGAGAGCCTGGGAGTCTAGACAGAGATTTAATTTTTAAATCGCAGTTCATGACCCCCCCCTTTCAGCTATTTTTGTGAAGTTGTACTTGTATATGCACAAAGATTCACAACTCAAACCAATCGATCATTTAATACCGTCAGCCTGGCTCCTCTCTACGTTACCTCCACTGTCTTCTCGTGTCCTCACAGCTTTCTCCAGACTACACCCTCAGTAAACCCTCACTAAATCAGATCCACACAGTCAAGAGCCTAAGCATTGCCTCTGTTTTTCTCCTCTACAGAGCGCTGCCTGCTGCTATGATCCTTCTCATTTTAATGGTGATAAAAGTAAAATTTGTAACATTCCAGTGGTAGCAGGAGCAGTGAAGTGAAACCACAGAAGAGAGAAAGAGGGAGGAGGTTAGCATAAACAAGCCAGCTCCTCTCATCTGGAGTGTGCATTTATTAGAGTTACAGCATACTGTTAAAATTTCACTTATAGTGTAGTTACAGTTTAGTCAAAATCAACGAGACTAAATCTTTTAGTTAGCACTTACTGTTAAACTCTTACTATGTGTGATAGTTGTCAGGACTGTGTAACTGATTATTAGTAGCCATGTTTGAGGGTCAAACTGATCCATGCTACCACCATCTGTGTTCTGCTGTGAGTTGTTTTTTTTTAATTTATTTTTGTTTGGTTTTTTTGCTTTTTGTCCTGTTTCTCTGATGGTTTGTTGGTGTTCCCGTGCACCCAGCACTCGTTTGCGGTGGGCCAGGACAGTGGGAGGAGTGTGAGCTGTATGGTGGGGTATGGCCAGGGGGTGTGGGTCGCTCTGCAGGGCAGTGCTCAGGTTCGGCTGTACCATGCTGCCACCTACGAGAGCCTGACGGAGGTTGACGTTGCCCCAGCCGTACATAAGATGCTGGCAGGTAGGAGAGTTTTCACGTTTTCTATCTTGTGCTCAGAACAGAGCTGTTTTCCTTGTTCTGCTCTACAGAACTGTGATCCGTTTGTCTGAAGGGTTTGGATTCTTCCAATTGTACAGTCTTACCTTGCTTCTCCAGCCACTTTCCATAGGTCTTCACCCTCCTGTGACTCTGAGAATTACTACAGTTCTCTACTCCTCTCTCTCTCTCTCTCTGTCTCTGTGTATAAATGTCTATGTGTGTGTCTATGTATATTATATTACTTTCTACATATCGCGATTGGCGTAATAGATATTTATCATAGTAACAATACGACCATAAAGTTATACCACTCCTCAGTAAATTAAATAAAAACTTTATCAGAAATCAATTGATCAGTGCTCTTGTCCTGTGTGCGCCCCATCTCTAGGATCTGATGCCATCATACGGCAGCACAAAGCTGCGTGTCTGCGGATCACAGCACTGTTGGCGTGTAAGGACCTGCTGTGGATCGGTACTAGTGCCGGCGTAGTCCTGACACTGGCCATCCCACCCGTATCGTCCAGCACTGTGCCAGGCTCACTGAGGGCACCGCTTCTACCCATGGGTTCTGCCCACGGGCACACAGGGCATGTCCGCTTCCTCACCTCAATAGAACTGCCCGAGGGTTTCGACGTCACCTTCCCCCCACAAACAGAGTCAGGTACACACACATCTCTCCGTGGGGGAAAAAAAGCAAATAATAAAAGAAAAAAATGGCTGGAACTATAAAAGGGTATTCCAAATTATGGAAGAATGGGGAAGAATATTGGGAATGATGTTACTGGAAAAGTTCCATGTATAATGAGAAGTTTTGGTATAGTGTTCTTTCAGTTTAGTAGCAAAATGACATGTCCCATTCACTATGGGCTCTGTCCTTCACTGTTTTAAACACCGATACCAACAGGGCCTGGTCTGTGGCCATTTTGTCATACAGAAAATTACATGATTGACTTTTTCCCTTCCCCCTTTTCATCCTAATCTTTTGTTCCTTGGTGGAAATCTGTTGGGTGTTTGGTTTGCCACATGTAGCAGTTTTGTTGGCTTAAACTCATTCCACTCTCTGACCTGTCCTCTCTCAGGGAACCCCACACAGTCTGGGACAGAGAGCCACAGCGGGGGTCTGCAGAGACGGGACTCCACCCGTCGCTGTGCCTCCACCCTGCTCCCCACCAAATCCAACCTACTGGTCATCAGTGGGGGAGACGGCTATGAGGACTTCAGGCTCACCAATAGCAGTGAGACTGTGGGGCGGGATGACAGTACCAACCACTTGCTTCTGTGGAAGGTGTGAAATGACACATCCCCCCCCCCCCCCCCCCCCCCCCCCCCCCCCGTCCTGCAGGACTTAGCCCCATCCTCACTGACGGAGACCCACCTTCCACATCAGCCGCTAGACCCGCACACCCTGAACCCCTGTGAAACCCTGCCCCTTCTGTCATCATCCCCCGTTGACACCTCTGATCTCTACATGCATGAGTTTGTTTAAAAGTAATGAAAAAAAAGGGGTTGCTTCAAACCTGGTTTCTTTTGGGTCTCTTTGTTTTTCTGGGTTGCTGTTTTAGCAATGGTTGCATTGTACTTTATGTAATTTTGTAATTTGGTGTGAGGTGTTAAAGTTGCTCTGTTTTGTCATTCCCTGTGGGCTCTATATATCGTGCTTAAACTCTACAGACTTTAATATAAGCTGCCAGAGCAGAAAGGAGAATGAATGCTCTGTAAACAGAGAGAGAGGGAGAGAGAGAGAGTGTGTGTGTGTGAGAGAGGGATGGATGAGAGAGACTGACAAAGAGAAGCAAAGACTTGCAAAGAGAACAGCAGTTTTGCAGAGACAGAGACAGAGAGAGAACTGAAGATGGTGGAGGGAAAGAGTACGTGTGTGAGTCATAGTGAAGGGAAATTCTGGCCTCCTCAGAGCTAACATCAGACAGTGCACTCACACTGATACTGTGTGTTTTCACATGGTTTTCACAGTACCTTCTCGCAGCACACTATGCTTGACCAACGGGAAACTGTCCCAGAGTATAAGGGAGGCAGAGTAAGACAAGCATGATGTCTTAGTGACAGGGCGAGAGAGAGAGAGAGAGAGAGAGAGAGAGAGAGAGAGAGAGAGAGAGAAGAGAGTGTGTCGAGGACAGCTATGTTGGTATAAAGACACTGTGACCACTGCAGGAGTGACAGCTGAAAAATAGACAAGTAGACAAGTACTTTAGCAAGACAAAAGAAGAGAAAGCAAGAATATGGAGGAATGGTCAATGAACCTCAACTGTCAAAGTGGTCAGCTGTCAGAGTGGTCAACTACTGGTCATTTTTAGACTGTGACTGCATATGAGAGTGAAGATGTTTTTATGCTTTAGAGGAGAGACAGGGGAAAGAATTTAAGAAATTAGTGATGTGCAATATGAGGCATGGGTACCTACCTACGAATATATCACACATGCACAAACACACAAACACAAACAAATATAGTCTCACATTAACACACACTCACACATAGTCTCACACACATGCACATGCATCACACACATACACACAAAAAAATACAGTCTCACATTAACAAACACTCACACACAGTCTCACACACACATGCACACACATCACACACACACACACACACACACACACACACACACACACACACACACAATTACAGACAGAAAGACAGAATCACAGTCAGCTTTGTAACACATTATCGTTTTATTCCTTGGGTATTAAAATTTATTTTTCTATTTAATAAAACAAAACCCACTATATACTATAGTAAAACATTCCATATAGGTATTCCAACAGAGATCACTGTGTACAGTATTTATGGTTTGTTTTTTTTGTTTTTTTTATTTTAAGTTCATCCTTTTACAGCACTTAAATTATAATTTATAAATACATATATATATATATATACATATATGTATATATATATGTATGTGTATATATATATATATATATATGTGTGTGTGTGTGTGTGTGTGTGTGTGTGTGTTCTGCCTTTTTCATTCCCCCAGAAATGAATTCTCCTAGGCCTGACTAAGCTGAGTGAGTGAATGCGATGTGTGTGAGAAAATGTTAAACTTTTTTAACAAGACCTTCTGTTTGCTACACAGCAGGTAGTACAATGTTCTGAGGTTTAGAGTGTGTTTGATAGTTATAAACCCCAATACATAATACATAAACACACTCACTTACGTGTGTCAAGTTTTAATACTGCATCTTTTATTATCTGAATTGGACCAAGAAACATATACATTTCTGAGAATTGATCCTTTTCTTTTTTTTCCTCCTCAGCAGGCACAGTTTTTCTGCTTTTCAATAACACTACCAATCTGTGGGTGTTCCAACCCTAAACATGTAATTGACATTGCTCTAGGTTTGCCTCTGTATCCGAGAAGTCAGAACCCTTTTCACTTTCTTGTTTTCTAAAAGTACATGTTTATTGAATCACACCACATTTCCAGACTAACATAATAGTAGCAGATTTAAGAACTTATTACTTTGACAAATGTAGAAGAATCTTTCAGTCAATATTGCAGTTGAAGTCAAAATCAAATCATTGGCATTACAAGATAGGTAGCCTCTCCAGACCTTTTGTGAAAGAAGTCATCTATGTTTATTGTAAATATTCGTTTATATATTGCCTTTATTTGTACATAGTGCTCCCACAGTCCTCAATTGTTGATATGAATCTAATGGCATATTTTTATATACTTGTTTACTTTTTGGTTTATGATTTTAGTTTCTTTCTCTGTGGCATGTCCTGTGTGCCCTCACGTATAAGTTATAACTGTTGCAGAATTTTATGAGAAGAGAAGATATGGCTCTTATCGCCTGCCAAGGCAAGTCATGTTCCAGTCATCATGGTTACTTCACATTTGCTCCTGTCCTGGTTCTGTTTTGTCGCTGTGGGTTCTTTGTAATTAAAAAAAAGTCACTGGTTCAAGATCAATAATGTCTTTATCAGTCATTTATATACAGTTTACACACAAAAACACACACATACTCACACACTTCATGTTTACCATTTCCATCTGCATTTCCGCAGAAGCTCCATTGTCAGGTTCTGCTCTTCCCTACGACGCACATTGTCTTTGTGTAGCAATTTTTACAAAAGATCCTCTCACAGCTGTCTGATGAGAGGAACAGCTCATTCACAAGACTCAGTATCTTTGATATTAAATATCATTAACTAAATCTCTTTGAATGACATAAATAATGCTGAATAACGTACATATCATTGCACACAAACTTTATAACTTTATAGCACAAAGTTCCTTTGTAAGACCAAAAGACAGGACATTGATAGTTAGAGAAACCTAACAACAGTATTACATCTGATTGAAGAGACCAGTTAGTGTCTCCAATGTTACAATGTCATGGGAAGTGTGAAACATTCATCACGTATGAGTGACACACACACATGGCTCATTCACATGTCTGCATCCATAGCGTCCCTCTTATACTAAAGGACAATGCAGCATTTCAGCCTTATTAGCTTGACACTCGTTCCTGTACTGAATTCACTAGTGTGCAGGAGTGCTCACATTCTCTCTGTCCATGTATTCTCACTGCCGTGTTTTCTCAGAAGTTGAGCTGACCTTGTTAAAATCTCCATTCTATCACAGGGAAGTTGCCAAAATATTGATAGTGGTATCTGTCAGAACCTAATCCTTGTATTTTGGCCAGTGGGCAAACTGAGTCACATTTTGTCTTATATTTAGCAAAAAAGTGGCAGAATGTAGAAAATGTAGAGAGATTATCAGTACACAGATGCCAGTGCCAATAATGTGTGTGTGTGTGTGTGTGTGTGTGTGTGTGTAATGGTGAATCTACTGCAGACACGCAGAGAGAACAGTAATACTAGCACAACCCTGAGACAACTGCAGACGGGCATGTCTGTCAGCTCTGATAAAGAGAAATCACTCCATCAGGCTGGGAGGAAGGCAGAAAGAAGAGAGAAAAGTTTACATTTCAGAAGGTTTCAGAGAAGTCAAGGTTTCAGAAGAAGAGGATGGTTTACAGAAGTTTACAGACTGATATCACTGGTACCAGTTTAAGCACAGTTCTATAGGGACAGCTAAGTTTATGGTTTCAGTGAACACAGACAATTGTAATTACACCATTACTCAGACAGATTTTCCACCTCACACCAAATGAATCATTCCAATACTCATTTTCCACCCCACACCAAATGAATCATTCCTCATTTTCCACACTCTCTGCAGCATGTGCACAACAACCACTGTACACACTACACACTAGTGATGCTCCAACAAACACACATACACAGTTAATCGGAGTATTTGTATTTCTAAGGATTAAAAAAAAAATCCGTATGTTTACATAAGGCTAGTAATTCATATTCCTCAAGTCTCTCAGCACTCTGAAAAATAGCAGTGGGATGCTGATAATGTGAACCTAGAAACGAGCAGTTTGTTTCTAGTATGCAGAAAAGTTAAGGCAGTACCATCTCCCTCCAGATTAAACCCTTCTGTCTTTACCCCCAGCATTAGGCTTTTGGGCTGACAGTTCTGGGTGCTGATCTGAGATCAGACGTCATCACCCACTGACACACTGAGTCCCAGTGTCCTCATGTCATTGGCCAGATGCACCTGGATCACATGCAAGTTCTATTTCAAGAGGCTTTTGGTCATTGGCCTGCAGTGCCCTGCTTTATTTCTCTCACACGTCACTTGGTAAGGCCTTAAACAAGAGTCCCCCCCCCCATTGCAGCCTGTCAGCATAAGCTAAAGGGGATCACTGACAGTGTACATGTGTATGCGCGCGCACGCAAGAGAGATGGAGGGAGATGGGGGGAAAGAAGGAATGTTAGTCCCATCCCCCCTTGACTAACGTCCATGCTATTGCAGCCATATAAAAACCATCAGACAAAAACCATCTTCAAACACATTTTTGTCCTTTAGACTTGACCTTTAACTCGACGGTTGTTAATAACATCACTCAGAGCCGGTCTGTCAGTCCTCGTGGAGATGGAGGATTTGGCCCGTGACGCACAGCTCTTCCCGATCCGTCAAGAAGTTCCGTTTACTATTCTGTAAACGCGCTTACAGACTACACGGACCATTCACTGCATTGACTCGTGAGCCCTGCACGGAAAGGCGCGAGAGAGGGGGAGGAGTTGAGGGATACTGGCTCGGGTTTCATTTAGTGACGTAGCCTTCTCTGTGCTAACCACTGAATTCTCTATGTGAATTTTGGATCACAAAGAGGGGAGATCGCTACGGTACTTCCTGCCGGCGTTTTTCTTTTTCATCTTGTGTAAAAACTGACGTATTTAATCTACATGAAACGAATATTATAACACACCCGTAATTTGACCCCGAAGTCCACTAATCAGGTAAGATCAAAACTTTTTCTTTTTTTGAATTTACAGTTAGTTATTAAGAGCACATTTTGTAGACAGTCGCTTTACCCATCAGCCGATTGGTGTGCGGTGTGGACATCTGCGGAGACTTATCGCGATTTTGTAGAATCTGCCACAAGGATGTCCGTGTTCCTCCAGCCAGTAACGGTGTTCTATCACGAGCAGAAGTTTGGGCTCTTTTTGTTTTACGAAAGAGTTTCACTTTACATTCCATAACGTACTTAGTGAATAGTAGATTTTCTTGTTATATTTGATATATTTGGCCCAAAATAATAGGCTACGCCAGACAAACGCTTTTATACTTCGGGATACGAGGCAGTTTGATTCACATTACTAACAAAGGATGCTCTGTATCTAAAATGGTCCGCTCGTGAAATTAAAATAACCCCGTCAAAGTTTCAGACAGGATAGTGCTCATATTGAATATATTACGCTTGCCATCTCTAGTGTTCGCGAGACTGTAGGGAAATTAAACACATCGGTGCCAAGAGTTCGTTACACACTATAATCTTCTACCAGTGTATGCTTTAAATGTAAGCTTACTGTCAAACATCTACCATCCTACTGGGTTGCCACTGTAAAACTGCCTTGTTTCACTGTTTGTGATTAAAGCCTGTAATCCACGTCCATCTGATTCGGACATGGTGAACCAGGTGCGCAGCGAAGCGCCATAGCGACAGGTTACCGTTTCCTGGCAAACGGCCAGGATGGTGTGAGGTATTACCTTTCTAAAGATGCTGTAATTCCATTTACATATAACTCACTAATCAAGATACTGGTCGGTATTCAATATCCTCAAATGGACAATTTACAGCTCACTCAGATTCAGAACTTAGTTTGCTCTCGCACTATTGTTTTATCAGGAGCGGCGATCAGCCTGTTCAGAGAAGTAGAGAGTAAATGTACATTTGATTTAATTACTGCAGTGAAACACATTTACCTTGGTCCCACGTCACTGAATTCACAGATGTCGAATTCCACCGTCCGTTCCTGTGGAGTGGAGTTTACTGAACAGAAACCGGTTCACACTTTTAAATATGGCTTTCCCCAGTACATCACAACACGGCTCGCCCAATGGCAGCTATCACACCCACTGGCAGGCAACCGTCCCGCGGACACCAGACAGTAAACATCGTGTTTTTCTTGTTTTGGGGGGTTTTTGTCACAGCTTTTTTCAAATTTTGTTGAGAAAGTAATTTCACATTTTTGTTTGTGGTACGTAACGAATAGTATGTAACAGGCTACCGTCAAACAAAACATAACGCTAATCATACACACGCACACACACACACACACATATATATATATATATATACATGTGTGTGTGTGCACAAATACATAAACCTTATTGAGACTTATATTCTACAAATCTAATCAGTGGTCTTGGTTTGCTGTTTGCTACCCAAAAATACTTATTTCTGAAGTGTAGGTCCTCCCAACAAAACACAAATGCTGAAGGTATAAGAGTTTAAACTGCACTACCTATCACTGATTCAGTACATGTACACACAGTGTGTCTATTTGTGTTTCAAAGCCTTTTTAAAAAAAGCTTACATAACTGCAGTCTGAATGAGTGAATGAGTTATTCTGGGTATCTCCATGGAGGGAGAGGACAAATGGGCTATGTGTGCAGAGAGGGTCAGCCGGTGGCTTTGATGCAGAGGCCTGACTCAGGAAAAAATCTGCACTTGCTCTGGTTCACCTTTGGGTCTCTTATCTATAATTACAATGCTCTCTCGTCTGGGCCTGCAACATGCCAAACTCAAGTTTTGAAGTGGGAATTTCCTTGGCAAGATGTTTGCCCACTGACACTGGCCAACTGCCCTAATGCTGAGGTTGGAAGGAGGTCGTGACCAGAAGCCTTGGTGGCTCCATGCTGGCAGAGACACTCAGAGAACTGCCACTGGTGTCTTCAGACCACTTCATCCCAATGGACACCCTGTAAGTCTTCCTCTTTTCTTCCTCTCCTTTGAATGCTCTCTGGTAATAACTCATGAGAGTAGTAGTTTATCCACTGTCTTACTATAACTCCACCAACCACCGTTCTGAAGGGATCCCTTGGACTGGCCTCGTCTGTCAAGCCAGCTGATGTCCATAACATCAGATTTCAGGCAGCTATAGACTCACACTCTCCCACCTTGGCCCTTCACCAGAAAACCCCCTTTGCGGGGATTTTCTGGGAGGTAGCACAGGGCATATGTCACTGGGGTGAGAGTGGAGCACTGTGAATAGGACAGGAAACACATGGAGTCAACCAAAATTGATCCGTAACCATCCAAGCCACGTGCGTCTGGCCCTGGCCTGATCGGGGACGTCCTGCATCCATCAATTAGCACTCGGCAGCGTGGGCAGAAAAACAACTCTCAAGTGACAGGTAATTACAGACTTTGGGCACCCACAGTCAGCCAGAGGAATGGTGTATCCGTCTGATTGCAAAGGTCAACCTCCAGCCATTGCAGAGACGTTTGGCATGTCTGTTATAGGCGTACGATAACTTATTCTTACATACAAAGACCTCCGCTCTCTCTGTCTGTACAAAATACAGAGAGGGGCAAATTACAAACCTGCCAAAACAGGCTGAAAATACACCCCAGCCCAAGCATCTTTGTGGTTAAGGGTGTAGATTGGCTTTGCTTCAGCCTCTATCGGCCTCACTCACATGTGGCCACAGTTAACATTCCAGCCATCGTTCTGCTGTGCATTGCTTCTTCAAGGTAGAATTCCCCATCTGGGGAGGAGGGAAACCATTTGGGAGGCGTTTTGTGGTTAAGAATCATTTTGTGGTTGTATATTTTCTGGCCTGCCTGAAGGATACTGTGTTGCTCCCATCAAGGCAACCCCCACTCACACATACACCCAGAGTGCCTTTTTGATGAGGATGGGGAATTTTCAATTTGTTGACCAGACTCTTTTACCTGTCGTTTCCTCTTGTCCTACTTTTATTGTTTGCTGGCTTTCAAACTATGGGCCTCATGCGAAGGCAAGTATTAGCTTCAGAAAGGACTAGCATAAGGGCTGCATTGTATTTTTGATTTAAACTTGCATGGAATGCAGAGGACTCAATCTATAATCTATTTATAATCTATTTATGCTCTGTTCTGAGTATGGAGGTGTTTACAGACCATTTTACACTGAATGCCTTTACCGTCCATCATATTCTGGATATATTTTTAGGTAAAGTGTATTGGTTTAAGTAATGTGACTGCTTTATCATAATGCTGAAAGAGTCAGTGCTAGCAGAGTGTGGTTGGTACACCACAGTCAGGCCAAAAGCCATAGTATCCTGGTTTTGTTAGCATTGTGGAATCACGCTTGGTTTCTCGTCCAGTCGCTGAGTCAGTGCCGTGTCTCTGTGCTTCAGCTCTGTGCCGGCAGTCAGCGATGTCCGTTCAGCTATCTGACATGTGGAATTTCACACCAGTGACACCCAGTTCTCCTCCTAGTGTCTTTTTAACCAGAGTGATCAAGTTCTCACCAGGCAGCTAAAAAAAACCCCACACCCCTCACAGACTCCTCAAAAACATTACATGTTTCTACTCACTTTCATACATATAGTTGCATTGGTCTAATTCCTGACAGACCTCTGATTCAGTACTTTCCAGTGTAACATCAGTAACATGCACACTCCATTCCCCAGTCTGTGCCTGAATGTTGATAGTGTTGTGCTTCACCTTGAGTCATTAGCAAGATCCGTTTATAAATGAGGACTGCTTCAGATGCTGTGTTCACAGGCCACGCTTAGTGACAAGTAGTTTTAACACACAGCGGTCAGAGCCAGTAAGGTACTGCTATGCAGGGCTGAGAGAATTACCCACAGTTAATAGCTTAGAACAGGGTTGTTGTGGTGCACATGTGTAAAGTAAATGGGATGAGAAAAGCTTTGAGATATGAAAGATTTGGATGCAGTTCTCAGGAACACCAGTTCTAGTACCTTTCTCCCCCTTTTAGTTTGAGATGCCTGTCCTCCCTGTAGGAGCCAGAGAGACTGAGCTATGGTTCAGCCTTAAGAACCTCAGAGACCTATCACATCAGGAGGAACAGTGTTTTTTCCCCTCTGTTTTTCTCCATGGCCAAAACCAGTGGAGTGGTGTCTGTTATCTTGCCTAATTCTGTTTTTGCATGCCAGCCTCTACTTTACCAGCACAGCTTACAAAACACACATTACTGCCCCCCCCATTGCTAAGACACATTTTGTTAAATCTACATAGTCACATCTGTACAACCAACAAATTTTCCAGTTGAAATCAAACTTTACCCCCAATCAAAAACACATACTACATGACTTCCTCTTAGACACAAGAGGGATTAATTCAAAACACAAAATGTAATGTTCTTAAATCGTTATTTTGGGAATCTGCATTATTTTGAACTTTGTAACATCACTTCTGACATACAGATCACCCATAAAGGAAGAGACCATCAAGAACCATTCAAAAACAAATACCATACAACACCTTTGCAATGTCACACTGACAAATTTACTGTATGAAGAGAGGAGAAATTCTAACCCTTTATTTTCAGAAAACATAAGGAATAAAACAGTGGTGCATAGGGTAGGTAGAGTACAATTTTGGGGGGGGAAATGAAAGGTTTTTTACCATTACTGTGGTAAAAAGTAGAAATTAAGTCTATGCATTACAACATAGATATGACAGTAACAAGGCAAATTACCTGTTTTCCCTTCTAAAAGTACAGACAATGGATGCAACCATGTAACAGCTTATGTTTTGTTGCACTAGCTGTCCAGCTTCTCTCATAGTTCTCCCATGTACAAGCACATGATGAACTAAGGTGGCATCTGCAATTAGTCCTCATCCTGCAACTTCACAATTGTTAGGACCCATTGTTCCAAAGCACATAGACATACCTCTAGGCCCTATTTATTGACCCTGCAATTCTGATTGGCGCGTTAACAATTTTGAGGCTAAGTGTTTGCACCTGGAGAAAGGTTTGGATTGTGATGACTTGAGTTCATTATAGTGAGAGCCTGTGTTTGCTGAATGAACATATGGTGCAATGAATGATTTATTTTGCCAATTTTGTGTAAGATTTTGCAGAAAGAGTTTTGAATATTGAAAAATGTGTGGTAACTAATGGATAGTATGAACAGTTATGGGAAATGTGTGTGTGTGTTTTTGGGAATGATGTAAGGGTATGGGTTTTTGTGCTAAAGGAACCAGTTTTTGTGTTTAAGCAATCGAGAAAAACTGTAAAAACTTGCTGGAAAAACAGGACTGTCATACCCCATTTTGTTCCAGTGTTTTGCACTGCTCTCACCTCATAACTGCAAGAAGTGTTTAGTTGAGCTGGGGAAAGGCATTAGTGGAGGGGATCATTCCCATGTTGTTCATGTTCTTGTTTGTTATGTTTTCTTCACGTTGTATTTCTTGGGGCTCACCTCTGACAGAACCCCCAAATGGATACAATTTTATAAGTTTTAACCACTTTTCATTCATTTTCTTTGCTGAGGTTTTCATTTTGTTACATCATGTTTTTTTGGAAGCGTCAATTTTGCACGACTTCCTGCTCTGACGGAGGATTGACCAAATCAACGGCTGTGGTCATCATTGGCAGTGGCACGTGTTTGGCGAAGACCAAGTGAAACCAAGGAGTAGACAGAAAAATGAGAAAGCAATAAAGTTAAATAACAGGATGGTGGGCAGCTTTGAACTGAAGAGGCAGAGACACATAGAGGTGGAAATAGAGAGATGGAGAGAAAAGAAAACAGAGTGTGGAGGGTGGCAGCAGGTCCATAGCTATGAAAGTCCCTGGCTATTTTTGAGAAAGCCGTTGTAAGCTTGGCAGGGTATGAGACAGAGAGAGGGGGCGTTGAATTACATGGTGAGAGAAAGGCAACATGTGCAGCCAAGCGTGGTCTACAGAGAAGAGGCGGCATTTTACAACCTTGTTCTTCGGTGTTTGTTACGGATCTGCCACAGCACAACTTATCAGTCAAGAGCTGGGCCCAGGTACACTTAGGTGCGGATAAGTTTCTTTCAACTTGGTTGAGGTTTTCTTCGCTTGATACTTAAGCTATGCTTTCATTTGAAAATGAACAAACTACTTGTCCATTTGTCTTCTTTTTCAAAGGGGGGTGCAGTGAGATCAAATCCTACTACTGGTTTACAGGGGAGGTATGCCAATGTGGTCCAATGCAGAGGGCTTAGCTGAAGTGTAGAACACAGTGATTGGATCTAGATTCTTCATCCCAGAGCGAGAGACAAACGCTGCCACAAGAGGTCAGGCACTGGACTCCCAAACGCCACGCTCTCAAGTTTTATGCCAAGGCAATCTGTGGAGAAACCTCTGCCGAGCCAATTTGTAACTTGACAGTTACCAAAATGGAAAGTCTTAATTCGAGGTGATTTTTTTCAGTGTTTGTTGTTGTTTTATTTACTTTATTTCATTTTTCAAGCAATCCCAAAGCCACAAAATTGAGCCGAATGGCATGGAGATAGAACCGTAAGCACTGTAATTACTTTTCTTTGGAGCTTTATAGCTTTTTAATGAAGGGGCTAAATTTAAACATGCCTTGTCCAGGGCCTGTCTGTGTGGATACTGATCTTGAAACTGCCAAGTGCTCCTGTCTTATGAGTGCTGCTTGGAACCAAGGAGGCGGAGGAGGAGGAGGAGGAGGGGGGAGGGGGTGGCACTTTCAATTACACATGTTCTGAAATTATAGCAAAGACACATTATTTTCAACAGCCCTGTCATTTACCACTGGGGGACGTTTGGCTCCACAACCAAAACCGTTTACTCACGCATGTTTTTCAGGCATTTATTTATTTGTGTACTGGAATTGCTGGCTTTGGTTCAGCTTGGTGTTCATAGACGTGCTCTCATATAGATTACACATTTAGATTGCACATTACAGGTATTCTGTGGCCTGTTACCCTTGAGCTGTTTGGTTGCATGTTGTGGGGGAGTACACTCAGGCTGAAGGGCTCGACACAGTAACCACACAATGAAACATACTATCACCTTTGGGCACTGGTGACAGCTATCTCTTCATATAAAACTTGTCTCACATGTACACTGACACCACACACACAACACAAGTCTTAGTTACATTTCCGGTGTGTGTGTGTGTGTGTGTGATGTTCGTTGGTCAGTATGGACTACACTTTTTTTCACTGTGGATTAAGTCCAAAGGCTGTTGAACTCTCTGATCAGTCACTCAGTCCCATCTGTCAGTGTTAGTCGGCATCGTAAACTGTGTGGGTGGCAGGTTATGGTAAAGATGGGTGGAGTCTGTGCCTGCCAGGGGGCGTTGTTGTGGTTTTGAGTGGCGGTATAAGTCAGTGTAGCACTGTACATACGCTCTGCCAGCCTGTGTCAGTGCTCCATAGCGACCAGAGCTATCCTAGCATCATCAGCCTGTTGCCAGGGCAGCAGAGATTGACACCACCCTGGGGTAAGTGTTGCTCTCAGATGGCAGTTGCCTTTCACCTTATTCTACAGCTCAACTCTTTTAATCTCTTTTTTTTCTTGAATTCCTCTTTCTTTTATTGTCTTCGTTTGTTCTTCTGTTTGCTTACAGAGGAAATTAGCGCAACCCGAAGATGTGTACAGCTCACCGTATTGATTTTACTCTTTGTAGAGTAGATTCTCCTTCTGTGAACCTGCTGCATTACAGTGTAAATGACACTTTATTGTAATTGAGGCATTCTCCTGATTAACCTGAAAACTCAAAGGGTTTAGTTTTGTGGTCACAAGTTTAAAGTCCTAGACTCATACTGGTAATTGTTCAGATATTTACGGTAAGATATTTAACACAGACAGTGCCAGACACAGCATGCTTTCCAAAAGGTAAACTCTTCATTTCCCACACTGGCAGCATATGCTTTTTATTTTTGCTTTGTTTTGAGTTGAGTTTTTACAGGGTGGGGGTGGATGAACAAGTTGTTGGAAAAGTCGTTGTTGAAACATCTGGGCACGTTGAAAGCCTTTAGACAGAGATGTTATTAAGGACTTTTCTTTCATGGTTTTAAAAGTGTACTTTTATCGTTGGTTGTTACAGATACCTTACTGATATGTGAGTGAGTATTGCAAATGATGTGTGTGACAGCAAATTCCCCCAACCTTGGTAGTGTGGTCATTAAAATGATTCTGATTCTGATGTAATGCCGCTAATTTGAATATGATGGGTAGTGTGAGTAATCCACCCCCAGGGCTCTGTGACTGATGAGTCTGCTGTATTTAGTGTGGGTGCTGGGACACATGCCCTCAGAGCCCTTCTCTGATAACATTTAAATTGGATTGCTCTGGAACTAGTGCCACAAGCCTGACCGAGAGAAGATTACACACCTGGCGGCTGTCTCTCCCTCCATCCCTGACCCTCTCTCTCTTTCTCTCTCTCTATCTATTCCAACTGCCCCAACCCCCATGCCTCCTGTCTCTCCCCCCAGTCCCACCCTGCCTTTTCTGTGTGCTGATGTCCTTTCTGAGCAGCGGAGCTGTGAGGTGTTCTGTCGTTAGAGAAAAGCCAATGATCTGTTTTTCCTCTCTCTCTTTTTTTACCCAGACACAGGATCGCAGCCATGGCCTCACATGCTGTATGAAAAGTGAGATCTGTATGAGAACTGAGTTGTGTATGAGGACTGAGTCCTGTATGAGGAGTAAGATCTGTATGAGAACTGAGTTCTGTATGAGGAGTGAGTTCTGTATGAGAACTGAGTTCTGTATGAGAACTGAGTTGTCTATGAGAACTGAGTTCTGTATGAGGAGCGGGATTTGTATGAGAACTGAGTTGTGTATGAGGACTGAGTCCTGTATGAGGAGTAAGCTCTGTATGAGAACTGAGTTCTGTATGAGGAGTGAGTTCTGTATGAGAACTGAGTTGTGTATGAGGACTGAGTCCTGTATAAGGAGTAAGATCTGTATGAGAACTGAGTTGTGTATGAGAACTGAGTTCTGTATGAAAACTGAGGTCTGTATGAGGACTGAGATCTGTATGATGTCAGCTGTGAGTGAAAGATTGGTCAGAGAAAGACCAAAGATATTAGCATTCTTCCTGCTTATTCCTCTCCTCTCCTCTCCTCTCCTCTCAGTTGTGCATTAATGATGCACTGAATATGCATGTTTTACTTATAGCTGAAAATAAGCTGATGCAAATCAAAGGCCAGGGTGACTGACCAGAACCTGTCCAGACCAGACTCTTTCATATGATGTGCTGGTAGATAAACGCAAGGCTGTTGTGGTGTGTCAGAGGAAGCAAGTGGAGCAGAAAGTGCGCCATGTAGCTCCAACTGCGTGTCTGAGGGAATATGTGGAGCAGGACATGTGCTGTCCTCCTCAAGCTGTGGCTGGATGAGTGACTGTGTCACTGGTCTTGTGTTGTGGTTTTCACTGTAGATGTGTTTGTCGTTTATGTTGTCACTGTGTACAGATTTATGAGTCAGAGAGAAATGTGCTCATGTTGATGTCCACACTCTGCTCATGCAGAATGTGTCTCTTAGCCCATATCACTCTGAATGATGCTTTTGATCTTTGTTTGTTTCGTTGTGCGTGTGTAAGTGTTGGAATTTGCTACCGGCCTGACCATCCTGTGTGTGTGTTTGTGTGTGTGTGTGTGTGTGTGTGTGTGTGTGTGCGCGTGCGTGCGTGCGTGCGTGCATGTGCTTGTGTGTTTGTCTGTGTTTCAGATCATATGTTCATAGAAGAATATCTTGAAGATGATGAGGAACCACCTCTGCTGCTCAGCTCCTGTCCTTCTCATCGTGAGTATGCGTGCGTGCGTGTGTGTGTGTGTGTGTGTGTGTGTGTGTCAGGGTACAGGTTGTTCCTGAGGCCATGTGTTTTAGGAGCTGTCTCACTCTGTCTCTAAAAGTTATTTCTCAGCATGTCTTAGAATCTGCTGACTGTTCTTCCGCAGGAAACTGAAAACCCACCTCTTTAGAACCCACCTGTCCCCCAATGCCTAACCTTCCTTTCCCAAAAAAAAAAAAAAAAAAAAAACCTTTGTCTTGTATCTGCATTTGTCAAAGTATGTCAAAGTATTCCAGGGGCGCATTACGAAGGGGCAATTTTACGCTCGGTCTTATTATGATCTCTGCTCACAAGGTATTAGAAATCTGACTCTGAGTGATGCACTAATTGTAAGTCGCTTTGGTAAAAAGCGTCTGCCAAACAACTAAATTGTAATTGTAAATTGTTCTCCGGAGCAAACTCTTCAGTTTTTCCTCCGTCATCCTGCACTGCCGTTAATACCAGAAACAGTGAGACAGCACAGCAGGCCTGCATGCTGCTTTCACATTCATTCTCTTTGTTTTTTGGGAGAGACAGACAGGTTCTTATCTGTATCTCTCAAAGAGGTTCTGGAGGTACATATGGGAAACCACAGTGGTATTCACTAATGCCATCAAAAAAGCAACTGTGGCCCTTACAAGACCATTTAGATTTACAATGTCTTACTACACAGACTACAGTAATATCCATTAACTACAGTCACAGTATGAGAACACACACACACTCACACAGATGTCTGTTCATTATGCTAGAGAATGAAGATTGTTAGGTTGTGTGGACCAAATGATAATGTCCTGTGACATGTTGTGATTTTATGGGGACATTTACTTTCTGTGTGGAGTTTGCATGCTCTCCCGTGTTTACATGGGTTTCCCCCAGGTGCTCCAGTTTCCTACCACCACAAAGTCATGCATGCTAGGATTAGTACTCTTGTCAGTGACCACTAGCAAAAAGACCTGGAGTTGGTCCTCGGGTGCCAGCGGAGTCAGCTGCCCACTGCTCCTAGCTCATAATGTGTGTGTGTGCTCATTGCTCTAGTGTGTGTGTGCTCACTGGTGTTATGATAGGTTAAATGCAGAGGCTACATTTCACTGCTCACCGCTCACTGCTCAGTGCTTCCTCTTCTTCCTCTATGAATGCAAAAGTGTGTGGGTGTGAGTGTGTGTGCATGTGTGTAGGAATGCAAGGACTTGTCTCTTGGTTGAAACTGCACATGTCTGAGCAATAACAGTTTTTGTGGGAATTTAATTACAGGTCCACAGTAGCAAATACATTCCACCTATTTTATGTTTGCTCCATGTTTGAATATGTGTGCATGAATATATTTTGACCCTGTGTGTGTTAATGTTTAGGCTTGGTCTGTTACAAAAGTGTGTCTGAATATGTGTGATGTTTTGACCTTGTGTGTGTGTGTGTGTGTGTGTTAATGCTGTCTTTGTATGTGTGTGTGTGTGTGTGTTAATGCTGTCTTTGTGTGTGTGTGTGTGTGTGTGTGTGTTAATGCTGTCTTTGTGTGTGTGCGTGTGTGTTAATGCTGTTATGTTGTCTTTGTTACTCTGTAGCTGATGGGTCTGTGGGATCTGCTGGCGGCACAGTGTCGGTGGAGAGAGAAGTGTGTCTGTCTGCAGTGCCCAGCAGGGCAGGAGCCCTCCACGGTGAGAGAGAACACCACCAACCCCCAGAATATACCCACATCTTCCTTCCATCAGTAGGTCCTGCTATGTTTAGGCTGCTTAGGGTTTTGGGGATTTCTGGGACTGCATTTCTCCCCAGAGCAAGGCCAAGTTCACGCTTCATCAGTATCTACTTTAACGCTTTCTAATGCATTTTCTCAACACGACTGAAGTCTTTAGACCTCACTGCTAGATGTGAGCTGAGAAATCACCCAGAACATATTCTCACTATACTAGTGTTCATCCTGCCTCTCTTTTATCTCATCACTCCATCTATCCTTACATTACTCCACCGTCCCTCCTCCTCACGGTCTCTCTCTCTCTCTCTCTCTCTCTCTCTCTCTCTCTCTCTCTCTCTCTCTCTCTCCCTCTCTCTCTCTCTCCTGTAATAAGGAGTAGCTGGTTGACCTCTTTGACTCTGCCGATGGTTCTGGCATGTCTGCCTACACACATGCCAGACCAAATCAGCATTTTTCTCATTTCTTCACTTTTTAATTGAGACTCAGAAATAGATCATTTTTCTGTCCTGTCCAGGAATGTGGTTAGTGTTTTTTCTTTTCTTATAATGTTTCCTGGACTTGACACTACACTGTAAGATTGTACTATATGTAATTAGGCTATAAAATGATTATTTTTGTGATTTTAAGGCCTGTGGAGAAGTTGAAGGGGCTGAGGTGGTGGTGCGATGCCAAACTTGTCCAAAAGGCACATTCTCAGACGCCCAAGACACAGAGCAGTGCCGCCCCCACACTGTCTGTAGGATGCTAAACCGCTGGGTCGTGACTCCTGCTACCTCATGCACTGATGCAGTGTGTGGAGGCTGTCTGCCTGGGTAAAGGCTCAGATCTCTTTATTTTAGTGTACCTGACTTGTGTCTAATATTCATGCAATACACCTCAAGATCCTCAATTTTTACTTCAGTATCTGTCGTAGTTCTGTGTTTCAGATAGAATGTCTGTGATGTTTTAATGTTATTGTTACATATAGAATGTTTGTGAGGTCAAAGTTCTGTAGTGTTAATGTTAGTGTTACAGATAGTATGTATGTGATGCCATAGTTTTGTGGTGTTAATGTTATTGTTACAGATAGAACGTCTGTGATCCTGTAGTTCTGTATGAATGTGCATATCATCCTGAATACTTTTGATACATAGCAGAATTTGGCTGTTGTTAATGTGAAGTTTTTCATGGTGTTGATGGTGTTCAGGTTCCACCCTGCTGCTATACAGAAAGCCTCCACACTCCACGGCTGTGTGAGAAGTGAGTGTTGTTTCATCTGTTTCATCTGATTGTCCTGTCATTGTCACTGTATGCAAAATCTCAGTGGTCACAGTCTCTGTCACAGTCTCTTTTTTGCTGTTTCTCCCCTTTTCTGTTCTCTTAGTCTGGGTGATGCCTGGTGTGTAATGGTTATAGGAGTGGGAGAGCTCTTTAAGAATCTCACAAAACAGGTTCATCATTTTTCAGGGTTCATCTATGTGAATTTAACCATAAAACAGGCTGCACCCATGCAGGCTCTGTTGGTGTTTACAGCACTTTAGGGGTCCTCTGTGCCCCAGAATGGCAACATACTGAGGCATTTCAGACCTCACCTACAATGCTTTCTCTGTCTCTCTTCCACTACTGCAGAACCTCTGAAGCGACTTAAGCGTAATGTGGGTAAGGGCAGTCTGCGGGGCCCCGGGGCGGGAGTGGCCAACGCTACCAATGTGCGCAGCCCAGAAGAGAAGAGCACTGAGTATGCCGTGTTCGCCCTAGTGCCCATCTTCTGTGTCATGGGACTACTGGGAATCTTCATCTGTAACATCCTGAAGAAGAAAGGCTATCGCTGCACCGCTGAGAAAGAACCAGGAGACGAAGAAGCACCTGCCAGCCCACAGAAAGAGGGTACACAGACATATACACATACACGCGCGCACACACACACACACACACACACACACACACACACAAACACACACACCAGGACAGCATTCACACACACGGCACACACACATGCACACATACACGCATACATGAGCTAATATCTGTTAAAGATCTTTCACTGACACACCTAAACACAGTTATACTGGGACCAGTCTGAGACCACGTACATGTCATGAGAGGAAATGGGCTGTTGTCTCTTCTTTTGTTGCTGTGACAGATAGGCAAGGGAGTGAAGTCCACAAAGCAGGATTTCTCAGTCAGCAAGATGACTCAAACTAGCAGTTTGAACTGTCCAGTAAGAGAAGTGCTGAAGAACATTCCAGATAGACACTTATGACTTGTTATCTGGCTGATGAGTCCCTGAGAATCAGGGGCATGTGCATTTTGTAATGTGTTACTTTATTTACTGTAGAGTAAACCTGACCTCATCACAGTCTTTCCAGCTGTTTTTACATCTGATTACACCTCCACAAACACCCATATGAAGATTAAAGGCTCTTCCACTCCAACGTAACAATGTAAACTGAGACAGGAAGTACATAAGGGTGCACCGCTGACGTTAGTATTAGCAAACCTAGCTGACTAGTAATGTTACCACTGATGGCTGAATCCAAAAGAGTTAGATGTACAGAGCTGAGGTGTGGGCTCATTTTGACTTCCACAATAAAGAAGGCGCTAAGGAGATCGACAAGAGCCATGCTGTTTGCAAAAATCAAATACCAGGGGGAACACAATGAATGGGAGAGCACACTTAGCAAGACACCATTTTGTTTTACAGCTAACAGAACAGTAACCGGCTAAAGTTAAACAAATGGATCTAAAATTAGATTTAAAAAAATCACAATATATCGCCTTGCTTACAGTTATCAATATATCGCAATATACTGAATCGTAACCCCCGTATCAGGATACATATGGTATGGCCAGATTCTATCACCTTACTAAAAGTAATCAATATATAACAATATACTGAATCGTAACCCCTGTATGGGGATATGTATCGAATCGCCATATTCTTGCCGATACACAGCCCTATTAAAGACACAGAGAGAACCCTCAAGTCCTGCCCAGTATCTTTTCTTTAACCGGTGTTGTTTCTGTCACCGCTTCTCAGGTTAGTGTAATATCTTAAACCTGCGTCCTCACACTCGAGACCAGGTGATGTAGCCTGGTTTTTCCCTCTCTCAGCCCTTTCTCAGTGTGCAACATGACCCTCCACCCATCTCTCCTTTCCCGATCACTTACTCACTCAGGTTTCTTAAAGCCGTCCTACAGACCTTTGAACCTTTGGTCACCATGGCGATGGTCCTGCTGTGAGTACAGCGCTGCTTATCCTAATTAGATGGGGAAACACCCTGGGCAGGTCACCAGTCCATCACAGGGCAGACTCACAGACACTCATACCTAGAGACAGTTTAGTATCTCCAATTTGTCTGACATGTCTTTGGACTGTGGGAGGTAACCGGAGCTCCCGGAGGTAACCCACACAGAAAGAGTTACGCAGATACGGGGAGACCATGCAAACATGCAAACCCCACACAGAAAGGACCTTGGCCACCTGTCCGGGAATCGGACCCAGGACCTTCTTGCTGTGAGGTGACAGCGCTACCCACAGTGCCACCGTGCAGCCCTGGCTGTAGACAGTCACAGCCTATTTCCACAATCATTTATGAAAACGAGTTTAAAGATGCCTCTATAAATGTGCAGCATTTTATGTATACTGTATGTGCAGTTTAGGTATATAGTATAGGTATATGTGTTGTTTTGGGAGAACTGTCATAGATCAGAACCGTCAGAGAGGTGGAGGGGGAGTAGTGGGAGAGTCGGAGGAGCTGTAAGAGATGGGTTTGGGGCGGGGGGGCGGGGGGGTGGTAAGAGATGGGTTTGGGGCAGGGGGGTTGTAAGAGATGGGTTTGGGGCGGGGGGCGGGGGGGTGGTAAGAGATGGATTTGGGGCAGGGGGGTTGTAAGAGATGGGTTTGGGGTGTGGGGCAGGGGGGTTGTAAGAGATGGGTTTGGGGCGGGGGGCGGGGGGGGTTGTAAGAGATGGGTTTGGGGCGGGGGGGTTGTAAGAGATGGGTTTGGGGCAGGGGGGTTGTAAGAGATGGGTTTGGGGTGTGGGGCGGGGGGGTTGTAAGAGATGGGTTTGGGGCGGGGGGGTGGTAAGAGATGGGTTTGGGGCGGGGGGGTTGTAAGAGATGGGTTTGGGGCGAGGGGCGGGGGGCGGGGGGGTGGTAAGAGATGACTGGGCAGTTTCCTCTGAAAACTGTCTGAATGTAAAAAGAAGAGGACGTAAAAGTTAGGAGAGAGCCAGTGAAACTGTTAATCAGAAACAATTCCATGGGGGGAAAAGGGGAGAGAAAAAAGCTGATAATCAAGAAAAATAGGAAATGGAAAGATGAGTAGAGAAGATGGAACTGGAAGATGGATACTTTATACTGCATACACAGACATATACTACATACACAAACATACTTTATACTGAATACACAAACATATACTGCATACACATACTGTATACTGAATACACAAACATATACTGAATACACAGACATATATTACATACACATACTGTATACTGAATACACAAACATATACTGAATACATGGCTACTCATCAGCACGCACTCTCATCCCCTACATCAGGTCACCTACAGGAAATACCTCAGCGTAAGAGCAAATCACAGATCTCAGTATCTCTGCCTACCCTTCATTTCTTTCTCTCTCTCTCTCTCTCTCTCTCTCTCTCTCTCTCTCTCTCTCTCTCTCTTATATAACCATGTGATCCAGCTGTCCTGTCCTATGCTAAAGAGAAATCTCTTACCCTAGCAGCTTTTGCTTCTACTGTCCTTCCCTCAGACAGAGCTCGCTACACTCACTGTCAGCAAAGACAACCGGGGCTCGCTACTTATCTATACATGTTAAGTTAGCCCTGGCCACAGATAAGAGGAATTTCCTCCCCCAGCCTCCCCCAATGAATGTAAGGGCTTGTGAACTTGTCTGTATGCCTCTACGGACAGCCCTTCCTACTAATAATTTGTCTGACAAAACAAAACATGACCTTGAAGCCTGGCCTATATTGGCCAGAGTTAGCGCATCAGCATTTAGCTGTTAGCTGTGATCCTCACAAAGGTGTCCTCCTGAGGCAGCTAAGGTTCCATGTCCCTGGAGATAGGGTGTTGCTGTGGAGATAGAATCATTGTTGTACTCTGCTTTTACAACACAGTGACTTGGGTAAGTCACCAGCCACTTATTTTTTGAATAAACTTAATTATTCAAAAAATTCTACATTGCTCAAGATGTTTTATTTTAAATAAAATGTCCAGGAATGGGTTTTTGGGGCACCTATACACAGTTAGAGTTAATTGTGTGTGTGTGTGTGTGTGTGTGTGTGTGTGTGTGTGTGTGTGTGTGTGTGTGTGCGTGTGCGCGCGTGCGCGTGCGAGTGTGTGTGTGTGTCTGTGTCTGTTTCTTTGTGTGTGTGTTTGTTAGAGAACTATTGCACAACACACATTATGAGTCTGTTTACTTGAATAATCCCAGAAGGACAATGGCATGGCTCTGATTAGAATAACAATAGTGAGTTGGATGTTAGCATTTAGCTAGACTGAATAGAGCTGAAAGCTGAGTGAGCTGTTCTTGGGTGTCCTGCTCTGCTCTGGAACTGTGGGAAATACGCTGTTACCACAGAGACCACTGTTCTCTGGGCTCTGCCCTTTGTGACTGTCTCACTGTATTGTCATTGAATGCTGGAGAGTCACAGAAAGATGAAGAGCATGAATTGTGGAATTTTACTGTCAAAAAAACATTAGCTTTTATTGAGGTCTTCCCACTGTTACGTTCTGTTATTCTATCGGTACTCACATTAAAACTCCTCTGTGTCATTACTGCCCGGTCAGTCACCTCAGCGTCTCCTTTAGTCTCCACAGCCATGAGTCATAATGACAGACCCTTTTCCTGTTTAACCTGACTGCAGATTCAGTCACTGCTGGATCTACCATGGACAATTCACTATCACTACATACCCCCATGTATACCCATCTTCAGTTCACTATCACTACATACCCCCATGTATCCACATGTACAATTTACTATCACTACATACCCTCCACAGTCTTCAAAAGATGGCCAAGAAATGCCACAGACACCACCATGCTCCTAAAAAACAAGTGGCCTAGATTTAATGTTAGAGTTTGTATGTAAAGTGTAAAGCCATGAGTGTTGTGCAGTGTTTGGGTTCAGTGTTAGAGTTTGTGTGGAGAGTGTAAATGTTGTGCAGTGTTGGGGAGTGTTTTATTAGTTTTAAAGGCTTTGACCAGTGACACAGTGGCAGTCTTGTGCACCACACTGAGGTTGTGCAGTGTCATCTGTTTCTGTTCTCACTGTAGTACTCATGACTGGTTATAGACTGTCCATCCCTCATGAGCATATTCACACCACGTAAACCAGTCACACTTGGCTGCAGGTCAATGTGTATTATAATGTGACTGTAAGTCTAAGTGAAGGAGTGGAAAAATGAAGGAATGTGGGTTTGTGACTGAGGGCTGTAGTTCATCAGATGTCTGCGTGTGGTCGTTGAGTTGTTTTGTGTCTTGCTGTAGGTAACCCTGGTCCATACATTGTTGATGACACAATGAATGAAGACACCATCAGTGTCCTGGTACGCCTCATTACGGAGAAGAAAGGTGAACACACACTTCTCAACCAACACACAGTCAGCTCCACCAATCACCAGTTATCTCCAAGCTCAAAAACAGGCATCTGTGTGTGTGTGTGTGTGTTTGCAGAAAACGCAGCTGCTTTGGAGGAGCTGTTACTGGAGTATGAGCGCAAACAGATGGCAGCGAGCAAAGCCGCATCCATTAAGTGAGAAAATATCTCTATCTCTCTCCCTTTCTCTCTCCTCTCTTTCTCTCTCCTCTCTTTCTCTCTCTCTCTCTCCCTTTCTCTCTCCTCTCTTTCTCTCTCTCTCTCTCTCTTTCTCTCTCTCCCTCTCTCTTTCAGACACGGACACACATGCACATTTAGACATACACATACATGCACCCTCTCATAAAACGACATATAATGCTCAGGTACTGCGGGCGTGAGGTACAGGTCAGGAAGTAAACCCAGGATCAGACTGTGATTTAAGAACACCATGGTGAGTGGCAGTGGATATAAGTTGGCATGGCACCACAGTGAGTGGAGTCAAAAGAATGATTAGATCAGGTGGTAATTGCCACCGTTGGAAAGTCTGAAATGACAAGATCATAGTCTTGACCGTACATTGTCTGTGAGGCAGTGTCTTCAGTGTCTTTGAAGTGCTGCACATCTGTCTGGTATTTGTCTTTGAGAACACAGTAATGAGTCACTGATGACATGAGTGGTGTGTTTGAATAGTGAACTCCTTTTATCCTAAATGAACATGTTTCTGTTGAAGTATATGACAAACTCATACATCATCTGCTAAACCCTCTTCCAATTACTGTCACACCATACCACAGCCTCTCTCACACAAACAGACAGAGAGAGAGAGAGGGGGAGAAAGAGAGAGAGAGAGAGCGAGAGCAGAGAGGGGGAAGAGGAAGTTATAAAAGTAAGCAGGGTCACAGGCACAGGGTCTGTGGCTCATTTGGTTTCCTGGAGCAGCTGTGTTTGGAGTAGAGAGGAAAGGATGTTAGAGCCTCAGATCCACAATATCTGAAAACACGAACATATCTTACTCCTCACTTCCTTCTATTCTTTATTCTGCTTACATGCAGGCTGCTGTGGGGGAGGAGCTTGTTATGAGTGTGTATTTGGATCATGAGTATGGAATGTGGGAATTCTGGATGAGTCTGAGGGAGTATCACTGATGATTTGGTTGAGTTCTGTCAAATCTTAAGAGGGATCTTAACAGTAGATGCAACTCATATGGTGTCAACAGTTGACAATATGACAGAGACAATGCACTGCTGAATCTGAGTCTTTCAGTCATTACCGTGAAACCCTGTCATCTTTATGTGACTCTTTTTTGCTGAAAAACATCTTATGAAAATATCATATGGTTGATTGTTTTCCCTCCCTCCATCACCTCCCCATGACTGATCACTAACACAGAACAACACACACCGAGCCAAATTGAGCTGTCGTCCCTGTCACACACACACCGAGTCAAACTGAGCCACAGAATGTAGTCAGCTAAATGGAGAAGCACTGACCCTGGTTTTTAAAATTCTCATCACTGCTGCTGACTGGGCTTCTCTCTCTCTCTCTCTCTCTCTCTCTCTCTCTCTCTTCCTCTCTCCCTCTGTGTGTGTGTGTGTACAGTACATGTGAGCTCACTCCAATTCTTTCATCTACACTCAGACATTTCATCAACACTCAGACATTTCATCAACACTCAGACATATCATCAACACTCAGACATATCATCAACACTCAGACATTTCATCAACACTCAGACATATCATCTACACTCAGACATTTCATCTACACTCAGACATATCATCAACACTCAGACATTTCATCAACACTCAGACATATCATCTACACTCAGACATTTCATCAACACTCAGACATTTCATCAACACTCAGACATTTCATCAACACTCAGACATATCATCTACACTCAGACATATCATCTACACTCAGACATATCATCCACACTCAGACATATCATCTACACTCAGAAACGTCTACACTCAGACATTTCATCTACACTCAGACATATCATCTACACTCAGACATATCATCTACACTCAGAAACGTCTACACTCAGACATTTCATCAACACTCAGACATATCATCTACACTCAGACATATCATCTACACTCAGAAACGTCTACACTCAGACATTTCATCAACACTCAGACATATCATCTACACTCAGACATTTCATCTACACTCAGAAACGTCTACACTCAGACATTTCATCAACACTCAGACATTTCATCAACTCTCAGACATTTCATCAACACTCAGACATATCATCTACACTCAGACATTTCATCTACACTCAGAAACGTCTACACTCAGACATTTCATCAACTCTCAGACATTTCATCAACTCTCAGACATTTCATCAACACTCAGACATATCATCTACACTCAGACATATCATCTACACTCAGACATATCATCCACACTCAGACATATCATCTACACTCAGAAACGTCTACACTCAGACATTTCATCAACACTCAGACATATCATCTACACTCAGACATATCATCTACACTCAGAAACGTCTACACTCAGACATTTCATCAACACTCAGACATATCATCTACACTCAGACATTTCATCTACACTCAGAAACGTCTACACTCAGACATATCATCTACACTCAGAAACGTCTACACTCAGACATATCATCTACACTCAGACATTTCATCAACACTCAGACATATCATCTACACTCAGACATATCATCTACACTCAGACATATCATCTACACTCAGAAATGTCTACACTCAGACATATCATCTACACTCAGAAACGTCTACACTCAGACATATCATCTACACTCAGACATTTCATCAACACTCAGACATATCATCTACACTCAGACATATCATCTACACTCAGAAACGTCTACACTCAGACATATCATCTACACTCAGACATTTCATCAACACTCAGACATATCATCTAAACTCAGACATATCATCTACACTCAGAAACGTCTACACTCAGACATATCATCAACACTCAGACATATCATCAACACTCATACATATCATCAACACTCAGACGTTTCATCAACACTCAGACATTTCATCAACACTCAGATGTTTCATCTACACTCAGAGATGTCCACACTTTGTTTGCTAGAACTAGGACTAATGCCAATCAGTTCACACTAACTTTAAAAGTTTTAAGTTCTCTCTCTCTCTCTTCAACCGCAGGTTTCCTGTCCTCCCCCACTTGGGCCAGTTTCGCTCTTTGCCAAGGCTGTGTCCTCACCAGCACCTCCATACTGTAAATGGCCTGGCCTCCCGCTCAGGCACCTGCTGCTCCCGCTGCAGCCAGAAGAAATGGCCCCAGGTGCTGCCCCCACCCGTCCTGACCATCGACCCACACCAGACCTCCACCCTCCCTGTGAAGAGCACACTTTCTGGGGAGCCCATGGTGCTGTCTGTGGGCAGGTGAGTGACCACTTCTGTCAGAGACAATGGAGTATTATGACGTGCTGTGACCTCCAACCACCTTTCAGCAAAGTTAACATCTACACTCAGCATCAGCATTTTAAAGACAAACCATCTCCAACCCATTTTCAAACCATCTCCGGACCATTTCTAAACCATCTCCAAACCATTTTCAAACCATCTCCAGACCATTTCTAAACCATCTCCAGACCATTTCTAAACCATCTCCAGACCATTTCTAAACCATCTCCGGACCATTTCTAAACCATCTCCAACCCATTTTCAAACCATCTCCGGACCATTTCTAAACCATCTCCAGACCATTTCTAAACCATCTCCAGACCATTTCTAAACCATCTCCGGACCATTTCTAAACCATCTCCAACCCATTTTCAAACCATCTCCAACCCATTTAAAACAATTTCCAAACCATTTCTAAACCAGTTGTGTGGCATGGACATCTTTTTTGGGAGTCATTTCTCCTTCATGAGAGACTGAGGATCAATCGCTGTCTCTTGTGGACTGTTTTTTTTTTTACTTGATGGACGTTAGTATTTATCAGTAGATCAGGATGATGGCTCCCAGCTGATAGACATGTGTGAATGCTTACAGGCAGTAGGTACATATCGTATTTACATAGGATATCTGATGATATGCTGAGCTGAAATGAGAGCAGTCCTGTAGAAGTTTTCCTACAGGCGTATGAACAGGTTGACTGGAGCAACCCTACTGCACAAACTAATGTTTTAATGTCATGTAGAACAGTGCGTGTCATATGACCCGTTTGTCTTCTGTGAACACCAGGTTCCAGGTCGCACAGATCCCAGAGAACAAGGCCATCTCCCTGGGGATGACCCCCCATGAGTCCAGCGACACAGATTCAGTTAACACCACCCACACCGAGCCTGCAGAGGAGAAATGCCTTCTCAGCCTCTCTTCTTCCTCAAACTCTTCATCCTCAAAGAGTCGACAGGAGGTGAGTCACACTGCTGTGTCTTTCTCTTTCTTGCTCTCTGTCTTCCCTCCTCCCATACCTCTTATTACCATTCCTTTTCTTACCCACTTCCTTCACTTCTCTTAGTTTCATTGTCTCTCTCTCTTCCTCTCTCTGTTTCAGTAAATGTCTTGTCTTGCTGGTTGGCTCTCCCCTCAGGAGATTGGTCATTGTGTGTTTGTTTCTGATCCATTATATATTTCTGCCCTGACAGGAATTGTTTTGTGTGTGTGGTGTGTGTGTGTGTGTGCGTGCGTATGTGAGCAGTGAAATTCCCAGCGTAGGAATAGAGGACAGTCATATCCGTGTTACCCATTGAGTTATTTCTCAGCTCTAGGCAACTGTTACCGTAAAGCTTTCTCACTGAAACTGGCGTCCTGTTTCCTGTCTGACTCTTGCTCAGAGGGGCTCTCTCACTGATCAGTCTTAGGCTGAACTCCAGCAGTCATTCTCTAACTCACATTTCTCTGATGTGAAAGTGGTTCTCACTGTGTTTTGACCAACATACAGTATACAATATCTGTCTGGACTTCAGAATCAATAACTCCCACTTTCCTTACTGAAATTCTACATTAAATGTACATCATTACATTTAATGTAGGATTTCAGTCAGGAGAACCGCTTACAAAGTCTTTGAACATTAGACTGTGGTAAAGTCTGATCCTAGATCAGCACTCCTGGGCACCTATTGGGCTTAATGAGTGAGTGAATGCTGAGTCAGTCTGTCTGAGATAGCCAGCTCACTGATGCCCTCTGGTGGATTGATAGGACACTTGCTTAACGTTGGATCCAGTGTCTTCCATATAAATGAGGTTACTAAGTGGTTCAGAAAGTGATCTTCTCGTATAACTGTAAAGAATGCTGTGTGTTTAGGTTTGGGTTTAGATTAGGTTTAGAGTAAGATTAGAAAGCCTTCGTGAGAGATCTGCACAACACACCATCAGGTGACACTGACTTTATCAAGTGTCTAACTTGGTGTGTTTGTGTGTGTGTGTGTGTGTGTGTCACCCCCCACCATCTATTTCTCCATCTATTTTTTTCATGCAGATGAACCTGTAAGGGGACAGTCGTCCCTATGACATCATCAGCGTGCAGCGGAAGAAGAGCAGAGCAGGTGTGGGATGGTGCTGAGGTCATCAGACGAGGGCAGAGTATGAAGGAATAGCTACATTCATTAAGTATTGACATTGTCTTATCTCTCTGTTAAAGACAAAAACTTTTACAAACAGGGAACTGAGAAGAGGGAATGTGTTTAGCTGTTTAGGTTGTGCTTCCACACAATGCAGAGGACAGAGAGAGAGAGAACAGGCCCCTCTACTGTGCAGTGTAGAAATATATGCTGCTTTTATGACAATACATGGCAAGCAGACACGATTTTTACACACACACACACACACACACACACAAAATTATTATTTTAATCAAAGATGTAGAACTAATATGTAATATAGAAAATGTTTACTTTTTAACAATAGATATTTTAATCATTTTTTTAGAACTACTTGTGCAGTAATTTTAATCTTTCAAAGGCTTCAGATGACAGATTTACTCAGAGTCTGCTCTTGAAAGGTTGATTGCAACCACAGAGATTTAGCCATCACACCACTTCACTAAATAATCAACACTGACAGAAACAAACTCTCCCGTCTTTGTATTGATCTCTGCTTTATCTCAGCTCTCAGAGGAATGGCTTTTCATATCAGCTTTGGCTGTTTTTTTAATCCAGCAGTAAACAGGTACAGCTTCAGCTGCCCTGTAAACACTGTAAATATGTATAGTGAGACATGAGACATGATCAAATCTTTTCTTATTCCTATCAGAACGGTCTGTACTTTACAGAGACAAACGACAGTGTGCGTCCCTCTTCTTTGTCTTCTTCTTCTCCAGTTTTTCTGCTGGTCTGACAGAGCCCATGCAAACCGTTCTCATCTCAGTAACACACTAAGGTTCCATGTTCTCTTCGTTCTGTAAACCGTGTTAAACCATGTTAACACACTCAGACTTAACCCATACACCAGTGTTAAAACAGCTCCCAGTGTTTGGCTTGGCCCTTAAACCAAATTTGCCCTGTTATGTGTTTGTTGATTTCATTGACAGTTTTTCATTTAGTATAATTATTAACCTAAACTTAGTTTATTATGGTGATTTTCAAAGGGTTTTTCATTTTCTCTTCTTCATCTGAATTTTAGTCTGTTTTTGAATGAATAGAGTTGAGGCATTAGAAGCAGTACCTAGCAGTGTTGTACAGACAGATCTGGACTGCTGTGTCTCAGTTTCCCTTTACCTCCATCTCCTCAGTGTTAGCATGCCCTGCCCCCATTCCCCACCCACTGCCATCTCTCTCCTCACACCACTTCCTTCTGCTCCGATCCTCACACTGGGCAGGTCTGGGAGTGTGTACAAGAGGCAGACTGTGTTGACACGATCTTCTTACACACACTGGACAGGTGTAATTAGAGTGACTGGAGAGGCCGTCATTCGGTTTGACCATACCAGTCTGTCTTTAAAGCAGTCCACATGACAAAGAGGAGACCTGGGGAAGCCTCTTTTTCATAGAGTACCAGACCTGCTATCACTGCTCATCAACTTCTCCCTCTGGGATTAATGACACATCACTGTCTAGTCTGCATCTCTACTAAACTAATGAACAGGGTTCAGCAGATGAAGAAACTACTGCTACCTTCCATGCTCTGTTGCCAAGCTCACCTCCACTGCTAGACTTCCATTCATTAACCTAGCCTTATTTAAGGTGGATCCAAGCAAGAGGCCCCTGTGTGTGAGTGTTTGTGGCTTTTAAAGTCAGTAACTTAAAAAAACGAACAGAGCAAAGACTCAAGGGTTCAGTTCATGCTCTAAACACGCACACACACACACACTTACACACAGGTTTGGTCCATCTTCCATGAGAGGTTCATCTCAGGCATTTCAGCAGGTCTTTCACTGTCCCAAACACAGCACACACACAACCACACACACACACACATCTGTAGTGTTATTTAAGACTGACTTTTTATTGTACTAGCTCCTCTAGTATTTTCACTTCGAACAAATGATGACTGACAACTCACTCCTTTATCTTCTCAAGTATTTTTTTTTCACTCAAAATTTTCAAATGAGGAAAACAGGTGTCAGAGAGAGACATGGTTCTTTCCATTTTTTTTTGTTAATGATGTTTACATCCACAATTTATATGGTGTGATATTTTGTATGTTTTCTCATTATTATCCAGTGTTAGAAGGGCCTGGGTTTTATCCTATTTATTCGCTGAACATCTCTGTGTTTTATAATTTTGTGTAGATGTAATTATTAGTAGTCATATTCCAGGAGTGGTGAGAGAGAACTCATCTCTGCTGTCATGGTTTTTTATTTATTATTATCATGGTTACATTTTCTTTTCTTGGGATTTGTACTGTTGAAATAAAGAAGCAATTTACTTCAAGTGGTGTATGGTTTCATTCATTGTTTTTCACCCCTTTATCCAGTCCATCACATTACACAACAACTTCCTCTACGACACTTGTCAAATAAAGGAAAAAAGCATACCCTCACTGTTCAAAGAAACCAAATAAAGGAAAAAGCATACCCTCACTGTTAAAAGAAACCAATGAGACAGTTTTTAAAATGATGTTTCCTGCTGATGTCTTGAAAGGACTTGTTTTTCGGGAGCACCGTTCTCTGAACAGCTCAGTTGTGGTTTTAATATTGTGTACAGTGAATGCCATCACACACGTGAGATTCCTAGAACTTCTCACAAAGTGCTGAATGAAAGACACACTGCTCAGACCGATAGCCCTGGGGCAACCTGCACTTTTACACTCCTGCAAATAAACCTTCAACCATATTTCACTTACACCAAAACAGACAGCACCATCAGCACAGGGCAGTCTGTCTGTACCGGACACACAGTCACACTGCTGACTGTCAGATATACATAATTGAGGGGTATCACCTAATCAACAATCAGCACAATGAAACAAAGTAGAAGGAACTGATACAGAAAGATATGTCATAAGTTCAAGTGAATTTTGATTATGTTTCATTTCACTAATGTACAATCCAGACAGTGTCAAAACAAAACAGACGCAAAGACAGCAACAGAAAATGTTACTGAACGCCTGATGGTGAAGACACACCTCTCGCTCTCAGCCTGATTCAAAATATGATGGAGTGTAAATTGCTTTGACAGACAAGTCAAGACAAGACCATATTATGTCACATCATCCTGTCTGGAACATGCTCAAGAGCTCCCTTCTGTTCCCCACACACGCTTTACTGCAAATCACACGTCCTTGTGAAAATCTGGTTACTGTTTATGCCTCATTGTCTCAGCATCGCTACAGTAGTCAGAATAAGGAAAACAAAATTGTCAGCTTGGATTCAGGGAGCTGCTCTTCTCTTCTTGGGAGTGTGAACTGTTCTCTGCCTGGGAGTGTGAAATGAACCACACTTCGTGCCACAGAGCTTTTTTTTTTTTAAGTCACGGTCGTTCTCCTGTTTCTGACATGTTCCACTGTCTGAACAAGGAGAGTCCTAAATCCATGGACCATTTTTCCTCTCAGGATCCTCTCTGATAAACGCAGTTCAGATCTCCAACATAACAGAGTGCCTCTGATGCTGGAGTAGAGATAATTGGGCAAGACCAGTTCACTCCAGGTTACTCCAGGACTCCTGCATGGCAACCACCCCTGAACCAGGACCTCTGAGCCTACAGTCCTGACAAACTTCTGCGTGGATCAGTTCTCCAAACGGACTGTAAATCTTCATATCTTAATCTTTAATTTGTCCCCATATGGATAGAGAACTATAATCCAATTAGCTCTGAATCTCTTCTGGCCCATCAGAGCGGGGTGGTCAGAGATGTGCCAGCCTCGGTCAATTTGTTGGTTTTTAACTTCTTAGTAAGGTTGCCACGGAAACCTTGGCCAGCCAAAAAGTAGAGGACAGGGTCCAGGCAGCTGTTGGCGCTGGCCAGCGGTCGTGTGACTTTGTACGCCATATTGGCGCCCTCTAATATAGCACAGCTAATGCTGTTGTCTAGGTAACGGAAGCTGTAGTACAGGCTGCGCGTCAGGTGGAAAGGCAGGAAGCACAGCATGAATGTTGCCAGCACGATGATAATCATTTTGGCGGATTTCTGCTTGGAGCGTTGGGATGTCGACCCATTAGCCACACCCCCGGGTTCCAGCAGCTTCCTCACCATCAGCCCATTGCACAGCATCACCACGGTGAAGGGAACAACAAACAGCAAGACTGACACGGCTGTGCTGTAAACCAAGAAGTCATCAAACAGCTCATCACTGGTGGTGTCATAGCAGATGCTGCGTTCCTGACCAGCAGCCCAAGTCCGTGAGAAGTACAGAACTGGCGCCTGGCACAGCAGCACCATCGCCCACACTCCAACCGAGACCAGACGGGCACGACGAACGCTCACCCAGCTCAGAGAGCGCACTGGGTGGCACACGCCCAGGAAGCGATGTAGACTGATGCAGCTGAGGAAGAGGATGCTGCCATAGAGGTTGGCGTAGAAGAGGAAGCGGATGAGTTTACAGAGGAACTCTCCAAATGGCCAGTCATTCTCATCAGCGTAGTAATAGATGAGGAAGGGCAGGGTGAGGATGTAGAGTGTGTCACACACCGTCAGGTTCAGCATATAGATGGTGTTTGGTTTCCAGCGTTTGATGCGGAACAAGATAATGTACAAAGCCACAGAGTTAAGGGCCAGTCCAACCACAAAAACCAAGCTGTAGCTAACAGGCAGCAGGATGTACTTAAAGTCCTCATTGAAAACACAGCGGTAAGGACTGGACTCATTGGTCGGAGAGGAAACGTTGGAGTCAGCCATCTTGATTCAGACGGATCTAATGGAGAATTAACAGGAGAAAAAACAAGTATTAGATAGGGATGTAACCATACAGGAAGTTCATGGCTCAATTCGACTCACAATAGAGCCCAAACCGATATATCGGCGTGCCGATATTATCGGTCGATATGAGCTACTTGCCGATAAATCGGTATCGGTGTTTACAACGCCCGTTAAATGACAATTAAAAAAGAAACGGAGAGACGGTAGATGTTATGAATGTTGTTGTTGCGTAGTTTGTCCTCTAGAGGGCACACTTCAACTCCACGGTTGGCAACACAAGTGCAAACACATCAAATGACAACAATCGGCTGACCAAAGCAGAGTTCAGGAGAGTAGCTCACGACGGAGATGGTCTGTGTTCATGTTGAGTTGATAGCTGTCGCGTGAAATAGATTACTCAGATAATAATAAACATCCCCCATCGCTTCTCCTCTTAACCCAAATAAGCTTGACAACATTTCCGTCAGCCATGCCTGGTTTTGCTGCAGTAGTGTAAAAGCCCGTACCGTTGGTCAAACATCAAAATTACGTTAAGGGTAGTTGAGTAGTGTAGGCTAAGCTGTCGACAAACTTGATTGTAGGTTTATTTATTAAACACCACAGCAGTTCTAGCGAGTAAACAAACCATGGTTCTATCATTTCTCCCACGTCCGTTCTAAAAATTTTCTGGCAACATCGCTTACAGCGGCTTATAACGCTATCCACTGCTAAATGAGGTCACCCTCAAAGCTAGGCACTGCCATGTTTATCAGTGGAAGACTGCTAACGTTAATGCACGGTAAACTATACCATTTATCTTATTCTGCCTAAATGAAGCAATCATAAATGTCTCTGCAACTCATATATCTGTAGTTACAGTTGGTGCATTGGAAATGATTAAACCAGAGGGGACACATAGATATTTGTGCAACTCACGTTTATTTAACACGGCTTAGTAACCAACCAAAGTTATCGAACTTCTTTCAAATGTGTAGCATGAAATCCCAAAGTCGTAAGTCCTCATTGCAGACAGTCACGTAATATTAGGTGCATTCAAAAGCAACGTTTATTCTAGGTCACCATCAGTTTACTGCATAGTCTAAGATGGCAGCTTTTAGACGGTGCCAAATGGTAGTTGAAAAATGGTTTCTCGTAGCTTGCATTGGACAGAATTGAAAGTAAAAAAAAAAAAATATATATATATATGTATATATATATATATATACACACACACACACACACACACACACACACATATATATATACATATACATATATATATATATATATATATATATATATATATATATAACTTTTGGTATTTTTACACATTTGACTTTTATTTACAAAACTTTAATATATTTCATTGTACCGTTGTTCAAAGTACTATTTATGGCAATAAAACAAGTTTATTTTTAAACTGCATTATGTCTCATTATTTTGGTGAGGACTCTTAAATAACTACACATAACAAATGCTAGGGTAAATCTTTGTTTATGTTATGGGTTTCTGAAAAAAAAAAGAATATCGGCCAATATATCGTTATAGTTTTTTTAAATCCTCAAATATCAAAATAAGTATCGGTCTTAAAAAATCTTGTATTGGTCGGGCTCTAATTCACAAAACTAGGTTTAAGGTTCGATTCTTCCACTATGTTTTTAAGAAAATTAGTTGAACTGACACTGGAATGAAACCAATGGATTTATTTTAGATGCATTAACAATGCTGAACTATTGTTGTCTTTTTGTACCATTAATCCAAAGCTTGACCTTAGGAGGAATTCTTTGAAAGCTAGACAAAGAAATACTCTTCAGATATAAAATATTAAACTGGATGGGTCTGTCTGTATTACATTAATATGAAATTATGAAAATTGCACATCAACACACAACACTCAAATTTAGACAAGTTAATGAGCTAACTCTTCACATTTTTCAGAATTTCTGTCACTTTGGTTTTTTCTTCTTTGTACAAGGCTGGTATTACAGACTGACTAAAGTGCGGGCGTGATGGAATGTTGTATTTGGGCTCTAGTATCTTAAGACGGTCACATGTCTTTAGCCATAAACATTCCTATGGATTTGTTGGTATCTTGTGCTCTTGCAAAATGGATGCAAAAACTTTTTTCAAGAAAAGTTTGGCCTTTAAGCACTTTCTTTCTCACCATAGTTGTGGTGGCGTTGTAGATGCTGCATCATATTCGTGGTGCATTCATAGCAGTAGTGTAGCTGATAGTTTTTCTACAGTGCATACTGTCTTTGTTTTGTCAGTTAATTTGTCGCCATCCTTCTGTTGAATGATCGGAAAGCCAAAATGTTGCCACACTTCTGATTTAAGGAAGGATGACGCATCCTCGATTTCAATCTCAGCTCCAACCACACTCATTACTCCTTACGCTGACTCTGCTAGTCTGCTACTGAAACCCCTTCTTTTTGTCTATGACTGAAACAGGTAAAACTTGAGGCCTCAACAGGAATGCCGGAACCGTGGCGTATGATTTTGTGCACTGGTAACACAAATAATGATACAGGTGACTACTTTTTTTATATATTTATTTACTACCGCTGATGAATTGTAATGTAGTGTTTGTTATATTTGGTGTCTGGATGTATTTGTGTGTCTAAACATTTGAAATAAAATGTATGTTTAGTGATGATAATAATACAAAAATATAATTGGAGCTGATGACCAAAACTGTCCAATTTACACAATGTGAACCGCCCAACTTATACAATGTGTACCGTCACATTTTTGCACCGTGATGTATTATGCTATGATGCATCGTTACACCCCTAGTATTAGATATTGAAGAAGCTCTGTGGATGCACAGCCCAGAGTTAGAGCCATAGTCCCATCATTTCAGAGGCAGGCCAGTCAAACTGTTTTTATCATATCAGAGGCAGGCCAGTCGAACTGTTCTCATCATATCAGAGGCAGGCCAGTCAAACTGTTCTCATCATATCAGAGGCAGGCCAGTCAAGCTGTGATCATCATATCAGAGGCAGGCCAGTCAAACTGTTCTCATCATATCAGAGGCAGGCCAGTCAAACTGTTCTCAGCTTAAGACTGAGTTAGGGAAGAGTGAGAAGTCTTTAGGGCATTCAAATGAACCCCATCAAGGGTTATTTGAAAACAGTTAGTCCAACTGATGATGTTTTATTTGTTATTTTATTTGTTTAAGTTCACCATGAAGAACAAATTCAACATTAATCGCCATGTCAGAATAACACCTGGAGAATTTAATCTCTTCTTGGGAATGAGTAAGTCATAAGAACTGGATCAGGATGGAAGAAACTGGACTTTGCTTCTCCAGTAATATTATATACTAGAGGACTGCTCTGGGATTGGGATGCGGGTCCCGAGATTCCCGCGTTTCAATCGTTAACTTTGTTATTTATTTAGGCCATTCATATGTCTCTTTTTGCTATTTCTTAATTGCATAAAGCGGTGTGATGACGTCTGTGTTGTATGAATTGCGGAATGACAAAATGGAACTGAAGTTGTCGCACATGTGCGAACCCATCATAATTTAAATGAATGGTATGCCGCCACTAAAAATACAACCAAACATAACAGCCACCTCAAACATCACTGTTGAAACAAATGTAGCAGGTAGGCCTATGTGAGAAATGAACAATGTGTAAATTATCCTTGGCATTTTTTCCAAGTCAATATGATCAAAATAAGCCGATTTAAAGGTTATTGTGGGCCTGCATAATGCACATAATCGCTAATCATTTCTTACAAGAAATTAGCCTTCACAATCAGACATTCTGACTTTTTTGCTCCAATACTTTTGGAAATATATCCAGAAATATATCCAGTGTGTGTGAGTGCACGTGTGTGTGTGTGTGTTTGCTGATTTGAATATCATAGAAGAGTGGACTGTTGGCCTTGGCAGAGGTCTGTGCTCTCCGAATGCCCTTCTAGTTTTGTTATTTCTAATATTGTGATATTTGCAAAATGCGGTGATTTCATGGGCTTTAGTCAAACAGTTGTGATGTTTTCTATTAAAAGCTGTGAGATTCTAATTAATTTCTTATTTCTTTTATTTGTTATCAGCTGAATAAAAATAATGCTAAAAAAAAAAATCGGAATTCTATTGTGCGGGTGCAAATGGTCAGAATGTTTGCGGGTGCGGTCAGGAGTGGTCACACACATTGCGGGAGTGGTCACACACATTGTGGGAGTGGGCGGTAATGGTCAGAAATCCGGCAGGAGCGGGATTAAGAAAACAGAGCTCTACTATATACCACAGGACACCGTCATAACCCCCAACACACAATCCAGATATCACCACTGAAGCCCCCCAGCCTTCACTGGAATGAGACTCGGTCTGACTGACGGGCATAACAAAGGAGTGGCTTCATTCCAATTATTATGAGTAAGGCTCAATCTGACTTTTGAAATCTTAACTTCTCCTTTCAAAATTCATCATGGCACATTCAAGAAATATCAAAGATGATGAGTGTCCTTTTGGCACAGGAATCAGAAGGTTACTACAGTCTCTGAATCAAGGAAAATAGTCTCAAAGCTCCTCAGTCAAAGCTGGCATGTTGACACTGCTATATTTTATACTCTATACTCTTCTACTCGACTAAATTATAAACTCTACACTCTCCAACTGTACTAAATTATAAACTCTACACTCTCCCACTGTACTAAATTATAAACTCTACACTCTCCCACTGTACTAAATTATAAACTCTACACTCTCCCACTGTACTAAATTATAAACTCTACACTCTCCAACTGTACTAAATTATAAACTCTACACTCTCCCACTGTACTAAATTAAACACTCTATTGTCTTCTACAATGTAATACACTGTATAGCTTTAATTCCCCTGTCATATAGTTCATTTTAACATCGCTGACTAAACACACACGTCTGCCAAGAAACATGTGGTGTCCTGAAAGAAGATGCTCCCATGGTGAAGAACTCCATAAGGGTAGTATTGGACATATTTAGTTTGTACTGGGAGTCCCAGTCCCCCTACCAGTCCCAGCCAGCATTACCAGCACTGAACTAACTCATGACCTGACTTGTCCCAGGCCCTGCTGTGGTTAGAGACAGCGTCACTCAGAGATCCAGTGTGCGTATGCTAATACAGTCATGTTTGCTAACATCCTACTACAATAAACCACTCCAGTACTGACAAGAACATAACCACCCTCTCCAAACCGGATGCTCAAGTACTCTTATCTCCTCTCTCATGTCATTCTGTGAAAGTGTGTATGGCCATCAGACACACCACATTCACTCTCTCTCTCTGCCTGTCTCTCTCCCTGCCTGTTACTCAAGAACAAACACGCATAGGTCAACATACATGAACATGGGAAAATGTTTGGTATGGACCCATACAGAGTATAACAAGACTTCCAGAGGAACAAAACCTTGAAGTGAGAAAAAAAAGAAACATCTCTCTTAGTCATAACATGCTCCTTCATTCCAGAGAGGTCCTTACATGTAGGGGAGAAGTCAGGCACACTGCAGGGCAAAAAACGAAAAGAAAAAAAAAACACAGCTGGACAATCAAAACCACATTAGACTATTCCCTTAGACAAGGACCCAGACCCGCCTGGGACTAAACTCTCTCCTGAATACAGAATTGTCATTCAACATCTAGTGTTTAAAACATCTAGTCTTTAAAAACAAAAGAGAAATTTTCATTCTGATTATTTCATCCTCTCTTTCACAAATGCTAAAAGTTCTGACACAAAGCAGGGTGGCAGATAGGGAATAAGAGAAGCAGAAGTACACAGAGTGAGATGGAAAGATAGAAGGATATTTATATATCCCTATGGCCGTCTCTGTTATCTTCTCCTCCTCTGGCTTTAACATATTTCACTAACTCTACCACATCTCTGCCTCTCTAGCACTGTAAAACCACAGCCACAGAAACACAGTTAAAGGAACTCACAATGCAGAGATGAATCAGGCAGTCTGTTCTGCAGATGTCTTTCTCTCACTACCTTCCACAGCTCCCCTGAGCCCTGCATACCTGCGCAAAACTCTTATAGCCACGCCTCTATCCGTCTGTGCAGATCTTAACTGTGTGGGCGTTACTACGACACATCCCAGCAAGCCACAGCCCGCTCAAAGCCCTCTGACATTAAGCCAAAAGACAACTTAGAGGAATCATCAGTGAATCATATGCCAAAACTTTCACATAGTTACGATGGAACAACACCAAAAACAGTGACTGTCACTGATGGTTTAGATTTCTTTCCAATCAGCGTATCCCCAGGTAAGAGCGAAGAGAAAAGAAATGTTTTTTGCTTTCCGGTTCCGGTTCCGGTTTGTCCCTTGTGCGACTCTGCAGCTGCCCTACGCGTGAACTGCCTAATTTAAATACCAACGCCTAATTTAATACCAATTAAATCTGGGATTAAGGTACGTGAAACTTTCACTATGGCAAATACTCAGCCTGTTCAGTGTGTCGAGTGCAGGATGTTTAGCCATTCTTCCTCCGTCATTAATAATAGCTCTGTTTGTGCTAAATGTGCATTAGTTAGCTCCCTGACGGAGAAGATTGTAGCATTAGAGATGCACATCCAGATGCTAGAGAGGCTTAGTGAGAGTGAGAATAGCCTAGCTCCTGTAAAAGAAAATCTGGATGGCTCAGGAAGAGTTAGCAGCTCTCCGACTCCGGCACCAGAGCCCTCACAGCGGGGCGAATGGGTGACGACTCGGCGGCATAAGTGCAAAGCCAAAGCTAACGCTAAGGCTAGCCCACGAGAGACACACCACTCCCCGCTTCACGTGTCAAACAGGTTTGCCCTCCTCAGTGAAACACCCGCTGAGAAACCTGAAAGAGCTCTGGTTATAGGAGATTCCATTCTACGGCACGTGAAATTAGCTAGACCTTTAGGGGCACCAGCAGCCTTAGTTAGCTGTATACCGGGAGCCAGGGCGCCGGACATAGCAAGTAATCTTAAAGTGTTAAGTAAGCACAGGTTTTCTAAGATAGTTTTTCATGTAGGAGCTAACGATATACGCCTTCGTCAATCAGAGGTTACTAAAAGTAATATCGTAGAGGTGTGTAAATTAGCGAAGGCGATGTCCGATGCAGTAATATGCTCTGGCCCCATCCCAATCCGGCGAGGCGATGTAGCTTACAGCAGGTTATGGTCGCTGAACTGCTGGATGTCCAGGTGGTGCTCTGACAACAATGTGGGCTTTATAGACAATTGGAATAGTTTTGAGGGCAAGGCTGGCCTCTTAGGGCGAGACGGTGTCCATCCCACTCGGGAAGGTGCTGCTCTCATTTCTTGTAACATAGCGCATAGTCTCAGAACAGTTAATCCGTGACAATCCAGAGCCAAGGCCAGGGAGCAGACAAGCAGGCTAAACCGACCGTCTGCTAGCTGCACAGAGTCGTCACCCAGGTTAAACTATATTGAGACTGTGTCTGTTCCCCGACCTATACGAAAATGTAGAAATACTCAGAGAATTTGTTCTAGTAATTTAATTAACATAGATTTAAATCATATTGAATGTACCGCCAGCACCTTCGATCTAAAGCTAGGACTGTTAAATATTAGATCTCTTACGCCTAAAGCGCTCATTGTCAATGAAATTATTACTGATCAGGAGTTTAATGTACTGTGTTTAACAGAAACGTGGATCAAACCAAATGAGTACGTCGCATTAAATGAAGCTAGTCCTCCCGGATACAGTTATATACACCAGCCTCGTGTAACTAGCAGAGGAGGAGGCGTTGCAGTTATTTATAATGATAACCTAGGCATCATACAAAAACCTCTACATAAATTCAATGCGTTTGAAGTTCTTTATACAAACATAACATATGTAGCCACAAAAAATACCCAGTCTATCACACTAATTATTATCTATAGACCGCCTGGGCCGTACTCTGAATTCCTCTGTGAATTTGCAGATTTTATCTCAAACCTTGTTATTTCTTTAAACAAAGCTCTAATTGTCGGAGACTTTAACATTCATTTTGATAACCCACAGGACCCTCTGAGAACAGCGTTCGTGTCCATTCTAGATTCAGTAGGGATTAATCAGACGGTCATAGGGCCCACTCATAATGGTGGCCACACCCTCGATCTTATACTAACACTCGGATTAAATGTAGGAAGTATAGTCACATTTCCACAATCTGAAGCTATCTCAGATCATTATCTTATCTCATTCAAAATGTTTCTTAGTAATAATATATGCAGCTCGCCACGCTATCATAATAAACGTACGTTTACGCCAGCTACTGCGCAGAACTTTATCAATAATCTCCCAGAGTTATCAACTTTGACTGGAACAATGTCACACCCCACAGAACTTGATCAGGCAACTGAATCTTTAGAGTTAACATTCCGCAACACCTTAGATAATGTGGCCCCACTTAAAAGGAAAATAATCAGAGAGAAAAAACTAGCTCCCTGGTATAATGAGCACACACGCGCCTTAAAACTTACCACTCGAAAATTAGAACGTAAATGGCACCAAACTAAATTGGTAGTATTCCAGTTAGCATGGAAGGAGAGCCTCCTGAGCTATAGAAAAGCTCTTAGTGCCGCTAGATCAATGTATCTCTCCACCCTAATAGAAGACAACAAAAATAATCCTAGATTTTTATTTAATATCGTATCAAAACTAACTGGGAATAAGAGCACCTCGGAAACAGGCACACTATCAATGTTCAGTGGCGACGCATTTATGAACTTTTTCAACAGCAAAATTGAAAATATCAGGCAAACAATCCAGGCTATAAATTTTAAACCAGATAATTTGATCACTAACACTGTAGATAACAATATAACTAGATCAGATCAGCGATTAGAATGTTTTACTCCCCTTCAGACGACCGAATTGACCTCACTAATTTCTTCATCAAAATCACCAACTTGTGTACTAGATCCCTTACCTACACGTTTCCTTAAGCAGATACTGCCAGTAGTCATCGAACCGCTTCTAAAAATAATCAATTCCTCCCTTAGTACTGGCTATGTACCTAAATCTTTTAAACTAGCAGTTATCAAACCCCTAATTAAAAAACCTGACCTTGACACCTGTTCATTGTCCAACTACAGGCCAATATCTAACCTCCCCTTTATCTCCAAGATCCTAGAAAGGGCTGTAGCACAGCAGTTATGCTCATACTTACATAAGAATAACATCCATGAACTGTATCAGTCAGGATTTAGGCCTCATCACAGCACAGAGACAGCACTGGTTAAAGTTGCAAATGACCTCTTACTGGCCTCTGATCAGGGTTGTGTCTCCTTGCTTGTGCTGCTTGACCTCAGTGCAGCCTTTGACACCATTGATCATACCATTCTCCTTGATAGACTAGAAAATGTTGTTGGAGTTAAGGGAACGGCCCTCTTATGGCTTAGGTCCTACCTGACTGATCGTTATCAGTTTGTTGATGTAAATGGTGAGTCCTCTGCACATACTGAGGTAAAGTTTGGAGTCCCACAAGGTTCTGTTTTAGGCCCACTGCTTTTCTCTTTATATATGCTACCTCTAGGTAATGTTATTCGTAAACATGGTATTAGCTTCCACTGCTATGCTGATGACACACAGCTGTATGTCTCAGCGAAACCAGACGAGAGACACCAACTTAACAAAATTGAGGAATGTCTAAAGGATATTAGGCACTGGATGCTTACGAACTTTCTTTCACTCAACTCTGAAAAAACAGAAGTACTTGTACTAGGATCACATGCAGCTAGGAGTAAGCTTTCCGATCACATAGTTACTCTGAATGGCCTTTCTCTTTCATCAGGTGCGGCAGTAAAAGATCTTGGTGTAATTATTGACCCCAGTCTTTCATTTGAATCTCATGTAGATAATATTACCAGGATAGCCTTCTTTCATCTTAGAAATATTAACAAGATAAGAAATGCATTGTCATTTCAAGATGCTGAAAAATTGGTTCATGCTTTCATTACCTCTAGGTTAGACTACTGTAATGCCTTACTGTCTGGATGTTCTAATAGATGTATAAATAAGCTACAGTTAGTTCAGAATACAGCAGCCAGAGTTCTTACTAGAACCAAAAAATATGATCACATCACCCCTATCTTATCCACACTGCACTGGCTCCCCGTCAAATCTCGTATTGATTATAAAATCTTACTATTAACATATAGAGCATTAAATGGTCTTGCGCCACAGTACCTGCGCGAACTCCTGGTCTCTTATGATCCACCACGCCAACTTAGATCAAAAGGTGCAGGCTATTTGTTGGTACCTCGAGTTATGATGGCTACAGCAGGGGGCAGAGCCTTCTCTTACAGAGCCCCACAGTTATGGAATAGCCTCCCAATTAATGTTCGAGACTCAGACACAGTCTCTATGTTTAAGTCAAGGCTGAAAACTTTTCTGTTTAGCCAAGCCTTTTGCTAATAGCTCTTCACTAGGCAAAGGAGCAGATCTGGAGGGTTCTCGGGCATAGATTGTTTGGTGAACTGGGATGTTTGGATGCTGTCGCCCCCCCACTCTAACATGTTCACTCAGGTTTGTTGACTGTGGAGTGGGTGGCCGCCTTGTGTCCCAGAGTGCCTTCATGTCCATATTACCTTCTAGCTCTCCCTTTTAACTATGCTGTACTAGTTAGTCTTGCTGGAGTCCCTGCCTGCACTCGGCACACGATGTATATTTACCTTTACCATTATGTGGAAATGAACATCTGACAATGTGTGTCTCTCTCTCTCTCTCTCTCCCTCTCCCTCTCTCTCTCTGTCTCTCTCTCTCTCTCTTTCTCTCTTTCTCTCTCTGTCGAGCCACACATGCTACTCCTGAGACACCAGTGATCCTGACTCCTCCCGCCCTGTGGACTGATCCATCCTGGTGTTATCATCTTCCATCCCCCGTCAGCCTCCTGTCTACATCGCCATCCCCTTTGTTCATGCCCCAATTTACTTTCAATTGTAACTGCCCACGTGGTCGGCACCTATTGCACGCCTGTCTGGCCAAGGAGGGGTCTCCTCTCTCTGTGGTCCTCCTCAAGATTTCTCCCATTTTCCCATTTCCCTCTTGGGTTTTTGGGGAGTTTTTTCTTGCCCGCCATGAGGATTAAGTCAGGGGGTGCCGTCATATTTTGATTTGACTGTTGTGGCCTGTAAAGCCCTTTGAGACTGTAAACAGTGATATTGGGCTCTAAATAAACTTGAACTTGAACCTAAATGTCAGCATACCTGGATGTGAGATCTGAGAGTCCTCTTCAGTGAAACATGAGGAGATATCACACACTGTTCTGCAATCTCACACTCCCATATTTTTGCTCATGTTTAGTCATTTTTATCCAAAGCATTTTACAAAAGAGTATAGCAAACCGGCTTAGATAAAGACAACCAAATACACAAAAGCTAGTGCCAGGATAAACCTCCAAGGACAGATTTAGTGTTTTTATTGAGCCAATACAGACAACATACACTGTATGACCTTATGGCTCTGTTACTACAGCTCAGCAAACTTCTGTTTGTCTTCTCTGCAGCAATTCCTAATATGTGTGTGTGTTAAGTTTTTCCTTTATTAATCCACACAATGGGGAAATTTGATCTCTGCATTTTAAACCCATCCAAAGTAGCACTGAACACACACACACACACACACTAGGGGCTGTGAGCACACATACCCAGAGCAGTGGGCAGCCACAGCTACAGCGCCAAGGGAGCAGTTGGAAGTGAGGTGCCTTGCTCAAGGGCACTTCAGCCATGCATATTGAGGGAGGGGAGAGTGCTGTTCATTCACCCACCCTTGAACTGGCAACCTTTCGGTAACAAGCTTACTTCACTAACCTTTAGGCCGCACCTCAGGTTCAAGGCCAAGCTATCACCAAAGCGAAGGAACGTATTTCATCATTGGAAACGAGTAGCGCTGTGACTAAGGAGTCTCTGCTATACCTGTTAAAAGAATGACAACGGCTACAGGAAAAAGTGACTGATCTGGAAAGCAGATCCAGGAGATGCAACATTCGGATATATGGCGTGCCCGAGAACATTGAGGGTAACTCAAAGATAAAGTTCGTAGAAAGTTTTTTGACAATGGCGCTCCCACTACCCGACGGTATGTCCCCCAGATTTAACGTGCTCACAGGGCCTTGACACGGAAGCCAGACCGCGACTCCACTCCAAGATCTATTATTGTAAATTTCCTGCTGTTCACCATGAAAGAAACCGTTCTGAAATTAGCTTGGAAGAAACAAATTCACATAAGTAACAAGTTGATTTCCTTCGATCATGATTATGGATGGAAAAATGCAGAGCCTACGCCGGGATCAAAAAAGTGCTCAAAGAGAAAGGCATTCGTTTTCAAACCCCGTTTACGAAGATTCGAATTCACTGGAGCACCAGTCTGCAGACTTATGAGAACATGCAGGAGGCTGCACAGGAGCTGAGGGTGAGGGAGCTTCGGGGGGCTACCATTAGGGAGGACTCGGGACCCGGTTTGGAGAATAACATACTGGACACATTTCCATGGCAACAAGCAGACACCAGAGAGAGGGGTAAACAAATGGAGACAAGAGTGAAAGAAAGGCTATAGGAGTTTAGGAGATCACCCTAACATTGAAAGAACGGAAACCATATAAAACTGTGTGCAAACTGACTGAGAATGGATGGGACTTGAACTCTCACCTTTTTTTTCTTGTTTTCTCCTTTTTAAATTGTTTCTCGCAGCCTACAATGCAAAGTAAGTGAAGTGTTATATAACGTAAATCACCGATTGAACAGAACAGCATTTTGGTTTATGTTGAACTTATCTAGTGGACACGGAGTGTACATGCAAGGGACATTCCACCACTAGGGAGGACCCCAACCATTAAGGGGGGGGGGGGGGGGTGTCCCTCCACCCTCCAACAGGGACTTTAGAGGGACAGTGATCCCTTTAATCTGGGAAGTCTTCCTAACTGTTCTGGTGTTCTCTTACGTATGTTTTTTTTTGTTTAAGTTGATAGGATAGATTTGTTTTTATATTTTTAAATGTGAGAAATCTGCATCAAAGGAAGGGATTACTTTGCATAAAATAGTAATTAAAATTAAAGCGTCATTTAAAGGCATCGTATGATTAATATAATTTCTCTTAATGTTAATGGGCTTCCCAGCCCAGTCGAACAAAGCGAAGTCCTTACAAAATTAAAAAGAGAGAACATTGATATTGCATTATTACAAGAAACCCACATGACCGAGATGGAACATCAAAAACTTAAGACAAGAATTTAAATATGCCTTCTCATCTTCTAACAGATCAAAACATAATTAAGGGGTAGCTATACTGATTTCAGGAAGAGTAATATATGAGCATATATCTTCTATTAAGGATAGAGAAGGTAGATTCATACTGATAAAGGGAAAAGTTGATGGAAATGTATTTACCTTTTACAATGCATATATTCCTCCCGGTTCAGTGGCAGATTTTTATAAACAGATACTAGATAGAAATGCAACAGCAACACAAGGGGTCTTGTATGCAGAGGCAATTTTAATATCATTTTGAGTCCTCACCGAGACTCGTCAGGAACTAGAATATCTCAGTCCAAAAAACTAACAAAGAAAATAAATACAATAATATCAGAGATAGGATTGATTGATGTTTGGAGACACCTACATCCCTCAGTAAGAGATTATACCTACTTCTCATCCCCTCATTCTTCATACTTGACAACTGATTATTTTTTACTATTCAGCATGCATAACAGTAGGCTACAAAACTGTCATACTGGAACTATGGATCTTTCAGATCATTGCCCAGTGTATTTGTCCTTGGTGATGGGGCAAAGAACCAAACTTACACATTGGAGATTTAACCCTACAATATTGAATAAATAAAGGATTGAACAGTTTGGAAAAGAAATATTGGATTATTTAGAACATAATGATAATGGGGAGGTGTCTCCGGTGGTGCTCTGGGACACTGTAAAGCAGTAATGAGGGGGAAGGTGACCTCTTTTCTTAAGAAACAAAGTACTGAGAAATTTAATGTTCTTCAGCTTGAATTAAAAACAAAAATAGAATCTGATCATAAGAACTCAATAAATTCTGATATTAAAGCAGATATAACTAGGAAAAGAAACCAGATCGAAGAAATATACTCACTTGAAACCCAAAAGAAATTAATATATACTAAACAAAAATACTATGAGAGTGGGAGCAAATATACAAAATTACTGGCTTATAAACTTCAAAAGCAACAGGCAGATAACATGATATATAAGATAAGGGATCCAAATACTAAGAATATGTATCACCAAATGAAAGAAATTAAGGATTGCAGATATTATGCAAAATTATACTCACAACCTCCAGTTGATAATGACCAGAAAATGGAGACACTATTTAAATCATTAAATTTACCAACAGTTACAGCAGATCAAAATAAAACATTAATTTCACAGATAACAAAAGAAGAAATTCATTCAGTTATAGCTAGACTGAAGGCCAATAAGTCCCCTGGCACCGACGGATTCACGTCAGAGTGGTACAAGGGTCTGAAGGAGGTTCTGACACCTATTCTACATAAAACACTCAATTGGATTCTAAAAACAGGGGAAACTCTCACCTCAAGGAGGGAAGCAATTATTTCTGTTATACCTAAGGGAGGGAAGGACCAGTAAGATCAAATTACAGACCAATTAGGGTGCTAAATCTTGATTACAAATTATTTCCCTCAATCATTGTGTAACCCGGTAGGGAATTAAAGGGTTAAATTAATAGATTCAGTAATTTAGAATTATATATAGTAATATTGTTTTGAATTGTATGCTTTGTTTGCATGTTATTTGTGCTGTTATTGTTAAAATTATTGTAAATGTTTATTCTGTTTTATTTTAAATGGTGTAACCAGTTAAAGCTCAGGTCAGGGGTCAGTATGGGCGGAGAGAGGGAGAGAGAGGAGAGCGAGAGAAGAGAGTTGAGTTCGGGCATGTTGAGACAAGGAACCGAGTGATACACGACAGTGATTTAAAGTGTCTGACATAGTGGATTGATGAGAAATTTAATCTATTCTGTGTATTAGCAGTGAGGATAGGGAAACTAACTCGTTACACTTTGGCTAGAAGTGTGGCTGCCGTTTCCAGTGCTACCATTTTGTGTGTGAGTTCATGGGATAACTTAGCTATCAGCACGTCAGCTAATGCAGTTAACAAATGCCGCTGAGCCCCAGGAAGAACACATTAGGAGCGCCGTGGACAACCCAGATAGCGGTTTGAGCTACCAGGGAACGCTCAGACTTCCTCTGGCGACGTTGGAGCTTCGTAAGTGCCTGTTTTCTCCGTATCGACAACTGACTCTGAACCGTAAGTGACTGAACTTGAGGAAGCCGCCATTTCGCAGCGATCAGGCCTGCAACGGGGGCTGGTTTTCCCCTTTTCTTTTTTCATGCCGGCTTTTTATTTGATTGTGTTATTGTGTAAATAATTGTCATTGCATATAAGTATATGTGAATGTGAGGACATTTCTTATTTGAAAGATTTGAATTGATAAGTACTTTGCAGAGTTTGGTTGTATTTCTTTTTCCACACAGCCCTTTGATGTTCTTATTTTATGTTGGGGACTGACAGTTGATGTTGAACTTGAATTATTATCTTTGAAACTCAGTTAAATGTAAACACTTTTTGCACTTTAATAATTTTGTGTTTATTATAGATCAAGAATATACAGGAAGTAGATTTAAGTACAAGAAAGTTCATAGACATTTAGTAAGTTAAATAAGGAACCCCTCTACAATAATTCATAGTATATATAAGAGTTAGTAGCTTAAGTTAAAAGAACCCAGAGTCTCGTACTCAACAATTATAGGGGTAAAGGGGCTACATAAATTGGAGGCACTGCTGGGATCTGTAGAGTGGGATCTGTAGAGTGGGTTTTTAGTAATTAGTAGTGTATACCAGAGGCGTTGTTAGGATCTTGAAACATTGGGGGCTTAGCCCCAGGGCCGGCCGAAGCATTTATGGGGCCCTAAGCAGAATTTTATTTGGGGGCCACTCACCGCCTTGGCGCTGCCAATATTTTGACTATTGTCAATGCTTGACCAGTCGCATGCCCACTGTAAATCTAACACACCCATTATCAATTTTATTAGTTGTAGCTGTGTCACTTACATTATACCAGTGTCTGCCTGGCATGTTTTTACCCTTCTACAGTTTTTAATCTTAAAAAGTAGGTAACTTGCAAGAGTGGTCTGGTGTTAATTTGCACTTTAATATTCAAAGTTATACTTTAAGAGTCATTTTAGGAGACTGATAGTGTTCAGAATAAGTCTGCTCTTTTGTTGAATTTAATCATTTGTAAAATGTTAATGTAAATGTTTGGCATCATATTGACTTATATTGCATGTTACATGAACGTATATGTAACCAGAATGGTAGAAAAACACTCACTCTCTCGGCTCTGGCTGGTGCAAATAGACCACTGCAGACCATCATTTGAACACTATTTTAAACTTTTGCGCTAGGTGACAGGCTTACTATTTTCATGAATTTTGCCCCAGAGCGAAAAGTTTTCAGGCAAAATTCATGAGGTGTTTCGCTGTGTGGAAGCCTAGCATAAAAGTAAAAAGCAAGCAGATGCGTTCTGTCCGACATTATTTTTTCCCTACGGAATTTACCCAAACTTTCGCTACGTAGCGTTCGGTTCCCAAACCTGTGGAAATGCGGGCCGGTTCTCAAAAGGCACCAAGGCAGTACAGGCTCTGCACCGGCACGGGCACCAGCACCGTCCTAGTGGGAAAGCACTAACAGAGAACCCAAAACATACTTGCGTTTCTGATTAACGACATATTATTTGCGAGGGTTAATGTATGATCGGAATGACAAATGAATAGATCCGGTCCTATTTTTTATTATTTTTATTGTTGTACAAAAAAAAAAAAAAAAAAAAAAAAAGAGAGAGAGAGAGAGAGATCCGGGGCTATTCATAAAACATTCGGGGCTGTAGCCCCGGACGCCCAGGCCTAACGACGCCACAGGTGTATATTAGTAAAAAAAAAATAGCACGTTTAAGCTGTAAATAGTGATTTGTGACAGACCTAGGAGTAGACCTAGGAGGGTAGAGCTTAGGGGATGGTGCCATGGTGAGGCTTTAGATGAAGCTCATGGTAGTCACCCCAGAAAAAGTGAACATTAGTGAAATTGAAGAGACCCTGCAGACAGTGAAGAGTTTGGGGCGTGTGCGTGTCAGAGGCCGCACTTTCAACATGTGGCACAATAGGTTTATGGTCCCGTGTGAATGTAGAGGAGAAGTGGTAAGCGGAGACAGTGTTCCTCCAGAGGTATTCCCTATTAATGGCGGGGAGGCGTGGCCTATTGTCATAGTAGGTGAAGACCCACCGACAGATGCCCAAGATTTCAATCAGAGATTAGCAGGACTGTTGCAGGCTGAAGGTAGGACCATGGAGGACCTCCGCACTTTGTTCTGTGCAGAAGAGGCTGCCACAAGCCCAACAAAGGCCATTCTGCGAGCAGTGAGTAATTTACTTGCTAGAACATCAAAACCTTCAAGTGAGCATGGGGGTTATCGCCGCCTATGACTTTTCTCTGGGACTTTGCCCACTCCACCAGGGGCAGAACAGTTTGACCACTGGATGGAGCAGGCACGGCTCCTGGTGGGGGAGTGCGACTGCTCTCTCAAAGAGAAGAGGCGGAGACTGATGGAAGGTCTTAGAGGCCCAGCACTGGAAATCGTTAAAGCAGCGTGATCCAGTGATCCTGAGGTAAGCCCTGAAGACTGCCTAGAGGCGCTTGAGCATGCTTTTGGGACTGCAAAGTCAGGAGAGGATCTGTATTTTGCTTTTTATTTATTGCAGCAGCAGGCAGGTGAGAAGCTCTCTGATTTCCTTAGGCGTTTAGAACAGTCATTAGATAAGGTTGTGCAGAGAGGTGGTCTCCCTCCTGGTTGTGTGGATAAAGCAAGACTAGAACAGCTATTGCGAGGTGCTATAGCTTCTGATCTGATGTTGGTTAATCTTCGTCTAAGAGAGAGGAAAGCAAAACCACCTACCTTTCTTCAGTTGTTAAAAGGGATACATGCAGAGGAGGAATATGAAGCCTCAAGGAGAAAGATTAGTCCTGCTGTGCAAAGTGCTTATGTAAAGCAGGATATCGACATAAGGCAGACTGAACTTCAGAACTTGAAATCTGAGATAAAAGAGCTCAAGTCTTTAGTTGCCGCTGTAGTGTCTAATCCAGCTCAAGCCATGCCGGACAATGTGGAAAAAACTCCCCTGAACGCATCGCCTAGTGACTGCTGTTCCGACAGAGAGCTTACAGCTCTGAAGAAACAGATGAAGCGCTTACAACAGAAATTCACAAAGAAATTGGCTGAACCCCAAGCTGCCGTTGCAGCGGTAGAGGCTTCAAAACCAGTTACCAGTTCACCCCAGAGACCACCCAAGGGCTCAGAGAAGCACTTCTGTTATCGATGTGGGGAAAATGGGCACTTTGCAGGGAAATGTCAGAACCCAGAAAACCAGGCTAAGGTCATCAAGAGACTTATTCAGGCTCTGAGGGTTTCAAAGAACCACCAGCTGTCAGGTGATGCTTCAGCTAGTGGGGTTAACTGTGCAGTTAAGAACAGCAATGCCATAGTGCCAGACAGTGCACGTATTCCGGATGGTTTGGTTGGGCCACCTAGCCTTGTGCCAATGAAGGTAAATGGGCAACCCTGCACTGCTTTGCTTGACAGCGGCTCTCAGGTGACGATCATTTTTGAGCCCTGGTACCGGAAATATTTGTCTAGCATCCCCATTCAGCCAGTCTCTGGCCTGTCCCTTTGGGGTTTGAGTGAATCTGGCACCAGCTATCCTTACCGTGGTTATGTAGTGGTAGACCTAGAGTATCCAGCAGAGGTGGTGGGGACCAGTCAGAGGGTAACTGTCCTTGCTCTCATATGTCCAAGTCCCAGGACAGAAGATCAGACACCTGTCATTGTTGGCACTAATGCCAGTCATATTAGACGCTTGGGGAAACAATGTAGAGACAATGGTATTGATGTTGCAGGAACACTAGGCCTTCGTGTTTGCGTCAAAGTATACTCTCAATGTTCCGGTCCAGGAAGATGAGGTTGGTCTTGTCAGATGGCAAGGTCCAGGCCCTTTGATCGTACCGCCTGGTGGCGACACCTGTGCTGTGTGCAAGGTTGAGTTAAAGCACTCAGTTGAGCAAGAAATCCTAAAGATGGACTCATTGCCAGTAGCCGTTCTTCCTGCTGGTGTGTTTCTTCATCCTATGGTTGTGCCCAGTGGGGCATTGGATTTCAACAGCTTCAGAGTGTTGGTTAAGAATGAATGTTCAAAAGTAAGACTTCCATACCTGTGGGAACAGTGATTGGATGTATGTATCACATTGATTCAGTCGCTACTATCCCTTCCAAGGAGACTGTTTCTCCTGAGTTTGATGCAAGTCTTATAAACTTTGGAGAGTCTCCAATCTCAGAACAATGGAAAGACAGACTACGTAAGAGACTGGCTCAGAAGTCTCATGTCTTCTCTATGCACGAGTGGGATGTAGGATTAGCAAGAGGGGTGGAACACAAAATCCGGCTTTCTGATCCCCGACATTTCCGTGAGCGATCACGTCGGCTGGCTCCTGCTGACATCGAAGATGTGCGAAAACATCTACAAGAGCTGCTGCAGGCCGGGATCATTACTGAGACGCGAAGCCCCTATGCATCTCCGATAGTAGTGGTTAGGAAAAAGAATGGAACTATTAGAATGTGCATAGATTACAGATTGCTAAATAGCTGAACCATCCCTGACCAGTATACTACACCCTGCATTGAGGATGCACTGAATGCCTTGTCAGGGAGCCAATGGTTTTCCGTACTTGATCTGCGCAGTGGCTACTACCAGATAGCCATGTCCGAAGAGGACAAAGAGAAAACGGCATTTATTTGCCCACTAGGTTTTTTCCAATTTGAGAGGATGCCGCAGGGCATCACGGGGGGCTCCGGCAACCTTTCAGAGGTTAATGGAGAAGGCTGTTGGAGACATGAATCTCTTACAGGTTCTAGTCCACCTGGATGACCTGACTGTCTTTGGGAGGACGCTTGAGGAGCATGAAGCAAGACTGCTCAAAGTCCTAGATCGTCTTGGGGAAATTGGGTTGAAACTTTCTGTGGATAAGTGCCAGATCTGTTTGCCAAAGGTAAAGTACCTTGGACATATCGTGTCTGCAGAAGGTGTCGCCCCTGACCCAGAGAAAATTGAAGCTGTCACTAAATGGCCTATACCAACAAACCTGAAGGCTTTACAGTCTTTTCTTGGATTCTGCGGCTATTATCACCGGTTTATTATGAACTATTCTGCAATTGTTAAGCCTTTGACCGAGCTCACGAAGGGTTACGCTCCCACTCAGAAGAGTAAAAAACATGCTCAAGATGGGAAGAAAGTCTATTGGAAAGAGTCTGAGCCCTTTGGGGAAAGATGGGACAAATCCTGTACAGACGTGTTTCATCAGATTATCCACTGCCTGACACATACACCTGTCCTGGCGTTTGCAAATCCCCAAAAAGCATACATCCTGCATGTTGACGCCAGCTTAAAGGGGCTCGGTGCAGTATTCTACCAAGAGTATTCTGAAGGCCTAAGACCAGTCGCATTTGCAAGCCAAAAGCTGAGCTCATCAAAGAGAAACTACCCCATACACCGGCTGGAGTTCTTGTCACTCAAATGGGAGGTAGACGACAAGTTCCATGAGTATCTATATGGGGCGAAATTCACAGTACGGACAGACAACAACCCTCTTACTTACGTACTGTCTACAGCAAAGCTCAGTGCGGTAGGGCATCGCTGGCTAGCTGTTTTATCGACATATAAGTTTGATGTTCAGTATCGCCCAGGCCGACACAATATAGATGCCGACCTGTTGTCCAGGAACATGCCAGAGGTGGAGGAAACAGATGAATGGGTGACTATACCTCAGTCGGGGGTCAAAACCATCTGCCAGCAAGTTTGTGTCCCAGAGTCTCCCAACAGTCCACCAGGATATGTCACTCAACTAGGGGCATCTCCTCATTATGTCCCCGACATCTATGCCTTTCCAACACATGGAGTTAAAGTCACTGGAACTTATGTCTAAGCATAGTCTCAAAAAAGCTCAGGAAGATAATGAAGCCATCGGACCTGCAGTCCAGGCGATTAAGCATGGACACTGGCCTGTGGACAGGAACATCAGTCCAGAGCTGTCACGGCTAAAAATGGAGACTGGGAAGCTCTCCATGAAAGATGGGCTATTGTACCGGTTTAGTAAGCGACCATCAGGAGTGGTCAGTCAACTTGTCCTACCAAGGGACTTCCGAGAGGTGGTTATGAGGGCCATGCATGATGACTTAGGACACCTTGGACAGGAAAGAACCATTGACCTAGAAACCATTGACCATTGAAATAGATTCTTCTGGCCCAAGATGTCAGTGGATGTTGAAGAGTATATCAGGAATTGTGGAGGCTGCGTCGCCCACAAGACTCCTTCAAAGAGAGCCGCTCCATTGCACCAGATCATAAGCCATGGGCCCATGGATCTAGTGTGCATGGACTTCCTTTCTATGGAACCCGACTCCCGAGGCATCAGCAATGTGTTAGTAGTCACTGACCATTTTACACGGTATGCTCAGGCTTTCCCAACAAGAAGCCAGAAGGCCCAAGTTGTGGCAAAGATCCTGATGGAGAAGTATTTCGTACATTATGGACTGCCTGCGAGGATCCATTCGGATCAAGGAAGAGATTTTGAGAGCAGATCAATCCGAGAGCTCCTGACCTTGATGGGGATCCGCAAGTCGCGGACGTCGCCGTATCATCCGCAAGGAGACCCGCAACCAGAGAGGTTCAACCAAACCTTGCTCTCTATGCTTGGTACGCTGGGCCGGGAGAAGAAACACACCTGGAGCCAACATGTGGGTTACTTGGTCCATGCATACAATAGTACAAAGTGTGATGCCACTGGGTACTCACCTTACCACCTAATGTTCGGGAGGGAGGCATGACTTCCTGTTGACTTATGTTTTGGAACCTCCCCAGATGGCATAGAAGATGCTAATCATTCCAAGTACATTACAAAGCTGAAAGAAGATTTGAAGCATGCGTACAGGTTAGCCTCTGCAGATAAAAGGCACCAGAGAAACAAGAGGTTGTATGACCAGCGAGTCACCTGTCAGTCATTAGAGACTGGCGACCGAGTGCTGCTCCGGAACTTAGGTCTGAGAGGCAAACACAAGCTAGAGAATAGGTGGGATCCCGAACCCTATGTTGTGGTGGGAAAGTTGCCCAACCTGCCTGTGTTCAAGATTAAGCGGGAGAATGGAAGAGCGGGGATGAAGACCATCCATAGGGATCACCTTCTTCCTATTGGACAGCTTGTGAGAATGCCCCCGACCAACCATGTTGGTGATTCACCTGTCAGACTTAGAACACGAGCAGAAACTCCCAAAAACAAGAGAGAGCCAAAACCTGACACTCAAGAGTTACAAGAGTTTTCAGATTCATCTTCTGACCTAGAGTATTATGTAACTCACCGTGCTACCCGGAGAGGGTTTGCACCTAGAGTAAGGAATGCTACCAGGCCAATAGTTAACAGCGCAGATGAAGAAGATGACCCACCTCCAGCTCAAGGAGGAATTGGTGTTGACGACTACTCCTTGCCTGATAATGACTCCAAACCCGAACATGATGAGGAGTGTGATTAAGAAGTAGCTCCAGGAGAGATCAGTAAACCTGGATCCGAGTCTGACCAAGACAAAGAGGTGGATGATGTCCACAAAGACAGTTTGAATGCCAGATCTGAGCTTAGATCAAGGAGATCTGTGAAGCCAACAATTAGACTCACCTATGATGAGCCGGGTAGATCAAGAGATCAGCCTCTGACCATTGTGCACAGGGGTATTAAAATTAAAATTGGATAGAGTTAAACAGTTCTTACACCCGTAATACTCCTTAGTTCATTTAGTGTCTTATGAGGACATACCGACATTTAGAAGGGGGAGGGTGTAACCTGGTAGGGAATTAAAGGGTTAAATTAATAGATTCAGTAATTTAGAATTATATATAGTAATATTGTTTTGAATTGTATGCTTTGTTTGCATGTTATTTGTGCTGTTATTGTTAAAATTATTGTAAATGTTTATTCTGTTTTATTTTAAATGGTGTAACCAGTTAAAGCTCAGGTCAGGGGTCAGTATGGGCGGAGAGAGGGAGAGAGAGGAGAGCGAGAGAAGAGAGTTGAGTTCGGGCATGTTGAGACAAGGAACCGAGTGATACACGACAGTGATTTAAAGTGTCTGACATAGTGGATTGATGAGAAATTTAATCTATTCTGTGTATTAGCAGTGAGGATAGGGAAACTAACTCGTTACACTTTGGCTAGAAGTGTGGCTGCCGTTTCCAGTGCTACCATTTTGTGTGTGAGTTCATGGGATAACTTAGCTATCAGCACGTCAGCTAATGCAGTTAACAAATGCCGCTAAGCCCCAGGAAGAACACATTAGGAGCGCCGTGGACAACCCAGATAGCGGTTTGAGCTACCAGGGAACGCTCAGACTTCCTCTGGCGACGTTGGAGCTTCGTAAGTGCCTGTTTTCTCCGTATCGACAACTGACTCTGAACCGTAAGTGACTGAACTTGAGGAAGCCGCCATTTCGCAGCGATCAGGCCTGCAACGGGGGCTGGTTTTCCCCTTTTCTTTTTTCATGCCGGCTTTTTATTTGATTGTGTTATTGTGTAAATAATTGTCATTGCATATAAGTATATGTGAATGTGAGGACGTTTCTTATTTGAAAGATTTGAATTGATAAGTACTTTGCAGAGTTTGGTTGTATTTCTTTTTCCACACAGCCCTTTGATGTTCTTATTTTATGTTGGGGACTGACAGTTGATGTTGAACTTGAGTTATTATCTTTGAAACTCAATTAAATGTAAACACTTTTTGCACTTTAATAATTTTGTGTTTATTATAGATCAAGAATATACAGGAAGTAGATTTAAGTACAAGAAAGTTCATAGACATTTAGTAAGTTAAATAAGGAACCCCTCTACAATAATTCATAGTATATATAAGAGTCAGTAGTTTAAGTTAAAAGAACCCAGAGTCTCGTACTCAACAATTATAGGGGTAAAGGCGCCACAATTGTCAAAAGAAAAAGTTTTGCCTGTTATAATAAATATGGATAGGATTTGTACTGTCACGTCAAACTCATGATGGCATTAGAAGATCTCTACAAATTATTAGACATATAAATCAAATAGAGGCGATGCTGATATGTCTAGATGCTGAAAAAGCATTTGATTCAGAATAGACAGAACAGCAATATTTAAGGTATAAAACTGGCAGCAGGTGAACAAAAACTGGCCCTTTTTGCAGATGATATTCTTGTGTATCTTTCAAGCCCAACAGACTCTCTGCCCACGTTGATGTTATTGCTGGATGAATATGAGTCATACTCTGGCTATAAAGTGAATCAACAAAAAACTAAGGTTGTCGGTACCCACTACTACCCTCCTCAGTATCTTCGTTCTAAGTACCACCTGGGCTGGGATAGGAAATTCAGGAAATATCTGGGAATTTATTTGCCTATAGACTTATCGAGATTAGAATAAATTAATTATGGGCCTCTTAAAAAAGGGGATTATCAATAGATGGAATTTAACCCCCTACCTAAATATCAGTTCACGTACAGATGCGATAAAAATGAATATATTACTAAGACTTTTGTATTTGTTTCAGTCAGTACCCATCATAAAATCTGAACAATATTTTACAAAGTGGGACAAACTTTTATCTAGATTTATCTGGGCTGGGAGAAAACCACAAATAAAATATAAAACTATGCAGCTACCAAAAGACAGGGGAGGGTTAGTCCTTCCTTGTCTGAGAGATTATTATAGGGCCGCTCAAATAAGGACACTGGTGGGATGGTGCAAACCCAGCTACAGATCAAGAGGGACGGAGATTGAATGTTCAATGCGGAGGGGATTCCTGGTCAATATGTTGATTGGAGACCCTTCATTAAGGCGTCATCTTTCAGATCCCAACAATTAGCTCCCTTAAGATATGGAATGATGACATCATCTGAAGAGCAGGGTTGAAACCTTCAAATGGTTTACCCAGACTTCATGCCCAGTAAATATGACAGGAGCTTTGCTGACTGGACAGGAAAGGTCTTAGAACATATTGTAGTCTGTTGAATTGAGGTCTGATCTTGAGCTTCCAGGAGCTGAAGTACAACTTTAACTTACAGAATCAGGATCATTTTAGGTATTTACAAATTAGAGATGTTATTGGCAAGAAATTTCTAAAGGATGATGACACAATGGGTAGAGAGATTCTCAATATTTTTCTAAAAGCTTATATGAAGATACCACTTATCAAAAATTATTTCTAAATTGTATTTGGCTTTTCAAAACTTAAAAGGAGGCCACACCTTGAAAATTAAAGCAGAGGGTAATTTCATATTAACACAAGAAGAATGGGGTGGGATCTGCAGACAGCAATGGCTGACAACAAGCTCTCCCTCTTGGAGAGTCTTTAGCTGAAGGAATGTGATTCGATTCTTCTGCAGTCCAGCTCAAAAGTGTAACTATTCTGACTTGGCTGACTGCTGGAGGTCTTGTGGAGGTGCTGTGGCAAAACACCTCCACATTTTTTTGGAATTGTCCTTCTGTGGCTCCATTTTGGAGAAATATTCACAGCATCTTGGAGACAGTTTTTAGGATGAAAATTAATTTTGATTTTAAAATCATTTATCTTGGTGATCTGGAAGACCTTCAATGTACAAAGAGAGATAAATACTTGTTGAGACTGTTATTAGTGGCAAGCAAAAAGGCTTTGAACAGAAAATGGCTTAAGAAAGATGCACCAACTGTAAATGAATGGACTGACATAGTTTACGAAATATATACTATGGAGAGAATCATATTTACTCTAAGAACTCAAATTGATGTCTTTAATGAATGCTGGTCAACCTGGCTGCTCTACGTGTCAACAATAAGTCCTGACTTTGTCTAATGATATACTAATTCTATTAACGACTATTATTTTTCCTCTTGGTGCAGAATTAATATGGGTAAACATAAACATGTCCACATAGTTTTGCTTATTTTAAATTTGGAGTCTCCCCTGGTTCACTATTATTATTTTCTGTTTTGTTTCGCTGTGTTAGGTTCGAGCGACTGAACTGTGTCTTATTTGCACTTATGCTTGTGTGTGTTTCTTTATACAACAAAAAACCCAATAAAAGGTAAATTACATAAAAAAAAAGGGCAGCCAGGTCTTACTGTGATCATCACAACGTTTAGAGCAAATCAACAGTTGCTTTCCCAGCCTTTTTAACCCCTTCTCCACTTGCCCTGTATAAATAATTATATCTTTATATCGGTGTACATTGAGGAGTTTTGGTCACCAGCACTAGCACCACACAATGTCTCTAAATAACTCCCAATGTCTCCAAGACACCCCCCCCCCCCCTTCAAACACACACGATCTCAGGCACTGAAAACTCCACAGAGCCTACACTGAAGCCTACTCTCAGTAACCACAAATTAATCCCCAGCCTTAACCTCTGTGTGACTCAAAGGACCCTGTTTACCCATTATTGATTTCCTTGTCTCAGAAGACTCAGAAGCCAACCTGTTCGCCACACTGTGTCTGCTATCCATGCACTTGACATGCCTCTTTTAGTCTTGGCAGTTGTCTTTGTATACAAAGCCTTTAAAAGTTGGTAATATTTGAAGGTGTTCTTTTTCTGCAACTGGCTTATGTTTATAGAGAAATATCATCATGTAGTTATGAATATGATTATCAATCTCCCTAAAAGACACCAGGGCATGGACTGCTAATCGTATATGTATATATCAAGAATCACAAATGTGTATGCATGAAAGCAAGTATGCAATAGAATAAAGGACTGAACTTTATTCAACATCCTGCCACTTTATACAACATGCTGCTACACGTGTAAAATGAGATGAGAAACTAGTTTCACTTACCTCTAAGCCTTCACTCGCACAACCATGCCCAATGCGTACAGGCACAAAAACAGACAAACAAACAAAAAAAAACCTGATTTCAGCTCTGCCGCACTTAGGGAAAGACAGTTGTCTGTCTCTGTTGGAGAGCCAAAGAGGTTGAGAGAGTGGTGAAGGAGTGGTTAATGCCTTACTCTCTCTACCCTTACTGTATTAATGATTACATTCCAGTCATGAGCAACATACTCAACCATCTACCCCACCTGAGAGACTGACAAACTTTCAATGAGAGGTCACACACACACACACATTCTCTCTCTCTATCACTCTCTCACAGACACACACACACACAGTTGACATTCTGTCCTTTTCGTTTTGCCCCCAGAATGAATGCATGGCCAGTTCCCACATTCTCTCATTGTTCAAACATCCTGAAGAAAGAACTTAAATTTGTCCCAGCTGGCTAGGAAAATTCAAATTAATAAAATAATTAAAATCATTACTACTGTAATGTTTAATAGTTCACTAATTTTCTGTATTTTAAGCAGTGATTCACAACTCCAGTCCTGGGGGCCACTGTCCTGCACGTCTTTCTTTTAACTCAGAACTGACACCTGATTCCACTGATCAGTTAATCATCAAGCTCTTGATTAGCTCAATTAACTGTGATAATGAAGAGTTAAAACAAAGACGTGTAGGACAACGGGCCCCAGGACAGGAGTTGAGAATCAATAATTTTAAGGAAAATTAAGTCTGAAGAAAGTGGAAGGGGTTTTTCTTTTGAAATTCATCGCCATAAACGTAATTCCCTGAAACGCGGACACACCCTAATTTGCCCTTAAGTGTCTAACATCTAATTTAAGAAGTCCGCACTTTACAGCAAATAAATGATGCGCAAGAGAAATCACCAATAAGATCGTTGTAATAATTTTGGCTAATGTTGTCTCCGGAGCAATGGGATCCTACCTGGTCAATTCAAATGAAGATATTACTCAACATAAAATGTATGCCGCTCGTTGAGTAACGAGAACAATTGCTGTTGACTCAAAAAACTATAGTGGGCAGGAAAACATTACCAAAAAAAAAACAGTTAAGACATCCGTATTTCTGGGATTGATTAACTCGTTGACTGGTCAGACCAGAGCGGTAGAAAGAACAACGGCTCTGGGTCAGACCTGCATTGATCGAGTATCTCGTATTCGTCTGCGGTTCCTTGTTGCTATGCAGGTCCACAGACGCAGTCGCTCCGTGTTTGTGAAAAGCGGGTTAAAATAGCATCACCAGTGGGGGGCGATGGCGATTGTCCTTGCTCTCCTCGGAAGATCCTGAAATGTGCTCAGCACTAACCTCAGTGTGTCGCAACTGAGCTGCTCTTCAATGAGATAACCCCTGCTTTTCCCGAAGTATTCCCCCGTGTTATTTCCTCCCGCTTCGTCTACGGTCCGCAGTGTTTGCTTGGAGTGGCTTTGGTTTATCATGGCCGCCTGACTGTACAGTGGTCCAGTATATTCTCTCAACTTCTCCTCTCTTCCCGTGGTTGAAGGCGCTTTATGTTTTTTATTTTACTGAGGGGTTCTCAGCCCTGATATCTGCCGGAATTACTCATTCATGTCAGTGCTCAAACATGCAGCCGCCACCAAGAAAGGTAAGTTTATACTTTCACGTTATTTTAGTCATCGATACCTCTATCGTTTTCTTTTTACTCCAAAAACCTAACTGGGATGTGAAGTGGTCCGCTTGCAGTTTCGCGCGAAGTTACAACTTTTTTTCGAATGAGGTAGCCACCAGAAAAACATCCATGGAAATTGTTCCGCTCAGTGAAGGATTGTTTTCTTTTGTGAAGGTTATTCCAAATATCATTGACTGCGCTTTGGAAACGTTAAATAAACAAGGTCTTGTGTGTAAAATGAAACAGCCATACAGCTGTGAAGCGGGACACGTAGCTAACGGTTTGAACAAAATGCTCTCTCGGACTCCCTATAAAACCAGGAAATCTGCGAAATTTGTACCACAATCGGTTTTCAGAGAGATGCTTTGTTGCCGTTCAGTATTGTACGTGACCTGTGGATAGTGAAATGTTGAGTGCCTCTGAGAATCACCAGGATCCCACCTTTGTTTACCTCGTGCAATCTCGTAAATTCACCCACTGGCAGTTTAAAGAGATTTATTTCGGTGCTGTGGGGAAATAAAATTGAGTGCAGATTAGAGCCCCTCTCCACACACATGCCTTAGGTTACGATACGTAGTCTGACATTACTGGGAAACAATGCAAAACCGTGGCAGTGGTGGTTTAAAACAACGGTGTCATTTTGCCCTATTTCGCTGAATATTACAACGTGAGATTTCATTAGGCTTCGTATTTCCGTGAGATTTTCTGTTGTTTTCGTAGGTTCTCACATGTAAAAGAATATTTAACCAATGATTCGACTGATTTACTGTATATCAAAGGGTGATGTATCTGACCCTTTGCCATCGCTTTGTTTGACAAAACCCTACTGTTAGTGGCTACGTTCCAACTATAATAATTCTGTTTGGCATTTTGAACGCGCCCTTGGATGGCCTGTACCCATGTTTTTGGCACATTAATTCTGTCTATTTACCCACTTAAATTTTGTTGTTAAAATACTACACATAATATCATTGTTTTGTAGATAATCAGTTATGACTGCAGTAGATGGTGACCTCTCTCAGCGCGTGAGAATTTCATTTTTTCCCCAGTGAGACGCTTAGAGAGCGTGCTCTGATGAAGGTGAACTGGCCTCTTGTGTCACACACCAGCATTGCTGAGATGTGGAATCTTACCTGCTGTTTCCCCAAGACACACAGCCTTATACTTCACCTGTCAACCTTTTATTACACTGGGTATCTCCATAGAGACGGGAGACCATTCGCCACAAAGCGTTGAGAGCCTTAACTGCGTTTCATAACCCCACATGTGACTTGAAATCTATCTTTATAGTTTGATGATGTGTGTGTGTGTGTGTGTGTGTGTGCTTGTGTACTATAAGTAAGATGGATGATGTCATACTCCGTACCACAGCATGGTGTTGTTTCTCCCTGAGTTTGTGAGCAGAAGTGTAGCTTTGCCTTTCACTTCTTCTTTGAGAATCTCAAAGGAATTGTTGCAAAACCAATTAGCAGTCAACCCACCGCAGCAGAAGGGTTCTCCTTTAATTAAAACCTGCTCCCCAGGTACTATCCAGTCTCCCTCAACTTCAGTGCAGAGTCTCTCTGTGTCAGGTGTTGCTTCAGGCCTGCTTGCAGCTTTGATGGTGGAGAAACGCGGCCATTACCCTGTGGTTGTGTCATGGGCAAGGCAGGTCCAAATGTACTCTATGGTCTCCTCATCTTCTCTCTGCCGTAGGATGTCCTCTGATGGGGTCAACTCAGTCTTATAGCCCAAAGCCTGCTTGTCTCCTTTTCTGTCCCGTCTGCATCAGAATGGAGGAATGAAAACACTACAGTGGAGAGTTTGAGCCATCCACTCTGGCAAAAAAAGCTCCCTCTAGTTTCACTGGATTTGGTTCCATCCTCACTCTCAGCCAGTGATCTGCAGATCAACCTGCCGAGGAGCGTCTGTGAATGGTCAGGGCAGCCAGGATGGACAAGGCCTTTGTGGTGGAGGTCCAGTTAGGCAGCTGGCAAAGTGAAAAGGCTTGTTCTGTTTTCACTGGATTGGTCCATACTGAACCTGAGGACCAAATCAGCCAATCAGTGCAGAGTTGTGGAAGGAAGCCCAGGAGAGGTATTGGAACAGGCCCCAAAAAACACAGGCATATATTAATACATATATTTGACCCAGACCTGTGCCACAGAAGGACCTGCCCAGCTCCCTTTGTTCATGTATCCTTTTAAAGGAAAGATTGGCAGAGTGTGCCTGGCTGGATTATTTCCTCTCCATACTACATAAACAGAGGAGAAGGAGATGGAGTTAATCAGCCAACTGAATCTCTCAGTCTCTAACTCTCTTCTCTGATAAAAAGGGAGGGGTCTCTTTAGAGGGTTTTTTTTTTTCTTCAAAGACAGGAAAACATGGGAGAACCGTTATGTTACATATTGATGACACATATGAGCTCACTGTTTTTGTGCCAGTTTTGTTTAGCGTTCTTTTGTTTTTGTATAGAATGTGTGTGAATGCGCCACGGCGAGGTGTCACTGAGTGGCATTCAGAAAGTGCCAGAATCAGGACAATGAGCCTGTGTTTGAGATATTGAGTTGTGTGTGGGTGTGGCTGCTGCATGCACATCGTGTGTCTGGAGAAAGATGTGGATAACCGTTCTGAGTTTTTGGGTGGAGGTGTGTCTGGTGTGGGATTGCATCATTTGTATGTGGTGTGGGGGTCTCTGGTGGGTGGTGTACATCTATGGAGTGACTTTGGAGTGAGTTTTCTGCCCTGTGCTGACGCTCTGCTAATTTTTCAGGTCAAAGTGACACAGGAATTGAAGAACACACACACAGAGCAGTTTACCAGGCTGCATCTGAAACACCAGACAGAATGTGACTTGCTGGAAGACATGAGGTAAGACAGAGTTCTCACAGGCCTGCACCGAGTTATGAAAGAATGAAAAGAACGGCATGAGTGTGTGGGGAGGAGGGGGTGTGTATGGAGGAGTATTCCTGTTTTTTGGAAGAACATCCAGATCACAGGACTCTGGGATATGACGAAGGCATTTCCTCTGGACTTCCTGTTTGGGGGCCAAGCAGCCCAACAGCTGGAAGTCATAACTGGAAACCAGCACAGCACCAGAGTTTCTCGTTTGATTTCTGTTTGATTTTTTTTTCCCCGGTTAAAGAGAGAGAGTGAGGCCTGTTTTAAAGAGCTAAGGATGGGAGAGGAGTGCTTCAGCCAGGCTGCAGACACTTGTGCATGTGGTGTGTGTGCATGTATATGAGTGTGTGTGCGTGAATGTGAGTGTCTGCGTGTATATGAGTGTGTGTATGTGAGAGTTTGTGTGTGCGTGTATTTGAGTGTGTGTGTGTGTGTGTGTGTGTTGCATGCATGTTGTCCTATAAGTATTAGTTCATTGTGGTTGCCTGGATGCTTCAGGTCTATACTCTGTCTTTTTCTTAGAGAGAGAATGGAAAACAGAGAGAAAGGGAGGACTTTCTGCTTTTTACATCCAGCTGATATTTAACTATATAACCCATAGAACTCCCGTGCTCTCATTAAGACAAATGAGTTAGTGAATGAATCCGCCTGTCATCGTTAAATGAGCAGAACTGAGCAGGAGCCAGGAGAGCCCACACCTCAGTGCCCAGTTCAGGACATGGCAAAATAAAACAGATTTTTATGTTGCACTTTTCTCCTCCTCTGATTTCACTTCTCTCTGCAGGCCATGGCCAGGCATCCCGCTCCAGACAGTTCTGTCAGTTTACCATCCCCCTCTCAACCAGCATTTACCCCTTCACCTCACTACTTCCAATTCTCTGTGCTCTTGTTTGTTCCAGGCAGGTAACCAGGTAACCTGGGGAAGAGCTGGTTGTAGAGGGGGTCTAGGGAGTACATCAGAACCAATCATACTGTGATGAAGATTATTTTAGAGTCTTTAGCTGCTTGCGGAGCTGCAGTCAGGTTCGGTTCTGTCATGTCACTACATTTTAATGGGCTTAAACCCCACAGCTCAAGGGCTTCACACACCTCTCTTCCTCTGCTCCGACCCTCAGAGACACATGAGGATGACTGAGGAGAGGGCAGGAAACTGGAGCTGGAACCTGAGGCATAATCTGTCTGAATATTGACAATCCTGCCTGCTCAGCATTTCCCTCAGTACCCAGTGTCATCAACATGGCCCAGACCACCACTGACCCAGTGCCCCATTCAATGGCCCACAGCTCCACTCAGTACTCCACTCAGTACCTCACTCATTACCCTACTCAGTACCTCACTCATTACCCTACTCAGTGCCTCACTCATTACCCCACAACTCCACTCAGTACCTCACAGCTCCACTCAGCCATCAGCTAGATTCAGTTCTAGCTGTCTTCACCTCATTCTGGCATAGCTTTAGCTCTCACACGCATGCGCATACACACACACACACTCTCTGCTATCCCGGACAGGGTAGCGTGCTGTTCCACAGACAAACACCAGTGTTGAGGAGAGTGATGTGATGGTTAAGTCCGTCCTCAGATGTATATTTGTGGAACATTCTCCACAGTAACATAATTGAAACAAGCAATGACCTGTAAACACATTTCCGCTCAGAGAATGCACACGTGCGGGAACCACACACAGAGGTTGGTGCTGTGGCATTAATTGATTCCGTACCTGTTACTCTGAGACCTATATTGATTGGTTCTTTTCTCTGTGGTTTGTTGCCTGTCTCCAGCTGTGATTGTGTGTGTCTGTGCGTGTGTGGCCATGTGTGCATGTCTGTGTGTCTGGGACAGAGAGGGCTTTCTATTCTCTGTTCCTGCTGACTAACTGAAGTCATCACTCTGAGACGTGGATCAGGAGAAGGAGGGGAGGGGAAGGACAAGGCGGAGGGGAGAAACAGTCAGCAGGAGATACACTCAGGGCATACAGATACTGGATATATAGAGAAATGTTCACACACACATATACACATGCATATGCACACACACTCCCACTCCCACTCTCACACACTTATGGACTGAGCACATGCACTGAGATATCTAGTCATGTGACAACGTACATGTACACAGAGATAGACAGAGGATCAGAATGCAGCACTCCTCCCTCAGGGTGTCAGCGCAGTTTTCACACACACACACACACACACACATACACCTGACACTGAGCAATCTGGTTATTTTGGGCAGTGTTTGCTCAGACACCTTGTAGAGTCTGATGTAATTATTGCACATCTCTCTGTGGGTCGGGCGTAAACCAGTGTGTGTGTGCACCAGTATGTCTCTCTGAGTCAGGTACAAACCCGTGTGTGTGTGGATCAGTATGTCTCTCTGGTCGGGTATAAACCCGTGTGTGTGTGGATCAGTATGTCTCTGTCAGGTATAAACCCATGTGGGGGTTTTGTAGAATTTACATTCTTTGAATCCAGTCAACAGGAAGAGGAGTGTAAGCTGTGAAATACAAAGGAATGCTCAAAGTCTTTACACACTCAGAACAGGGTTGTCAGACCAGAGAACTGAAAGGGAAGATCTGTTTCCCAATGAATGAATGATGGAGAGGGAGATGCAGGGAAAAAGCAAAGCAGATCAAAGGAAAGGTTTGTTTTTAAGGGACCTCTTTGCTTTGTTTATGTTTGTGTGTTTGTTTAATCAGTTCCAGCCACTGTGTTCTGTCCTCAAATTTTCTCTCCAGTGCACACACACACACACACACACACACACACAGAAGAATTACCTCTGTGGGACAGGCCTACCCCTCCATAGCTGAAGTTCCATTTGACTTGTGATCAGAGAGAATGTGCTGTAGTTTGTGTCAGAGTTAGAAAAGCAAAGCACACACTCAACTCTGCCACATGCTCTGTGTCTCCTTTCAGAAATGAGTCCTCAAACCCGCCCAGTATCGCAGAGTGGGGACACACATGCACATGCACACTCACTCACACATACATATGCATGCTACACACACGCACTCATACACACACACAAACATACTCACTCTCCTTTTCTTTCTCATACACACACACACATGCAACTAAGCTGATATTTCTTTCTTCTTTCGCTCCGTTTAATGAAATCCCGCAGACTCTCCAGCATAGCTTGGGGCTAATTTGGGCTAATTTGATACAAGAGGAATTCATTTAAAAGAATACGCAGTTCTCCACAAGAGGCTGTGTTCTAAACTCAAAACGCAGAGACAGAGAACTAACAGAGCTTAAGGGCTCCATTGTAATGTGAAAGTGACTGTTTTTGTTGGACAAAGCCAGCAGGAGCCAGCAAAATAAGAGTCACACAGCAGAAACATCCTCTCTGTTCTCTGACAGAGTTCTCTCTGAGAAGGCCATTAAACCAATCGCAGGCCAGTGTGGCACGCTCCGACAGGCAGATGGCCCAGACACATACTCTGTATGTAGCATATTGTTCAGTGTAAAGGGCCCTGCTGTACTCTACAGATACATTAAAGAATAGGAGGAATTTGTATTATTGTTGTTTATAGTAGTTTAGCTCAGAGTCAGTATAACCCTGCCCAGTCATGACCTCGATCCCACTGTTCCTCTCCACAGCTCTGCATGGATGTGAGACAGTGTCAGAGCGAGAGAGAAATTTATGAGTGGCACGAAAGAGACAGAAAGATCTGAAAGATAGTGTGTGTGTGTGTGAGAGAGAGAGTGTGTGTGTTTGTGTATACATGTGTTTATGTGTGAGTGTGTGTGAGAGAGAGAGTGTGTGTGTTTGTGCATACATGTGTTTATGTGTGTGTGTGTGTGAGAGAGGGGGGGGGGGGGTTAACTCATGAGAGTATGTGTCTAGACATTTTGGAGTTTGTGAGGGGGCCACTGAGATGACAGTGATATGAAAACTGAGAGCGTGTTTGCTTTGAAGAATGAAAAAGCATGATGTTCTGTTTGGAGAGAAATGGGAGGGGAGGGAGAGAGAGAGACAGACATGCCTTCATGTTCAAGAATGCATAAGAATGAGAGAATGAATTCCAGGGCGTCTCTCCCACAGAAGCTTCATCTCTCTCTCTCTCTCTCTCTCTCTCTGCTCAGAGAAGAGCCTATTCATTTTTCATGAATACAAATGTGGTTTGATTTGTCTGCACTAACACTGAACTAATATTCTCTACTTTAGCCTTTCATACCCTGTCGTAAACTGTTACAGCTTGTCATAGCCTGTCATAGCCTTACAGTACTCAAACTGCACTGATGTGCCCATTTCAACACAAGAGCTAAATGCAACATAACACAACTTAACTGAACATTACACCACTTAACACAATGTTACACTACTTAACACAACACTTCTTATGCAGCTTAGCAGAGCACAGTGTAACCTAAATGAACACAACAGATTTACATTGTTCTAATGTTTACAGTGTAGTAGTGCTTGTTTAAAGTAGTACAGGTTTAGAGTAGTGCAGGTTTAGAGCAGTGCTGAGTTAACATTGTGATAGTGGTCTGATAGTGTGTGTGATCCATTTACACCCCATCAGAACCATTCAGTCCCCACAGACACACACACACACACACACACACACACACACAGAGTGGCGTCAATATCTGACCTATATCCTCCCGGTTTGTGACCACTCTGTTGTTATTTGAGTGCATTTATGTAATGTTACATCTGTCATCTGTCAGAGCTACACACACACACATTCACGTGATTCATGTCCACTCAGCCATCCTGCTGTGTAGGAAGAGTGTGGTCTAAACCCAGTCTTGGTGTGGTCTAAACCCAGTCTTGGTGTGGTTTGTTTTTTAGAGACACCAGTTGTCCATGTTTATTTTAAGCTAAACATTAAATCTTTACTGACTAGATACAGCCAGTGGTCTGAATGTGGACCATTCCCACCTTCCCTCAGTGTCCCAAAAACTGAAAGTGGCTTGTGTCAGCCAGCACTGCTAGTGACCTCCTGTTGAGAGAGAAGCACAGAGAGGAACTCCTGTATGGTTATTGTAAATCATCACAAAGGTAATTCAGATTTGTTGAATGCCCAGCTGACTATATATCAGTGCAGGAGTCATTTACCTGTAGTCTTTTGCCTAACTGCCTCTGCTCTCGTCCTACAAAGGTTGCCCCATTTTCAAGCGGTATTTTTTGTGGGTGCAGGGTGTGTGGTATGGCTTCAGTGGGTAGGGGCAAGGTTTTTGTGAGTGTTGGGTGTGTTTATCACAGATCAGACCAGTGAGTTGTGTGTGGGACAGCTTTAGAATCAGGCCTTTTTCTGGAAGCACAGGATAATTATTGGGTTTAAGTGTCCTCTTTCCCCGGAGAATTCCCAGTCTTCTCACACTCTCTCTTCCTCTGCCATTTGTTCTCTTTCTTCTTTTTTGTTTGATGTCTCTTTTTCTCACACTGACTGCAAATGTAAGAATGTTCCACAGTGAAGTGCGTCACCTGTGATGTGCTATTTAATAAGATCTGACGGGCGAGTGTGTGTTTCTTTATCCATGTGTGTGTGTGTGTGTGTGTGTGTGTGTATACATGAGAGAGTGTGTTTGGTGTGTGTGTGTGTGTGTATATGTGAGAGCCTGGGTGGGTGTGTGTGTGTGTGTGTGTGTGTGTGTGTGTGAGACATACACATCAGTGACAGGGCTAATGAAGAGTGTGCTGCAGTTTCAACCTCTGACCTCTGACCTGTGTAGTAGGGCCTGTTGAAAACATAAGCATCTGGATTTTCATAAACGCAGTTCTTTCCTGCCGAGTGTAATAACAGTACAGTTCACTTCAACTTTCTTTCTGGTTTATATGTATTTAATAGAAAGAGAGAGAGGGAGAGAGAGTTGATGGAGAGAGAGTGAGGAGATGAACATTTATAATCCCCTGTATCCCCTCTCTGTCCGCTCCCTCACTCTTTCTTTTTCCCTGTCTCTCTCGCTTTAGCCATAGTAGTAATCAGCCCCACTCCGGAGTTAGAAGTTAAACCAAGCAGCAGAAAGACATGACATGCATCTTACAATATCAGTATTTAGCCTCACTGTGTGGTGTGTGTGTGTGTGTGTGTGTGTGTGTGTGTGTGTGAGATAATACACATAGGATTGGTAGGAGATGCTGGGGGGCAGTCGGTGTTCCAGTGGTATGAAATCCTGAGAGATGACTGGTCGATGTGATTACTGTAACTGCTCTTGTAAAGAAGACAGATGATGAGAGTGATGCTTGTGTGGTGCTGACATGTTTGTGTCTCTGTCCGTGTAGGACGTACAGTCAAAAGAAGGCTGGTCTGGAGAGGGACTATGCACAGGTAAGATCTCTGGCCCTCATTTACATTCAATTTGATCTGTGTGTTTTGGCCTGTATTCCTCTTTGTGTGTGTGTGTGTGTGTGTGTGTGTGTGTGTGCGTGTGCATGTGTATCTGAGTGCCTCTTCAGATATATCACATTGATTTTTCCTCTGCGCAGAGCATGTGTCTCTCTCAGGTTGGCCACTCTTTGCTCAACTCTGTTTGACTCTTCAATCCCTAGCTCAGATTTCTCTGTGTATTTCAGGAATCCAGTCCTGTCTTCCTCACTGACCAACAATAATCATATAATAACAGATCCCACAACAAAGCCTTAGCGAGCCTCCTGGAGTTTCCTCATTAAAATGCCTCTGATTGCTCTGCCTGGGCAAACAACTGGGATCTCTGTATTTTCTGATGTTCTGTTTGCTTTCAGGAGTTCCCATTTTCTAATAGCTGGTCTTTTCTACTGGTTGGTCTTTTTGAATGGCTGAATGTTGTTGAGCTCTCTCTCAGAGTATTATATGCTTGCTCATATATGTTTTCATTATATTTATTTTTACATTACACAGGGTTATAAGAGATTGGAATGAGTGACACATCCTGTGTTCTGTGCTAGATTTTTGTTAGGTTTTTGCTTTCTTTAATTGTGTACTTCATAATTGAGTAAGGGAAAGTTAAATCAGGTAGTCTTGTGTGGTATTTATCTGTGGTTCTACAGTGCAGGTCTCTCCATGTGTCAGTCCAGCAGTAGGCCTATTGGTTTCATTCTTATACTCCGAGTTATTCAGAAAACACCACAGGCACATTTTCACTCTGCAGTTAACCCAGAAAGACAACAGGACTTTGTGTCGTTTAAGAAAGTAACCTTGGAAGACCTTGACAAATTGACCCTGATTGACCCTCAGGAAGTATAAGTCATGTGGAGTTCAGCAAGACTCATGCTAAGTGAGGAGTATCCTGATTGGTCAGGGTTGAACCCAGCTGAGAGCGCCGTCTCTGGGGGGGACATTTTTCATGGTATCCTATTCCTACTTACTGCTCAAAGATGAGGTTACCTGACCTCAACACTGGTCCAGTACTCTTCACACAAGCCAAACAGTAGCTAATGTTTGCCTAATGGCCTTTCTGTTGGCTTGGTTGTGCCACAGATATTATTTGAACATTAACTAACAAGTCAAAAATGTTTGTTTATGCTTCTTAAGCTGTTTTGACACATGAACTACGGACTACGTCCACAGAATCAGGATCAGACGTTTTCCGAAGTTAGGCTACCCTTTCACACTAGCACCCAACAGGAGACTGTCCATGTCAGAATCAATAGGCGCTTTCGCACCGGAGGAACTTTTCCATAGTTCTTAGAACTGTTGGAGAAAGTACCCCTCTTTTTCGCGTGTTCGCACCGCAGGAACCTAGAACGATCATAGTTCTTAGAACGCTGTTTTGAGGGGCTTTTTTAGCTCCTACTTCAGGGTAGGTACTTTCGCAGCGCAGTAGGAACCTTGTGACGTAGGTGTACAGCCATTGGTCCAGATGCAGGTATACGATGATTGCAACCGCCATTTTTAAAGATCCGTGCAAAATATAAAGTCTTAGAACGTATTTCATTTAGCTTTTCATTCATGTCTCAAAATGTCTGGAATTGTAGGAGGGGGCACATAGTTTTTATGTTTTATTTTACCGGTATTTTATATCCCCCAAAAATGACCATTTTGCAACGTCCAATGTATATTTGTGCATTGAAGAGGTAGCGTACACTCCGCTTCGGTAGGTGCTTGTGTGTCCGCTTGTGTGGCTGTGATCCGCATTTTAACCTAAAATAAGAATGTGTTTATCCAGCTTACGATTTGAGGGCTGCGGCGGGGAAAAAGGAAAAAAAAACAAAAAACACGATGCCGCGAGCAAGCGTCAGGCACAAGCGCTATGCTAGCACCCGAAAAGTACTATGCCCATCAAGCCATTCACTGCTACTGCGGTGGTAAATGCATAAACGCAGGGGGACATTTTTTTCCATTGGACTGTGTAGGTGCAATTGCAGTCCTAACACAGGGACACCAAAAGATGTAAGTGTAATAGGATTAATAAATCAGTCTCATAAAATTTATCAACCATTAATTTGGGTGTTCAATATTTTATTAATTAAACAACCAAGATTAATGGGATAAGCTAGCTGTAACACTGTGCTACAGTCTTAGAGAGTATTGCAGTACTAATGTATTACAATTACCCTACTAAATCCATAACACTCATGAACAACCAGGTTGGTGAAGGTAATTGTGAGTGCTTTGATGGCAGAGGTTGGCATTCAATGAATACTGTGGCAGGAACAGACAGGACAACAGTTTATTTCAATGATACTATTTATTAACACAATCAATACTACTTGGCAAACTAATACTGATGTGGTACAATCAATAATCAGCAGCAAATAGAATGATCAAAGGGTAAATGGTAACAAAATGGTAATGAGTCTATGTACAGGTATTCAGTGTAGGACTGAATGAGTGTTAGACCAGAGATGAGTGAGTGTGTGTGTGTGTGTGTGAGTGAGAGAGAGAGAGAGAGAGCGCGTGCGTGTATGTGGGCGTGTGCCCAGCTGCGCACTGAAGAGAGAGGGAGGAGTCCCTTGGAGAGAGGCTGTGCGCATGTGCACAGGCAAGAGGTATGCGTGGTATGAGGACGTAGTGCGAGAGCGTGCGTGCTAGGCACCAACTAGAGTGGGGATGGCACCGAGAAGCACATGTGTGCGAGAGACTAAAGAATGTCTAACTTGAGAGCTAGTCTCAAGTAAGTAGGCCCTAAACTGAACAACTCTACTCAACCCTTAAGTCACGCTGCAATCCCAATGTTGGAGGTGTGCAATCAGAAAAAGGGAGTTAGAGAGAGAGAGAACGCATGTCAGATCTATCTTTCCTTAGTTGTGACCAAAAGAAAATAGCAAACGGCTAAAAACCGCATCGTACATGAAATACAGTGTGTACATTTAAATCATAAAAGAATTCAAATAACAACACTTCCTTCACATTAACTGCATGTAATCTTAATACTAAAGTATGCCCAGATGCCAGCCTTACTTTGAATAGCTCATTGCGTGGCGACCGAAGGTGCGTCTTTGGTAGTCTGATGAGCAGTGCGATTCGTAGGTCCAGAGAGAAGTTCTTTTCCTTGTCACTTGAAGATCTTCAAGGGGGCTCGGTGGCTCGTACGATGATCTTGAAGGGTTCTTGGTTTAGTTAATCGACGTTTAAAGAAATAAAAAGGGATCCGGTCGCCTTTTCTTCCGTCGAATACTGTGTGCGTTACAATGTAACTAGCCGGTAGAAGTTAAAGTTGCAACTGCGCGAGAGAAAGTAAATTAAACTTTGGTTGTACAAATGTCTTGCTTCTTTGTTACGCTGTCCTTTTCTTCGGCAGAGAAAAGAGACACCCGCTGCTAGCGAGCTGCTGCTAGAGCGAGCCGCTGCTAGGGAGTTGCAGAATTGCGGAGCTGGAAAGGTCTGGAAAAAGTTCGGAATTTTCCGCGGTTTTATGGCGAAAATTGCGTCATCACTTTATGGTAGCTGCTTCATTGCTGTATCCAATACCGTTACAGTGAAACCTGAGAAGATGGGTACAGATTACCCATGCGGTCAGGCAGGGAATTATGGGTAATATGGTTTACGGGCCTGACGACCCCTACAACTGGGTCTATCGCCATACAGTTTTATTTTCGTTAATGAGAAGGCAGTTATAGGTTATCTAATGTGCAATCAATATTTCTGTCATTCAAATTCAATAAAACTCATTGTGTATACTGTAGTCTAGTTTGTCGATTTCTTTTGCCGCAGTAATGGTTCTTTTTTTCCTTTTGGAGGTATTTAAAAGGTCTTAAAAGTCATTAAATTTGTACTTCAAAATGTGCAGCTATCCTAGTTAGTCGTAAACAACATCTCTTAGCTGCAATACCACCGGCCGGCTTACGTCACTTCAGCGTTCCTACTGGCGGTGCGAAAGCAAACAGAAAAAAGGCCCTAGAACGAATGTAGTTCTAGGGCAAGCTCCACAAGGGGTAGTTCCTATCGAATTAGACCCTAGAACTGTTCGGTGCGAAAGCGCCTATTCTCACCTACTCCAAATACTCGGTTTGGTTTAGGCCATGGGAAATGTTAAAGTATTGTACCAGAGGCTTAAAATTATTGTATTTTGAGGGAAATTATCGTACGCAAGTCATAACCAATAGAACATATAGGCGTAAATGTTTAATTTCAGAAAACATGTATTTGATGAATGACTTTTCAACACCGCCTACAAATCAAGCCACATTGTTAAAAAACAAACTTCGCCTCTTCCCTGTGTTCACCTTGTTCAGCACTCATTTTCTTTACTTTTATCCACATGGATGCAGCAGTAAGCTATATCTAGTGCAGAGCCTCTTCAAATGAGTGGTCGCTCATTTGACGAGCTTATTCAACCTGTAATATTATAACGATAACTGCATTGCACTGGATAAATGTAGGACTGGCCCGTAAGTTACTGCATTCAATATAAAACACCTAAAATTTTCGATTTGTGAAGTGGATTTGATTAATGGTTAAGTTAACGACAGCCGTGCTCGTGAGTGGGCAACTCCAGCATTATGGATGTGACATTTGCCGTGAAAATGTAAGCTGTAATGTCTCTGAAAGTGCAGGTTCACAGTGTATTTAACCATTTATTTATATTTACCTAAGCCCCGGTAGGTACAGGCCAGACATCAAAAGAATTTAGTTTAGATTAATTTTTCTAACAGAGATATGGGAAATTTGCTTGCATTATGGATGTGACAGAAATGAATGCTCCTTTTAAGGAGACAACACACCTTCTAGAGACTCTGTGAATTTGAATGTCCAGCTCAGTACACAATATATCCATAAAATGCAGAAGGCTTGGTTGTACAAAACACATATAATATTTAAAATATTTTCATATACGATTTATCACTAGTGAGGAGAAACTAGCGTTATGGATGTGACATCTCTCCGTTATGGATGTGACTGCTCTGAAGGGGGCAACTAGAAAATGTGAGAAATGTTTGTAAAAACAATTATAACGAATGTTCACAAAATCAAATGCTTTGAAAACCTTAATAGGGAGCTCCAGGAGGTCCAGCTGGCCAGAGTCTTTGACTTTGGAGTTATTGGTATTATACCCACAATGCTTTGGTTGCTGGCACACGGTATGATGTACATCATGTGTGAGATGGTGATTACAGTAAGCATTGTAAGTGATCTGATGTTGTCCGACAATGGGAACCTTTGTGTCTAACCTTGCGCTTCAGAGGGAAAACAATATGTTTCATTGCAATGTCAAAAAGGTCATTATGACTGATAGCTAGGACTGAGTTAGGAGGGAATTATTTGAATTAATGCTTAAAAATAATATTTTGTTGTTTGCTATACTGGTTGATAATACAACTAAAATATCATCGCAAACGCTCCTCAAATGAAGAAAATAAGTTCTAATTTTTTATTTGTATAATGCTCGATGGGTTTGACTGACATCTGTATTAGCCAATTAACAACTTTGGTTTTGAGTATAGTTCCAGCGATGTAAACCTTCAATGGGGGTCACCATCTGGTATCCCACCCAACACAATCACACATTTAAGCGCATACATGTCGGTGCGCGTTTCCATCAGCTGTGTTATGCGAATTAAAAATGTACACTCTCCACGTCGCGGGAGGAGTTGTTAGCAGCTGTGCGTTTAAAACTTGTGTAGGGCAACTTTAACGGAAATACGTGATAAAATCGCAACAAACCCCTTGTTGATGCGACTGAACCTGTTTCCATCACCCAGTATCATTTTACCCTATGCGATCACTTCTTTCCAGCGAATAAATTTCTTATGCGACTTGAAAGATTTGATATGAAGTTTAAGCGTTAATTTGCATTAAATAGTTGGATGGAAACACAGGTAGTGTTGTGACAGCATTATATTGTGCGTTTGTTGTAACGGCATGCGTTTCACCCTTCTTCTGGTTAAAGTGTGCTTCATGAATAAAAATGCAGCGGCATTTTGTGGTTTGCTATATATTCTGTTTCAATGCAAACAAAGAACGGAGGATTGGACTGGCTACGCTACAGTTGCGATACAGGCTCTCTGACCTGTCATTTAGTTCATCAGTAGATTACTCTAATTAGCTATAAAGAATGTATAAGCTATTCACAAATGTACACGCATCGAATTAAAGGACATGTTCAAACAGGCGAGGCGCCTGATCTGAATACAGATTAAAGATGTCAGCCAGCCAGTTTGTTGTGATCGCAAGGTTAGCAGGAAAGACCCGCATGGGGCTTTGATTCTCATATTGTCTGGGCTGTGATGTTCGTGATGGTGATACGAATCGTCCGTAACAGTCACGTCCATAATGGTGAAAACAAAATTAAAAGAACGGAGGAAAACGGCAAGTTATACATAGTATTTAACCTTGAGGAAAGTTAGCTATGCATATGAAGTTTAACTACCATACATCACACCAACAAGATGTTAAAAGAACTTTTGTCTTAAAACGTTATGGACGTGACAGAGGCTTGTCCGAAAAGTGGCACAATTATAAACAGTCTGATAATTCTAACAAAAACAATGAGGACACTTCAACTCTCCATATATGGCTTCTACACTCTTCTTACTTAGCAAAACATGATGAGGACCAGTCCTATAATGAAAACATTAAGCTTTGCAAGACATAACAAGAGCCACCAAAATCACACTGACGAAAACGCCTAATTGAAGAGAGTCATATCCCACGTCATCACAATTGCATGCAGCACTATGAATATAATCCTCAAATTAGGCAATTCCATGGTAATGTCAACCTGGACATGTAAAAAAAGGTCACTGCATTCACCTTTCAGATATGTATTTTACATTTCAGGCCTGAGTTCATCATCACAAGCATGATTGGCTGGATAGATTGTGAGAAGAGATTCGTAAACACAGACGTAGGATGCATATTTTACTATCCTGATCGTGTTGGGAAATTAATTAAAATGAGATTGCCTAGCCATAGACTGATTACAACTACTAATACACCCACATGCTCGCTGTGCATTCTCCAGACAATGATCCGCTGTATTCGCATGTGGACTTAGTTGAACATAAAACGGACTTTGTACTAGGGAGCTGATAGAGTAAAGTGCGTTTAATGTCCAATCCAACTGATTTGGATGTTTGCGTTCTAACATACAACTCCTCCGAGTAGAGTCTAAATAAATTTAGGGTTGCAGTAGGCCTACATGTCTGACAGGGGCTTTAGAAAGTTCTCTCCAGGTTGCTGCTTTCTTTCTTGCAACATTATCAGTTATTGATAGTTGGCAGCTTTGTTACAGTTAACTTCATTACAGTGAGCTACAGTTAGCTTTTATGAGTTAGCTTTTTTAGAGTTAGCTCAGTTTGCTGTAAACCTCTATCTTGTTGAACATGTGGTCTGGGTTTATGACAGCCTATGTATCTCTCTGTTGACATCCCATCTTTCACTCTGTGTTGGACAGTCTCTGCTCTGTCCTGGTACTGCAGGTTACGGTCACCTGGGTGAAGCTTGTCCTAGTCTTGCAAGTCAAAGGCAGAGTGGAAGTGTGGCTGATTGTAGAGATCAGGAGCAATTAAGGGAGTAAAGAGACCACAAAGCTCATATTCTGAGTATACTGTGAAAAGTGTGTGTGTGTTTACAGAGAGAAAGGAGGAAGTGTCTAAAGTAGAGGAATTTGACTAAACACATGAATGTCTGATTTTTCACAGTTTAGCTTTGTGTGTGTGTCTGTGTGTTTTTAAACACAATTTAATGAGAAAATCTCAGAGCTAAAAGGTGGGTTGTCGAAGTCTCCTCCTCTCCTTAGGTGGCGAGACATTGTTTTTACGGCAGTCACTTGTTCTGAAAGGGCCCAGTTGATCTCCAGTCTAACCCAGTCAGATAACCAGAGAGGTACAGGAACACTAATAGGGTTGTCCGATTTGATAAATAAAGAGGGATGGAATGAGAGAGATAATTATGAGATTTATGTCTGGTGATGGTATATGAACATGATGACAAAAGGAAATGAACAGAGACCAAAAAAAATCAGATGAAACACAAGACCACAGGTTAGATTATTAGGCTGATCCTGGAGCCTGTTGGTGTGTGTCTGTGTGTGTGAGAGTGATGTTTTGTCTAATGTTCAGAAGTGAACCTCACTGTCATTTCATCCTGTGTTTGACTGACTGTCTGAATGCCTGAGTGGGCACCTATGAAAACTTACATCACCGGCCATCTGTGGTTGGCAGTTTGGCAGATTTGATGTGTGATTTACATTGGGCTGTTTAGTGATTTCTTTAAAGATGATTTTCTGTGGTGTTGCCTGGTCCAGATGTATAGAGATGCTGGGTAATTTGTTTGTCCTGTTCACTCCAGTATGTTTCCAAATGAAGTGCTCTTCTTTTCATACCCAGTTACCTAAGTAACCAGCACACCCACAATGTCCCATCAGTCAAACACCTCAACAGCCAACAGAACTATATGTGACATTGGTCATCGTCATGGCAACCCAGTGAACCATTCAGAGTGCATTCTCAGAGTTTCTGGGGCAGTGGGTTCCATGCTAAACACTCTGTCTCTGCCAGCTATACATTCTCTCTCTCTCAAGCCTGTGTGCTGTCCACTTTGCTGCTTTTCTGAACCTTGTTATGTGTCATTTTTACATCCCTCTCTCGCTGTCTCAGGTTTTTGTTTTTTCTAATCAGACGTGGTGCTGTGGCCATACACCCCTCTTATGCATGAGGTCACAGTGCGGCACAGCTGTCCACACAAATAAACACTGTCACACTGCCCACTGCAACACACACAGCCATTCTTGTGTTCTAAACCACGGGGTGGACACAAACTCTAGAATAAGGGAGGGAGAGGGAAAGGGACTGAGAAAAGGGCAAGAGGTAGATGCAGAGCAAGAGAGAAGGGAGGATGAAAAGACAGAGAGCATCAGAGGTGGAGAAAGCGTTTTGTGTTGAGCTGGCTTTCTGATTGGCTAGCCTCTTTACTGGCTTCGTGTCATGGTAGCTTAGTCTGCCAGCATCACTTGACCTCTGCATCACTCTGACCTTCCAGTGTAAACAAAAGACACCAATGCTAACCAGTAACAGCTTCTGTGTTTTAGCAGGAGAACAATGACTGTGTGTATATCTGTGTGTATGGGTGTATATGTTAAAGTATGTTAAATATGGAGAACAATAAATGGACATTAGAAGATCAATCTGCTCATTTCTATTATCAGCTCTGGAACCGGTTGCCTAGAAACACACCAGAGCCCCCCTCCCCTCTCCTCTTTTTTGCTCTCTTCTCCTCCCTTCTCCTGCTGTCTCCTCTCCCCAATGTGATAGATTTTCCCTTCATGAGAAGAGTCCTGGTCTTGCGCTGTTGTGTGCACTGAGTGGGCCTTGAGAAGGTTCTTTTACCCATGCCCTGGGGATAGAGGAGGAGAGAGAGACAGACAGACAGAGAGAGAAGGAAGAGTGGAAAGAGCATGATAGGGGGGACAGGTATAAGGGGAGAGAAAGAGGAAAGCAGATATAAGGAAGAATAGAGAGGTGGGCATTTTCTTCTCACACCATCTACATTTTTATATGTTTCAGAAACACACCATGTCATCTCTCTTTCTAAACTTTAAGGCCAAACACGAAACAGCTTTAATTAGTTTCAGTCAGCCTCACCCTACTTCTCCAGCCCCTCCTCTCTCCCCTCTCTCTCTCTCTCTCTCTCTCTCTCTCTCTCATCTATGTCTGTCACTTCTCTCTCTTATCCCTGCCTTCCCTCTCTCTCTCTGGCTCTCCCTGTTCACACTCTGGTCTACACTCTCTCTTTTTCTTTACACTCTCTACACTCTCTCTCTCTCCTCTTCCCTTATTCTCTCTCTCTCTGTGTCTAACACTCTTCTCTTCTCTTCTCTTCTCTTCTCTTCTCTTCTCTCTCCCTCTTGCACAACCTTTACCTCCAATGTAATTAAATGACTCCACTCCTTTAGTGCGTGACAGTCTTAATTCGTTTTTTTTCCCCTTTGACGCAGTAGTTTTTCTCAAACTAAGGAATTCCATGGTGTTTAAATCCCTAATAGTGAGCAGACAGCTTTAGTTGGGGGAGAGGTGCTCCTGTTAATTTGGAAACACGTATCCAACAGTTAGCGTGGTTCCCGCGGATCCTTAAAAAGTCTTAAAAGGCACTGAATTCATTAATTTAAAAATACGGCTTTAATTAGTATTAAAAGGTCTTAAATCAATCTTTCAAAAGTCTTAAAAATGCTAAGACATGGGAAGTAGGATTTTATTAATTTTTTTTTCTGACACTGTGATTTAAAATCTCAAAATAATAGGCAACATCTATTTTTTAAATACTTTACTGAATGCCTCTTGCATTACCGGCATGCAGATCAGGTTAACGGAGCGAACAACACACACATTTTGTTTGTGGCCTGGATGCTCAGAGCAGATGCACTGTCTGCTAGCTAGCGACGACATCACGTGGGGAAGTGCAAATTCGTTGAAAATTGACTATTCAACCAAGATTTTGCAGCATGGCTGAAGCCGGTACCAGGCAACAACCATTAACAAACTTTATTTTAAAGGGACGCATTGGTACAGCCATGTTGTCCATTTGCGTACAAATGAAATGAATATCTATTTCATTTAGAGGACAAGATACACATCACATTCTAAGTTATTCAGGTATTACCAATATGATCAAAACATTTTTTTACATAACATGAGAAATCAGATTCATGATTTGTGTTTTAAGTATTTTTCGTACATTAACTTAGCTACAGCCTATATGAACTGATACTACTGACCTGATCTCAAATGCACTCCACTGTAAACTAGTGGGCTTATCATTTACACTTAGATGTGTAAGAATGCACAGAGTGCCTTTTGGCTGCTCAGTGATGTGTCCAGACCTTGATTAATATGAATGTTGTATATTTTGAATAGCCACTGTAACATTTCAACAGTGTTGCAATATTTCTCAGATTGATAAAGTTGTACAAAAGATTGACTAACTGACAACAACTCATTTTCGAAGACATCATAAATTTGTCCATTTCTGCTGCTTTCATCAATGAAAGGGAGGTTATCTTTACTGGATGGTATCAAGCCATTAAGACGGGAATTAAAATGCAAAACACACTAATATTTTAAGCTTAAGTACGAAGAATACACTTTATTCATATTTTAGTTGTAAAGTCTTAAATTTCACTCCAGGTGGCATTAAAAAAGTCTTAAAAAGTCTTAAATCTAACTTGCATTAAGCTGTAGGAACCCTGAGTTAGGGGAGAAGCGCATAGCCAACAGTTAGGGGAGGATTCTAGGAGTTTGAAGATTCTGTTTAGTGTGGTTCAGTGTCCAGGGTTTACATAGGTCCGCTGGCGGTGACGTCATCATAAGCACAATAATATAAATAATACAAATTCAGTGTACCACACCGTCTATAGCTCTCCACCACAGCCAGCATAGACAGCACTCTACAGCGCACACAGTTTCAGGGTAATGTTAATGTGAACAGACACGTTTTTCCTGCCTCACAGTCATTGTTCTGAGAGGATTGAAGAAATGCATAAGGCAGCAACCTATGACAGCAGAGCTGTGTAGTGAAAGACTGGGTTCATATTAGAGCAGCCTATCTGTCAATCTAAAGTTAATTGTGCCCCGAGTAAGAGGAAAAACTGGGTTAAATTTTATGTATACATTCTCCTGTGTATGTGGACACCATTATCGTTGTTGGATTTGATTCTTCTGTCTGTCATTAACTCTCTGTGCTAACGACACAGCAGTTAAGTTTCTCTGTGCACTGATTTTGCACAGTGGTACACAGTTTTGTCCTGTCGTCAGACTAGAACACCTTTATTTTATCATCCACACATTTCTTCAATCTCTCTCTCTCTCTCTCCACACACGCCATATGACTCACTCATAGGAGTCACAGGAAAGACCAGGGTCCTCCTTCAGTAGATTCAGGCCATGATTAATGTAACATGGGGAAACAACAGCAATAAAGAGATGAATATCAATAACAACTACTAAAATTTTAATCACACACAGCACAAAGTGTATTCAGTACTATTACCGTTGTGTGGAAGAGGAGCGGTGTGAAACAGACATGACAGTGTATGTGTGTGTGCGTGTGCATGTTTGTGTGTGTGTGTGTGTGTGTATGCTAGCCTCAGCTCCAGCAGTCACTGCCTCACTGCAGATCAGGCTTCCCTCCCTCACACAGTCTCTCTGTTGTCTGTACTGCAGTGCTAACCCCATCGCTCTCACCCTCTCACACACACATGCACACACACACATCGCACTCCTCTCCACTCCCCTTCCCAAGAAAGTTGCAGGGAGAGGTCTGTTCATTTGAATAATCCTGGAGGGCAGGCCTTTGTGGGCAGGCTCTCAGGGAAAGGCACGTCTGCTACTGGACGGCTCCGCCACCTGTCCAGAACGAATCAAAGAGTCCCTCTGCTCTCAGGCCCTCCCCAGTGTTGACAGGTACAGTGACTAGATGTGATGGGCGTCATAGGCCCAGCGCTGACGGGTACAATGACTAAATGTGATGGGCGTCATAGGCCCAGCACTGACGGGTACAATGACTAAATGTGATGGGCATCATAGGCATGGGTGGCAGACAGGACTCAGGAAGATTGCATCTGTAATGGGCTATATAAGGTACCTGTTCTGTCTGTGGTCCACAGTGGCACAGACACACACGGAAGTAGACAGGAAAGCACTGAACACTCCAGCAGTATCCACCTGGATAGTTTAACTGGTGGGTGTGTGCATGCGCGCGTGTGTTAGTGCCCAACCAAAAAATTGGCGTACCGATATTATCGGCCGATATAAGCTAATTGCAGATAAATTGGTTTCGGCATTTATAATGGCAGATAAATGACAATTAAAAAAGGAATGGAGAGACAGAAGATTAATCCCCCAACCATGTTATGTGTTTTCGTTGCGTAGCTCGTTCGTCAGTCAAACATCAAAATTACGTTTAATGTTACAGTAATTGAGTGGTGTAGTAGGTTTGGGCAGTATCTATTTTTTCATACCCTCATACATTCCTGACATTTTACCAGGGTATACGTTATATGGCGGTATGTGTGTTTTAAAAAAAAAAAAAAAACAGCTGCTGGTGATAGAAGTCGTAGCATGTAGACATTGTCTAGCCTACAATGCTGTGTGTCTAATATGCAATTAGCCTACTTAGACAGGTCTTGCTGGCTTTTAATACTTATAGCACATAGAATAATGAATAGATAGGAAGTAAGCGCCCTTCTTCCATAGATTCAGCATACCCTGCTGGAAGACACGATTAGACTGCCGCAGCGGATACCGATCAGTGGGCTGAACAGAGATCATGTGCAGGTGGTGGTGGAAGACTGGCATTAAATAAAATCACATGGCTGATAAACTGGTTTTGTAGTTGGAAGAAGTCATGTGATGATAAAGTTGTATTTGGCAATATTTCATGATTCCATATCTGGTCATATTTAATTGATAAGCTAGGAGAAATTTGAGCGAAACTGCGTTAACCATCATGCACTGTTAACTCAGGAATCATCTGAGTGTAAACGGGGTCACCAGTGTGAACAACTACTTTTTGAAGAGTTAGAAAGATCACCCTTCATTTATTTCAACATCACTCCACATCCTCGTTGCAGAACACACAACATAATCACCCCATAGGGTGTATGGGAAACATAGTTAACCAATCTACTGATAGTAGTGTGAATGTAAACACTTAAAATCATGGGCGAGATTGTGACTTATATTTAATATCAGTCCTGTGTGTGAGTGGTCACCACAAATAATTTTTCTATTGGCTAAGTTACCAGCTGTAATAAATTCATTTCATTTTATATTTTTATAAAAATAGCAAATAGTACACACAGCTTCATCCGGATTGGCTGGCTCACCTTTATCATTGGAACAAAACCCAAAATACTCCCAAACAGGGGCAGAAAGATTTTTCTTTTTTACTAGCCCTATGTTATCTCCACCACTCGAAGTCGCCATCTTTGTTACCAGTAGACTGACCTCTGGTGACGCCTGCTGTGCACTACAGTACCTCACCTAAATACAGCATCTCCGTATCAGGATATAGAAAAAGAGAAGCGACTGTATTTCTAATGGTATTAAAACTCATACCTTTGGTATTTCTAAATGCCTGGTATACCGTGCTACCTTGATACCGCCCAACCCTATGGTGTAGGCTAAGCTGTTGACAAACTTGACTGTAGGTTTATTTATGAAACAGTGTGGCAGTTCTAGCAAATAGCCTAAACAGACAACAGTCCTATCATTTCTCCCTTGTCACTTCTAAAAATTCTCTGGCAACATTGCTTACAGCAGCTTATAAGGCTGTCCCTCGCTAAAGTAGGTTGCCCAGAAAGCTAGCTAATGCCGTGTTGATCAGTGGAAGACCGATAATGTTCAAGGTTAACGTACTATAACGTTTAACTTATTCTGCCTAATTGAAGCAATGGTAAATATATCTGCGACTTCCATGTCTGTAGTTACAGTCGGTGCATTGGAAATTATTAAACCAGAGGGGAAACATAAATAAACGTGAGCAAGTATCGTGAGCAAGTGAGGAAGTATCTAACATGGCTTGGTAGCCAAACAAAGTTAGGCTATCTAGCTTCTCTTTCAAATGTGTAGTGTGAAATCCCAAAGTCGCAAGTCCTCATTAGGCCTGTAACAATTGTTTCATAATTGTCTAATCACGATTTTTTGACGTGGTCGCAGTTTCTTTGTTGAACCACAGTTAAAGCATTTTTTTAATGAGATGTGTCAAAGCAGGGTCACACATTTGTTTGCATCCATCAAACACATTTCCAGTGCTCACGTGCACCCTGTAGTGCAACAGAACTGTAGCTGTCCTATCAGAGGGTGCCCCGCCCGCATTGCTGCCTTCCAGTGCTTGTCGTAAGATTCTACTTACTTCGAGTTCGGAAATCGTAATTACGATGCGTGTCCACTGGAGCTGAGCGGATTCGCTACAGCTCACCAGAGCCATCAATGGTTCTTCGCTCTGGGGGTGTGTCTTTCAAATGCACTCTGTTTGGTTGTCCATAGACATAGGTTGCTACATTACAAGAAACAATACGACTGGCCACTGCCTGGCAGATTTGCTCCTCAGTTGATTAAAGTTAAAAATATTTCTACTCTGTTCACTTGATTTGCTTCACTGTCAATCCCACAATGCCCGCGCAAGCCGTTCACCCCGCTTCACTGAAAATGAATGGGAAAGCTTCGCTTCACTCGATTCACTTCGTGCCAGTGGACACACAACATTACTGTACAATTTGTCACGCATTCAAGTCTGTGGCCGGGAATCTAGCACAAATACAGAAGCAGCTTTAAAAAATGTGTGACCTGTCAAAAACATTGTTTTTATGGCTGATGTTTTCTCAAAAAAATAAAATAGAACAAAGCCGTCTCAGGTGACAGAGGCAGATTGAAGAGGAGAGGATGCGCATCAGGTGTAGCATTTAGGCTTTAGGATGAAATTAGCACGATTAATTAATTACATTAATTTAATTCAAGAAAATAACCGCGAACGGAGGTTCAGAAATCACGTTAACCTCAACCCAACTTTCTGTTTATGAAATAAATTTTGTTGAAACATTGTCATACACACACATTTAATGTACAACACAATAGTATTAAATAAATTCTTACCATCTGTTGATGCCTTGCCTTGCACCATGTTTGTTAGTGCTATCCCCCTCTCTAGGTCACAGCTCGGCAACTGAATTATCATGGAAAATTTGAGTTTCTCACTTCTAATTACTTTGTTTGACCACTCATGTGCTCGTAACTCGTAATTACGATATTTCCGATAGCACATGAAGGCCACAACAGTTGCAAAGTCAAGTCGGCTTTCGAACGTTAAAAATTCAAACAGGATTGGGCAGTTTAGTGAGAAGCGTTGTTATACCTTTGAGAAATGCCCATAACATTAAACTGATACATATTTGGTTTTTACTGGAGTTTTCATTTAGTGTTGGTAAAAAAAATGTTTGACACTGTCCTGTTGGCCCTATCAAAATGTTAGGTGTCTGCAAGCCTGAGTCCCACCTGAGTTCGTGTAAACTACAATTGGACAATCGGTTATTTGGGGAGTAGAGGGATTAGACTGTCAGCCTCCCTGTCAAGCAAGAAATACAATGTTTTATGATAATAATGAGGTGTGGTTTACTTCATAGGCTGTGTACTTGTGTTATTACATTATCTGGGTCGCATAACAGTGAAATAACCAAAAGATGTATTCTGGGACTCATTCAAAATTTTAATTTGTTTGAAAAATAATAAATAAATAAATATTTTTGAAATTTGACCAAAAAGGCAATTATATTGTTAATTGCAATTATCCATCCATTCATCCATTTTCTGCCGCTTATCCGGGACCGGGTCGTGGTGGCAGCAGGCTGAGAAGGGTAGCCCAGACATCCCTTTCCCCGGCTACATCCACCAGCTCCTCCTGGAAGATTCCAGGGCGTTCCTAGGCCAGACGAGAAATATAATTCTCCCAGCGTGTCCTGGTCTGCCCCGGGGTCTCCTCCCAGTTGGTCGTGCCCAGAACACCTCCACAGGGAGGCGCCCAGGAGGCATCCTGACTAGGTGCCCGAACCACCTCAACTGGCTCCTTTCAATGCGGAGGAGCAGGAGCTCCTCCCGGGTGTCCGAACTCCTCACCCTATCCCTAAGGGTGCACCTAGCCACCCTGCGGAGGAGGCTCATTTCCGCCGCTTGTGATCTCATTCTTTCAGTCACTACCCAGAGCTCGTGACCATAGGTGAGGATTGCAACAAAGATCGACTGGTAAATTGAGAGCCTTGCCTTCTGGCTCAGCTCCTTCTTCACCACGACAGTCCTGTACAACGACCGCATGACTGCCGCCGCTGCCCCAATCCACCTGTCGATCTCCTGCTCCATTTTACCCTCACTCGTGAACAAGATCCCGAGATACTTGAACTCCTCCACTTGAGGCAGTAACTCAGTCCTAACTCGGAGGGGGCAAGCCACCTTTTTCCGGCATAGGACCATGGCCTCGGACTTGGAGGTGCTGATCCTCATCCCGACCGCTTCACACTCGGCTGCAAACCGTCCCAATGCATGCTGGAGGTCACAGTTTGATGAGGCCAACAGACCCACATCATCTGCAAAAAGCAGAGATGCAATCCTGAGGCCACCGTACTGGATCCCCTCCTCACCCCGACTGCGCCTTGAAATCCTGTCCATGAAAATCAAGAACAAGATTGGAGACAAGGTACAGCCCTGACGGAGTCCAACAGTCACTGGGAACGAGTTTGACTTTGTGCCGAGAATGCGGACACAGCTCTCACTTACTGCAGCGAACCTGGCACCCAATACTCCCGCAGTAACCCCCACAGGACACCCCGGGGTAAGCCTTCTCCAGATCCCCAAAACACATGTAGACTGGATTGGCAAACTCCCGTGATCCCTCCAGTATCTGTGCAAGGGTGAACAGCTGGTCTGCTGTTCCATGGCCAGGACGGAATCCACATTGTTCCTCCTGGATCCGAGGTTTGACAATCGGCTGCACTCTCCTTTCCAGTACCCTGCAGTATGCTTTCCCAGGGAGGCTGAGCAGTGTGATACCCCGATAATTGGAGCACACTCTCCGGTCCCCCTTTTTAAAAAGGGGGACCACCACCCCTATCTGTCACTCCACAGGCGCTGTCCCTGACTCCCACGCAACACTGAAGAGGCGTGTCAGCCATGACAGCCCAACAACATCCAAAGCCTTCAGCATTTCAGGACGGATCTCATCCAGTCCTGGCGCCTTGCCACTGCGGAGTTTCCTAACTGCCTCAGTGACCTCTGCGAGAGAGATGGGTGATGACCCTCCTGAATCTTCTTGCCCTGCCTCCTCTGTGGAGGGCGTGTCAGTCAGGTTTAGGAGCTCCACAAAGTGTTCCTTACATCGTCCGACCACATCCTCAGTTGAGGTCAGAACCTCCCCGTCCCTGCTGAGAACAGCCTGGACGAGGTCCTGCCTGCCCCTCCTGAGTCGCCTGACGGTTTGCCAGAACCTCTTTGAGGCCAACCGAAAGTCCTTTTCCATGGCCTCCCCAAACTCTTCCATACCCGTTTTTGCTTCCATGACCGCCGTCGCTGCAGCCCTTTGGGAGTGCTGGTACCTCTCAGCCTATTCCGGAGTCCCCCATGCTAGCCAAGCCCGGAAGGCCTCCTTCTTCAGTCTGACGGCTTCCTTTACCGGTGGCGTCCACCACTGGGTCCTTGGGTTGCTGCCACGACAGGCACTGACGACCGTCTGGCCACAGCTCAAAGCTGCCACTTGGAGGCTACAATGGAGGCTCTGAACAGGGTCCATTTGGACTCCATGTCCCCAACTTCCCTTGAGATCAGAGAGAAGCTCCTCCGGAGGTGTGAAGATCTTCCGGACAGGATCCTGCCAGCTGTTCCCAGTTCCCTCACTATGCGCTTGGGTTTACCAGGTCTGTCCGGCAGCCTCCCCCACCATCTGATCAAACTCACCATCAGGTGGTGATCAGTTGACAGCTCTGCCCTTCTCTGTCCAGGACATACGGCCGCAGGTCTGATAAGAACTACAAACTTGATCATCGACCGTTGGCCTAAGGAGCTCTGGTACCAGGTACACTTATGAGCCGCCTTATGCTCGAACATGGTGTTCATTATGGACAATCCATGGCTTGCACAGAAGTTCAACAACAAAGCACCACTTGGCTTCAGATCGGGTAGGCCGTTCCTCCCAATCACTCCCCTCCAAGTCTCTCCATCATTGCCAACGTGAGCATTGAAGTCTCTCAGTAGAACTACAGAATCCCCAGATGGTGTCTTCACTACGACATTTTCCAGTGTCTCTAGGAAGGCTGGGTACTCTGAGCTGCTGTTCAGCACGTATGCTGACAGTCAGAGATTGGGCAGCCATGGTCTAAAGGTTAGAGAACCGGGCTTGTGACTGGAGGGTTACCGGTTCGATTCCCAGGCCCAACATCCATGGCTGTGTGTCCAAGGCACCCCAATGCTCCCCGCGCGCGAGGAATGCTGCCCACTGCTCCTGCGTCTGGTGTGTGTGTGTTCACTACTGGTGTGTTGGATGGACAAATTCACTGCTCACTGTTCACAGTGTGTGTGTGCAATCCAAAATTGAATAGTGAGGCAAACTCCAACACAGCGGCACTCAGTTGGGGGCCTCAGTCACCTCTCACCCCGGGTTAACTCCTGAGAAGTGAGCCCAACTATATCTAGTTGATATCGCCCCACCTCCCGCACAAGTTCCGGCTCTGTCCCCCCCAGAGAGTTTCACATTCCACGTACTAAAAGCCAGTTTCTGTACCGTAAGTCCAGTCCGGCGGGGCCCTCACCCAACCCGCTACCTGTGTGGCATCGCACCCAGCCTTGCTCCATATTCCGGGCGAGATGCCTGTTTCTTAATTGCAATTATTTCTGAGACAATTAATTGTATGGAATTGTTACAGCTCTAGTCCTCGTTGCATTGTATGAGATGCATAGTTTACTGCATAGTTTAAGATGGTATGTTTTAGATGGTGCCAAATGGTAGCTGAAAAATGGTTTCTCATAGCTTGCATTGGATAGAATTAAAAGAGTGTTGGTAAAGGGATAAATTAGATGTGAATATGCTACATTGAAAGTAGTCATTGTGGCAGATTAGGTCCAAAGTAATAGCTATTACCTATTACCAAAAAAACAAACAAACAAACAAACATTTTTTTTCTATGAAGGAGAGCCCTGTTTATCAGATAATTGTAATCACAAGAGTAATGATAACTGCATTATGTCATGTTATCTTGGTGAGGACTCTTAAATAACTACACATAACAAATGTTAGGGAGAATCTGTATATATATATATATATATATATATATATATATATATATATATATATATATATATATCTTTATCAGATTTTTAAATCCTCAAATATCGAAATTGGTACTGGTCTTAAAAATCCTAAATCGGTCAGGCTGTAGCAATCATGGCATTAAAGAATTCCCCAAAATGAAACCAGACCAGTCATGGTGGAGTAGTGGCTCACAGAATTGCCTCATATGTATGTTGGAATGTCTCTAACTCCAGACTGCAGGCACTTGTTCACAGTGCGAAGTGATGTTCTCTGTGAGACACAGTGTGCATCATGACAGCCAAACATTAACATGTTCAGTCCACAAGATCTGATTTTCAGAATCCAGTTCTTGGAAATCCCCTAGTGTTCCTGTGTGTGTGTGTGTGTGTGTGTGTGTGTGTGCGCGCGTGCACGCGGAGTGTGTGTTTTAGGCTTAAGGCTTGGTTATCAGATACAGTCTGTCTGCTTTTATTGAGCCTTTAATGTCGTGCTATCCCATTCATAATTCACAGAATATTATAAATGATGGAGAAAAGCAGGCTGACCTGAGGAAGTAATGTGAAGAACAGAAATCAGAGGAAACTGTGAGTAAGAACCAAATGGCTGAATCTAGGGATTTGTGACTGTAGAGTTGCTGATGGGTCCAGATTTACAGCTTGTCATTCAGATGCACACAGTTTATTCTCTGTTTCCTCTGTCGTCGCTTTGGCCAGTGACCTGTGCTCAGATTCACATCTGTTTGCCATCTCTTTTCTCTGTGAAAACTTTGTACATACTAGCTGATTGTTGTCGTCGTTCATTGGTTAGTTTCTGATTCATTAATCTATCACAGTTACTACTCCTACATTTAATAATTCAAGTATATATTTCAATTATGTGTACAGATTTGTAATGTGTTGGGATGTCACAAGGTCTCTTACTTCAGTATGAAGTTGATGGCACAATCCAGAGAACATAACAGTTCTGTTTTGTACAGCACTGGTAATATCAAGTCAAAATCAGTACTGAACTGTTGTTTAACTGACTGCAAGCAGAGGAAGAACTTGGGAACATCCACCGACCAATATGAGAAACTAGAAGGGCACTCAGAGAGCGCAGATCTCCACCAAGGCCAATAGTCCACTCTTCTATGATATTCAGATCTGCAACAGCAACCACTACATATGTCTGGGTATATTTCCAAAACTGTTAAAACAAAAAAGTAAGAATGTATGATTGTGAAAGCTAATTTATTATAAGAAACAATTAGCAATTATGCACCTGCTATGCTAGCCCACAATAACCTTTAATTAGGCGTACTTTGGTCATACTGACTTGGAAAAATAGTAAGGATAATTTAGACATTGCTTATTTCTTACATACCTGCTGTATTTGTTTCTGCAGTGATGTTTGAGGTGGCTGTTATGTTTGGCTGTATGTGTAGTTGCAGCACACCATTCACTGTAAATACGACGGGTTTGCGCATGTGAGACAAATTTAGTTCATGTTGCCATTGCATCTCACAATGTTAACGAAAGTGAAAAATAACACATGGATCCACCCCGTGACTCAGATCCACTCCAAATTTTAATGGGTTCTTCTTTCACCCACACTACTATGAGGTGCCATTGTGGACAAAAGTCGCATGAAAAATGCAAGAGGGAACGAACCCTTTTTGCGCAAGAGAGATCCAGTCCATTTGATAGCGCACGAATGCAAAGTAGCAGCTATCAAGGTTTAATTCTCGAAAATATCTCCCTATGTTGTTGCCACAACTCATATGGAAACAAAGTAGAACACAGAGAAATAAATTACTTACTCCCATATTTACATGTGTAGCTGGTTAGTAAGGACAAGTAGTGGAGTTGTAACTTATGATTTCGATTGCTCATAGAGAGGCAAAGTGGGTCATGTGAGTGAACCCTGGAAATGGAATATTCCATTTGTGTTACCACAGGCCTTTAAAAAGCCAACCCAAGGGGCTATACAGCCCTATTGAGGAAAAAAAAAAATTAAAAATAGCATGTGGTACATACTGGTGTAGTATGCAGTATGCGGTTTCGAAATACATATTATCATAAGCAACCTGCTTGTGCCCCAAATGTGAGACTACCATTTTGCTGAGCAGAATGTACTACACTCTTCCACCAAGGTTAATGAAGTTGACCCGGTAGTTTTTCCATAATCCTGCTGACACACAGACAGACAAACAAAGAAACTGCACAGAAAACATAACCTCTTTGGCGGCAGTAACAAACCGCACCAAAAACATTACCTCTTTGGCGGAGGTTACAACACATGAAAATGTCTGACAGTCATGCTTCTTCAGCACCAAAAAACGTATGGAAAAGAACGTTGCCTGCCAGCCTTAATAGGGCTATATTACTGTAGTGCTTTAGGGATAGCTCGTTGTCGCTTACTTACCATTCAGAAAAACATAATTGTAGCATTTAAAATAGATATTTACAAACAGTGATGATCTGTCACCATGGGAGTATTCCAGTAAGTGGGTTTAGCGAAAACTCAGAGCTAGTTAACTCTGAGTAAGTAGTAAACCTCCTAATAGAAAAGCCCTATGGCTTAATTCTCCCAGCAAAACCAAGCCATAGGGCTCATCTATTAGGAGGTTTACTACTTGCTCTGAGTTAACTAGCTCTGAGTTTTCACTAAACCCGCTTTCTTGAATACCTCCTGTAATGTTCACTGGTAATAAAACAATAAAACCTTTTTTGTGAACCTCTAGCTTGTGCTAGTCAATTTATTTCTCAGAACACGTCACGCCCACATTAACTACGGAAAGCCCACAAGGACAAACATTGCGAAAGCATATTTCTACATATCAACACACCCCCCATGTTCACACTTTAGTGTGTATGAGTGAAAACATTTAAAGTGCAGCTGGACATTTCACACAGTTCCTAAAATTTGACATCGGTGTTGTCGGGCTATATCCTGAAGGCTATATTTCAGTGTTGGACTTGGAGGTCTGTGTTCATATTTGATCTTTATATTTGTTTACATTTTTTTCTCCGTCACTGCTTTGATACAGCAGTTGGAAAGCTAATCAATTAAGAGTTGACTGTATTTTATATGACTGAAAACCAGCAATAGTTTACTTTAGTGGTAATTGGGTAACTACCTAAAGGATGTGTGTGTGTGTGTGTGTGTACACATTTATATATATATTTATATATATATATATATATATATATATATATATATATATATATATATAATGTGTGTGTCTGTGTATCTGGGGCGCCTGGTGAGCTGACAACAGAGGAACAAACTTCCCCTTTAGATCTATCATTAGTTTCAACCTGTTTCTGTTAATCTGCCTTGATTAACAATTAAACTAATGATTCGCAGAATAATGAACGCCAGTTGCATAAATAGAGTAAATGATTACCAGTGTCGTGATAGTATTATTTCTCTTTACTGAAATTTGCTGCATCTGTTATGCATACATGTTGTTGTAATTTGTGTATACTTGTAGTTTTCACTCTCTAACCGACGTTAGGGAATATTAATATCAAATGCGCTCATCTGATTTGCCCATGCTCGCGAAACACCCTGCATTGTCTGAAGCTTGTTTAACAAGGATGGCAATTATCTGAAAACGTAATGAAACTATTCCCTCAATGTGTTTTACGTCGTAGCTTTGTTACGAAATTCAAATTTAAAAAACGGAAGTTATTGAAATCGTTCTTAATTTCTGAGAATAAATTTATAGATTAGGAAAAACTGGATCTTTTATCTGTATAATGCATTAGCATTGCATTTAGAGTGCAATGCACAATAAAGTTTAGAACACGTGTGTGTGCGCAAGTGAGCACTTGAGATCGGATCTCACTTCCCCGGTCTGTATGCAAATAAACACGTAAATCATTTCCAGCACGTTGCACCTTTCATTGAATTTCAGTTTTGCTTTTTTGATTGGAGATAGTTCTGAGATGTCAGACAAATTTGGTGATCATTGATCACTGTTTTGAGACATTAAGGCATGTTAAGCTGTCTCCTTATAATGGGCGTCCATGGAAAGGCAAACGCTTAACGTGAGATAACGGCCATACTCCTCGGATTTCGATTTTGATTTTTTGACAGGAGGAGGCGTTTCTGACAAGAGATGTCGAGAAAAATTTGGTGATCATTGATCGCAGTTTTGGAACATTAAGCCACGTTAAGCTTTTTCACTTAAACGTTGTTTTTAATCACCGAAGGCATCAGTGTACTTCCCGTGCCTAGTCTGTCGGAAATTAAAGGAAGAAAAAGAAGAAGAAGAAATCGAAACAATATCCATTTTGCCTGTTGCCCGCTGGTGCACTTTAATATGATGCCGTTGGCGAGCAAATGTGTATATATGCAAATGAGTTCGTACTTCTGCATAAGCAGAGGGCGTCAGTTGAGTAGGCGGTCGTCAATGTGGTCGAGTTCGCATTCGCGTTTACACTACTGTAAGAATGTGGTCACATGCTGTCTGAGTGATCAGATCTCGATACGACCTCAATGCGCATTGGATGCGTTTACACCTGTACTTTTGAGCTGTCCACTTGTGATCGGATTACCAAAATCGGATCTTAATGCAAGGTGTAAACAGGGCCTGTGAGTGAGAGAGACCCTGATAATGGTTCTTTAAAGACCATAAAACACATTAAGCTTCAGCACAGTGGAGCCAGCTCCTGTTGGCTGGTCACCAACGTAGAGAGGGAGAGAGAAAGAGAGGGGGAACGTTGAGAGAAAGAGGGAGGGAAAGAGGGGGGTAGAGGGAGGATGAGCTGAGACAGAAACATCTTGTACAGGAGAGTATTTCTCTGTGCTTTCTTAAGCCAGGTATTACTCTCCTCTCTTTCTGCCTGTCTCTCTCTCTCACTCTCTGCCTTAGTCCTCACCACCTGGGGGTCAGCAGGCCACAAGAATTGTAAACAGGCAGTTGAGTGGGGGGAGTGTTTAAGTGGGGGCAGTTCTATAGTGTGCGTGTGCGTGTGCGTGTGTGTGTGTGTGTGCGTGTGTGTGTGTGCGTGTGTGCAGAAGTGGACTATAACGAAGTACATTTACTTGAGTACTGTACTTAAGTACATTTTTCAAGTATCTGTACTTTACTTGAGTGTTACTATTTTTGGAAACTTATGACTTTTACTCCACTACATTTGAAAAACAAATATTGTACTTTTCACTCCACTACATTTTTATGAAGGTTCTCGTTACTCACTACTAGCGTAGCGTGGAGGTCAGTGGATGAATTTTCTTTTCTAAAATGGGATAGGCCATATTGTGTTCATCAGGAGAAAAACCAATCACAGTACTCCAATACAGTCAGTCAAGTGCATGCTGCATTTTTTTTTTTTAACAGTTGAACTTGGTGGTGTTACTGATGGCTGCTCCTACGGCAGATAAAGATGATAAAGATAAAGGTTCCTCACCAGAGCACCCATGGCCAATGTTTTAGATTATTGAAATCAACTGGTTTTCAACCTAACTGCTTTCTGCATGCGTTCGTACACTGTGTTCGCCTAACTTTTTTCGTAGATGGCTGTGATGTAGTGCTCACTGCTCACTTAGAATCATATTCACCGCAGTGGATATGAGATGTGACTTGAAAATCGCGATTAATTTGTTTGTGAATGTGTGACGAATCTGGTGGCAGAGGCAGACCACAACTGTTACTATTAACACAGCGTGTGAACACGTACGGGAACCAGTTAGTTTGGAAACCGTTTGGGACGTAACACCGGGTCCTGTGCGAATCCAGTACTGACGCATGCTATGAGTTAGCTTGCGAAAATGCCCAGTTTTAATCTTGTCAGATAAGCACAGTACTATTAGTAAGGTCACGCGAAGGCAGTGGATTCACATAGGACCTGGTCCCAATAAGACGAGGGTGGGGGCGGGAATCAAGCGGTGACGAGGTTCATCCGGCTGTTTCACATTTCAGACAATGCTATGTAGTAGAAGTAAAATTAACCTAGCCTACAACATTATGACATGTTTATCCTTTTAAGGCCTATCTGAGTTAACCTACTGCCTATTTGACTGAAGCTATACACTGTCTTTTATAGAGGAAGCATTTGGTTCAACTGTGTTTCTATAGGTTTTGTCGCATATTACACAAGCTTTTTATTCTACAGGTCCTACAAGCAAGTCAGTGCATTCAGTAGGTTGTTTCAGAGTCATTAGGCTCTGTAAATGCATTGTGGCAACAATGCAACAATGTGTTGACATTAAAAAGAAAATGTACTTTTGAATACTTAAGTATTTTTGAAAGCAAGTACTCTAGTACTTTAAATTTAACTGAACAACTTTCACTTGTATTGGAGTAATATTTGACCAGGATTATCTGTACTTTGACTCAAGTAATAGGGTTGTGTACTGCATTGCCATAGAAATGAGGCTTCGTTTGGGATGGAGAGTGTCAGTTATGGGGTCAGGGTTAGCTGCTGTTTTTTAGTGGGTTTTTTTCTTTGTTTTTTTTATATGGGCCAAATGATGAGCCTACTCTCTCCCTCTGCCACCCTGTGTCTCTCTGTGTCCCTCGTTCTTTGTCTTTTTCTGTCCCTACCACTCTGTCTTCCTGTATCTGTCCCCCTCTGTCTTTCTCTGTCCCTACCTCTCTCTACCTGTCTCGCTCCCTCTATATTTCTCTGTTCCTCCCTGATTTATGCCTTATTTCTGTTTACGCCTACGCCTGTTGTTAAAAAGAAAAGAAAGTTCCATTTTCTCTCTACTCTGTTGTACATAGATCAGAGAGACAGAATATAAAATAGAGGCTATTGATTTGGCCTGGTGCCTGGTGTGCACTGTTTGCATTGCCATAACATTCCATATCCATTACAACTCTGTTAATTTACCACTCAGCCACTACTCCTTTATGTGTGGGAGTGTGAATGGAGACACTCATTAAGGGTGTGTGTGTGTGTGTGTGTGTGTGTGTGTGTGTGTGTGTGTTGTGGTCTTGTCTGTTTGACAGTACTGAGGAAAGAGACTGATTCTGTTTGCCTGTGACTGGCTGCATCAGGACTTTGTGAAGCTTGGAGACTCTTAGGTCTGTGAGATATCGTGTGTTATAGTCTAAGCTGTGGGTTTATGAGTTTTTCTGTGGATTGTGAGGTCAGAAGAGGTCTAAGGGATGTTGAGTTCATGTTGAACTTGAGTCCAGTCTGTCACTACACCACCCTAATGTCCCACACACTGTCACTACACCAACCCTAATGTTCCACACACTGACTCTACACCACCGTAATGTTCCATACAGTTTCACCACACCACCCTAATGTTTCACACACTGTCACTACACCACCCTAATATCCCACACTGTCACTACACCACACTAATGTCCCACACACTGACTCTACACCAACCTAATGTTTCTCACACTGACTCTACACCACACTAATGTTCCATACATTTTCACCACACCACCCTAATGTTCCACACACTGACTCTGCACCATGCTAACATCCCACACTGTCACTACACCACCTTATTATCTATTCCACTACGTAAATTGTCAGTTAAACTCTGTCATACTCAGTATGAGATATTAGTGTCTGTACACAATGTCATGATCCTACATTCCTACATACAACCATCTTACACACAGTTCATTCCCTTCCAACAACGTCCCTTCTGCTCTGACTCCTTCTGTGTTCCCAAACTCCCCTCCTCCTCTTTCATCAGGAGTATGACAGGAGGACGGGTCGGCATATGGTGAGCAGGTACCCTGAGGGGTGAAAATGACCCTCTTTTTCTCCCAGTTTTTCCTTTCAGACATTCTAAAGAAAAGAGCATACAGAAGGCATGAGCGTGTGCCATGGGATGGTGGGATGGACACTATGCCAAGATCTGCTTGTGTAATTTAATCCAGTCCACACACACACACACACACACACATTCAGATAAACATACACACTCAGACACACACATATGCATACACACTCACAGATAAACACATGCACACTCACAAATAAACACACGTGCACACACATGCACGCGCACATGCACCCTCACACACAAACAAACAGACACTCACTCTTATTCACAGTCTGAGCTATGGACGCACGTTTGAGAATCATTGTTGCAGGTGTTAAAATTGCATGGGCAATGGACAAAACAAGCATGGGATTGGGGAATTTTTAAGGTGAAAAAAATATATAAAGCACTGAATCAAGTATTTTGAATTATAAGACCAGAATTAGTCCAAGGCCAGAGACTGATGTGAGTCAGCCCTGTTACATAGTTCAGCCCCGTGGTAAGAGTTCAGCTCTTCTTTTACTGTTTTTCCACACTTCTGCAATTTGGCATCACTCATTAAAAGGCAAATTAAACAATCCCACCAATAAAGAGAAAAAACATGCTAGTTTTCTGACATGAACACCTACACAACATGTGATTAAAATTATGTGTGTACAAAATTACGCCCACTAATACAGTTGGTTCTTAGGTTCCTAAAAAACTCGCTCTAGAACTAGAAACACAAAAAATCCATTTACAGGGTCAGCGTCACAGAGAAATCCTTTCAGAGACAAAGTCACAGTTAGCAGCCCTATGAGAGATTTCATCTGGTGTTTTCTAACTGAGAGTAACTCAGAGAGTAACTGAATGCCAGTGGTGTGGTTGCATCAGTCCTGCTCTCAATTGGTAACTGTCCCTGTCAAACGCACATCAGCTCTCTGAGGCCCACACACACACATGCACATATATACACACATATACACGCACACATATACACACAGAGTGACTTTCAATTTTTAAATTGAACCTGGTTTTTAAATAGGAGTGAAATAAACTTTTAACAGAAAAACGAGCTAGTATGAACATTACCAAAGTTGTATGAATTCTGAGAGGGTTTTTTCATTTCTTTTTTTTTCATTTTGACTAACCAGTAAACTGGTTAGTCAAAATACTTATCTCCCCAAACCTTGTGCAGGGTAAACAGTGCCTAGTGTTCAGGGTTAGTGTGAACAATGCTCTGTGTTCAGGGATAGTGTGAACAGTGCTGTGTGTTCAGGGTTTAGATTTAGATTTAGATTTATTGTCCTGGAGGGAAATTCTTTTCCACAGCACTGTACACGAGGAAGAATCAACAACACGCTATCGACATCACACTGTTCACACATAGGTAACATAGATGCTTGTACACATAGGCAAACATAGACACTAACATGTAGACAGGATTCCTTAGTTCCTTCTAAGAGTCGTTCTGTTTAGGGCTGTTATGGGGATGGGAACCAGACTTTTGCCAAAGCGAGCCCTTTTACACCTCAGGGATCTGTACCTGCACCCAGAGGGCAGTACAATGAAGTGGCAGTTGAGTGGGTGTGTGCTGTCCTGTGCTATTGTGATTGCGATGCGTGTGATGGCCCTACTATTGAGCTCTGAGAGGTTGGGTGCGGGGAGGCCTATTATCTTGGCAGCAGTATTAGTAATGCGTGTGAATTTGGCACGGTTTGTGACAGAGAGCATGTTAAAGAAACAGATGGAACAGTAGAGCAGGATGAGTTGGACAATACTCTGGTACAGCAGTAGGAGGAGGTGGGGGGCGACATAGAATCCTTTGAGTTTACGAATAACTAATAGTCTTTGATGGCTCCTTTTTTTTAATTTCCTTTGTGTGCTGGTCAAAGCTGAGTTTATTGTCTATAGTGATTCCGAGATATTTGAAGCTGTCCACTATTTCAACAGTTTCGTTATTAATTAGGATGGGGTGCTGGGGTGACAGGGTACTATTGCTATTGCTATTTCTTTTCCTGACATTGAGATGGAGTCTCACAGCACTGGGTGAAGTGTGCAACAAAGTTATGGTAGTCCAGAACAGAATGGTTATCTGTGAGAAGAGCAAGAATGGCAGTGTCGTCAGAGTATTTGAGGTAAGTGGTGGTGGGTGAGGGGCTGGTGCAGTCATTGGTGTATAGCATGTAGAGAAATGGGCTCAGCACACAACCGTGTGGTGCTTCGGTGTTGGTGATGAGTGCAGGTGATGTTGTTGTGGCTACCTGCACTGTTTGCCGTCTGTCACTGAGGAAGTTGTGCAGATGCAGCTGGTGCAGCTTCTGGATCATCAGGTGCCTTTGGATGGTATTAAAAGCAGAGCTTAAGTCCACGAAGAAGATCCTGGTGAAGGTGCCTGGGGAGTCCAGGTGCTGGAGGAGGAGGTACAGCAGACAGGGCACGGCATTCTCCGTGCCTCTCTTGGCCCTGTAGGCAAATTGGAGGGGGTCCAGTTGTTGGTTAACAATTGGCAGAATGATTTGTAGCAGCAGTTTCTCCAGGCACTTCATTACTATGGATGTGAAGGCAATGGGGCGGTAGTGACTGAGTTCAGAGGGTCGGGGTTTTTTAGGCACTGGGATTATTGTTGCAGCTTTCCAGAGGGTGGGTATTGTGGCGGACCGGTGGGATTCGCATTAGAGTGAATGAAGAATTGGTGAGAGATCCGTGGCGCAGGTCTGCAGCACCCTTCCCGGGATCCCGTCAGGTCCTGGGGCCTTGCCTGGCTTATACCGGCCAAGCTGGCGCCGTGTGTCCTCCACTTAAAAAGGGACCAGCTCGTTGGGGTCCAGTGGGGGGAGGGCTCTCAGCTCCTTCATGCGTATGTCTGTGGAGTCCTGAGTGTCGAAACAGGTGAAGAATAAGTTTTGGTGGTGAGAAGTTCTGCGTCGGGTGATGTTGATGGACTGTGTTTGGGTTCACAGCCAGTCAGGGTTTTCGCCATCTGGAAAGCTTGTTTTATATTCATGTTGTCAAATTTTTGCTCACGTTCTTGAATTTCAATTTTGCTTTGAGAACCTCATTTTTTATTTTTTGGTTTGCCATCCTGAGACCAGCCCAGTCTTTGATCCTGAAGGCTTTATGTTTCTCTTTCAGGCTCTGTTTTATTTGAGGAGTGATCCAGGGTTTGGAATTGGGGTATCTCTTTATTTTTTTGACTGGCACGGTGGTATTTATGCAGAAGTTGATATAATCAGTAATGGCAGTGACCCTGCTGTTCAAGTCTCCGCCAAAGATGTCCGAGTTGGTGTATGCAAGGGAGCCTTGCAGTTGTGCGATGGTGTCTTCCGACCATTGTGGGACACTGTAGGATTGTGGTTTGTGACGTCTGAGTTCCTTTTTGTACAGCGGGAGTAAACAGATGATGTGGTCTGCAAGTCCGAGTAGCGGGTATGAACAGGCACTAAAAGCATCAGTAATGTTGCTGTGGCACAAATCCAGTGTGTTTTCTCTTCTGCTGGGAATGCCAACATACTGATGAAATGACGGTAGCACCTAGTCCAGTTTGCAAGTATTAAAATCCCCTAAAATAAACACCGGAGCTCCGGGATACTTGACCGACATAGCGTTAGTGTCTTCGGCTAACAGCTCTGCTGCTGCCTTGATGTTTGCACTGGGGGCAATATAAATGCAGCTGACCACAACGGTTGGGAATTCTCGTGGTAGATAGTAGGGATGCAGGGACAGGGGCAGCATCTCCAGGTCAGGTGTACAGACCTTACAGTGCACCTTGATGTTACTGCATCATCTGTTATTCACCCCGCATTTTCACCGATTGCCTCGTTCTGTCAGATCTGATGATCGTAAAGTTATCCAGGCTAACCTCGACATCAGAGACTGACTCATCCAGCCAGGTTTCGGTCAGGGCGATAATGTAAATGTCCCTGAAAGCCCTTTCTAGTCGGCATCGTGCGTGTACCAGGTCCGTTTTGTTTCGGAGTGAGCAAACGCTCGACAAGAGAATGGAGGGGAGAGGTGGTTTGAACGGATGCTTCCTTAATCTACTGTGAACACCACTGCGTCTACCTCTTTTCCTCGGCTGAAGCTCCGATGGTAGGACCACAGCTGGCTTGATGTTACACAGCAGCGAGGTCCGATATAACAGGAGTTTGTCACAGCTGTAGGTGAGTAACATACTTGACAATCTACAGGAACACTGGAACACTTAGCATAGCATAGCATAAAATCAAACAGAACACATGGAGACACTGGAACACTTAGACAGGATGTAGCGTGAAGTCAGAACGGAGTACAGTCCGTGCTGTCGCAGCTTAGCATGCGTCAAGGCAACAGGAGTGAACAGGTGAACAGTGCTGTGTGTTCAGGGTAAGTGTGAACAGTGCTGTGTGTTCAGGATTAGTGTGAACAGTGCCGTGTGTTCAGAGTTAGTGTGAACAGTGTTCTGTGCTCAGGGTTAGTGTGAACAGTACCATGTGTTCAGGGTTAAGGTGAACAGGACTGACCCAGTATTCCTGAAGCTTCATCAGAATCCATTGGCCACTCAATGGCCCTGTTGTGTGCTGAGCAGAAGGCAAAGGCAGGCAGGGTCCAAATGGAGCCAAGCTGCTTCTTGAAACTGACACACACATTGAGAGAGGTAGAGGGGGAGGTGTAACAGAGAGAGAGAGTGTGTGACCATGCAAGAATTGATCCTCAGTTGCCCATAATGCTTGCTGTGTGAAACAGTCATGTACACCAAACCTCCGTCACTTTAACAATAGAGTGTACAGTAAAAGGACAAAGCAAGAGCAGTGGACAGACCCATTTTTAAAGAATATTTTCTGTCACAGCTGTGTTTGTTCTCTGTCATGTTTCTCTCTGAGCCGTGTAGACTGAATGGATCTCCCCAATACAGTCCAATACAGCCGTAATGCAGCCGTAATGCAGCCGTAATGCAGCCGTAATACAGCCTTAACACAGCCCTAATACAGCCTTAATGCAGCCATAATACAGCCCTAATACAGCCCTAATACAGCCCTAATACAGCCTTAACACAGCCGTAATACAGCCCTAATACAGCCCTAATACAGCCTTAACACAGCCGTAATACAGCCGTAATACATCCCTAATACAGCCATAATACAGCCTTAATGCAGCCATAATGCAGCCTTAATGCAGCCTTAATGCAGCCTTAATGCAGCCTTAATGCAGCCTTAATGCAGCCATAATGCAGCCATAATGCAGCCATAATACAGCCCTAATACAGCCTTAACGCAGCCATAATACAGCCTTAACGCAGCCATAATACAGCCTTAATGCAGCCTTAATACAGCCCTAAGACAGCCTTAATACAGCCATAGTGTATCCCTAATGCAGCCTAAATACATCCTTAATGCAGCTTTAAGACAGCCATAATAGAGCCCTAAGACAGTTTTCATACAGCCTTAATACAGCCATAATAGAGCCCTGAGACAGTCTTCATACAGCCTTAATACAGCCATAATAGAGCCCTGAGACAGTCTTCATACAGCCCTAATACAGCCATAATACCAGACAAGGATGAAACCCTGCTGTTTTTGTCTTATCTGCCAAATGCTTAGTTAGCATGAATGCTCTCTCTCTCACTCTCTCTCTCTCTCTCCATATCCCTCTCCTTTCCCCCCTCTTCCTGTCACACACACTCTCTCTCTTTCATACCCCCCTCACTTGTGCAGACTTTGCATATTTTCAGTGGCTGGAATCAATATACAGTCTCTCCTTATCAGCAGTGTAGGAATGGCATGGGCCACAGTTACCTGAGTGGGAGAGAGAGAGAGGAGAAAATGAAAAGACACTGTTGCTCTGGGAGTATTTGTTTTTTGTTCATTACTGTTTTGATTGTTTTCTCCAGTAAGAGGTGGATATGAACTGTCACTCATCTTCACTTTTGAATAACACACACACACACACTCATTTATACTCACAGTCTCTCACACACACACACATTTATACTCAGTCACACTCACACCCATATACATTTATCTCTCTCTCTCTCTCACACACACACATACGCACACACACACGCGCACACCTGTACACTAAAACACACAAAGAGCAAAAAAGACTGTGAGGTTAGTGAGGTTTGATACTACTGTTATGGGTTTTGTTGTGATTTTGGTTTTAGTGGTATCGGTTTTAGAGGGACAGAGGTGTGATCTTGGTCATTCATTGTCTACTCAGGATACACTGGTGACCTTTCTGTTCCCCTGTTTGTGATGTGTTTTGTTCTCACAGTGATCTCATTTTATAGATTTCATTGCAGTAGTGTGGTAGCGAAACATGTTTTTTTGTGTGGGCCTGTGTTTGTGTGCATGTGTGCATGTGAAGTGGTGTGTGAATGTGTATGTGTGCGTGTGTTTGTATGTGTGTCTGTCTGTGTTCTCCCTGGCTGTTTGGTATATCTCTCTGAGTGTTATTCTGTCTCGGGAGACTGAGGTGTGTTCATGTTATTATCATAGTCACTCTGTGTTCTGAGGATTGGCCTGGATGCCCATGTTTACACCCTAAAACACCCCTATCATCCAAAGACAAGTGTTGTCCCATGCAGTGCTTTCAAAGATGCTGATTACCTGCCTCAATCACAAACCTGCCAAAGATTAACCGTCTGGTTGCTGGTTGGATCTTCTCTGCAGTGAGGACTGTAAGAATGAAATGGAATGACTTAAGGGGTAGTATCTGGGGTCTCTGTCTCCTGTTAGCCAAAACATCACTCACGTAGTCCAGACAGAAGCTCTGTGCCTCCATGGCCTGACCTCATATCCTGTTATCCATTTCCTGTATGAGCTGACCTTTTTGTCAGGTCAGCTGAGGTGGTTATGTCATCTGAGGTCAAGAGGAAGTTGAGTCATAAAGACAGAGACCATTATAACCTTTTTCACGTGTCTGTTAAAGAGGAATATGTGTGTGTGTGCGTGTCTCTGTGTGATTGTGTGTGTGTGTGTCAGTGTGTGTCTGTGTGTGTGTCTATGTGTGTGTGAGAGAGAGAGAGGAGATGGGTGGGAGGGGATTTTCCAGTTTAAAGCTCAGGTCCAGCAGTAATGGAGTCATCTCAGCCAGTTAAGCTGTGTAGTTTAATTATCACACAGAGTGGAGGGAAAGAGAGATTCATTTTCTGTGTTGGTGAATGTCTGACCCAGTTATTAAAGTAACCTCCACTGACTATAACGTTCTCAAATACACTGGCAAGCATGAACCACTGAGTCTGTTGTCTTAAAAATCTCACTTTTAACCCAAACCGCCTCTTTTGTCTGCGGTTGTGCTCTGAGGGAACTCACGTGTTCTCACATATCTGGAGCTGCTAGCAGTGCATTGCCTAATGTAGACCACCAAGGAAGCCTGGCTGCTGTTGTCAGGGCAACCTGCCCACCTGGGTGGCAGTGGAGCTGGAGAATGGAGAGGATTTGGGTTTTTTACAGTTCCCTGAGGCCTTTAATTGCCTCCTTCAGCCAGAAAGGGCTTAACCAAAGACAGTCCAACACTCACACTCTGTGTGGGGTGCAGGTGTGTGCGTCTGCGTGTGTGAGTCTGAGTGTGTGTGTGTGTGTGTATGTGTGTTTGTGTATGTATTATATGAATGTTTGAATGTATAGTATGTGTGTGTTTACATATTTATTATGTAAATGTATTTATTGTGTGAATGTGTGCGTGCGTGTGTGTGTGTGTGTGTGTATTATGTGAATGTTTGTATTTATTGTGTGAATGTGTGTGCGTGTGTATGTGTTATGTGAATGTATTTATTGTGTGTGTGTGTGTGTGTGTGTGTGTGTGTGTGTGTATGTATGTATTATGTGAATGTTTGTATTTATTGTGTGAACGTGTGTGTGTGTGTGTGTGTGTGTGTGTGTGTGTGTGTGTGAGATCTCTGTTGGTGAGTAGTTGACAGACGTTGGTGGTGTGCCTGTGTCACACATCTGCAATGATAAAACTTTGGGGAGTCATGGAGGATTGCTCAGCCCCACACATGATCTTCATCCTGGGGCACAGCTGTGCCAGCACTCCTTCCTTCCTCTTTTCTCTCCTCTCTAATCGACATGGAGTTATAGAGGCTAGCACATCTTGTTTTTCATTCACCTCCTCCACCCCGACCCCTTTGGCCATCTGTAGAGAGGGATCAGTGAAGTGCCTTGCAGTGTTTTGGTCCCAAGCCTTTGACTACTTCTTTAAAGGATACACCGTGTGTGAGAAACTGCCCTCTCCTAACCCTCTGGTCACATGTGGCACTGTGTGTGTGAATGTGTGTGGTATTAATATATCGAGTGTTTACAGTGCTTATTCAGACCCCTTATTCAGATGTTGGCATGTGTACATTCTGAATTTCTACAGTGAATAAAAGATACTGGTAGATATCACTGACTTTCACAACATAACCTCCTTTGCGGATTTAATTTATGCTGTCGGTGTTTGTTGGTTTATTGGGGGCCAAGAAGCAAAGCTGCGTAGGGACCCATTGTCTGTCTACCTTTTTCTTCTTCTTCTTCTGGCTAGAGTGTCTATGGCAGCCCCTAGAATCATGTGGTAAAAAATTGTGAAATCTGGCACACTGATTGACGACAGTCCCCTGATTCTCTTCACCCAGTTTCATGTCTGCACCTCGAGCACTCTAGCACCACAAACGGTCAAAGTTGGAGGTGCATTTACGCACAGGACTTTTGGACTGTGTGCTCAATTTTCAAAAATGAGGTATCAATGGCTTCCTTGGGTCAGTCTGAGTTCAATGCACCCCATGCCATCAATTTCCGCCATATTGGGTTTTCTGTCATATTGGATTTTTTGTAAAAGAAAAAAAAATTTTCACAGGCCACAAATTTTGTCCAATCTTCCCCAAAATTGGCACACATGGTCTTGAGACCAAGTCTCACAAAGGTTATTTGTTGGCTTTTGGATTTGCGAAATCATTCGTCCCTCACAGCCAATTCGAAATCGGTGGTGAAGCTGCCAAAATTGAAGCAAGCTCATATTTCAGCAAGAATTCGATGTATAAACACCAAACTTGGTGAACTAACTCAAGTCTCCACCCAAAGGGAGTCCAAAACAAATTGCCCCATTTTACCACTTGGGGTGCTATAATAAGAAAAAGCATGTTTTTTGCTCATTACTCTTCATATGTTTGGTCCAAAATCATAATTTTTATTTCAAGTTTTGATCCTGAGGCCTGGAGATGTCACCATTTCCTGTTCTGCAATCGTATTCGATGGCAAAGTCGCTAAACAGGAAGTATAGCCATAACTCAGTGACGGTTGGTGTATCAAAACCAGAAGTGGTACATGGACTTGGAACCCTATTCTGAGGGGACACAAAAAAATATATATCAGTTTACCACTGGGGGGGTTGCAATAACCAGATGTGTTTTGGCCAATAACTGTTGATGTGTTTGCCTGAAATAACTGATTCACATGTCTGGTGATACCATGGTTGGTCCCAAGGCTGAGACATGACAACTTGTCATGTCAACCTAACTGATGGACCCGCCATATTGCATTTTATGGAAAAATGTAAAAAAAAATTCACAGGCCACAAATTTTGTCCAATCTTTGCCAAAATTGGCACAGATGATGTTCAGACCAAGCGTCACAAAAGTTATTTGTCAGCTTTTCAATCGGTGAAAGCATTTACCAATTATAACTGATCAAAAATCAGCAGCTAGGATGCCAAACAGGAAGTGAAGGTGTATCTCAGGAACGCTTTGATGTACTGACACCGAACTTGGTATGGGGACTCAGGACACCTTCCTGAGGATGTGCAAAAAAATTTGTGCTATTTGACCTCTGGGGGTGCTGCAATAAGCTGAGACAACTTTTTGCCTAGTAAATGTTGATGTGTTTCTCTTAACAAAAGTGCTTTTTCTGTCAGCTTCTGTCATAAAACTTGGTATCAGTTCTTACAGCCACACTTTTAACATGATCAGATCAAACTGCCATGTCAACTCTACCCTGCTGAGCTGATTGGCCCCCAGATTGCTGCTTGCAGCTATAGTTTGTTTGTTGGTTTGCCTGCCTGTTTGTCAGTAGGGTTATGACAGTAGGGCTGATTTTCATGAAACTTGGTGGAAGGATGTTGTATGGGCCAAGGAAGAACCCATTAAATTTTGGAGCGGATCCGAGTCACAGGGTGGATCCATGTATTATTTTCTACTTTCGTTAACACTGCAAGATTGGGCAAAGATGAACTGAATTACAAACCTGACGTAATTACAGCTAATGGTGTGCCGCGACTGCACATACAGCAAACCCTAACAGTCACCTCAGACATCACTGTAGAAACAAATGCAACAGGTATTTAAGAAATAAGCAATGTCTAAATTATCCTTACTGTTGACAAAAGTACGCCTAATTAAAGGTTATTGTCGGCTAGCAGAACATGCGCATAATCACTAATCATTCCCTACAATAAATTAGTTTGCACAATCATACTTTCTGACTCTTTTGTTCTAATAGTTTTGGAAATATATCCAGATATATATAGTTGTTGTGGTTGCAGATTTAAATATCATAGAAGAGTGAACTATTGGCCTTGGCAGGGGTCTGCAATCTCCGAGTGCCCTTCTAGTTACTGTCCGTTTTTAAGTATGTCTACACAATGAAGTTCTTAGCTTGTTTACATGCTGCAGTCACTGCACATACAATAAAGAACTTGAAATTGAACTTGACTTCAGTTATTAGAGTAATGGAAGTCATCAGGCCTGCAATGGAGAACTCTGCAAGGGGCGATGAAAACAACATCTTAGCACCACGTCTTAGCATCAATGTTACATTACTTAGACTAGCATTAACGTTACTTTTAAAAGCTTGTCGAGAGAACAGGTTCAGGTGGGTGTCACGTAGTGCCCCTGGGTAATTCACTTTATTTAGGGTCATTATGAATCGCCCAGAACCTGATATGGAGAGGGCAGAAAAGAGTACTGGCAGCCTGTGAGTGCTGGTACACCAGAAAAAGGCATGGTACATCAACGAGTAAAATGTAGATGCGCCGGTACTGTGTACCAGTGAGTGCCGGCCCACTTTGAGCACTGAGTGTTTACGTCTGAGGGATGTGCTTAGTATTTGGTAATGAGTGTGTGTGTTTAGTATTGTGGTAATGTGTGTGTGCGTGTGTGCGTGTGTGTGTGCGTGTGTGTGTGCGTGTGTGTGTGCGTGTGTGTGTGTGTGTTTGTGTGTGTGTCTCTGCGTGTGTGTGTGAGGTGTGTGTGTTTAGTATTGTGGTAATGAGTGTGTGTGTCTGTGGGTGTGTGTGTTTTTAGTGTTGTGGTAATGAGTGTGTGTGTCTGAGGTGGAGACAATGGGGTGTCATGCTCTGTCCACTTCTCACCTCATTCGTGTCATTCTCAGGCCCTGCAGAAGCTGGCGACCCAATACTTAAAGCGAGACTGGCCAGGAATCAAACCAGACGACCAGCGAACCGACTACAGGTGACTGACACCTGTCACTCAAACAACCACACTGTCAATCATACACTCACTGTCAGAGTTTTCATGGAATGATACTCCTCAAATGAACAAAGGGAAAAAGTTGTAGGAGTATTGTAGGAAAGATTGAGTGGAGAAAATTCATGATTTCTCTGTGTATGTGCGTGTGTGTGCAATAGGAATGTGTATGGGGTGTGGAGAGCATATCTGGAAGGCACAGTCCAGGTGACCCAATCACGCATCAACATCTCTGACAACTATAGGAGCGAGATCTCAGACCCCGCAAAAACTGTCCGACTCTACAAAGAACAACAGCTGAAGAAGGTATCCACCCCACCCGCCACCCCCACCGTGGCGCTGCATTTATATTAGCAAAATGACTCATAATTAATAGAAGTTGATGAGTTCAGACTCTGTCACAACCCTGACGTACAGCAGCCCTCTGTCACAACCCTGACCAAAATCAAATACAAGGACAGTACGTCTAATCTGACTATTAGATTAGATTCTGGACCAAACTACAGCATTGTACAGCGACAAATACATAACACTATTGCATTTTGTCTCTTTTGTCTTTGATGGGGGCCTTCTTGTGATGGGCGTGTGCAGTGTATGGAGCAGCTCAGTCGGATGCAGGCGGAGTTGCAGGACTCTGTGAAGGACTTGGCCAAGTCCAAGAAGAAGTACTTTGAGCTGGAGCAGATGGCCCAAGCCGTGCGGGAGAAAGCTGACATCGAGGCCAAGTACGTGCTTCGCCCCCTGAAGCTGCCTGTGTTATGTTCAGCTTGGGGGGCGGGGGTAGAAGCTGGGGGTGGTCAAGGCAGTGAAAACTGTTGTGATGTGTGAGCCTATTGACACAGCAGTTAAAGCACCAGAGTAAAACCCTCGTTTATGAAGCAGAAAAAAAGGCACCAGATGCATGTCTTCTCTGAGATGCATTGGTCTGGAGAGTGATTGTTTGGCAGCATGTCGTCGCTCGGCTGCCTTCCAGAGGGAATGCCCTCTTTATTCAGATCAGTTTATTAGCCCCGCGCAGAATTTGTTAAAAACATACCCGTGCCAGGCCCTATGTGCCTGGGCAGACATTGGCACCCATGCTGGAACCACCTTCTCACAGCTCCTGCCAATACAGAGAGAGAGAGAGAGAGAGAGAGAAAGGACATAGAGGAAGGAAAGAGAGAAGGTGCAGACAGAGGGGAGGAGTGGAGGACATTAAGAGAGCAGTGGAGTCGTCTTAGACACAGAGAGAAATGGATCCTGACTGTTCAGTTAGAGAGCAGTCTGACTGAGGTTATATTGATTTAGATCAGCCTGTGTGTGCATTTTATTACTCTGAGGATTGAAATGACCCTTTGTGTTTGTCTCCCTCCACCTCCCTTCCTGTCTCGGAAAGGCAGACATCACCAGAGTCTCAGATCTTTCCAGACAGACAAACTTTTTTTCCCTACCCAGAGGACCCAGGCAAAATAAAAATGCTTCACATGTACAACCAAATGTTCAGTGCTAGGGAGAATTTTATTCACAGAAATGTTTCATTAGAGTTGACAAATGATGATCTGTACAGTAAATAATGTTTGGGTTTGGTGAAATATGGTCATGTGTAAACTTATGAACAGACTCACACACATACTCACGCACACACACACTCACATATGCATCCAGATAGTGTCCTAAATCCTCTAAACATTAAGTCTTGGTTGGTGTTGCTTTCTGCTTTGTAGCACTCTCACACATCAGTCTTGGACTTCTATTTTCCCAGGTCCAAATTGAGTCTGTTCCAGTCCAGGATAAGTTTACAGAAAGCTAGTGTGAAGGTAAGACACACTTATTACACCACAGCCCTGGTTCACTTAGGTAGACATTTTAGTGAAAGACTATTCTGCTTCACACTATACTGGGAAGACTTTGTCAAACTGGGGTCAAAATCATTGTGCCATTAGTAAAAAAATACCTAAAAGATATTGTTCTAAAAGATAATGTTATGGGTAAAACTGAAGCATCAGAGTGTTTTTTAGTCAGGGTGAGGGTTAAGGTTAGGGTCAGGATCAAGGTTAGTTGTTATTTTTTAGTTTGTTATAATGGATGTCAGTGGTCTCCAGAATCTAGCACACAATGTGTGTGCGTGTGTGTGTGTGAAACCATATGTTAGGTGCAGTGTTGGCTAACTGACTGTCTATGAAGTGAAATTAAACTTGTCAAACTTTATTGGGATTTTACACACTTTTGTAAAAAGTCTCAAACACTGAATGAATTGTCATCTGTTCTTTTAACTTTTCCCAGTTTGATTAACCTTTACCATTACTTCAAATGGTAACACCTCACTCAATTTCATGCTTCCATAACTCAGTATCTTTATTACCCAAACACTAATCTTACCATTCTTGAAACGTGTTTGTCTCCATGTTTAGTTGAAAGCCAAGAGAAATGACTGCAACTCCAAAGCCACGCACGCCCGAAACGACTACCTACTCACTCTGGCCGCAGCTAATGCACACCACAGCCGCTACTACCAAACAGACCTGCTCAACTGCATCAAGGTGAGGCAACATGCCACTTTCTGGTGAGCTGTTTATTACTGACCTTCATTAATGATGTGGGTATAAATCTAAGCAGTTTTCACTGTTTGTTGAGTTGCAGAGGTTTTTGGGGTCATACACCCCATAAGAAAGAGAAGCGATTCCTTGCCCGAATACCTCAGCTCAATAAACTGATTGTAGACTACACGATGATACAAGATGCAGGCTATATTAAATGTCTATACGAACAGAATTATTGTCAGAAACTTGTAGTGTGTTTTACTAGTGATTTGGTATCGTGTTGTTCAGGAGTCAAATATTCATTTCAGAAGTGTTTTGTTTAACCCATATACTCGTAACATGACATCAGTTGAGTAGGCGGTCATTCAATGTGGTCGAGATTGCATTGGTGTTTACACTGCTAAAAGAATGCGGTCATATGCAGTCCAGACCACCTTCAGATGTGGTCTGAGCACTTGGGATCAGATCAGATCACCAAAATCAGATCTAATGCAAGGTATAAACAGGGCCATACACACACACACACACACACACACACTCCAGATGATGTGAAGTGACTGTGGGGGAGTCTTGCTATACTAATTGAGTCTTGTGTTAATATTGTGAAGCTCACTGTCTCTCAAACAGGCGGCCTGATTGATTCACTCCATCACACACTCCTTCATTTCGTTACAGAGCACAGTGGATAGGCTCTTCGCTCACGTTCACACTTAAAGAATGTGCTTCTCCCTCTGGCCTGCCTGTTCTCCTAGTACCACACCATGGCCTGAGACACGGTGGAGTGAATAACGGCAGTGTTGGAAGGGCAGTGTTGACTGCATTAAGAATGAGTTAAAATGAGTCTTTTTTTGTGAGAGACTCTGCTGATAAAAGCTGATACTCAAGCAGGTCTTTGCTCTTAAGCACCTTTCCCAGTCACAGACTCACTCAACTCACCTGTAACTCTGGATGCTGCAGTTAGTTAGTGGCTGATTAGATCTGCATGTCAGGTCTAGCATAACGTCTTTCTGCTGGGGTTTGTGTGTGTGTGTGTGTGTGTGTGTGTGTGTGTGTGTGTGTGTGTGTGTGTGAGAGAGAGAGACAGATGTTAAAGTGACAAAGAGAAAAGTGAGAAGCTTGTTTCTGGAGGCTCAGAGAGGTCTAAAATAAAGGTATTGTGAAGAGTCAAAAAAGTCTCTCTCTCTCACACACACACACATTCACACACATATACACAGTGACTTTATGTAATTTGTTCTGTCTGACACCCACCTGTCTGAAGTGCAATTCTTGTACATATACACACACAGTACCCCTAAGTGAAGATCCACTCTTACCTCATTCATGTGATGCATGTGGGACAGTTTGAGTCTGAGCTTGACCATAACAGATGTGTGAAGCATGTCAGAGAGTTAAAAAAGCACCACACCAGAAATGGTTACATTCAGTGGTTCAGTGTTGCACATTTCTGTTTGTGTTTGAGAGAATACAGTTCTGCACTATTGTGCTGTCACCTCTTCTCCCTTAACACACTTTCAGAAAGGGGGGGGGGGGGGGGGGGGGTAGGGAGGCAGTAGGGAGGGCCTCAGTGTTAAATAATTAATATATGGACGTGTTGATTGGGCTTAAAGGCTCCAGGCCAGCCAGCTGGCGAATGACACGCCAGCTTCACACTCAACCTGCTGACTGCTCATTGGCTCTGACATTACCATAGACGCAGTCAGGAGTACTGTTTCATCACTGAATCACTTAGACAAAGACTAAAACGTGAGAATTCTCTTCTTTTGTATCTATCTCTCCTCCACCATTTCTTTATTCTTTTCTCTTCTTCTTTACAACTCTCTCTCTCTCTCTCTCTCTCTCTCTCTCCCTCTCTCTCTCTCTCTCTCCCTCCCTCTGTTACGTTCCCCAGTCCTGGTGGCTGCCTAAATAATGGCAGCTAGGCAGCACTGACAACCCCTACTGGTGGCGATTATGTTTTTGTTTGGTTTGTTTTGTGTTGTTTTCTCTAACCTGTTGATTAGAAGACTTCGGGCAGCTGAAACCAGTGGGACGAGTCTATTTGTAGACCCTCCTGGCACCATTCCGGCAAGACGCACATGGGTGTTCAAGTGGATCCATCCCAGCACAGCTTCGCTTCCTCAACTCGCTTTCTTGATCCTTTGTCTATATGTTTTGGATAATAAAAAAAAACCCCTAGATTTTGAACTGTTATCGCGTGCGTCTCCCCCTTTATGCTACGAGCTGGTGACCGACCGTAACATTCCCTCTCTCTAATTGTCCCTCTCTGTCATCCTCTGTTACTTCATCTCTTTGTTTGTCTCCATTTTCCACTTTTTTCACTTTGTTGTGTGCTTGCGTTCTTATATGTTAATGGTCATTTCGGAAAAGGGAAATAACAGATACATCGTAAGTCTCTTCCCTCAGAGGAGTCTCTCTTGTAAGGACCTTCCTATAGCTCTAAACAGCACCCCCTGCTGTTTGTGTCAGAAAACATTTCCAGCTCCTCTCTATGCCCTGGGCCAGATGTTTCCTATATTTATATGTGTGACGTCCTGAGCTTCCGTAGTCAGACCTGCAGCACTGGCCAATGTCACGTGCTGAGTAAAAGACCAGACATTTTTGGTCTGAGTGTAGTGTTTGGTGGTCAGAAATATATGGGAAGTGAGTCTTTGTCCTCACTCTGTTTGCCCTCACCTTTGTCTCTCACACTTTGCCTTAAAAGGACTGGACAGTGCCAAGAGAAAGAGGAGGAAAGGAATGGTTAAAACAAAAAGTCCCCTTTGGCGGTATTTCCCCTGCTTCGTCATTGCAATATTGTGTGTGTATGTGTATGTGTGCGCGTGTGTCTCTGTGTGTGTGTGTGTGTGTGTGTGTGTGTGTGAGAGGGAGAGAGAGAGAGAGAGAGAGCACTCTGGTACCTCATTGTCTCACTGTATTATGTTCCATCTACTGAGAACATGGACGTTTGGAGTAGCTGTGAAGTCCTTCACTTCCCCTGGTAAAGAGCCTTACACTGCTGCTCCTCCTCTCCACGCCCTGCACACTGCACCGTAACACCCACAGATTACAGGACAGATGGATAGTGTGTTGGAGGAGAGGTGGATGTCTGGTGGATGTGTGCATACGTGCATGTGTGTGTGTGTGTGTGTGTGTGACAGTTTATATGACACAGTGTACCTTATGATTGTGTAATGAACCCAGAAATGCATTTAGCAAATGCTTCAGATAAGGTATTTGTTTCCAGCCACTGCTGGTACCCTCAGGGAAAAGAGAGCATACACTCTTTCATACATGGCAAAAAATGCTCACCCAGCTTCTCATTCATATTCATATACTTAGATGACTAGACAGGTAGTGAGACAGACAGGTAAAGAGACAGACAGATTGCAGTTTAAGGTGAGTAACTCGTGTGAAATATGGTTGGATGAATAGACAGGTAAAGAGACAGCAGGCTACAGTCTGTGGTGAGTGACTTGTGTGTGAAGTGAAGTGTTTGTCATGCAGGGGCAGAGTGTTAGCACAGCTGATGTGTGTGTGTGTGTGTGTGTGTGTGTGTAAACAACATGTGTGTGTAAACATGTGAACTGTGAAAATACCCCCTAGGCACCAAAAATCACAGAGATTCTCACCTGAGTGGAATCTTAACAAGTGCTGTTAATGTGATGTGGAGACAGGCCACTCTCCTCAGGACAGCCCCAGGCGTGCCAAGCCCTAGCTTGCACAGTACCACTCATTCCCCCTGACAGCGATGGTCCAGACCAAATGGTTCAGCATTAGGACAGACAGAACCAAAGAGAAAGCAAAGGAGAGCACAGGTCTTTACATTCCTGAATATGCACTGAGTCTATGCTTCTGTCAGTCATGCAGTGCTTATCTGGGTGTGCGTGTGCGTGTGTGTGCGTGTTTGTGTGTGTACGCATGTGTGCGTGTGTGTCTGTTCTTTCACTCACATCTGTGACAATACCAGGAAGCACAAATTCTCCTATTGCTTTGAGAGCAGAAGTAACAATTCATTATACAATGTATGGTGGTGCAGTACACACAGACACACACAAACAGGCACACTGTCCCCTTACTTTGGGTGGTGGTGTTTAAAATCATATCAGGAGGAAGCACACTGGTTTGTGCTGAGTCACAGCCTTTTTTCACACACTACATTACACACACACATACACACACATGCACGTATACACACACATATACACATACACACACACACACATGCACGTATACACACACACACACACACATACGCGCGCATACACACACACATACACGCGCATACACACACACATATACACACACACATATACACACACACATATACACAGCAGTGCTTCGACGGGGTGTAGTAGGACATAATATTGTCATAATTACTTAGATCCTTGGTGTAGGATTGTGTTGTGATCTGTACTGTACAGAGTCTTCTGGTTGTTAGATGCTCTACCTATATTATGTGGTAGTCACAGCCTCATGATAGTGCTTGTAATTACAGCTCTTATCAGGACTGTCTGGTCTCATGTTTTCATAGCTATGTGTATATTGTATGTATTCATTGTGCAAGTCGCTCTGGAAAAAAAGCATCTACCAAATGAATAAATGTAAAGACGAATGTACACATCCCACCCCCTGCCCCCCGACACACATTAAAGTACACGGCCCCAGTTTCCATAAAACACCCCCCCCCCCATGCACAAACACACACACACACACAGACACACACACACACACCCAGGCATCCATTTTGCTCTCTTAGCTGACATCTGATGGCACATCAGAGCTGCAGAGTGAAGTTGTGAATGCTGTCCTTCCCAAGAGAGGAGCAATCTGAACAAGTTCTCCTCTCTCTCTCCTCCCCCATTCCCCCTCTCCATCTCTCTCTCTCTCTCTCTCTCTCTCTCTCTCTCTCACCCCTGCTCTGTGGCAGGTTTTGTGCAGTGAGATTTAGACCAGTGCTGAGGTGTGTGTCTGTCTGTCATGGGGTGAGAACGAGTCGTGATTGAGCGTAAATTAAAATCGATTTGGGGCAGATTTGCTTTCTCTGATTAAATGTTTAATCAGTCCCTGACTTATGTGCTTTTAAGTCTGAGCTTTGCTCTGGAGACACAGTAAAAAGGTTTATGTGCAAATGAAGTTTTGTATGGTTTCAATTCAGCGAAAGTCAACAAAATGTGATTCTTCCCCAGAGGGTATTGTGTTCTGGTAAGACAGTGTGAATATGGTTGAGATGGCAGTGTTTCTATGGGTCCATATTCTCCACTCTGACTGGCTCTCAAACCATGGTCAAAAACTAGAGGCAGGGAAGGAGAGAGTGAGAGAGAATTTTTGTTTCTGCTCTCAGAGGCCTTGGAATCTGAACTCCCCAACCTTTCCCAGCAGCTGTGGCTGTTTGAAAATTCGAAGTCTGATCCAAAGATTACACAGGCAAAAGAAAACATTTGCCTTTCAGGTTCCTTAGCAAGAAAGGGAGACTACAGTCTCTCTCTCTCTCTCTCTCTCTCTCTCTGTGTGACCTCAGTCATACCTCAGTATTCCTCTGCAAGTTCTAGCTTAGGCCTCTCCCACTGTGTCCTCACTTGGCTAAATAGAGTTATCACAGTATCACACTTGTTTTTCGCAACATGAGAAAAAGAAAAGGTGGACTTAGTGAATGACCTAACCTTGCCTCTTCTCTCTCTCTCTCTCTCTCTCTCTCTCTCAGGCTCTGGATGGTAATGTTTATGATCACGTTAAGGATTATTTGATAGCGTTTTGCCGGACAGAGCTGGAAGCCTTCCAAGCCATTCACAACACATTCCAGTTTCTCCTAGACAAGTCCAGTCGAGTGAGTCACACAGAGTGCCCTTCATCAGGCTCTGTTCCTCTTCACTTCCCAGAAATACAAATGTACTCCCTCTAACCTCACATTATCTGGTCCCTAATGAAGTAATACCCAATTCCCACCAGGTCTCTCTCTCACACACACACGCACACACATGCACACATACACATAACTACACACACACGCACACATACACATAAACTACACACACTCATATATACACTCACACTCACTCTCTCTCTCTCTCACACACACACACACATATACAGGGGTTCGACAAAATAATGGAAACACATGGTATTTCAAGACCTATAAATTTGCTGACATTTAGACGTTACTATGATTGCCAGTGATATGTAAATCTTATGTATATGCACTGCAGACCTCCTGTGCTTTATGTATTACCCAAGATTTTTCTTTCTGTAGAGGTCTGCGTATTAGTATAAGTCAAAATGTGTGACGTTTCAGACTTCCAAAGAGGGCAAATTGTTGGAGCGCGAAAGGCTGGCACCTCAGTAACAAAAACTGCTGAGCTGTTTAATGTATCAAGAGGAACTGTTTCTAAAGTCATGATGGCATACCAAAAACTAGGGAAGACTAGTTCTGGGTAGCGTAACTCTGGACGGAGGCCAAAACTCTGTGAACGTGACTGCAGAGCACTAAAACGCATTGTGTCAAAAAATCACTGAACCACAGCTACTAAAGTGACTGCAGAGCTAAACCAGTATCAATCAAAACAGTTCGTCGAGTGCTCAATGCAGCTGGATACCATGGAAGGGCTGCCATTGCCAAACCTTTTCTTTCCCCCTTCAGTGTTTCAAAACGCCTAAAATGGTGCAAAGACCATCAGAAGTGGACAATGGACCAGTGGAAGAATGTCATCTTCTCTGACGAATCATCCTTCACGCTTTTTCCCTTGTTCAGGACGAATTTATTTATGGAGGGAGCCAAAAGAAGCCTTTGATTTCGATTGCCTGACCCCAACCATTAAGCATGGAGACGGTTCTGTGATGGTTTGGGCCTCAATATCGTGGAATTCTCTTGATCCTGTGTTAGCACTGCATGATCTTAACATAATCGAAAATCTCTGGTATATTTTGGAGCAGCAAGTAAGGAACCACTTCCCTCCACCATCATCTCTGAAAGAGCTGGAATAGGTTTTGCTTCAGGAATGGATTAAAATTCTCTTAGCCACTGTCCAAAAGTTGTATGAATCTATTCCTCAATGTATTGAAGCAGTTATTGCTGCCAAAGGAGGACCAACTCAATATTAAGTAATAAAACTGTTGTTTAACAAGATGTTTCCATTATTTTGTCTAACCCCTGTATATACCACACACTCACACTCACACACACACACACACACACACACACACACACACACACACACTTACACGCACACACATACATGATTTTCTTAATGTCCTAGTGTGGGCTACTCACTGACTTCCATTTTACTAATCTACTTGACACTTTTTGCTCTAATAATAAAAACAATGTCTTTTGGGGGAAAAAATGTTTTTCCCCAAGTGTGAATGAGTGAATGTCCCCACAAAGTCCCTGTTTGTCAGATATAATGTCCTTGTGGGTAGGAACCGTTAGTGTTTTACACAACACATACACAAAGTTACTGTTACATACAGAGAATTCAAGGTCAATGCAGTCATTTTCAGCTTTCCTTAACTTCCCTTGTGTGTGTCTGTATCACTGAGTGTGTGTTTCCTCTTACTTTTGTCGTAAGACTTTTGTGTGTGTGTGTGTGTGTGTGTAATTTTTTGTTTTGTCCATCCAGGTCATGCAGGATTTCAACCAGCAGCTGTTCCTACAGGAGAACTCCGTTTTCCATAAACCACACGACTTCCAGTTCCAGCCCAGTGACAGTGACGTGGTGAGGGAACGCACGCACACATTATTATACACTATACATATTGGTAGAGGCCATTCTCTCTGACATATAAATTGTGAAGAGGTCTCCAGAAGAGGCTTGTGAGGTGAATGCCTAATATGTTCACCACTTACCCACTCCAATCAGACATGAGAGAGAGATGAGAACTGTGCATCGGAGAATAAACTCTGATTAACACGAAAGTTAATCAATATGAAAGTTAACAGCTAACTCACTGTGATCCACAGTCATGTGAGACTGAAGAGGGTGTGGCCCTGTTTTCTCATTCTCTCTGTCCCTCCTTCTTCATCTGTTCTTCTCTTCAGCTCTCTGTCCCTCCCTCTTCATCTCTCTGTCCCTCCCTTTTTATCTCTTCATCTATGTTTTCATCTCTATCTATCTCTCTGTGCATGGCTGGGCATCAGGAAAGGAGGCATTGGGATGGTGAAACTCTGGTTTTCAGGGCGGTTTTGACTTTCTGCACACACAGCCCTTAATCATTACCAAATCTGGCAAACATAATTACAACATGTTAGATGGTTAACTGCAAAATCTTCGTAGTGTTGTTTTTAGCTTTTTTTTTTTTTTGCGCCTCAGTTTTTTACTACACAAATATAACTGTTTTGACTAAATCAGATCCCTAAACAGGTGAATCAGGGGTGAACAGGTGAACATTAAAGGAGTGTAATCCTGAAGAGTAAGGGAGTATGTCTTTGAGAGGAAACCCTCATTAGGTGTTAAGGACATACTATCTGTGTCTTTGGTGTGTTGGACATTCTTTAGCATAAAACACAGTCCAACATAAAGCTTATACAATCTATATCATACACACACACACAGAGTGTAACACATGCTGTGGTCTTATGTAAATTTGACTCAACTGTTTCACAGTCTCACACATCTCTAGATGATGTCACAGCTCAAAGGTTAAAAAAACAAACATTTTCACACTTTTGAGCGGTTGACTTTCTTGCCCTGCATGATCAGACTGTGATATTTGCCAAAGGTGGGAGCTGTGAGTGGAGAGCAGGACTGGCTGGGTTTGAGGCTTGTCTGTGGTCCTGTCTCCTGCCTCTCCGTCTCACAGTTTCTCCATCTCACAGTCTCTCGCTCCTCTGCCCTTTTAATCTGCGTCTGTCTCCTCCCCTGCTGCAGTCTTCACCTGCTCCATCACCCCCTGCTTTCTGTTCTAAGTACTTTGGGTGCTGTAATGGGAAATTGGTATTTTGTTTGAAGAACAGACAACATGAAATGAACGTGAGGTTGACAAGTGTGGGGAGGTTCAGACGAGTAGCTGTGGGTCGTGTGTACACAAAAGCTTTGTGACTGAGAAAATTAATGATGTAACAGAAACTGTACCTTGAGGCTCTGTCTTCCTCTTTCTTCTCTCTTCTCAGCTCTGTTCATTCAGTCTAGTCCAGCTCTCTGTATTTCTGACTCTGATCTAGACTAAATCCTGTCCTTTTCAATGCTAATGGTCCAACAGCACTAATGTGAGATTTCTGACTCTCGTCTTCTGTTACCTGATTTGTCTCCTAACCCTCCTCACCATGTGTGTGTGTCTGTGTGCACATATGCGCACGCATACCTGTGTGCACATGTATCTGTGTGCACATGCTTGTGTGTGTGTTTGTGTGTGTGTGTGCACATGTGCGTACAAACATGTATGCATGTGTACTGGTGTGTGCTTGTGTGTGCGTGTGTGTGTGTGTGGACTGCATGTATCTTCCATCTCAGACTCTGAGCTCCATCCAGCAGTTGGTGGACATTGAGCCATCTCCAGTCAGTGCTATGAGAATGACTCTGGCCCAGGTATCTCTTTCTTTCTTACATACACACACACACACACACTTACACGCGCACACACACTTACACGCGCACAGACACACACACGCACACGCACACACACACACACACACAGCCCTAGGCGCTCAGACACTGATGCAGAAAAGAGAGTGGAGAGAGAGAAAGAGTGCTACACGATGTGTGTATGCTGTCTGATCAGTTTTCCCAGAATGCCAAGCTCTGTGTTGTAGTGTAGTGTTTCAGCATTCACAATAGAGTTTGCATTGATCTGTCAACGCGCTGTGCTAGGATCAAATTCACATACGCACACACTCACACAATATCAATGTAAAGACAGTCAGAGATCAAAGTGACTGGGAGATAATCCTGTTGTCCTAAAAAAATGCTTTCTCTCTTGCTGTCTCTCTCTTTCTGTCGCTTTCTCTCTTTCTGTTTGTCTTTGTCCCTTTCTGTGATACTGATGAGCGTTTATGTCCTGCGTTGTTGCATGTGTGCCAGTCCTCTGGCAGGTTCATTCATAGGGTTTCCACATCGCTGTAAATGCTGCTGGGAAGAATTAAGGGAATGCCATGGAATTTGAAATCACTGATCCAGGACCGGGTCCTCTCAGTAATCCTTAATTTAAATCACTGATCCTGGACCAGGTCCTCTCAGTAATTCTTAATTTAAGCCTTCACGTATCTCTGAGACAACTCTGATCCTGGATCATTGCGCTGAAAAGGCTTCTACAGGCTAAACTGTGCTACTGGTGTTGGATGAGCTGGTTTCCTTGGCAACTTCTAATGTATGTGTGTGTGTGTGTGTGTGTGTGTGTGTGTGTGTGTGTGTGTGTGTGTGTGTGTGTGTGTGTGTGTGTGTCAGAGCCGGCAGCTGGAATCAGAGACGGGTACTACAGAGGAGCACAGCCTAAATAAGGAGGCTAGGAAGTGGGCAACGCGGGTCGCCCGAGAGCACAAAAATATTATTCACTTTAAGAGGGTTAGTCTCCTACACACATTCTCACACAACATCCACGCACACACACACTCACATTCACACAAACATTCAGTCATAGACTAAAGTGTTTCAGTTACAGACTTAGACTATGTCCCACCAACAAGCGGATCTAAGGTTGAATCAAACGGTCATGTGGCCAGAGGGTTGCATCACAGAGATTAACTGTGCAACTTAATCCCTACATTCCCAGATTACCATACGTGGAATAGGAGGTGGGATCATAGCTCATTGGGTTTGAGAAGATTATTAAAACCTTTGTATTGTAGGGCTCTGACATAGAGTCCTGCTCGGTTTATAAACCTCTTCAGAGTCACTGAGTATCATATTCAATCTTCAAACTCAGACTATTACACTTCTTAAATAAAAACGCCTTTTCTTTATTTGTCTCGTCACTGATTGTTGGATGAATGGTGTTAATTGAAGTGTAATTAGGTTACAATTGCATGGAATAAATGATGTGGTTGTATGGTTATGTGAACAGTAATGAGACAGTGATAGTATGGTTATGTGAACAGTAATGAGACAGTGACTGTATGGTTATGTGAACAGTAATGAGACAGTGATAGTATGGTTATGTGAACAGTAATGAGACAGTGATAGTATGGTTATGTGAACAGTAATGAGACAGTGATAGTATGGTTATGTGAACAGTAATGAGACAGTGACTGTATGGTTATGTGAACAGTAATGAGACAGTGATAGTATGGTTATGTGAACAGTAATGAGACAGTGATAGTATGGTTATGTGAACAGTAATGAGACAGTGATAGTATGGTTATGTGAACAGTAATGAGACAGTGACTGTATGGTTATGTGAACAGTAATGAGACAGTGACTGTATGGTTATGTGAACAGTAATGAGACAGCGATTGTATGGTTATGTGAACAGTAATGAGACAGTGATAGTATGGTTATGTGAACAGTAATGAGACAGTGATAGTATGGTTATGTGAACAGTAATGAGACAGTAATAGTATGGTTATGTGAACAGTAATGAGACAGTGATAGTATGGTTATGTGAACAGTAATGAGACAGTGATAGTATGGTTATGTGAACAGTAATGAGACAGTGACTGTATGGTTATGTGAACAGTAATGAGACTTTGATTGTATGGTTATGTGAACAGTAATGAGACTTTGATTGTATGGTTATGTGAACAGTAATGAGACAGTGACTGTATGGTTATGTGAACAGTAATGAGACAGTGACTGTATGGTTATGTGAACAGTAATGAGACAGTGACTGTATGGTTATGTGAACAGTAATGAGAATTTGATTGTATGGTTATGTGAACAGTAATGAGACAGTGACTGTATGGTTATGTGAACAGTAATGAGACAGTGATAGTATGGTTATGTGAACAGTAATGAGACAGTGACTGTATGGTTATGTGAACAGTAATGAGACAGCGATTGTATGGTTATGTGAACAGTAATGAGACAGTGATAGTATGGTTATGTGAACAGTAATGAGACAGTGATAGTATGGTTATGTGAACAGTAATGAGACTTTGATTGTGTGGCTATGTGAACAGATCCTGGAGGAGTGTGAGACACATGGGATTCCTCCATCTGAACAAGGCCGTGCAGACCTGGAGCTGAAAATTGAGGAGGCCAAAGAGAATATCCGCAAGGCGGAGGTATTGTGTGTGTGTGTCTTTGTGGGAAGGAGATATTTTTGCATGTATTTGTCACTTAAATAGTTTAAGAGACAGAAAAACAACACGAGAGAAATGTGTATGTGTGTGTGTGTGGGGGGGGGGGGGGATACAGACAAGTAAAGAGCAAAATAGACAAGGATAAAGGCAAAGATGGACAGTAGTGTTGAGAGAGAACAGGAGAGAAAGAAAAAGAGGAATGGAGAGCTGATTTAAGGTTTTCTTTGTAGCTAGTTTTCTCCCTTTGCTCTCTCTCTCTCTCTCTCTCTCTCTCTCCCTCTCCCTGTCTGTGTAGCTGTAATGAATGTATCGTTCTTTCCCTTTCAAAGACATGATTCCCTTTCTCTTTACTCTCTACATCGATCCTTTCAGAAGCCAACCTGTCACTTTCAGATAGAGATCAATTTGTCTTCCTCTCTTCTATCCAAAAAGAACCAGCAATCTCTCAGCCACGACTGCTGTCTTCTGTGGCTCCCCCTGCTGGCCTTCTCTGTTAATAACACACATGATCATAATTATGCAGATAAATGTGAATTGAATAAAATGCAAACGAATGACTGATCTACAGTTATCTGCAAGCTTATTCTGTAACTCTCAAATGTGTAAACAGGGACACAGTGATAATCATCTCCTCCCATTCTTTTTTTTTGTTCTTTTTCCACTCTCTCTTGTAACTTGCAGTGTCCAAATCCTCCATTTGTTTATATGGCCTCATGCATTATTCAGGGATTCCCATTAAGAGCTAACAGATAAGACAGGGAGAGAGAATGAGAGAGGTAGGGAGGGGATGGGAGAATAAAAAGGTAGAAATGAAAGGCGGAACAGAAAAAAAGATGACTTGATATGAGGCATTTGTTTTTGGTTGTGGCTTCAAACAGGAAGTGGCAGTGATGAAACGGTCTGTAGCTAGCAGGAAGTGCACTTATCATCAATAATTAATGACCCAAACTTCCTCTGAAACAACCATTTGTCTGTGAAATAATCTTTTGTCAGTGTTTTTCTCTGAATTACACAGCACATTATGCCCTGACATGTTACTTTGCATGTAGTTTAAAAGCCAAGTTATTGTATAAATGGTTTAATCAAGTAATTTGTTCGATATTGCAGACGTGGTCTGTTGTTTTAAGTGTAGGAGTGAGTTGAGTTTGAAATTTGGGAAAATGCTCATTATTTAGTCACATTTTTTTCTATGAATATTTTTTTAGTTAATTCTGTTCCAGTGTCTGAGTCTGTCTCTGCAGTGTAGCGATCTGGTCTGCTTGATTTTGTGTATGTGTATCTGTGTGTTTGTGTGCCCATGTATGTATCTATGTTTGTGTGTGTGTATAAGTATTGTAGATTTAATCTATTGATTCTCTTTTAGATGTGTGTGTGCGTGTGCGTGCGTGTGCATGCGTGTGTGTATGTGCGTGTGTATCTGTGTGTGTGTAAGTATTGCAAATTTAATCTGTTGATTCTGTCTTAGATGTGTGTCTGTGTGTGTGTGTGTGTGTGCGTGTGTGTAAGTAGTGTAGGTTTCATCTATTGATTCTCTCTTACATTGTGTGTGTATCTGTGTGTGTGTGTGTGTGTGTATAAGAATTATAGATTTAATCTACTGATTTTCTCTGTGTGTGTGTATATATATATATATATATATATATATAAGTATTGTAGATTTAATCTATTTATTGTCTCTAAGATTTTTAAGCTGAAGGCCGAGGCTCGTCTTGACCTCTTGAGGCAGGTGGGAGTTTCCGTGGATACCTGGCTAAAGAGCGCTATGAACCAGGTAATGGAGGAGCTAGAGAACGAACGCTGGGCGGCACTGCCAACTCTCACTACCCACGATCCTTCACTCTCGGTGAGCAACCCTCCCACATTCGCACACACTGAACAACCCAGTGGTGTCCATTTCTACCAGCTCACTCACCCTTTATTCACTACCCCTAGTGAATAACAGGACGCACATTCACTCGCTCTCCCTGCCTTCGCTACCCATAATCCCTCACAAATACAAGATACACTCGCTTTCCCTGCCTTCACTACCCATAATTCCTTACTAACAGAAAATACACTCGCACTCCTTGCCTTCACTACCCATAATCCCTCACAAATTCAAGATACACTCGGTCTCCCTGCCGTCGCTATCCATGATTCCTCATAAGCACAAGATGCGCTCACTCTCCCTGACTTCACTACCCATAATCCCTCACTAACAAGAGATACACTCACTCGCTCGGCCTTCACTGCTTATACACTCACTCGCTCGGCCTTCACTGCTTATAACTCCTTGTTAACAGAGGACACACCTATATTCATGGACTTCAATTCCCATAATCCCAGAGATTGCACCAAGCCTCCCTTCCCATGATCCCTCACTGGTTCTGGATCCACCATCCATCCTTATTGCCCATAATCCTCTACTGTGTGTAAATATCCTGACATTTTTGCTCTCTCTGGTATAGTTCCATTTCTGCATTGAAATGAAACATGAGTACAACAAACAATTACCTCAGTATATTTCTCATGTTTGAAATAAAACACATACCATGCTCTGACCTGTTAGGCCTATCTCATGTTTTAGCTGGCAGGCGGATGCATGGCTGAGTATGACTCAGCTGTCTAGCCTGTTTTTCCTCCATCCAAACCAGACCATTGTTCTCTTTCCCAAAACAAACATGGTTTTGCTGGGTTCACGTCACAACTCAGTCCCTGAGAAACAGGCCTCTCTCTCTCCTCTGCCTGTCAACAGCATTGTACTTTGCTCAAACAGGCCAGATGAACAAACACACACACATACACACCCTCATACATCTTGAGGATGTGGAGAATTATCCAGACACTAACAGTCCACAGAGCCAAACTTCCAAGTCCTCCTCTGCCTATCAGATCTTAGCCAAGGAGTGGTGTTCCAGCCTCCCTCACAGCCAGTGGTGTTCCATAACCAGCCCAGCAGCCCTGTTGTCACGGTTACACTTCACAGATGAGTGTGACAGGGCTGACCTTCAGCCTGGTCCAGCAGGAGTCAGAGGAAGTGAGAGACAAAGAGTCAAGACTGACATCAGTGATGGGCATGAGGGTGAGGGATGGGATAGCTGCAGGCAGGAGGGCCAGATAGACCAGTCAGAGGGAGAGAGATGACCACTTAGACCAGTCAGAAGGAAAAGAGAGGAGCAGTGGGAGGAGTGAAGCTCTGTTGGCCAGTTTGACTCATGAGGGCATGAGATGGTTTGTCTGTTAAGAGTAAATGTTATTGTGTTTGACTGAAATATTTACGAGTTCCTCATCTGTCAGTGGGCAGATTCATCTGCCTCATCTCATTACTTCCGTCATCATCCGCATCTGCATGTCCTCACAGAGGAGAGACAGAGTTGACCAGAGAACTCCAAAGTGCTGCTGGACTCTACCGACACCTGCTGGTCATGCTGTGGCACTACAGCAGATGGCACGGCAGTTCTTAGTGAAATTCTCTCTCTGTATTCAATAGGACTTAGTTGTAGGTGTGTGCGGGACTACTCATTTGTGTTGTAAACCAGCACTAACACAAGGTTATTACTGGGATCTTTAGGGCTGAAACTGGGAAACATAGGATGCTGTCCGCGTTGGATCAGCATTGACTGTATTTATTTATCTGACTTCGACTTTGAATGTCACCGCATTCCAGAATTCAACGTCAAAGGCGTCGTACTCATAAGGATGTCTCAAAAACCAAGCTGAGATTGATGTGGTAATTGTGATAAGGGTAGATGTGTTAATTATAATTAATTGTAACTCATTATAATTAAGTTTTTATGGTAACTGCAATTAAGTTGACATGGTAATTGAAATTATGGCTGATGTGGTAATTGTAATTAACTTTGCCATGGTGAATTTTTCTGTGTGTTTTGAAACGTTTCTGGTTTTAAGGTCCCCAGTGTTGCTTAATAGGAGGGTCCTATAGGAGAATGTTCCTCCTCACTGCCCCTCCATTTAGCATTCAGCTCACACACATCTGCAGCAGAGAGAGAGAAAGAGATATAAAGAGACAGACAGAAAGAAAAACCATCAGGAGAAGGATACAGAAAGAGGACAGGAATTATTGGAAAAGTGAGGGGGGGGGGGGGGGTGTGAAGGTCAGAGGGTTAGCCAGACAGCATGGAAATGATTACACGGTTTTTGTCCCCACACACTTTAATTATGTGCCTTCTATCAGGTACTGAGGGTAATGAGAAGGGTAATGGTGATAATGTGAAGACAGTTTGAAAGTGAGAGATAAGAGACTGCGCAGCGGCTGTTTGATCTCTGAGGCTTTTGTGCCATGTGGGACGGTTGTATAATGATTTAAAAGACCTGAGTTTACTGTGTCAACACGACAGTGATGACAGAGGCTCACCTTAAAGACACAGGGTGCTTACTCTCTCTCTCTCTCTCTCTCTCTCTCTCTCTCTCTCATTCTCTCTATCTCTCTCTCTCGCTCTCTCATTCTTTCTCTCTCTCTCTCTCTCTTTGTCTCAATCTCTCTCAGTAAAAACACTCATGCTGAGTAGACAGTCATGTAGAAGTGTGTGTGACTGAGACAACAGCCTGCTTAAACTTCGCCCTGGTTACCTCTGTGACCTCAGCACGTGAGAGCTGACAGGACTTGTCATTGTGTCTTCTCAAGCCCATGCTCATATAAGTCCAGTTCAGAATGAAGATCACATAACAGGAAATGGAGTTCGCATCTGAAAACAATCCAACTGTCTCCACGTTCAGCCCAAACCTCAGGCAATAGAAATGACCCATCTCAGACTGATCTCTGCCCAGCTTTATAGATCTCCTACAGGACCCCCTCTTTTGGCAGGGGAACCTTGTCTTCCCACAAGGCCCTGACATTATATTGGTATGACTTCAGGTCACCTGATCCCCTGCTCCTCCAATGGCATTCCTCAGAAAGGTAGTCAGGGGGTGGGGCCACACCTGTGGAAGTTGGACTTATCCCTCTGAGACGGAGACGTGGTTGTTTTGGATCTGAGCTGTTCTCCTTTGGGACTGACTCATTCCTGTTCTTGTGGTATTATAGCGGTTTCATAGCTAGTCCATTCTCTGGTATATTTCAGTCTGTGACAGGCTGTGCGCTCTGCTGAGTTCCTGTTGTCTCTGACATAGACAGTTGTTTTTGATGTGAGAACACTGTGTGTTTGCGGTGGAGTGACTGATTGACCACAAGGCTCTTGCTCCTGCAGACAGCGGTTGAATTTGACAGAGAGGACGGGGAGGAGGTGGAGGAGAACATGGAGGTGTTTGATGACAGCAGTTCGAGTCCCTCTGGAACCCTGAGAAGCTACCCTCTGACCTGTAAGGTGGTCTACTCCTACAAGGTAATAAAAAACACACACACACACACACACACACACACACCTGTAGACAGTACAAGAAAGCTGAACCAGCCAAAATTATGATGGGGTTTGCAAAAGAGGATTGTTTTGTGAGTGTCTGTCAAGCCCTGTGTGGTTGTACCAGGGCTAATGTGTAATGTTTAACCTGCATGTGACGTACAAAATTACATAATTCAATCTATGTTTACACACACACACACAAACGCTTTATCAGATCTCTATTCTTTGTTGTGTGTGTGTGTGTATGTGTATGTTTGTCTTTTGTATGTGCATGTGTGTGTGCATTTTTGGAATGTCTCACGGTGTGTGTGTGTGTGTGTGTGTGTGTGTGTGTGTGTGTGTGTGTGTGTGAGTCAGGCGTCTCAGCCAGATGAATTGACTATTGATGAGCAGGAGATTCTGGAGGTGATAGAAGATGGAGACATGGAGGACTGGGTGAAGGTACTCCCATTCTTGCTTCATATTCCACTAACAAAAAACCCTGTAGCCATCAGATGCCTGGATGCTCTTCTGTGTACTTCATTGCATTGGAGTTTAGTGGAGCAACAGTTGGTTCCATTACAATGCTTAGAGAGCTAGCACAAAAGGACTGATAAAAAATAAAACCAATCACAGTAAACTACTCCTACGCTGTCAGTCAAGTTCAAAGTGTGTGCTGCATTGGATTTTTATGGATTTGCCCACTAAATTGTCGTATTAGGACCAATGTTATGTCTCAACTGGTTTTCAAGCCAGCTGGTTCTTGTACGTGTTCACGCGCTGTGTTTGCATACATTTTTTCGTAGGTGGCTGTAATGTAGTGCTCACTTATCACTTATACAGGGAGGTTAAATAAAAAAAAATGAAAATGACGATGGCTGTCCTTTTGTCGATTCAACCGTGTTTCTATAGGCCTTGTAGCATATTCCACAAGCTTTTTATCCTACAGGTTCTACAAGCTAGTCAGTGCATTCAGTAGGTTGTTTCAGAGTCATTAGGTTCTGTAAATGCATTGTGGCAACAATGTGTTGACATTAAAAAGAAAATGTACTTTTGAATACTTAAATATTTTTGAAAGCAAGTACTCCAGTACTTTAACTCAAGTAAAAATTTAACTGAACAACTTTCACTTGTATTGGAGTAATATTTGACCAGGAGTATCTGTACTTTGACTCAAGTAATGGGGTTGTGTACTTTGTCCACCACTGGACATGGGCCTTGGCTGTCTCTGCTGACACTGGATATGCTGTGTGTGATTGGTTGTCTGTAGGCACGCAATAAAACAGGCCAAGTGGGCTATGTACCAGAGAAATACCTGCAGTTTCCGACCTCTAACAGTGTACTGAGCATGCTCCAGTCTCTGGCCGCCCTGGACACACGCTCACACACCTCCAGCAACTCCACAGAGACAGAGCTGGCATCAGGCAGCGTCAACGGAGACATGAGCAGTGAGTTACACATACGCACACACACACACACACACACACACACTCATACACACTCACATACACGTACACGCCCACACACATACACACACGTACACACAAACACAGAGTTGATGACTACACTACTTTTGGTCTGTCTTCGAGGGTGTAAAAGTCCCAGAGTGAATAGTAACTGAGGTGTCATTATATATCTCCTTATTATCGCTCCCTGTCTCTCTCTCTCTCTCTCTCTCTCTCCCACTCCCTCGCCCTCTTTCTTTCTCTCTTCCTCAGTGAGCTTTGTGAAGGCCCTGTATGACTATGAGGGCCAGACAGCAGATGAGTTGTCCTTCCCTGAGGGGGCTGTCATCCGTATCCTCAATAAGGATAACCAGGAGGACGATGGTTTCTGGGAGGGCGAGTTTAACGGCCATGTGGGGGTGTTCCCATCCGTGCTGGTGGAGGATCTGAGTGCCTGTGAGAACGGAGAGACACACTGGGCTTCAGACAGCCAGGTAACACCAATCATTCACATACATACACGCACACATAAATGTACATGTATATGTACACATTCACACACTGTCACACACACATACACCCACACACATACACATATACACGCACATAAACACACAAACGTACAGAAAACGTAAAGCTGAGTATTGTGGCTAGCCATCCCTCTCTGTTTGGTTTAGTGTGGTTGCCTGATGGGTGATGTGTGTTTGTGTGTGTGTGTGTGTGTGTGTGTGTGCCATTGTGTGTCTTTATGTGTTTGTGCTTGTGTGCATGCATGTGTGTGTGTGCATGTGTGTTCGTGCACAAGTGTGTGTGCACATGCGCGTGTGTGTAAGTTGATAAAGCCAAGAGGATGTGGGTCATATCCTTCCTTAATTTACCATGTTTACTTGTCCCTCTTATAAAAAAACACTTATCAGGGAGCCCACAGGGCGCCACGTCTTTCATCAGATCTAACTGCTGTGGGGGACTGTGTGTGTGTGTCTGTGTGTGTGTTTGGGTGTTTGTGGGTGCAGAGGCAGTGAGTCAGAGTGTAATATGAGTCGTTTGGGCACTGATGAGATGGTCTAGTCTGTCCACAGCAGGGTGGGGCTGATGTGTGATTGGTTTGTGATTAGGTCATGAGGTCACTCTGAGAAGATGGGGTGTTGTGTTGAGATTGGAAAGGCCAATTTAGTGAATGCCCAGCTTTGAAACAGATTTGAGTTCCGTTTTCCCATGTGTACAGAGACTTTAGAGGACCCTCTCTGAGGCCGCCCCTTCCAATGAAATTCAGACGTGACTCCTGCAAGACGCTGTCAGATATGTGATCGTAATTCTCATGATTGATATTTTAGAAAACAATAAAAGAAAAAAACAGACTGCAGTAATCTGAGTGAGTGGTTTTTGAACATAATTATGCACATATAACTCTTGATTAAGCTGATGTAGTTGTTCATTTTTTTATTTTATGAGGCATAAACTGCTCCAGTGGGTCTGTGTACCTGGAGTTGTTAACAGTCTCTATTCTCCGTCTCTTCTCTCCAGGTGACTCCCAATCTGAAGCCTCATTCCTCGCTCCCCCCCCTGCCTCTGTACGACCAGCCGCCCCCCTGCAGCCCATACCCCAGCCCCGACACCAGCTCCGCCCCCCCCTCCATCAACGGACAGCACAAACTGCCCATCCCACACAAAGTCCCTGTCCACAGTAAGATCCATACACTTGAGTCTTACTAAAGCTTCCTCAACTAGTGCAACAGTGTTTCTCTCTACTGTCACACAGTAGCACCCCTATCTCACCTCTGTACTACTGTATTTATTAGGGGTGTAACGATACGCCAAAGTCACGGTTTGCTACGTACCTCGGTTTTGAAGTCACGATTTAGTACGGTTTCGGTACAGTGAAAAAAGACATGCAGAACATGAAATTTCCTTTCATTTAAAATGAATCAACTTGTAAACTTGCACAAATCTGTAAACAATTGCACACGAGTGGCCATAATTTCCAGTTCGCTCTCCACTCTGTTTTTGCCTTGTACCGCTGATATTCACATTTGGATGATGCAGTCTCAAATGAGTAATCATATTCGATATTCACATTTGGATGATGCCGTCTCAAATGAGATCATGTTCGACGCACTGCCAGAAACATACCCGATTTCAGTTTAACAATGCCAGCACACTGCCTTCGTCTCATCCACTAGTCTTTGCCCATTGTAGTTCACTGGAAAACCGAAATGTTCCCAAACAGAGGACCTGAAAGATACGGGAGGGTCCTCAAGCTCTGGCTTTGCAGTCGCCATACTTACGGGGTTTCGTCATTGACCATGTGCTAATTCAGTTGCTAAGTTACAGCTCCGTTGTGGTATTGGAGAGGAAACTGAGTTTTTAATTTTAGTTCCACATACAGAAATGTAGAAGAGAGGTCACACTGTATCTTGTCAAGTATCACTTTATTCGCTGATGTTTCGGTCAACTGACCATCAGAGCGTAAAAAAGTAAATGCACGTAACGTGTGTGGTTATAGCTAGACTATATTCACTCAGATCACAACGTGCACCAAACTGAACATCCTGTACCAAATATGTGTACCGTTACACCCCTAACACAGAATATACAGCTTGACATAACTTTAAATAGAATAACAATTTCATGGCTTACATGTGGCTTACATGTGTTATAGTGTTAACTGTGAAATGAAAAATGAGTTTCATTACATTAGTAAAGTAATGAGAGCTCAACAGCGAGTTGGGGTTCCGTATTCCGGAACCACGACACGAGACCGTGCACATTTGTATCGCGGTTTCAGTCTCAGTTTCAGTTTCCGAACTGTTACACCCTTAGTATTTATTATAAAGATGTTTATCAATAGTGCAGTTATTACCCCAGTACCATTTATGGTATTTAAGGATAAGGATACAGCAGGAATGGTTCTCCTTTTAAAAGCAGTCAGTACCACACTATGATGATGGGTAGAGGGACAGAGTTTGAGGAGATGTTATCTTTTCATTTTTTCATTTTGTAAAGATCACAGTTCCACCCTGAGTCCTGATGGTGCAGGTTTCTCCCCGCTCCCCCGCTTCACTCCAGACACTGCCGGACCGGGCAGACTACGGCCTGTAAGTCACCCCACTGCACCCACAGACCTCCATCTTACATGGCATAGATCATCCCAGAGGGTGCTGGGTTTGTTTATCACCTCAATACCAAACAGCCCCAGCAATTAAATTTAAAGCTGTTCACACTCAGATGATCCATTTGCTGTAGCTTTTATGCCTTTCATGCCCATAGCTTTTATGGCTTGCATGGCAGACCCAAACCTGTCCTCTCATGTAAATCTGTGTTAGTCCTGTCAGTTCGTTAAAGTGTATATTCGTCCTTTCTCTTTTCTGTACTCCAGGTCCGGGCAGCACCTCCTCCTCCGAAGCAGCATCCCCACAGGCAGGTGGAGAAGACAGAGGAGGTGGAGATCACGCTGGTTTAAGGGTGCTGGCCTGGAGCCTGCTCCTGTCTCCTGAATCGCTCCCAGACTTTTTAGGGTGGGGTTTGGAATAAGCCCCTCCCACACACAAAACAAGATGATTGGAAAACATCTCCCCAACAACACAGACTGTTTTGTGCCTTCATCCCCTTTTAGGCCAGACCAAAAAACTCGAACCCTTGCATTTTTAGTCATTCTGTGATGAAAAGGATAAAACATCAGTTTCAAATGCACATTCCAACTTTGGTACAAAAGTAGGAAATTGTAGCCCATTGGTGAGAGTGAGACATGAAAAAATCCCAGCACATAATGACTGCTGCTGATACACCCTGCCTTTACACAGAGACCTGTCCAGCGCTCTACTCGTCCACCCAGACATTAACATGTATTAACTGCGATTCAAGGACAGTTATGAGGTAAAGGTAGAGATGGTATGACACTGAGAGACATGTCTGGCTTGCTCTTCATATGAGTGGGCATTTCGGCAGTGGATAATGCAATACTGGGTTGTTAAGATAGGGGGTGCTGTTGGAAGGACAGAATAAGGTGGGAAGCTGAGGTTGCCCTTCCACATTTAATCATACCACACATATTTAATATGCTTTACTATGGCACATCACTCTTGTCATACCATACAGAATATATCTGACAGGTCCGCACACAGCATCACATAGCTATAGCACATTTTGAGAGGGAATTACACATAAAAGAGAAATGGAGATAGAGAGAGAGAGAGAGAGAGAGAGAGGAGGCTGGATCCTTCCTCTCATTTTCTGCTCCTCCAGCTCCCTCCATCCTTTCCCTTTATACCTCACTCCTCTCTGGTCAATCCAAAATGGCGAGTTCTAATTGTAAGATTGTGTCTCTTCCCAGCTATGCGCCATGACTTCTGTTCTCTGTGTGTATCAGTAATATGTGGTTCCCCAAAGTTACAACGTGGAGAAAGCTTTTGGTCGTAAGTGTGAAAAGTCTCGTTTTAGAGTGAACTGGATGACCTGTAATGGTTACCAACCAGTCACTTTGACACACCTCTTCACACTGGGTCCTAATCATTTCTATATGCCAATCAATATCAGAGCATTAGTTGAAGTGCATCACTTTTACAAATTTCTCTCTGTCTCTCTGATATGACATTAGCAGTGTTTGACGAGTGAGAGGTTTGTGCTTTTGGTTGACCTGGTTCATCGTTGTTGCAGTATTTAAGTGAGTGTTCACGTACAAAACTCTGTGACAGAAGTGCAGGTTTTGTGTAAAACAGGAGTAGAGTAGAATAGCCACACAGGGTGACTATCTGCATGTGACTGTAACTATGAGAGACATAAAACAGAAGACTCTCCCAGTGGTTTCTCCCTTTATGAAACGGGCAGCCAGATTCTCTCCACTTCTGTAATGTCAAATCACCTTTTTTTCCTTTTTTCTTTTACTCTCTAACAGAAAGCACCAGAATGTTGTCTCGGTAAAGATACTTCACAGTCAAACATCCCAGCAGTAACCTTGTACTCTTACAACAAGACCTTCTCCTGCCATTTATGTCATCATTAATCACATGAATTAATGTTTTTTCCTGTAATGTTTTAAACCATATTTTGAACACTTTAATATGTTATCTCTGCACTTTTCTGGAGTTTTGTTAGTGTCTGTTCTCTGTGTTTCTGTGATGGCTTTTCTCATATGGCTGCCCCTTGCCAGTGTTGTTCTAGGTTGCCCACTGTTGTGCGTGCGTGCGCATACGTGTGCATGCGAGCATGCATGCTCGTGTGTGTGTGTGTGTGTGTGTGTGTGTGTGTGTTGCTGATTGTTTTTCCCCATATAGTATGATACAGAGCCAAGTTCTGGTGGTGTCTCCTGCACTGCTGACTGCTGGCTCAGTGGAACCTGTTTTCCTTGGAGAGTGAGATTGATGGTTGCATTTACACAGAAAAACAAAAAGATTGATAGAGAATTCTAAGAAGAAACCTAAAGGAATATTGAATATGAAAAGAATGTTGATTTAAAAGTTGAAAAAGAGCATCTTTGTTTTTGAGAGTTGTTTTTAATCAGAGAGTGATATTGGACTGTCCTCTGTCTATCATAGCCTCTATTCTTGTTGATCTCTTTGAGATCTTTTGAATGTTTATCAAACTTGTTTTGAAGTTTATGGTTTACAGCAGTATTCATCTAGTAAGAAAGCTGTTCTCACTCCAGAAAACAAATTCCAACTTTATGATTTTTTTCTGTTTTTCTCTTTGGCCAGTTACCGTATCTACAATACACCATATGTACCTGAATTTAATTTTGTTTGATTTCTTTTAAAATTTGAGACAATATTAAGAGCTGCTAGAAAACAGCTGAATAATAACAACAGGCCTTTTCTTCAGACTGTAGTTGCGTTGACAATATCAGAGAACAGATGAACAATTCTTTCTGCATATTAATAGCTGTAAAAAATAATTTGTATTTATTGTGTACAAATGTTAAATAAAAAAAAACAAATAGGAAAATTCTGCCCCTGTCATCTTTTTTAAAATAATAATAAAAATTAAAGTAATAAAACTGTGCTTGGTGAGGTCATTAGAATTACCTACTGAATCTTACTAACTGCCTGTCACAGTTCATCTGTTTATCATTCGTTCTTTGAGAAGTCTGAAACAGGTAGGCTGCTTATGACTATTTATGTTCGGTGTGTTTGTTTGGAGAGGATCTTATTACATGAGGGTTTGTTAGTTCGTTAACACTGTGACTGGATGGTTGCCAGTTAGAGGCTGGAAGTGGAATGTTGGACAGACCATTTTTGAATTTCCCTGAAATCATTAGAGGAGAGCTTCCTCCCAAGAGCTGGGACATGGGGTCTGTGGGAAGAGGCGTGTCCATGTTGAGGCACACCCCTCCCCCTGCCCCTCAAACTGCACAACACTGTCTCAGAGTCTCCAATTTCTGAACATTTTTGTGGAACCTTGGAATAATTGAGCATTTTTATACTGACTGATAATCCTAGGGACACTTCCTCATGCGCTGTGTTAAAATCTACTTGTGCTCTAACCCAGATGGTAAGTCCAGTCATATTGCATTAACACACAGGTCACACTAGAAAATAAGTCTTATCAGTTATGTGAACTCTCTGTAACCTATAGTTAAGATAAAATGAAAGGAGAGCAAGCTTTGCTGTCATTTGGAAATAATATGTATAAGTACCTGATCAAAGCTCTCCCTAAGGTTTGTGCTGTATACATTAAGAGTTTTATAACAAATATTAGTGATGTCCAAGGACAGTTAACCGTGAGAGTCATGTTTTGTGAATTTTGAAACACTTTCAAAAAATTTTTCCCAATTCATTGTGTGATTGCACATTTGTGTTTGCAAAGCTTCAGCTACCGTTTTTTGTTTGTTTTTTTTACTAGCTTAGTGTGTGTGTGACGAAGAGAATGAGAGAGAAGGACAGAGTGTATCTGTGAGTGTACATGTGTGTGTGTGTAAGGGAGAGAGAGACTATATCCACGTATGTGTGGGTCTTTGACCAGACTGGGGGGCAGTGAATGTCTGCTGTATTTGTCCAGACTCTGTGGTTGAGAGGAGAGCACTGAGGGACAGAGTGTTTCCCAGACTCAGGGAATACTGCAGACAGAAGTATGGAGTGGACTTCACAGTAAGAATCAACACCACTATTCTGACTTCCACCATATAACTTTTCCTTCTCTTCCCCTGTCTTTGTCTTTCATCCACCTCAGAGGACTTTCACTGGTCCCTCGGAAATGTGCATTTACGTCACAGGACAGAAGTTTTCAAACAGTTTTTATAATCATCTTTTAAACCCTAGTTGGTCCTTGAGCAGTACTTTGTGTGTAACACTTCATGATCAAAACAGAAACATTTCTTTTGTTGGCTGAATGATGACATTGTGTTCATAATGTGAATTATTTATGTATATTTCTGTAATGAGCATGGAAAATGTGTTTTGCCTGTGGGCTTGTAAATAAACACAGACCTACAGGGGACTGTAAATGTGAATTCTGAGAGGCTGATCACATAAGTTTCAAGCTTATTTAGAGCCCAATATCACTGTTTGTCTCAAAGGGCTTTACATGACCACAACAAACACAACAGGATGGCACCCCCTGACTTAATGCACATAGAAGGGCAAAAGAAAATTCCCCAAAAACCCAGGTGTAACAGGAAAAAAATGGAAGTAATCTTGAGAAGGACCAATCTTGAGAAGGAGACCCCTCCCTGGCCAGTCAGGTGTGCAATAGGTGTCGACCCAGTGGACAATTACAAGTAATACAATAATAACGGAAAAGAAAATACACTAGAAAAAAGACAAAATAATGAAAACAAAAGCAGGATGAAGGGGATGACCATGAGGAGGAGGCTGACAGGGAGGGATGAAGAGGATGGAGGGGAGTGGGGCACGCCTGGGAGGAAGACAGCAACACTCACACAAAGCATTCATTCTCAAGCATATGAGACACACTCAGAAGATGAATACAGCACCTCATTTGACTGATCACAACTCTGCGTCGGTTATGATTCTTGAATTAGACTAAATTCATACTCCTTCTAGTGGCTGATTAGCATTACTCTCTGCAGGTCACTGACCCATATGAAGGGATGAGGCCACATCATTGGCCATCTCACCAGGAGAGATCACAGCTGCTGCAGGAGTGCAGGGAGAGTTCAGCAGGACCTTTCTTTGTGGTAATGTCTGTGATATCAGTGACAGTACAACATCATAGGTTCCTGAGTGTAATGTCTTCTTCAGTGAGTTATTCCAAAGGCCAACAAAACGGTGTGATAGACATGCATACAGCAGATCACATGAGATCAAAACATTTCCTTCATGGACCTCTCTAAAACATGCACATGCACATATACAGACACTGATTATTATTTGCTCATTAATGAGGACAGCATGCTGATTTCTCTGTGTTACCGGTCAGGGTCTGGTGGGAGAGCACTATGGTGCTGCATGTTTACCCGAACAGGTGGAGGTTTCTGAGTTCCAGCAGATTCTACAGGTGTGTCGCCAGATGCAACTTAGCACAGAAGTCTTGGAGAGATGTTACCGCAGAGACGAGAACACAGTACCTGCATCATACTGTCTGCTGAAGCCTGCTGACTACGTCACACTGAATAACAGTAAGGTAAAATACCATCAGACCAGCATCCTCTCCAGTCCAAAACACTTTCAATTTTAAGGGGTACAGTATTTGGAATATTTTAAGAAAAAATGTAAAAAGACACATAGGGCTGCAACAATAACCACATCACTGCCATACCACGATGTTGAGCCTGTCACTGCCATTACCGTTCTAACAGCTTTTTTCCCCTTATCTGAGAGTGCTGCCATCCTCATGCAGCTTTTGGCTTGGTCTGTGGCCTTGTCCACACATATCCGGATGTTTTCAAAAACTCACTTTTTTCTATCAGTTTTGAAAAGGATTATGTCCACAGTTCACACGTTTTTGAAAATCTCTCCACACAAGAACGAGAAAACAATTCTAAAACGCCCAAGAGGGTATTCCAGAATGCGGGTTTAGAGAAAACTCAAAGTTAGTTAACTCAGAGTAAGTAGTAAACCTCCTAATGGAGGAGCCCAATGGCTTCATTCTCCTAACAAAACAAAGACATAGGGCTCTTCTATTAGGAGGTTTACTAAACCCGCTTTCTAGAATACCTCCCAATCTCTACACTTAGAAATTTTTAAACAGAATTACAAATACAGAACATGGATGGAGGCACAAGAAGAATGGTAGATAGAGACACGCTAAAATGGAAACCACTTATAGTGATCATGTCTGTCTGGGCGAAATTGATCACTATAAGCGGATGATCATTATAACCAATTTTTTTTCTTTTTCCTTATTTTTCATGCAGAAATATATTTAATGAAACAGACAGCATCACTATTTACGAAATTTTATGGACTCTTTCAAAATACAGTCCTACAGCTATTTCAAACGCTTTACTATAGGCCTACAAATTAAACTACTGAACAAGTCAAATACAATACAATACAGTGCTGTATATTAAATATAGCTTACTGTAGTTCAAATAGTTCAAATTATAATGAGGCTATAGCCTAAAACGTAAAAGTACTGTGCGGTTTATAAAATACAGTAACATCAGTAGTGCATACAGGCTAAGCTACGGCTTGGCCAGGGTTTCAGTGCATTTCTCAATTTTTAACAGAATTGAAAATAAACTGTAGGCTGCCCATGCCGAAATGGTAGCAGAGTTTGAAATCAAACTTATCCATGAAATATGGCAGTTTGTCATAAGCTCGATGAGTCTACGTTTGTCACTGAGAGAACCCACTTCTTCCCGTCATGATTTCTGTGCATGCAGCATTAGCCTCAAGTGGCTAGTCAGGAACAGACGGGTTACCGCAAGACAAAGTAGGCCTATCAAAGTAAAGTTAAAAAAAAAGGATTACCGTAGTTTTAATTTTTATCCATATATTGTCATGTATAAAAAGACCCAAAATGAACACTGTAAGCGGACTGCTTGATTACTATAAGCGAATTATACAGTAAAGTACTATAGGAATGATTCTGTCCCAAGCTTCTTGATCCATATAAGCGGCTGATCACTATAACCGTGATCACTCTAAGCGGTTTCCACTGTATAAGAAAAGGGAAATACACAATTAAATAAATAAAATAGGAGCAAGGGAGCATAGCGAGCATAAATCTGTATTAAAAGATTCAAGTAGATGCAATAGTTTAACAGCCTTAGTATTTTTTGAAAACTTAATACTGTTCTAATACTTTGAAATATAAATTTGGCAACTATAAAAATAAAATTTATTATAAAATATTTGTCATCCTCCTTCTTGTAATCAAAAATCCCCAAAAGAATGTCTTTAAGGGAGAAATAAAACTCAAAAGCTTGTATGAAGACAAGAACATCTGCCCAAAATTTTTTAGTATAGAAACATGACCAAAACAAATGCACAGTTGTTTCAGGAATGGAGTTACAAAAAGAGCAGCTGGTGTCAATGTCCATTTTACATCTGGAAGAAATAAAAAGTTTGACCAGGTAGTATTTATGCAGTAGTTTAAATGATACTTCTCTCACCTTATTCCTGAAAAGGCATTTATATGGTAAGGACCAAAATTGTTTCCAAAGAATACTATTCCACATGAGGTACAGTAACAGTATCTTGTTGAAAAGTGTTCTAATTCTTTTATTATTGTGATGACTGCTGAAAAGCACACTTTTCCTACATTTGTTTCAAGGGGATCAAAAGCTGGAATAACAGGAGTTGAGAAAGAATTCTCTCTTAACAGCATATTGACACCTGAGGGAATGGCATTGAGCACAATGGAAAATTCTTTTGGAGTTACAGGAATGTTATAAACTGAGAGGAATTCTGAATAGTTATATAACTGACCATCTGGTTTAAGTAGCTGACCAACCTGCATGATGTTATTTTTAAACCAGTTTTCAAAGAAAATGGATTTGTATTTGTAAGTAATGTTCCTGTTGTTCCAATTGAAGTATGTGTGGGGTGAGAAATTGTGTTTAAAGATGAGAGACCAGGAAAGAAGCATCTGTTTGTGAAAGCTGGATAGTTTGATGGGGATCTTTGAGATGTCATAGCTGCAGACCAATAAAAACCTCCAGCCACCTATTTTTGAAAATATACAGGAGGGGATAGCATTCCAAATAGAGTTGGGATTGTTTAACAAATGCCTCAGCCAGTTTATTTTGAATATATTATTTAATGGTATAAAATCAAGAAGATTTAAGCCACCGCATTCCACTGTGTTCATTAATACAGATTTTCTGATGAATGGATCTTTGTTCTCCACACAAATTCCAATAACATTCTGTCTATTATTTTAAGAGTAGGACCATCAACATATAAAGAAAGGGCTGCATAAGTAAGCCTGGACAGACCTTCAGCCTTAGAAAGTAAAACTGCCCATCAAGGGTAAATCTCTCTGAAGCCATGTTTCTTTTGAGTCTTATCAATGATTTAGGAGAAACTGGAGGGACATCTTGTTTTTCTCTACACTGAGCATACAGATAACATTTAGCAAGCGCATCACATCATTGTAACCTTCTTGTTGACTGACCAATCAAATCAATCAAGAGGACTGACACTGAGGAGAAGCAGTTTGCGAGTCTGGTGTTGAAAACTAGTGAGCAACTGCAACTGCCAGCAAGTAATGTCATGGAGGAAAACATTCAGTGTATGCTAACCCCTGTCCATACCCATGTTTATTAATTATAATGCGTAACAAAACTTAAATCTGTGCTATTTCTTTACTTTTAAATTAATCAACCAAATATTTAGCACTTTGTATGGTGTTTGAAATGCTCGCCATAAATAAACTTGTACAATTAGCCTAGGCGAGTCTAGCCTCAATCGATGTATTTTGGATTTTTGAAAGTGATAAAACAGTAGAAACGATGTTTCTTGTTGCAAAGCCAAATGTGCCATTGCCAGTTTGGGCACATTTTGGGCTTTGAACCCAATGATACGAGGGAATATTAGGGCCACATTGAGGCAAAAAAAGATTTCGAGAATAAGGTTGTAGTATTATGAGAATAAAGCTGTAATTTTACGAGAAAGAACATAATATTTAGAGGATAAAATCGTAAAATTTCAAGCAAAAAGGCATGATTTTTAGGAAAATATATTACCAGCAACCAACAAAACGGGCAAGAGGAGAGTCAGTGACAGCCTCAGACTGCTTCTGCCAACTGCTGTTTGTATGATGTGACAAAAGATTAAGTATTTAGTTTTTTTGTGAAACCTATGCTAAAGTATAACTTCACAAGATGTTCCTCGTTTTAACGCAGGCAGCAGGCTTGCATTTCCCCTCTAAAATAACACATAGGCTAAAATTACTACCTTATCCTCATGATATTATGACTTTTTTCTTGTAAAATTGCAACTTTATTCTCGTGATATTAGGCTACGACCTTTTTCTCAAAATCTCAGATTTTCTTCCCTCAATGTGGCCTATCGTACAATGACAAGGGGGAACCAGCCAATTTTGAGTGTTGCATTTGTCTGCATCACTGACTGAAACAAAATATGAGGCCTCAATTGGAATGCCGGAAGCATATGACTTTGTGCACTGGTAGCACAAATAATGATATAGGTGACTACTTGCATTCTATATATTTATTTACTATATATTTATTTATTTAGCACCTGGAAAATCAAATTGGCATTCGTGGCCTGGTACTCTCTTGGTTTAAATCTTATCTCTCTGAGAGAAAGCAGTGTGTCCACTATAATAATGTGACCTCTGAATACCGTAAGCTTAACTATGGTCTTCCTCAGGGATCAGTCCTTGGCCCCCTTCTATTCTGTATTTACATGCTCCCTTTGGGTGACATTATTCGTAGTTACATTAACTTCCATTGTTATGCTGATGATACTCAGATTTTCTTACCTATCCAGCACAATGACGACTCTGAATTCTAACCTTGAGCCGTGTCTCTGTGCTATTAAGGGTTGGATGTCTTCAAATTTCCTGATGCTAAACGCAGGCAAGACTGAAATGCTGGTCATTGGTCCCCCTATGCATAAGCATCTTTTTGGTGATCTTACCCTAAATTTTGACAACTGCATCATCTCTCAGAGCTCTTCAGCTAAAAACCATGGTGTGATTTTTGACTTTAGTCTCTCGCTAGTCACTCGTATCAAAAACACAACCAAAACTGCCTTTTATCACTTTTGTAATATCGCTAAAATTAAGCACTTTCTAAGTATGGCTGATTCACGCATTTGTCACGTCTCACCTCCATTACTGCAATGTTCTGTACTCTGGCCTGCCTGCCACTATTACCAAAAGTCTTCAGCTGGTCCAGAATGCTGCTGCCAGAATTCTGACCAGAACAAGGAAGTTTGACCACATAACACCTGTCCTGGCTTCCCTTCATTGGCTCCAAATTCATGCAAGGGTAGATTTTAAGGTCCTCTTATTAACATATAAAATTTTACATGGACTTGCGCCTTCCTACCTGTCTGACTTAATTACACCCCCCTTGCACCCTGCGCTCTCAAGATTCTGGACTATTAGTCGTTCCAAGAGTTAAAAAAGAAGTCCGCTGGCAACCAAGCCTTTTCCTACCACTCTCCCTTCCTCTGGAATGGTTTACCTACAGAAGTTAGGGAGACAAACTCTCTTCATAACTTTAAACAAAGAACTGACGCGTATCTATTTTCTCAAACTTATGGATAATATAATTTTGATTTGACTTTGTTATAGACATGTAAAGCCCTTTGAGACTATAAATGGTGATACTGGGCTCTAAATAAACTTTATTATTATTATTATTATTATTATTACTATTATCATTATTTTTATTACTACTGCTGATGTGTGTATGTTTAGTGATGATGATAATAGTACAAAAATATAATTAGAACTGACGACCAAAACCGTCCAACTTATATGATGCGTACCGTCACATTTTGCACCGTGATGTATCATGCTACGATAAATCGTTATACCCCCACGTCATACCACAAGGAGGCTCTGATTAACCCATGGATGCAAGTACCTTCATTACGATGAAAGACGTCTTTTAAAATGTGTCTAAGAGTACCTAACACTAAAAATATGCTGTAACTAAATCAGTGAAGTATACAGAATAAATTAGGGTTAGCTCTTTCTAACTCAGATTTCCTGAGAGTTTTTTTTCTTTATCCCTTGAGAGAGGGATTGATAGATAAAACCTATAGTCACTTAAATGAAATTCATCTTGCTTGGCCCCTCTCCCAAACACCTCCCATCTGGCAATTTCCTCAGGGTGAAGAGAGGGCAGAAGTGCACTGGCATGAGACAGTTCAAGAGGCAACAGAGACTGTTTGTGGTGTCGTGATGCAGTGTGTCCGGGAAGGCAACCTCACCTCTGTGGAGGCCCAAAAGTACCTAAGATCAGGCAAGCATATGTACTCTACATTTAATACATATACATTTCATACATATCTTACACATTTTACAATATGAATCTTAAATGTGTAATACTTAACTGATAATGCTGAATACTGTGGTGCTACAGTATGCACCGTTTGTTAAATCTCCTGAATTTACTGTAGTACACAGTTGGGTTGATCTTGTTGATTGCAATTTCTAGGTCTTGATAAAGAGCTGCATCTTGCGTTGGGAGGGTCTTCCAGCTCTGATCTCTCAAGATGTCTCTGCTACGTTCACAGAATCATCACTACTAAGAGAAGCCAGAGAAAGGTGCAAAATGAGGCTCGCTCAGATTTACAAGAGCAGTCCAAAAAGTTACTGACAGAGTTGCGTGATCACTTCTTGCCTGGCCTGGTCACTTCCTCTCATCCCCTGGTATACACAACCATGACAGAGTGTGACCAGTGGAGGGGTTACACCACAGACATGAGACAGCACTATACTGAAGCTCTTTGTCAGCAGCTGCACTCTGACCTTCGGTGCCTGATTGACAGTACAGTTACTAGGATAACAAATCATGCTAATGACTCATTCACACAACACAGAGACTTGTCCGCCACCTATTCTCGTCTGTATAGAATTGAACGTGCAGAAGTAGAGTGTGTCAAAGCTTACCTGGAGCAGACAGACACAAGGCAACCCTTGGTTCTCATTAGTGGACCATGCTCAGGAAAAAGTGTGCTCCTGGCTCATTGTGCAAGTCAGGTATTATTCACATGAGATTACTGAATATGTCTTTGTTATCACATACTGTACTATTTCTCATAGTCTTTAGCTGGTGTCGTGTGCTCCACTTATGGGTCTCTTCCTTATTTTCAGGTGAGAGCATGGCTGAAGGACACAAAGCTTTTCGTAATCCCACATTTTGCGAATCTGAACATTTCCCTCAAAGATTTTATCAGGAACCTCTATTACCAAGTTGTCTTACTCTGCACTCAGACATGCAATAGGTGTTCTCACAACAACTCTCCACTGAGAGAGGGCCTTTCCAACCTTTTAGTGTCTGTTTCTTCATTTAAACATCCACTCATCCTCTTCATAGATGGGCTTGACCAATTGCCTAACACCGATAGACCTCTGGATATGACATGGCTTCCTGAGTCCCTACCACCCACTCTAAAGATTGTCATCTCCACCTCACCGAGTAAATCTGGTGTCCTCCTGGCACTCAAAAAACAATACCCAGAACATCACTATTTTGTGGAGATGAGACCAATAGAGAGTAAGAGCTGTATCCAAATGCTCACCACTCTCCTAGAAACCTCCCAGAGAAAGATCACTTCAGGTCAGCAGATGTATGTGAATCAGACCTTTCAAAAGTGTTCCCTTCCTCTCTGTGTGGATCTCTTACATTTACAGGTATGTGTCTGGACCTCAGAATCGGAGGTCACTGAGAACACACTGGCCCAAGGAGTCCATGCCAACATTTGTGGACTCTTGGATCACCTGGAAGAAATTCATGGAAAAGCATTGGTCACCAGAACTATGGGTTACTTGACTTTGTCCAGATATGGGATGACTGCAGCTGAGTTGACAGATGTTCTCTCCTGTGATGATGAGGTACTAGCCAGGTTTCTCTCATCAGAGAGCCCTGCACCAAGCAGTTTAAGGGTCCCAGAGGTTGTGGTAGAGAGGCTCCTGCTGGACCTGAAAAAATTCCTAATAATGAGAAAAATTTTTGGCTTTCAGTCATTGTTCTGGGTCAGCAGACACTTCCCATTAGTCATACGTAAGAGGTACCTCTGGTCCATCGAACTGATTAAAGAAATGCACCATGCACTAGCAGACTATTTCAGTGGGTGCTGGACATGTGGTAAAGCTAAATCACTGTTCATCTGTGACACAGAAACTCCTGACACAGAAACACACAAAACTTCAGACAGCCCAGATGTAATTCCATCAAAGATTTACATTGACAGGCTATCTCCCAGTCAGCCTTGGATATTTCACTATAAGAGTCCTGTTTCCATGTACAGTCCCGTGCCTGACAGTGCCCAAGGAAATCTCAGAAAAGTCCTTGAACTCCCATTCCACCTGAGAGAGGCTGACAGATTAGAGGAACTTGGTCGTGAAGTTATGATGTCATATGTGTATCATCTGGCCATGTTGGAGAATAAGCTCTTAGAAGAGCTAGTGGCTTGGTTGAAAGAGACATCCCACTTTGTTTTTTCTAGAGAACTGCTGTTTCTTTGTGCAATCCTTGAAAATTCAGCCTGCTTGCTGAATGACTATCCTGATGCCCTTACATTGGTGATGCAGGCAAAGCTTATTCCCTTTCTTCAGGTTTTTCCTGAGCTGAAGGAATATACCAATCAAGTGCTTAGTGACAGAAGAAATACAGTGAATGCTGTGGTTTGTCCAGCACCCGCTGTGCCTTCCACATTCTGGGCACTGCCAGAGGCTAGGAGATCTCCAATTACACATGCAGCTGAAGCTCATGGGACCATTGCTGTGATTCTGAGTGATGGTTCAGTCTGGGCCTGGAATGGATGTGACTCTGAGGGCTTTAAACTCCCTCAGTCTCCTGAAATACAAAGTACAAGCATTAGTGGCTCTGGTAATTTATTCCTGATGTCCACTCAGAACCACAAACTCTTGTTATGGGACATAAATGTGCAATCAAACTGTGAGGACATTCAGTTCCATAGGTCAAGAGAACTTCAATGCACCACGTATGCTGTTGAGGGTGTTCTGGTGTCCAATGACAAGCTGTTTGTGTGGTGGAAGGGAAGAAATCACGTCAGTGTGTTTGACAGGCGAAGGAAAGTGGAAATTACTCAACTACAGTGCTTCCAAGACATAACATGTGTGTCATGCTCCTCAGATGGTCAGTACGTTTATTGTGGACAAGGTAAAAGCACTGTCAGCATATTTGAACCTTGTGGTCACAACATTGCCACTTTCACCTGCTCAACAGGAGCACCCATAATTAATGTGACTCTCTGTGAGGGTGAGGAAAACATGACTTGTGTTGACAGCACGGGGAGTGTGTTTGTCTGGGATGTTGAAATCGTCACTGAGCCTAAACTTGTGAAGGACTTTTCCAGCCAGGGACAGGTGTTAACCACAGACCTCTCTAAGGAAAACAACATTCTGCTTATCTGCAAGAAGCAAGAAGTCCTGCTCTGGGACACATGCATGGCGGATGTAGGAGATCAGTTCAAAGCACCTAAGGGGAAGACATTTATTCAAGCTGTGTTGGATCGATCCTCTCACTTCATCCTTGCTTTACTGGATGAGTGTCCTGTGATACTGGTGTGGAAATGGTCCACAGGACAATGTGTTTTGAGTCTTGATGCTGGGAACACCAGAATCACCAGACTCCTAAAACTTGGTACCACGCATCTAGCAGCTGTCACACCTACCAAGGTCATTCTTTGGGACAAGGATCTCATCACAGAGGCTGCAACAAGTCCAAAATCTGGAGTAAAGGTGACAAAGGTTGTGGTGGAGTCCAATGGGGAACATTTCTACACAACAGACAACACAGAACTAGTGTGTAAATGGGGAAGACTAAGTGGCAACATGGAAGGCCAGTTTCAGCATCTTGGGCCTATAGATACCATGGCCCTGTCTCCAGATAGTGAACACCTGGTCACCATTGCCTCAGGGGACATCTATGTCTGGAAGACTGACACAGGCAAAAATCTTCACAGAATCTGTGACAGCCAAGCATACCATATTTTGATTACACCAAAGAGCAACTTTGCAGTGTCTCTATCACAGAGAGGCCCCTCCAGGGTTTGGAAATTAGGGAATGGGCATGTAGTGTGCAGTATCCACTATTACCTCTGTAATCCTGTCATCTCACCAGAAAGTACCTTTCTCTTGGGCTTGCACTCTGGAGACCTACTTGCTGTTAGTCTTTGGTCTGGGTTTGTCAGCAAACGGTTCTCTTGTTATAACAGGTCAAAAGTCCTTGCCTTCCATCCTCTGGTAAACAGCCCAGATTACATTTTAGTGATCACCAAAACAGGGCTTTTGTACTCATGGAAACTGACAGATGAGACTATCTGCCAGCAGTTCCAAATGCCCAAGTTCCTGCTGTGTCAACCAGAGGTCTTCCAGGTCTCTTCTGATGGAAGTTACGCCATTCTGTCAATCAAAGGAACTATACTAAGTATCTTGGATGTTACTCATGGGAAGCTGTGTTCATTGAAAACTGAAGGCTGTGTACTGCAAGCATACCTTGACCATTCTGGTCAGTATGCACTTTGCATTTGCAATGCCTCTGTAGAGAACCTGGGCTGCCCCTGTGATCTCCATGCCAAACCAGTGTTGATTGCTGTGCGAGTTTCAGATGGCAAGAAAATCGGCAGGTTCTACCTGTGTAAACACCCAACTGTGATGTGTCTGTCTGAAGATCTCTGTGTGTATGTAGGGTTTGAAGATGGCTCTGTTGGCATTTACTCTGTTGATGCAGAGAAGAATAGCATCAATGCCAAGGATCACCAGAACAATGTAGACACAGCAATGTTATGTAAATTTGCCAAACCCCTGAAATGGCCACCCTTACCAGAGCCCAACATCACATGGATGGACCTGTAAATCTGTAAATGTTAATGAACATGAGACTCTAAATCATAATGTTGATACCCCTCAACTGCTAATACACGTTTCTCTACGTCATACTTGTCTTAAATAACCAAAGGTTGTGAGATCTGTCTTCAAGTGCTTGTTAGAAGCATCATTAAATAATATATTTTTGGTATTGATATTTGATATTAAAATATCTGATATAGTCATGATGCAAAGACCAGTCATATTCAACAATACATGTAATGCATACTGATGATTATTGCTACAATCACATGACAAAATGGGCCTGTAGAATTTCAAAAAGTAATATGTGATTGTTGGTGTTTTTGCTGTGAATGCCATGAAATAAACAAAGGCACTTATTTAAAAGTCCTTAGTGTCTATTTTCCTTTCTTAAAATGTGTCATAACCCCAGTTAGTTGTATAAACTAAGGAAATCATTTCAGTATTTTACTGTAAATATGTTATTACGCTGCTTATTCCAATAATTTGCTCCACTAATTTATCATGTACAGTCAAGATGTAACGTTTTCTCTCCTGAATAAACTAAATAATAATAATAATGATAATAAAAATCACAATATATGGCATGTTTTTGTGGGGGGGGGGGGTTAATTCGTTTTTATTCTTTTAAAATTATTTTATGATGTCAGCTAATTTATTTCAATATTCAGTTGAGTAACAGTTTCGTAAGGTGTAAATTATAATGTCTAATGAATTGAGCCTCAGTTCTATCGATTTATAAGGTCATTTACAAACGTCCCTCCCATGCCTCCATAACGGGCGGAGTGTGATGGCATGGCTCTTGCTTGATGAACCCAAGGACTACAGCTACCATCAGCAGCTGAAGTCTTGCGGAAGTACTAGCTTGCAATAAATTAATTTCCGCTTTCCTCCTCATTCCTTTCCTGTCTACGGCCTACAGTAAGATGGCGGTGCAAATATCCAAGAAGAGAAAGGTTGCTGCGAATTTTTTTCTCATTTATCTCTCAAAGTGGTGTTTTTAAGGAAAAATGAGGGATGCAGTGATATGATATGGGGTGAAATAGTCATATTCAGTGTTTGAGTGAATGTCGTGCCTTTAGTAGAAAGAGGATTGAATTTGATTAGAGCAGCGCTGCGTTGTAGCCTAAACATGGCAGGCTCCATTACTCCCAGCCGGTCTTAGTTCTGTAGCTCAGTAGTTCAACCGCACAGACTGGACAGAGCTTCGCGTACTCGCTAATCTAGATAATTGATTTTATTTCTTCTGAACGCCCAGGCATCAACCCAAATTATCTGTAAAAATGCAAATTTATCGCTTTTCAGTGTAGCAGCTAATATCATTTGCGCTAATATTGGAGTTGAACTTTAGAGGGACAAGATGCCTTTTTCACTCGGCTGTATAATGTTAGTTTGGGGCTAATTTGCCTCATTGCTTTTTGTCAAGTTTATCGTGTTTACCATTAAATCCAGCAGAGCTAACGTTACGTGGTTTCTGCCCGTTTGGCGAGACTGGTTATGCACATGAGAGCCAACGAACTTAGTGGTTAGATAGCACTAGCTAGCCAGTAGAAAACAGAGTTCTGTGTATATCGATAAGCAGTGGTTATTCCTAGAGCATGATCCGTTAACATGTTTACGTATTTTCCTTCCAGTTTGTCTCAGATGGCATCTTCAAGGCCGAACTGAACGAGTTCTTGACCCGCGAGCTCGCCGAGGACGGCTATTCCGGTGTGGAAGTCCGTGTCACTCCTACCAGAACAGAAATCATCATCCTGGCCACAAGGTAAATCAGAGGTCAAAATTACATGAACTGTAAAAATGATGGATACTTTACACATGGTGTCATTTGCAGAGCATTGTTCCTCAGGTGTATTCATGGAGATCTGCTAAACTGCACATTAGAGCTAATACACTAGCAGTCCAGACTGATGAGACTCTAAGGGCTTAGTTATCAGTAGACAGCTTGGGTTAGCAGTTATAATACTGGGTCAGAGAAAAGATGTGTCATCCACTAGAACAGAGAGATACTGAAGTAGAGAATTGCATTAATGCATTTTGTGCATTGTATTTAATGATAAGTCTATTTTACATATTTCTGGCTGTGTTTTGGGACAGTCTGTGCAAGGTTTGTGTGTGTTATTTATGGTTTGTAAACCACATTGTGTTTTGAAGCATTCTGATCTTTGATTTGTCTGGCAGGACCCAGAATGTGCTGGGAGAGAAAGGCCGTCGAATTAGGGAACTGACTGCTGTCGTTCAGAAGAGGTTTGGCTTCCCAGAGGGCAGTGTGGAGGTAAGGCAGAGCCTTGGGGGTTGGTGATAGATGGGTGTCAACTGTCGCTGTCCAGCTGTTTTTAAAGTCCTTATTCAGTAGCTTCTGTTGCAGAATTCCTCACTTGACTGTTAAAAAGCATAATGTCTCTTGTCTTTTCAGCTCTACGCAGAGAAAGTAGCCACTAGGGGTTTGTGTGCCATCGCCCAGGCAGAGTCACTGCGCTACAAGCTGCTTGGGGGTCTGGCTGTACGTAGGTGAGCATCCTAATCCCTGTCACTGAAGAGACAGATCAGGACCAGACCTAGACCAAGAGTAATCTGTTCATTTTCTAAACCCGTTGACTGACAGAATGTGTCAATAAAATGCGAGGACCCTGAGTTGTCTACCTCCATCCAACCAACATTCCCTTCAGTGATGATACGATGACGAGTCGGAAGGGAACACGGCCTGCCTCTGAGGTCACTGGGTCAGGGTCACGTTCTGTGGCTCTGGCTGCAGTTCCTTGGAGGAGTGTGTCCTCTTCAGTTGAAGACATCGAGGCATTTGTCTGAGAAGCAACAAAATAAACTGAATGATTCTTTTTGACTTGAAAACCTGAGAGTGAACCGGTGCCCCATTCTTTTTCGGGATTGAGTGTTTTGGTCTAACTAGTCTAACCATCTTGTTTGTCTTTTTAGGGCCTGCTATGGTGTGCTGCGCTTCATCATGGAGAGTGGGGCCAAGGGCTGTGAGGTGGTGGTGTCTGGGAAACTGAGGGGACAGAGGGCCAAGTCCATGAAGTTTGTGGACGGCCTGATGATCCACAGTGGAGAACCCGTCAACTACTACGTCGACACAGCCGTGCGCCACGTTCTACTAAGGCAGGGTGAGGGTCACACTAAGACAAGAAAAATGTCTTTTTTGAGATCAGCAGAATGAGACAAAAGGCTTGTTTTTCCACAAGTGTATTTAAGCTTTCCTTTGTGTGTCATCACTGATGTTGCCTGTGATGTCAGGGGATGGACTGTTCTGATGTGACTGCTGTCAGTAACACAAGCAGTGATTGGTTTTCAGCAGACACCACATCCTGTACCTATTCCCTGCCTGTATTAGCCTTTGTTAAGGACTGTATTGCATCAGATTGTAAATAGATAACAAAAAAAAAAAAAAAGAAAGAGGTTATACGTGGACATGTGAGTTTAATTCTGTAAATTGATGGGAACAAATGTCAGTTTAATGGCCCATGTAGTGTTAACATTTTCAGCTTTGAAGAGTTTCAGGGAGTTACTGACATACATATGGCTTTAATACTTCACAGAATACCCTTCAGACTTCTGCAAAGAATGGGTCTGAATTCTAAGTTTACTCTGTATGGAGTACTCAGACTGTTTTCCCCTTCAGTGATGATACGATGACGAGTCGGAAGGGAACACAGCCTGTCCCTGAGGTCACTGGGTCAGGGTCACGTTCTGTGGCTCTGGATTTGGTTCCTCAGAACGGTGTGTCCACTTCAGTTGAAGACATCGAGGCATTTGTCTGAGAAGGGCTGGGTACTTTGGCGTGGTCTGGTGGAATGCCGTGTGTGACGTGCGTGTGTATGTTGTGGTCTAACCGTTGTGTGTGTGTGTGAACCTGTATGCAGGTGTGCTTGGGATTAAGGTGAAGATCATGCTTCCATGGGACCCCAGTGGTAAAATTGGCCCTAAGAAGCCTCTCCCTGATCACGTCAGCATCGTGGAGCCTAAAGAGGAGATCCTCCCCACCACCCCTGTGTCTGAACAGAAGGGTGTCAAGCCTGAGGTGCCAGTCATGCCACAGGGTGCCCCAGTGCCCACTGCATAAAGGTACCACCTCCAGGGACACCACTGGGCACAGGCCAAAAATGTTCCATTACTCAGGTTCCATTATTCAGACACACACCAGAGCCCTGCTGTTTAAATACATTAATTGAAACTAAATCATTTGAGTAGGCTTGTATTTGGTAGCAGATATGGCTTCCCTTCAGTGATGATACGATGACGAGTCGGAAGGGAACACAGCCTGTCTGAGGTCACTGAGTCAGGGTCACGTTCTGTGGCTCTGGCTTCAGTTCCTTGGAGGAGCGTGTCCTCTTCAGTTGAAGACATCGAGGCATTTGTCTGAGAAGGGCATTTTTGATTAGTAGTTACTCAGGCACCCTCACTGAATGAAGAATGTTAAGTCAACCCTGTGTGAGGCTCAGTCGCATGTTGATTTTGAGAAAACTAACGAATGCATTGATTGTCTTTCAGGTGATCACCAGGATTGAAAGGAGCCTATTGGAATTTTGTGTACAAAATAAACATAGAAATACAAATGTTTGTTTTTGTCTGATTCTTACTGAAAACATTTCCACACTTCACTATATTACTGAAAGGGGGAGGGGGCTGATTGATTGTGGTGTATATCAGATTAATTGAAATACTCTGAAGTGATGGAGTTAAAAACTAAGTCACACATTAAGAAAACATCAGTGCTGTGGGAAGAGCTACTGTCCATGTGGGTATGGATGGGAATGCATGACATCAAATAAGAATATAAATACAACCATATTACTGTGTCTGTATAAAATAACATAGATTGTTCAACAGCCTTAATTTAGCAGAACGACATTTTACACGGGTCCTTAATCTGTCTGCATAGTTCTGAGGGAGGACTAAATAGACATGAGATGAGTGTGTACCTCATACAGACTAACTCCTTATACAAACTAACTGCGCATTCTCACCTCTGGCCAGAGACACCGTGCACCTCCAAAGCAGGTGTGGCGTATTACAGGCAAACCCCACCTATTCAAACAGTTCTCCGAACTGCACAGTTGCAAGCGATCACTTCTAGGTCTGGGAAGTTGGCAAACCTGAGAAAAAGATGAGCTTGCCAGACTACAGGTCCTCTGGGAAACAACCCGCTAAAGCGTTAACACTGGTAAGGACTTAGTGCTTAACATGTGGCACCGGTAAGCATGCTTACAATTCTAAAAGCCCCAGAACTCTAACACCTAAGGCGACTGGACAATTGTCTTGTACTTCTGACAGCTGGTGGCACTAATCACTTTCGAATCGTAAAGTAGACATAGCTAAAACTGTAAAGGTATACTTGCGACAGGTATTTCTGTCTCCAAATCCTAAAACTAGACGTAGACCGATCTTTGGTATGCGAAATGAGTCAGTCTTTGCTGTGAAGGAGGAGAGCGCTATGTTTGGCAAGTCGCTTCGACAAATAAGCAAACAAGTATAATTTTACTTGATGCAGTAGCTGAACTACTTAAGGACGTGCTTGAGATGTTGCATTCGGGGAATAAGATGAATTGTTTTCGTTAGGCATTAGTATTATAGAATTATCCACCGCTAAGTAACGTAATTTAGGCATGAGGAAACTAGTCAAGAGGCATAACTGTGAACCATTCTCAAGAATGAAGTCGAAAGTAACAGAATTAAAGTGCAACCTGGCCAAATGGGTGTTTTGACCGCTGTAGTTATTCTTCCACCTTTTCAGGACAGAAACAGCAGACTTCATTTGCAATACAAATTATTTATCAAAATATAGGCTATACTTTTTCATTCTTTAGTAAAAAGTGGAAATAAACTAATTACTGACCGAGTTGTGACTTTCCATAATCTAGGAGGCCTAAATAGTCTTCCCGTCCCCAATCATTCAGTGGATAACTTCTCGATGAAACGCCAAGTCGAAGTTAAATGGCAAATGAAGTAACACCCAGACTTTCGAACTGACTTAAGCATTGCCGTTTTCGTGGTTCTTTTGTAAGCTTTGACGAGAAACATATAGTTACAGCACTAGTTTACCTTTAAAAAAATCTCTGAATCTTTTCCCGGTCTGTTCTCAGCACACCCCTATAGTTCAGCTTAACGTCGGCGGACACCTGTTCACTACATCTTTGGGAACCCTGCGCAAATTCTCCAACTCCAAACTGGCCGATATGTTCAATGGGCCGCCCAAATTGCGGACAGACGCAGAGGGACGTTATTTTATCGACCGAGACGGCACGCACTTTGGCCAAATTCTTCAGTTCCTGCGTACGCAAAACATTTCCACTGAACACGTCTTTGAGTTGCATAAGGAGGCTGTGTATTACGACATCAAGCCTCTGATCAAAGCCTTGGAGGAGACGCCACAGTTTTTCGGTGAGATGGTGGGGCGGCGGCAGTTCCTGTCTCGTGTCCCGAACTACCACGAGAATCTGGAGGTGATCATACGAGTGGCCCGGGCAGAAGCCGTGGCCGCGCGCCATTCCAGCGTCATCGTGTGTATTTTGAAGGCAGAGGAAGACCTGAGTAAGTACAATGATGCCATCGATAGCCTGGACACTAAGAAGGAGTCCGTGGTGAGCTTTGGACCATGGAAGGCTCCAACGAACGTGAATGACCTGCTGGATTGTATTAAAATGGACATTGAAGCTAAAGGCTATAAGGTTACCCTCCAGCCTCACAGCACAGAGAAGGGATTTCTGTTCAAGAGTTATAATTTCTTTTACAAACTCACTTTCACCTGGTGGTGACGTTTAATCTTGACCACCAATCATGTGGCAAGAGAGTGTTTGTGTGATTTAACAGGAGAATGTGGGTGTTTTTAGCAGAGACAAATGACTGTGTGTATTGTTCAAGTTTAAACTCTTGTTTAAGTCCAAGGATGTACCAGTAAATCTGGTCAAACAGTTTTGAAAAGAACAATGTGCTGTACTCTCCACACTCGCCCTTCTGACTGAATTTACGATGTACGTTAAACGCACATACCATCAGCAGTACCCTTTCACTTCTAATGGCCGTAAATTATTGTGTCTCTCAACAGAAATAGTCTACAACATTCAAAGAACTGTGTTTACATAAACACAGAATCACAGAACAAGCTGTACTGAAGTATGTAATGCTATGGTTGTGATCATTTTGTTTTCATTTTGTAGCAAATGATAACCATTGTTCCAACTATGCAGATACATGTAATTCAGTCTAGGGGAACAGTTTTGTCATTGTCAAGATTAAGAAATGATGCAGTGGTGGATCAGATATCTTTACACGTATCAAGCTACTTGTTATTAAAGAATAAGAATGACTAATAATAGTGTCCGTATTGTGTCTTTGATGCATTGGTTCTCTGTTGCATGGATGGCCTACTGGCCCTCTGAGAAGATGGACCGTGTTCCAAACTCCTTAGGTTTTTTGGACAGACTTCTGAAGACCACTGAGACTTCTCTGTGCTGGAGAAAGGCCCTGAGTAACACACCTTGCTCAGGCTGGATTTCACCACAGTCCCTTACTAACCAGAAACTAGAAAAAAAACCCATATAATCATACTGATAGACCAAAGCAGAATCCCTCCTGAGTACAGCTAAGCAAAGCTTTATTTCATATTTTGATCAAATTAAGTTATGCAAGATTTTAGGACTGTATAGTGGATTTATTTACTATAGACTCACTCGTGTCCACTTCAAACGTATAAGGGCCATTCCGCCAAATCAGTGCCATTTGCATGTTGTAACTTTTCAAAATTAAACTTCATTTTTTATCTTTTTTTCAGCACTGTATCTAATAACACACATGTTTAACTATTCAAAATGTGTAATGGTCCATCTCAGGCCATTTTACTTTTTTTTTTTTTTTTTTTTACAAGGTGTCTAATTGGAAGATGGCTGCATTTTTCTCAGTCCTGTTACCAAAACTGTTACAGCCGTTTAAATATCAATTAAGTCATGCCAACTAGTTTCTTTGTTTTTCCCTCAATAAAGTGGGTACTTTAAAGAAATAATTGATTACATGTTCAAAAAATATATGTTGTGACTTTTTAACCACAGATATGCAGGCGAAATGTGTTTTTTTAAAAACACAAAGCCATTTTTTATTTAAGGGAGACCCCAACCTCAGTTTTATCAAAAATCTATTATGTGATTTATCAAACAGTTGTTTAAATGATGTACCAAACATAACTGAAAAATAAGTGGTTCATGTTTTTTTTTGTTTTTTTTATAAAAAACAATTAATAGGAATGAACAGTAGGTCACAAGAATAGTAACAGGAATGAGTGCTTGTGTGTGTTTGAGAACAACTGGATGTCACAGAACTCTCTTCAATTAAACAAAGATAAAACAGATGTCATTAAATTTGGCAAAAAAAGACCTTAGTCTAAATAGCAGCATAAAAGCAGTAACAACTCTGTGTGCACGTATGTGAGTGTGTGCTTGTGTGTGTGCGCGTACGGGGTGGGTATCCCCCTGCACATGTGTGTCTGGCTTCTGCCTCTGCACAGTATGGGTTCTCCATATTCCTCTACAAAAGGCCAGAAAGACAACAAATACAAAAAGCTGACCATATTAAGCAGGTCCTTAGATCTCTACACTGAGTACCAGTAACTAAGCCGCTACAGGTGTAGATCTTGATGGTAGTAGCAACTATTCAACTGGGAGCTTTGAAGGCCGAAGTGGAGAAGGATTCCATGCGGGCAGCACTGGGACATGGGTTCGTCGATCCTAAGAGATAGGCGAACGCTGTTCTGAAAGAACAGGGCAATGGCCTCAGTCACATCTCAGTGATCAAAAGGGAGTTTGGCTAAGATTCCAGAACCCGGAGGTGCGGAGAGGGCTGCTGTGCAAAGGCAGCCCGTGTGGTAACGCAAACGAACCCAGAAGGGAGGGAGCTCGGCAATTCAGATACATAGCTTCAGAATAAGGACTGGCTCTAAGGGCTGGGCTGGTTAAGCTGTCAGGCAAAGCAAGTGTGGGCGTGCAGTGCGGCTGGGCACGCACCACGGCTGCTTTAGCAACCGGAACCCGTCATCCCTGCCCCTATTCCCGTCTCTGCCCCTTGCCACCCCACCCTGAGTCATGAGTCTGGCTCTTTTGGCATCTGAGCGAGGGCGGCGGAAGGAGCCAGGGGTGCTGTTCGAGGTTTGGAGCAGGGCGGCGGCCAGTGGTCGGGGCAAGGGGGGCCCTGGGACGGCGGCGGTCAGGGGCGCTTCCGGACGCGTGCCATGCCCTGCCGGTGGATCCCTTCAGGAGGCTGCTGCTGCTGGGGACTCTCCTCCCTCCGGGCTGGCAGGTGCAACCCCAGCAGTGGTTGCATCAGTTGCATGGCAAGCAGTCAGCTTAGAACTGGTGTTGACAAGGGGAGTCTGACTGTTAAATTATGAAGGCTGGCAAATGGTGTTGACACAATGTGAATTCTGCCCAGTGCTCTGAATGTCAAAGTGAAGAGATTCAAGCAAGCGGGAATAACTGTGATTAATCTTAAGGTAGCCAAATGCCTCGTCATCTAATTAGTGACACGCATGAATGGATTAATAAGATTTCCACTGTCCCTACCCACTATCCAGCGAAACCACAGCCAAGGGAACGGGCTTGGCAGAATTAGCGAGAGAAAGAGGACCCTGCTGAGCTTGACTCTAGTCTGCCACCATGAAGAGACACTGGAGGTGTAGAATAAGTAGGAGGCCCCCCAGTCAATTCCAAATGAATAGTATTACAATTAATCAATGCATATACCAGATATACATTTAAAATGGCTATTTCATTCAAACTTCTCACTGCTGTTACTCTTACTCAGTCTTGTTACCCTTCATTTGAGTAACAGGACTGAGTCTTTAGCATATCATTAGCAAATACATGAAATGTAGCCACATGGCATCAATGCTAATACCATGAGAACACTTAGCACCTTCAAGTGGTTCACCAAAAGTATCTTTAAAAAAAAACAAAACTTAACATCCAAGAAATAATTTAGGTAACAGGACTGAATGTTGAGACTGACATTCTCAGTCGTACTTACAATATGATAAAAATACAGAAAAAAAGGTAGAGAACATACTTTTGCTCTTCCCATGGCCTTCAGGAGACTCAAATTATGCTGCATCCTGTTGATCATGTGACTTGTAGAATGTCCCAAATTTTTATAGGGGGGAATGTGTCAGGGACTGAGAAAAACCTGGGGACACGACTAAAATGTGTATTTTAACTAACATATCACGAATTTCTGATGAGAAAATGTATTTTATGTCTAAATTGGTAATAGAGTCACACAATAATACAAAAAATTAGATTTCTAAAGGATTCTAATCACTTCGGTGAAGTGTAGTGTTAGAGGGTGGGGCAGGCTAAAACCCCATTGTCTCAGTGTTCTAAGTAGCTTTTGTTAAGGTTTTACGTGATGTGTCTTCAAATTGCAATTAGGACAAAGTGCGGGACACTTTGCTTGATAATATTATGTATTATACAGATATTTTTCCATGCATATTTATGCATGTAATGTCCTGGGCAGGGAAAAGGCACGGATTCGGCGGAATGGGCCATAAACTTTTATGCTGAGCAGTCGTTGAATTGTACATAGTCACGTATAAAACACACTTTTTCATTTTCAGCGTAATGAACTGCCCATTTGACGGGTGTTTAGACAATGATTACTCTCTGTATTACTGTTCACCCACTGAATTCTAATGACCTGAATGGTACGCCACTCAGAGCATATTAAATCTATCCATGACTCATCGGTTAATTTTCTTCTGATACACTGACAGATAGGCTATACGCAGTTGAAACATTGTTACATTTGTTCTAGAGCTGTTGCTACATTTGTGAAAACGACTACATCACAGCTAAAACGAATCATTCCGTTACCATTAACTGCATTCCATATATAATAAATCTTATTCTCTTAACAGGTAAATTTCACGTCCATGAGGACAAACGAAATTGAAAACCACTTTAATAAATTTAAAATTTTTAACATATTTGATTTTGAATACCCCACTTGAATTTGTAAACAAGACACACTTAACTACAATTAAACAGCGAATGCTTATTTATAGGCTATGCCATATTTTCATGCATTCATTTTCTTTTTACTAACTTATTATTTAAATATAATTAATTTCTTACTTTTTTATTTCCACTTGTTCAATAAAAAACAGACATTTGCTTTTATGGAAGGTGCCTTCTCGGCCAATCGGTGGCGCTACCGCAATGTAATGTACCAAACGTGGCAGTAGACCAAAAACATGAGGGAACTCATGACGGAAACCTGCTTAGGACAAAGTGTTCATGAATTTGAAGTTACCAAAATACCACACCAAAAAGCTATCCGGTGTCCATCGATGTAACAATGGCCGCACACCTGAAGAAACGAGTTTATGAAGAATTTTCCAAAGTTGTTCAGGTTAGTCCGGCGGTCCTGACAAATGTTATTATTTTAGCTTTTGCCGTATAAATGAATACGAAGTTAGCCTAGCGGGGCAAATGAATACAAAGCCGCTAAGTGTATTCTGGCTAGTAGGCTGAAAGTCACTAGAAAAAGTGTTGTACCCAATTAACTACGTCCACGGCCAGTGGGCGACCATTTCACAACGAACCGACCAGTTATTAGTAACGTAAAAATGTGGATTAACGAGGAACCAGTGATTCTTAGGCGCACTGACTTGTTTTACAGATGACAGTATCGAGCCAGCACGGCTAGCTATGCTAAGGTTGGCTGTTTGTTAGGTGGTGTAAACTGGATTACATTACTAGCATTTGGAGAGCTTTGGGGACATGGTTACGAAAACAAATTGTTAATACACTTTAGCTTCAAAGATATTCCCCCAGTTAATGAAGGCATGTTAAACCCGTGACACAGATAAACAGTGTGGTCAAAATAAAGATATTTTTCCCACTTGCATCCATCATACCTGTACTCTGACTGTTACTTCATTTTATTGATGTACTTTTGAACTGTTGAAATCAGTTGTTTGCAGTCAGCATTCTCAAAGACACTTTGTTTATGTTTCAGGTATTATAAAATCTCCTCACAAGCATTTGACATTATCCCTCACTCTGATCTCCTGACACATACCACCAGCCTGTTCTCTGGGCATTCCCTGTTTTCTGAACAATAAAATAAAAATAAAATGGCAGGTTGTATTCAGAGCCTAATTATTTCCCACAGCAGGCCCCTCAGGAGGAGGTTCCTGCCAAGAAGCTTCGTCTGACCAAACCCAGCAAGTCTGCCGCTCTGCACATTGATCTGTGCAAAGCCACTAATCCCACTGACGCCCTGCAGTACCTCCTCCAGTTCGCCCGGAAACCTGTGGAGGCTGAGAGCGTGGAGGGAGTGATCCGAATCCTACTCGAACACTATTACAAGGCAAGAACAAGATATGTTTGTGTTGATACATGGGTATGGTTGTTAGTGGAAACTCAAAATTAGTGCAGTCTAATCCAGGAACATCATATCATCAGGTAAAGCCCAAAATTAACAGTTGAAGCATGAAGGTTTTGTTAAACCATGATTTCATACTGTTTATGGGCAGCCCATTAATCCAGTCTGGTGTTGGGACCCAGTATCATTGTTTCGCATCAGCTAGCAGCCCTGATCCCACACCGAGTTTTTAGTAATTCAGAATCTTTTCACTTAAAGAGGACAGGAAAGATGCATCTCAGACAGGACAGTGTTGGTGATGGAGATGCTGATGGTGGGAGGTGCTCCTGTCTCTGTGTTAAGTGTGACTTGTGGCCCTGTTTACACCTTGCAATCTGATTTTGGTGATCCGATCACAAGTGGACAGCTCAAAAGTACAGGTGTAAACGCATCCAATGCGGGTAACATGTTGGAAATGATTTACGTGTTTATTTGCATACAGAGTGGGGAAGTGAGATCTGATCTCAAGTGGTCACTCGTGGCACAGATTCTAAAGCCAGGTGTAAACGGACATACTTAGAGCTGTCCACTTCTGATCAGATCACCAAAATCAGATCTTAATGCAAGGTGCAAATAGACCCTTTGCTCCACAGGAGTCAGATAGTTCAGTCAGACTGAAGATCGCCTCTCTGCTGGGCCTGCTGTCCAAAACGTCAGGCTTCTCTCCAGACTGCATCGTGGATGATGTCTGTAGCACTCTGAATACTGAGAGTAAGTCATGTCCTTGGGCCTTAATTATTCACAAAAAGTTATTCTTTTGTTTAAAGTACATCTTCAAATACTGTTTTTCATGATCTAAATGAAAAACAGGACAGGAGGAATCTCAGTTAAAAAAAAAAAAAAAAAAAGAAAGACAGAAAAATCATATGAACTTGAATTGAAAAACTGCCCAGGGTCACAAATGAGTGACATTCTGGATGGTTCAGGTTTGAGTTTTTCTTTTCTTTTTTTGATTGTGTGACAGAGTCCCACCAGGTCCTGGCCCAGTTGCTTGACACACTGCTGGTCATCGGCACTCAGCTCCTCGGCAGTGTGTCCGTCACTCAGAGACTGATAGAGGAGGCGTGCAAGGTAGTGTCAGACTCGTCTGTCATCCTGTTCCTGTGTTATTTTTATCACACCTCTGCTCTCACTTTAATATCTAGTTCTCCATGTGTGATTAGATTTGTCTTATTTTAAGGACAATTAGAGTTAATTATGTAATATGATAATTATGTAAGACATTAGTCTAAATGAGTGATCTCTCCTCCTCTCCTCTCCTCTCCTCTCCTCTCCTCTCCTCTCCTCTCTCAGCACCTGTCTGACACCTATTTTGGGGTGAGGAACAAGTGTTTACAGTTGCTGGGTTGTTTGGGAACGGTGGATAAACCCCTGACTAAAGACAGTGAGCCGGTGGCTGGGAGCTCAGGGCTGTTCTGCAGAGATGTCCAGAGTGTGATCAGTGATTACTTTGGTGACCAGGACCCCAGGGTCCGGGCAGCTGCCATTAAAGCCATGGTAATACCCTCCAGGAGAGGGTCTGCTCTAAGACTGCTACTGTATTACAGCTATAGAAACACATGGTTAATATAAGTCTACTATATTACAGCTATAGAAAAACAATGGTTAATATAAGTCTACAGTGTTAAAGCTATAGAAACACATGGTTAACGTAACCAATGCCTTTCGTTTCACTGTCCCCAGCTCCAGCTCCATGAAAGAGGGATGAAGCTTCAGCAGGCCATATACACTCAGGTACACACACATCCTTCAGCAGGCCAGGTCATATACACTCAGGTACACACACACATCCTTCAGCAGGTCAGTTCATATACACTCCGGTACACACACACACACACACAGAGAGCCTCCAGCAGGTCATTAGCACACTGATGTACACACATGTACAGTCCCTTGGCTGCCACAGCAAGAAAATCAATGAGTAATAAAACATTTACCCCATCATTCCCCTATGTATCTTACATGGAAGACAAAATGGTCTGGATACGTATGGCTCTACAAACCTTCAGCTGTGGTCACACAAATGAGCAGTCTTGCTCTACTGTGTTTTGGTAACGGAGGACAGCAGACATTCAGAGTTCATGATTAGGGTGAAAATGCTGTCTGGTGTGATGCACTAGCGAGACATAAGACCTGAGTTGCAGCAGTGTTGCAGTGTGTATTAGTGTGTGTAAAGATGTCTGTTCCCTGTCTCTCTTAGGCCTGTAAACTGCTGGGTGATGACTATGAGCATGTTCGTTCTGCAGCTGTGCTGATGGTATGGGTGCTGAGTCAGCTCTACCCAGAGAGGTAACGCTTAAGATGAAGATTTTTTTTAATGTTGAGGTGTTATGGTTTTGCCCTTGTTAATGGATCACTTTCTGATGGTGATGACACACCATCTGATTTTTAACTGCAGCATCTTCACCCTTCACCCTCATTTTTCTTAAATGAACATTTGTGGCTAAAGGGAGACTCATTCCTGATTATTCTCTCACCGGGACTTGTCTTGCTTTCCCATCGCTAAAACTCAGTATACTGAAGTGATGTCACTTCTCATACAGTATTGTCCCCATCCCCTCATCCAATGAGGAGATTCGGTTGGTGGACGACTCGTTTGGAAAGATCTGTCACATGGTCAGTGATGGCTCATGGGTTGTCAGAGTCCAAGCTGCCAAACTGCTGGTAAGAACGTGCGCGCGTGTGTATGTGAGTGCGAGCGCGCATGTCAGCCTGTGTGCCTGTATGTCTGTTTTTGTTTATTGTGTGTTTGTGTATGTGTCTGTGTGTGTTTAATGTAGATGTTTAAACCTGACTGGACATTTGTGGCTTTGTTACCTCTGTTTGCTTGGTTGTTTGTACTTCTCTAATACATTTTTCTTGAGACTAGACCATCTCTAAAGCTCTGACCGATTATCTGACTCTCTCGTTGGACTGTGAGTCACATATAAAGGGTTCTGAAAGAGCAGCTGCCCATTCGCCCTCTCCGTGCGTCTGCTTGCTTCTCCTCAACGTAAATCCGATAAAAATGAGAGAGTTACGATTGCAGTGACTGATTACTTATGATTACTGTCTGTAGTGTTTGAGAAAACCTCCTGTGAACAGTGCAGGAAAGAGCAGAGGGGAAGTGACATCTGTGCCTTCTCTGACAGGCTAGCCATTAAAACAGCTGAAAGGTTGCAGTCTTTCTCATCGCTGTCTTTGTCTCCTCTCAAGGGCTCCATGCACCAAGTGAGCTCTCACTTCCTTGAACAGACGCTGGACAAGAAACTGATGTCAGATCTCAGGGTACGTCCACATGCATTGCAATAACTGTTTATAGTGTTTGTAGTGTTTATAATGTTTGTAGAGTTTGTAGTGTTTGTAGTGCTTACAGTGTATATAGTGTTTGTAATGTTTGTACTGTTTATAGTATTTGTAGTGTATATAGTGTTTGTATTGTTTGTAGTGTTTACAGTGTTTGTCGTATTTATAGTGTTTTTAGGGTTTGTAGTGTACATAGTGTTTGTAGTGTGTAGTGTTTAGTGTTTATAATGTTTACAGTGTTTGTAGTGTATATAGTGTTTAGTTTTTATATGGTTTGTAGTGTGTAGTGTTTAGTGTGTATCGTTTGTAGTGTATATAGTGTTTGTAGTGTTTACTGTTTGTAGTGTTTGTAGTGCTTACAGTATTTGTGGTGTGTAACATTTTTAGTGTGTAGTGTTTGTAGTGTTTATAGTATAGTGTTCATAGTGCATGCCAAGGAAACGCTTCTCTGGGTGTGAAATGAAAATGTACAATCTACAGTCATTCTTTTTTTTATTTTAAAGTGTAACATTATTCCTACATGGAGATCGGTGATTTCATGTTTTTAACATTTTGGCCCCCCCCCAACTCTTCAGAGGAAACGCACTGCTCATGAACGAGCAAAAGAGCTGTACGCTTCCGGAGAATTCTCCTCAGGTCGCAGGTGGGCAGATGACGCCCCTAAAGAGAAGGTGGACACATCGGGAGTGAACCTGATCGACTCTGGGGCCTGTGGCGCGTTTGTGCATGGTCTTGAGGATGAAATGTACGGTGAGTTTCACTAGTTTATCTTTGTTCATTCACACTGGGAAAACGCCAGGCTGGAAATTCCCCATCAGAAAAAAGAGGATTTTAATCTGTGATAATGTTGCGATGTTTAGCAGTCCGCCTGCAGTCGGCTGGGAGGGTTTTGCGGAGCAAAGCTGTGAGAGTGGTCAGGCAGTGCTTTTGGGAAACACCCACTTTGGCATGTAAACATGTCAGCCTTATGACAGTGAAAAGGATCACCTCACTTCCTGACTACTGAAATCCCCCCGTAAACTCACACAGCACAGATGACATAGCTTTTACCTGATCAGGTTATCTGTAACGCAGCTGTGACTGATAATCTTATTGTTTTTGCTTTAAAAATAATAACACTGAGAGCAGTTATACTCATCATACTCGAGATGGGAAAATATTGTAAGGGCTTTGTCTCTGAGATAAAAACCCATTTTCCTGCATGATCAATGCTGTAGACATCTCACATACAGAATGCTTAATTTGCTCTTGCTCCATGACAGAGGTGCGGATCGCTGCTGTGGAAGCGCTGTGTTCTCTAGCCATGTCCTCCCCCGCGTTTGCAGAGAAGTGTCTGGACTTCTTAGTGGACATGTTTAATGATGAAATAGAGGAGGTCAGGCTGCGCTCCATCCACCTCCTTAGACACATCTCAACACACATCACACTCAGAGAGGACCAGCTGGACACTGTGCTCGCTGTGCTGGAGGTACACACACACACCATACATACCATACACATCAGACGCACTCACACAAACCATAGACACCAGAAATCCACCCTACTTATCATACACACACACACACACCATACATACCATACACATCAGACACACTCACACATACCATAGACGCCAGAAATCCACCCTACTTATCATACACACACATACATACCATACACATCAGACGCACTCACACAAACCATAGACACCAGAAATCCACCCTACGTATCACACACACACACACACACACACACCATACATACCATACACATCAGACGCACTCACACAAACCATAGACACCAGAAATCCACCCTACTTATCATACACACACACACACACACACACACACACCATACATACCATACACATCAGACGCACTCACACATACCATAGACGCCAGAAATCCACCCTACTTATCATACACACACACACACCATACATACCATACACATCAGACGCACTCACACAAACCATAGACACCAGAAATACACCCTACTTATCATACACACACACACACACACCATACATACCATACACATCAGACACACTCACACAAACCATAGACACCAGAAATCCACCCTACTTATCATACACACACACACACACACACACACACCATACATACCATACACATCAGACGCACTCACACAAACCATAGACACCAGAAATCCACCCTACGTATCATACACACACACACGCACACACACATATGACTTTGTGAGATTGCACTGGACTGTAGACACCCATGTGTTTGTATTTGACAAACCTTTGGCATAAGTTAGGACCAATGTACCCTCAGGCGGTTTGAAGTATCCCTTATGACTGAGAGACTTGTCTCTGTCATTTCTATGACACACTCATGTTTTGTTTTTTGTCTTTTTCTTTTTTTTTCAGGATTCATCACGGGACATTCGTGAGGCCTTGCATGAGCTCCTTTGCTACACCAACGTATCCACTAAAGAGTGTATTCAACTGGCCTTACTGGAGCTGCTCAAGAACCTGGCTAAATACCCCACGGACTGCAACTCTGTCTGGAAGTCAGTTGCCCACCTTTTCCCTCACACACATGCACTCTCTTTCTCTCCCGTTCTTTCTCTTGGGGTTATGAAACTCTTATATTTCTATATTTTTGACCCTCCCTGTCTGTTTCTGTCTCTGTCTCTCTCCCTTTCTCTCTCTCTCTCTCTCTCTCTCTCTCTGTAGGTGTTTGAAGTTCCTCGGTTCTCGTCACCCTACTCTGGTTCTTCCCCTTGTCCCTGAGCTGCTGAGTACTCATCCGTATTTCGACACTCCAGAGCCAGACATGGACGACCCAGCGTGTATCCCCCCTCATATTCAACCCTCGACCACACCCCGCTGCTTAAAACTCAGTCCATGAGCTGTGCCCATACTTACAGACTTTGCTTAACCATTAATGTCTTCATGAAAATGTCTGCTCTGTGACAAATGGAAATGGTTTGACTGTGTTTTCCTTAATAACATGGTGTTTTAGACATTGCAGTGCTTGTCCTGGTCTTTAACGCTGCCAAATCCTGCCCCACCATGCCTGCTCTGTTCTCAGACCACACCTTCCGCCACTACGCCTATCTGAGAGACAGTCTGTCCCACCTGGTGCCCCAGCTCAGGGTACACTGACACAGACAGCTCTTCTTCTTTATCCACAGAGACTTTTTTTACCTGATATCAGAGCTTCACTTTCTGCCAGTTCTTCCTTTGTCACCCTCAACACTTTTTTTTTCTCTTTCTGTTTGCTTTCGTCATACTATCTCTCTCTTCTCTCTCTGTTTCTTTCTCTCTCTTTTCCTCTCCTTTATTCTCTCTCTTTGTCACTCTGTCTCTCTCAGTTGCCAGGCAGAAAATTGACGGCAGGTCTGGGATCGGAGCAGTCAGACTTGCCGTCCAGCAGCGTGGAGTCCGCCCAGCAGTTCCTGCAGGAGAGTCTGGCTCGAGTGGGCACGCTACAGAATCTGGACTCACCTGGAGCTCAGGACTTACTGGACTTCACCATCAGGTACGGTCAGTACTCACACACACACACATGCACAGAGCACTATACATCTGTGGGCCGTTGACTTATTTACAAAATGAATGGATGAATCATCACGGTCTGTGCGTGTATGTGTGTGGTAGCACAGTACTCACTTCTCCAACTGATTTTCACTGACTTTATTGTGTGTGTGTTCTGCTAATTATTGTACAACACTTTACTTGCTGCTAATACTGCACAACCTGTACTTTACTTCCAATACTGCACTTTCTGTAAATTACTTGTACCCATTTACATTCTCAGCAGTTATGTTTACATTATTTATTACAGTCACAGGCTAACACTACAGCAGACGTTGCTTACACTACAGCTGATATTGTAGCTGTCTGTCCGGAACTTTTTGCACTGTCTTTTGCACTGTCTTGTCCCTAGTATTTCTAGCACTGTCTGTGCTGTTGTTACATGTTATACATCTTTGTACGTGTTTGCACTCATGCACTTTGTCTAGCCCTGTGTAGGCCTGAGTATCTCTAGTAGTTCTGTGTGGTCTCATTTGGTTCGGTGTTGTTCTATGTAGCATCATGGTCCTGGAGGAACGTTGTTTCATCTCACTGGGTATTAGCTGTATATGGTTGAAATGACAATAAAGCCTATGCCTACGTCTAAAATCATTCTTTTTCTGTGCTCATCCCTCTTTTCTCCCTGTCTGTGTGTGTGTGTTACAGGGACCTGCAGAGGCTGGGGGAACTGCAGCCTGAACTGGCCGGCTCAGCTGACTTCTCCGCCACATACCTCCACTGCCAGCTCCTGCTCATGAAGGTTCACATTCACGCACACTCTGAGTTCTCCTACATCAGTCTCCATGTGGAGATACATGAACGTGCTGAGGTTTGGCCTGTCTCATTGATTCTGATGATGCTGTGTGCTTTAGGCCCTGCAGGAGAAACTTTGGAACATGGCAGTACCCCTCTGCCTAAAGCAGAATGCTATGGCCTCAGCTGCTGCCAAACAGGTAACACACACACACACACACACATGCACATTAACACACTCACATACACACATATACACAAACACACACACACAGACATGTTTGTCTTATAACAACAGTATCTTTTATAAAAAAAACACCTAAATGTCTGAGGACTGGCCACTAGTCCTCAGAAGTCGAAAATTTGTCATCTCTCTATTCCTTTGATGATCATCCGTGCACCTTGGGTCTTCACTATTTTTTGAATATCCATAAACACACCCACAGTGTGTGAAAGTCTCTTAAGCAGAAAAGGTTCTGGGGACTCTTCATATGAATAGTGTTAACTGGGGATTCATGCTCTAAGAGCGCTACAGCTCTACTTTAGCTCGCATATTACAGCTCTACTGTTACTCACATATCACAGCTCACATATTACAGCTCTACTTTAACTCACATATTATAGCTCTACTTTAACTTACATATTACAGCTCTACTGTTACTCACATATTAAAGCTCTACTGTTACTCACATATTACAACTCTACTGTTACTCACATATTACAGCTCTACTTTAACTCACATATTATAGCTCTACTTTAACTCACATATTACAGCTCTACTTTAACTCACATATTACAGCTCTACTGTTACTCACATATTGCAGCTCTACTGTTACTCACATATTACAGCTCTACTTTAACTCACATATTACAGCTCTACTGTTACTCACATATTAAAGCTCTACTGTTACTCACATATTACAGCTCTACTTTAACTCACATATTATAGCTCTACTTTAACTTACATATTACAGCTCTACTGTTACTCACATATTAAAGTTCTACTGTTACTCACATATTACAACTCTGTTGTTACTCACATATTACAGCTCTACTTTAACTCACATATTACAGCTCTACTGTTACTCACATATTACAGCTCTACTGTTACTCACATATTACAGCTCTACTGTCTCTGTCTCTCTCTCTCTCTCTGTCAGATTCTGGAGGAGACGTATAAACTGGAATTCCTGTACAGTGGTCTTGAGACACGACAGGTGGCCACCATTCACAACGTCCGTCTGCAGGCCAAGGCATTACGTCTCATCTTGACCACACGCACAAAACGCGGGTCCGTACACATACACGCACACACACACACAGACAGACAGACATATAGGCACAGACAGACAGACACACACACACACATACACACAGACAGACAGGCGCACACACTTGGACATACTCACACACCCGCGTACACACACTCATAGATGCTCTCTCACACGCACACACACACACACACACACACACACGAATGGCTGTTATAGCCCAAAGATAATTGTTACTGACAGTAGCACAGTGTTATTGTGTATAATTATTTAACCCTTTTTTCCTCATGAAGGGATGAGCCTCTCATTAATGTCTGTGAGAGGTTCCTGCAGGAGGTGGAAACCTTCCAGAGGTATGTCTGTTAGCAGGGTAAACAACAACAACAACAACAACAACAACAAAAAGCTGTTCCACTGGTGTTTGCTCTGATTTCAACTGCCGCGTAATGGACACTCCCCCCTCTGTGTTTCCCTCTCTGTGTTTTTATCTCTGTGTCTCCCTCTTCGTGTTTTTTTTTTTTTATCACTGCATTTTTACTTCTGTGTTTTTTTTCTCTGCGTTTTTACCTTTGTGTTTCCCTCTCCACATTTCCCTCTCTGTGTTTTTCTCTCTGTGTTCCCCTCTCTGTGTTTCTATTGCTCTGTTTTCCTCTCCAGGCTCTTTGTGACTGAGTTGACACACTTCCAGGACAGCTTTGTGGAGAAACTTCTAGAACTGATGCCCAGACTTGTCACCTGCAAACCTTTGGACCTGGTCAAAATTCTTCAGACCACACTGAGACAGAGCAGTTTTATACACCTCAAACTCCCAGAGCAGGTAAAAACACAGATACACACACATATATACACACACACACATGACCCGCCAGACATGGTGCTTGCAGTGTTAAGATTCACACACACACACACACACACACACATTACCCTCAGAGAGGACCAGCTGGACACACACACACACACACCCCACAAACACATACACTCACACATAGAATCATCACAGAATAAATACCCTGAAAAACAGCAGGTTATTGCAGTTACAGTGCATACAAGATTTTAAAGGTGCTTTCTATTAGATGTTTAAACAAGTTTTTATTGGCTATCGGTCACTTCTCTCCTGTCTTTCCATTGGTTGGCTAGATCCACAGAGCTTCTGCTACCATAATAGAGCCAACTGGGGAGTCAGACAACCCACTGCGCTTCACCTCTGGCTTGGTGGTGGCGCTGGACATTGACGCAACTCTGGAACACGTCCAGGACCCACAAACCACAGTCAAAGTGCAGGTCGGGCTTCACAGTTAATCATGTAGATATTTGTTCTTATCATATATTTATATACATGTGAGTTTGTGTGTGTGTACATATATATATATATATGTGTGTGTGTATATATATATATATATATATATATATATATATATATATATATATATATATATGTATATGTGTGTGTGTGTGTGTGTGTGTATAGTGTGCCAGTAATTTAAAAAAACAAGACTATTGAGGAGGAGGAAACACATGGAATATTCCTAGTGAACACTCCATGAGTGACATTCCTCTACTGTCCTGCTTTTACTTTACTTTTCTGCATCATAAGAATATTTGTCCAAGACCGTGGTCCTTCTCTTCCTCACAGGTCCTGTACCCTGACGGCCAAACCCACATCATTCACCCGAAACCAGGAGACTTCCGAACCCCAGGCCCTGGAAGAGTAAGGCTCATCACCCAGGTGTACCTTTCCCACTCAGCCTGGACAGGTAAGGCCTTCTCTATGTGTGTGTGTGTTAGTCTGTCTGTTTGGATCTCATTAAGACACTTCACTCAGAGGCGCTGGTAACAGTGCAGATATAAATAGCTTTGTGTTGGGGCCAGAGAGGCCATGTTTCAGGCTGCTGGTTTAATGTGAGTCTGTGAGCAAAAGTGAAGATGACGGCCTCTGCAGAGAAACACTACTCAAGCTGATCACTGTACCACACACTCACTGAGCGTTTTATTACTGTTACAGAGCCACAGATGGAAAACAACCTTACAAAAACCCACTCATTGGGTAGTTTTCTCACGAAAACTACTTTGAATTGATGGAGACAAACTACTAAAACTGCTCTGTTCACTTGTGCAGGATCTATTTTTAGAGCAGATTGCCATTAGTTTTCTAATTTCTCTCTGTGTGTGTCTCTCTCTCAGACCCCTGTCAGATTGAAGTGAGGTTGCTGCTAGCTTACAGCTCTGGTGCCAATAAGCTATCTACACCCAAACCTGCATGGAATGAGAGCATGGAAGGTTTCCCGCCAACAGAGAGCTCTACTGAGGGAACCATCCACCTGAGCAAGCCCGTGAAAGTGTACATCATGCCCAAACCAGCGCGCCGTTAACCAAACAGAACACACACACTCACACAAAGTTAACGTCAAACATATGCTACAGCTGGACTCCTGTGTTTCCTTTCTATATGTTTATTTTCAATAAACAGTTTGTTGATCTTCTTTAAATGATTTGGTTTTACAACAAAAAAATTTATAAGCAAAAATATTTTTCTCTGTTGACAGATTCGGTCAAGAAAAACAAAGTATTAATGCAACGGAGTCATGTAAATTGCTTTCATGTTTGAGAACCTCTTTTTTTTAAATAAACTTAAAAATTTGTCTACCCAAATGAGTGTTTCGGTTATCTTCAGTAAAAGCTGTGGACTGGCTGAGTGCAAAACATCAGCTCCATTACCTCACACTAGTGTGTTCAGCTTCTCTGTGACATTTTAGTAAGGCCCTGTAAAATGTTCCACTGGATGTCTCCGTACTCCAAGGATGGCACAGGTTAGCAGGAGGCAGGACAGTGTTGTCATCAGCAGGTGGAGTGAAAGACTCCTCCTACTTTTGCTCCCTGGGCTGCCAAGTTGTTGTACTCTTTCACTGCCTTCTCTGTCTGGAACACTTTCACATCCACTCCCTGCTGCTTCACATAGTCCAGAGTGGAGGCAGGTACCTGAGTGAGGACAAACCTTTACTCATCTGAGTTACTTATCTTCATACATCAATGTATGCACCATTTTAACCAGACCCAGAGGTTTACATCATCATCATCCAAGGCTCAATGACCCATGCTGGTATCACACATTTTACAGACACTTCAGAACTACAATGAGCAATAGCAGAACTATTCAGACCTCTGATTATGTCTGTTACCTGCAGTGCTTCGCTCATTCCCCTGCCTATCACCAGCGTCTGCACTCCCTTCCTCAGGATCTCATCCAAGTCCGCTGGCTGCACGCCTGGGTAATGCTGGGAACACACGTACATGGCTTTAAGAGCGTAGTTCTCAAAAGAAGTTACTGGATAAGATGTGTTACCTCTTGACTAGGCCACATGAAAAGAAGGGAGAAAGTAAGGGAAATGCCTTACATTAACTGAGGCGCGGGACAAGTCCAGTGACTCGGTAATTTCCTCTGTCATCCCGTTTATAGGCGTAAAGCAGTGAAGCCCAACGTTTCTTTACGCAAAACTATTTGCTGTGGTCATTTTATTTTCTCTGTTAAATGACCGAAGTAGTACTCACATCAGTTCCCGTTTCTCTCCAGTCCCAGGCACGGCTGCCACCTGGCCACACTTTGCAGTCTTTGTAGGAGGATGAGCAACCTTTTACCTTCATGTGGCCCCACGACAGAGAAGCAATCTCTGGAGAAGACATCTGTCCCTGTGAGATGAAATCGAGGACTGTGGAATTCCATCTCAGTGGTTTGATATAATTGTACAAACAACCGAATGTTATTTTTTACGCAAATAATCTGTGGGTGGTTTCTTAAATGGTTTCCAGGAACTGTATGAGCTGCAACCATTAACCTCGTCGCTCAGCAATGCCCCCCCCCCCTTTTTTTTAAACGTGCAGCACACAAACACACCCTCCCCCTTGTAGATATAGGGCTAGATACATTTTAAAAATTATCTGCCTCCGTTGTCAAAACACCTTACAAAGTCTCTTAGACATGCCACGCAGACATGAAATAGCTTCGCAAAGAATGTACATGTTACTTTAATACTGTCATGCAACGCGACACAGTGCAAAATAAACTGTATTCTGGCTCAACGGCTCGACATACCGCCATACCTGAGGCAAAGCAATGCGACAACACACTGCACGATTCGTCCACACTCTCTACGCCGAACTACTGAATATCTTATGTCATGTGACAACAAATATGGCTGTGTGTTGAACACAAACACGCCTACCTTTACGTCAAATGTGCTGTCCAATCCAGTTGCTTTTTACCAGCCCAACCACCACTAAGGAGACCTTAAGCCCGCCTACAGACCCGGCATGGGTTCGCATCTCTTATGCTGTCAGCTACAACGCTTGCAATAATTCATTTATCCTAGTTTGATTACTGTATTAGTGTTTACAGATATTACAATGTTCAGTAGTCCTCGCTATTGGGCGTAATGCACTTGGTGGCACTGTGTACATCTCAATTTTGATACTGACATGCAAATGATCAAAGTTGTTATTAGGTTACATTATGCAAGTCGGCTGTGTGTCATGCGTTTGAAGTGTTGTAAGTTTTATCATTGCTGAACTGATCTTCACACCCGCTGATAGCAAATGATGCTAAACTGTCGCAGAGAATTGTGGGCAGTTCTCGGTCCTCCCAACTTCTGTCTCATCCTACTCGTTGTAACCTATTGGAAAAATGGCTGCTCCGGCGGCTGCAACGGGTCCTCCTCCAGTTTTATGCCCAAGTTTTGCTGTCGTCTGCTCTTTCCTGGAGCGATATGGCACCGCTTTGGACTTACCCGAGATGACATTCCCAGAGATGGAGCGATACTTACAGGAGACATCGTCCGGTATGATCAGAAATACGAGTCGTGCGACGGTTGGGATATAGGGTCTCTACATCATTTTCATCCCCCTCATCCTGATGTTATGAAGGCTAGTTAGCTGCTGCTGTGTGATACGACTGTCGGAGATTGTGATATTGTTTCACATAAGAGTGTCAAATCTGGCCTATTATGGTCTCGATATCGCGTTTGTGTTGTATATATGTGAGCCATGCTGTTGTATGTTAACTGTACACCATCATGTGACTAACATTAGCATTTTGGTTCTAACTCTGTCAGGTGTATTTTTCCGCTACTGGCTTGTTTTGCCTGCTCACTCGTGGATCAAATTTACTTAAAAATACAGTCGAGAGGTTATGGTATCAACAATTTGGAACCACAGATGTTGATTTGAAATGCAGTGCTTAAATACCACGTTTCTATGCGCATATAACGTAGTCTGTTACAGTTGCTGTTTTGTATGATGTTTTGTATTCGTTTTTATTAACATTTTGACAAATTGTGGATTGCCTTATAGCATGCGCATGCGCAGAACACAATCAAACTTCCTAGTAGGGGTCTTGCCGGTGTCCCGTCATTTTTCGCCTTCCTCTCAGTTTGTTACCTACAGCACCTCAACCCTAAGCCTGACCTTAGAAAAGACCCTATACGCATGCGTGCGCATACCCTCACTTAGTTGGTAACAGTTTAGTCAATGGAGACGGTTTTCGTGTTTTGTGCGATTTTCTGGCATGTACGGCTAATATTTATTAACTATTTGCATGCGTTGATTTTGGCAACGCTATTATCCACATTTGACGCTTCAGTGGAAAAACCGTGAATCCATGGCAACGTTGTGGGGAAAGTGGTGTGTGTTACTGTTAGTGTATTCACGTGACAGCCAGCGAACTGTCTAATTGGCTAATGTAGATAGGTTGATAGATGGTAGATACAGAGTGAAATTGTGTGTTGTGTTCATTTACTTGAAAGTTATACTGACGTGTGACTCACATGTTGAAATTTCAATGATTTATTTATTATGTATTTCAAATGTGTTATTCCCACAAATACTTTTATTTATTAAATACGCTGTTTGTTATAGCGTTTGGACATTAGATGTTCCTTTACTTCGACAGTCGTTGCTGTCACCATGTTATGATCAGGGAATGTAAAGATTTTTTGATCAGTTTTTCTCATGGGTTTTAGCACTAGGAAATTATTCACTGAATCATTTTTCCCCTCAAGTTCCAAAGCCCCTGGTGGAGCTGCATGTCAAACTCCTGAGGAAGATGGGCAAGTCAGTGTCTCCTGATCGATGGGAGAAGTATCTTGGCAAGGCAAGTGTTTTTTCATCACAGTAAATCCTGTATTGTGATAGTTTATTATTGTTTAGAGAATGTGTGTTTGTGCATATTTGTGTGGGAGAGAGCGATAGGCAGTCAGATTTTGCAAGATCATTCTTGTATGATTGACATAACAAATTTAAAACAAGTTAATCCACAATAACTCTCTCTTCTTCCCACTGTAGCTGTGCCAGGAAGTGAACGGTACATGGGCATGGGAGCTGGAAACAAAGGGCTACCCAGAGCTGACTACAGAGTGTAAGACTGATATTTTAAAGGTACATCATTCCTGGGCACTATCCCTCACCCTACCCCGATTCATCCCAACCCTGCTCTTCTGTGTTTTTTAAAAATATGGCTCTGCATGACGATTTGATAAAGTGATTCAATGCAATGTCATCTCCCCTTTAACCATCAGTACCTGTGTGAGAGTCAGTTTGATGAGAACCTGAAGTTTAAGATGGCTGTGAATGAGGAGGAGCCAGACCACATGCGTTTGCAGCCCATTGGCAGGGACAGGGAAGGCTTGCTGTACTGGCTCCAGCTGGACCAGGAGCAGAACGTTCGGGTGTACGTTGAGGAGCAGGATGATGTGGATGGGTCGTCATGGAGATGCATTGTCAGGTAGGCATGTGAATGTCTATACTCTCGGACCTTTGGCCAGAGATTCAGAGGTTGGTTTCATTGAGTGGGCTTGTTTCACATAATTCAGCATTATTATCCTGTTCACAATAGATTCACCAAAATGATGTGACAGAGCAAAATATATCTGGACAGATTTAGACTGATGTGACAGACTCAGATATATCTGAATGGGACGATGTTGTACCAAAAACGTATGCTCATCAGATTGTGAGTGTATTAGATTTCTGTCACATGTAATCTTATTCCAGACGATAAAAAAAGAGATTTCATGTGTGTATACATAGGTCTCGTAATGACCTGGCAGAAACCTTAGAGCTGCTAAAATCCCAGATCCCTGGTCCAGATGTCCAGACCCACCAGAAACAGAAGGACGATGCCACCAGTGCAGGCATGGAGGAAGGGAAGAGGAAGGACACCCAGATATGCACTGCAGGTAAGACAACTGGAGTGGCAACTGGATTATACCGGTACATGTACTGAATGCTGTGTTTGAATAATAACTCTGAACCACTGTTGATTGTCAGTTTCTGTCTCAGTTTATCTGTTATATCACATCATTAATTAAAACTGACTCTTACTTCCAAGATGAAACACGGAACCCGAAAAAGGCTGATAAATCTGAGGATGCACCCGAACGAGACAGCATGGAAATCACCAGTGGGACTAACCATTCTGTAATAGTTACCAAGGCAGAAAATGAGGATGCATCCTCTGAGAAGGATAACAAAGAGGGACTGAAAGACCTCACCCTGTCAGCACAAACAGAGGACGGAGAGATGTCCAAGAGGACGAATGTAGACAGCAGTCTGGTAAAGTCAGAGGACAGGCCTGTGATAGACAACAGGGTCAGTACCATCAAAACACTCATCAAGGTGGAACCCAAGGATACCCCTGCAGCGTGGAATGCCGTCTCAGTGGTCATGGCACCAGGCTTTGTGAAGCAGGAAGCCATGGGGGTGTCCAAGACCCGAGATGTTGTGAAAAAGAGGACCCCGGATGAAGTGGAGAGGGCTTTAAAGAGTGACCAGCAGGCCAAGATACCACTGAAGAAGAGAGAGCTGAAAAGAAGTGAGAGTTTTGACACCACTAACCACAATAACGACCTCCACCACATCCGGAGTAACCGAAACAGCAACGGGGGCATGACCACAGGAGGTATAATAGTCCGAAATCCATCAGTGTTACCTGTTAAGGAACAGCCGCAGACAGAGGTAGACATCACAGAGAGAGAAAACAGAGTGGATTATCCTGTCACTCTCTCAGGAAGTAGTAATGAAAGAGAGATGAGGACCAGCTCTGCCAATGGTGATATCCGACTGATAAATGACGTGAAGCAAAATGTGGTTAAGGAGCCGTATGTGGGCGTCGGCGTGATAATGGGTCCTGTTGAAAGAAAACAAGAGTCCACTCTCTCTAAGGACAGGAATGGCCTTCATACCAATTTTAAGATCCTGAAAACTGAAAACCTGTCACAAACTGAGAATGTCAATATCAGACAGTCTGTCCTGGTTCGAAAAAACACAATTATAGAGAGTAATATGGCCACTCGTTCCTCTGTTTCTGAAGATCCGACTCCCAGACAAGCCAGTGGTGAGGGGAAAAAGGATCTCCCCCACATCAGAGGAGGAAACGGAGAGGAGGTGGGGGAGAAATCGGGGTACCCGCCAAATTTAGCGCAGTCTAAAGGTGAGAGTTTGACGGAAGCTGCAGAGAGGACACCACTCGTGAGATGCAGTTCACCCAGAGAGATCCCAACCCCTCCTTTTGAGAGGATTGAGGAGGAAAAGGTCAAAGGGGAGAAGGCTGAGACGATCAAGGGAAAAAATAAACTGTTGTGCAGTGGAGTAAGAGCTGACCAGCAGTCCAGTGGTCATGGAGAAGACGCGAAGGAGGAGAGGGATACACTGTTTGGGAACACAAGGAGGAAAGGTTGCGACATGGCCAAGACTGGAGCCCTGGGCCAGGACATGGGCCACACAAGCAGAGACAACACTGAGGAGCAGAGCGTGGAGAGATGTGGTCATCTGGAGTTTGGACAAAGCGGTAGCAGTAAGGATGAAGTTTCCTCAGAGCTGCAGAAGGAAGGCATCCGTCTGAAGATTAAGATCCCTCTACATAGGAGGACCCCAGAGATCCAGCGAGAGAGGGAGGAGGAAATAAACGAGGGGCAGTCCCTGCGCAGATCTGCTAGGATCTGCAGGCCCAGCCCCAAACTAGCAGAGATCCAGGATAGGAAACAGGAGAGGAAGCAAACAACACCCCCTGCTGCACTGGAGGAGGAAGACCACGGTGACAACACAGACGGTAGAATGTGTCAGAAGAGAGAGAGTCACAAGAAAATGAACCGTGACGGACAAATCAAACTGACGAAGGTAATGTGACTCGTTTTTCAGAATAAATCTATTTACTACAGATTTTTATACATTACTGCACATCACTGTAGATTTCTATAGATCACTTTAGATTGCTACAGATCACTGCAGACTACTATAGATCACTGTAGATTGCTACAGATCACTGTAGATTACTGTAGATCACTGTAGACTACTGTATATCACCATAGATTTTTAAAGATCACTACAGATTACTATAAATCACTGTAGACTACTGTATATCACTATAGGTTTTTATAGATCACTACAGATTACTATACAGTGCCTTGTGGAAGTATTTAGCTCCTTGGCATTCTTCCTATTTTGTTGCCTTACAACCTGGAATTAAAACATTTTTGGGGGGGTTGTATAATTTGATTTACTCACCCCCCACCCAAGTCAATACTTTGTAGAGCCACCTTTTGCAGCAATTACAGCTGCAAGTCTCTTTGGGTATGTCTCTATAAGCTTGGCACATCTAGCCACTGCAATTTTTGCCCATTCTTCAAGGCAAAACTGCTCTAGCACTTTCAAGTTGGATGGGTTCCGCTGGTGTACAGCAATCTTTAAGTCATACCACAATCTAATTGAGAATCAGAGGTCAGGGCTTTCCAAGACATTTAAATGTTTCCCCTTAAACCATTTGAGTGTTGCTGTAGCAGTATGCTTCGGGTCATTGTCCTCCTGGAATGTGGACCTCCGTCCCAGTCTCAAATCTCTGGAAGACTGAAAGAGGTTTTCCTCAAGCATTTCCCTGTATTTAGCACTCCCACATGCCTTTTGCCGAATTCCAAATGTGTTTTCTTATCTTTTTCTTTAAGCAATGGCTTTTTTCTGGCCACTCTTCCATAAAGCCCAGCTCTGTGGAGTGTATGGCTTAAAGTGGTCCTATGGATCTCCGCTGTGGAGCTTTCCAGCTCCTTCAGGGTTATCTTTGGTCTCTTTGTTGCCTCTCTGATTAATGCCCTTCTTGCCTGGTCCATGAGTTTTGGTGGGCGGCCCTCTCTTGGCAGGTTTGTTGTGGTGGCATATTCTTTCCATTTTGTAATAATGGATTTAATGGTGCTCCGTGGGATGTTCAAAGTTTGGGATCTTTTTTTATAACCCAATTCTAATCTGTACTTCGCAACTTTGTCCCTCACCTGTTTGGAGAGCTCCTTGGTCTTCATGGTGCCGCTTGCTTTTTGGTGCCCCTTGTGTAGTGGTGTTGTGGACTCTGGGGGCCTTTCAGAACAGGTGTAAATATAGTGATGAGATCATGTGACACTTAGATTGCTTACAGGTGGACTAATTATGTGAGTTCTAAAGGTAATTGGTTGCACCAGATCTTATATAGGGGCTTCATAGCAAAGAGGGTGAATACATATGCACACACCACTTTTCAGTCTTTTGTTTTTTAGAATTTTTTAAAACAAGTTTTTTTTTTTTTCATTTCACATCACCAATTTGGACCATTTTGTGTAGGTCCATTACATAAAATCAAAATAAAAGTCAATTTAAATGAAAGGTTGTAATACAACAAAAAAGAAAAAACTCAAACTCAAAACTCAAAAACTCAAGGTGCTGTAGATCACTGTAGACTACCTTATATTACTATAGATTTTTATAGATCTCTACAGGTTACTATAGATCACTGTAGACTACTGTAGACGACTATCTATGTCAACACCATCATCACCCAGCTGTCTTACTATGTCGTGCTTTAGGGGAGACGGCGACATCGTAGAGTGCGTTGGTCAAACATTCGCTCAAAGAACCGCAAAACAAAATTGGAGGGTGAGGAGGAGGTGGGAGAGAGCAGGGAGAAAGGGGCTGAGCAGGACAGCAGGAGATCAGAGGGAGACAATGAGAAGACAGGCTCAGAGTCAGAGCCCTCACAGGAAACGCCAAACGATGACCCCTGTCGCCAGTGTGGGCTCCCCAACCATCCAGAACTGGTCAGTCACACCACTCGCAATGTGTGTGTGTGTGTGTGTGTGTGTGTTTGTTTGTGCATCATATACATGAGCATCACTCACTGTGTGTGTGTGTACCTGTATACATGAACATCTGTTACTGTGTATGTGGGTCTGTGTGTGAGAGGGTATACTTGCATATCATTCACTATGTGTGTAGAAGAGCCTGTATGTCAGTATGTATATATATATATATATATATATATATATATTTGTGTGTGGGCAGGACTGGTGTGATGTGTGTGTTGTGCAGTGTGATTCATAGTGTTTGGTCTTGCAGATTCTGCTCTGTGATCAGTGTGACGGTGGTTACCACACTGCCTGCCTCCGGCCCCCCCTTATGATTATCCCCGACGGGGAGTGGTTCTGTCCCCCCTGCCAGCACGTAAGACACGCTCAGGCTATGCTCTGTGTGTGTGTGTGTGTGTGTGTGTTTGTGTGTGTGTGTGTGTGTGTATTAACATGTTCGATTCCTCTCTGCAGAAGCTGCTATGTGACAGACTGGAGGAGCAGCTGCAGAACCTGGACATGGCGCTAAAGAAACGGGAGCGTGCAGAAAGGAGGTGAAATGACTGCTGTCTATGGTTATAAATTGTAGCCAATATTTCATCCTATAACAAAAACAGCTGGCCGGTAGCATCACTACAAGTAGCAAAGCTATTAGTCTCACTACATCTCCCAGTAGCAAGGATATAATGACGCTCCTTTTGAAATTAAGTACTTTGCAGTGGGGGAGCTGTTTTGTTGATGAAGTACAAATCCTCTGTCATTTCATTTTCCCAGACAATCAGTGTATTTCAGCCAGTCAAGTTATATATTCTCTGTCATTTGGTTGGAATCGAGATTCAAACTGCACACGAACACTCATACTTTTAGTTCAGCTCACTGTACCTGTCGATACAATTCTACATGCAGGTTGTGAATGACTCTTTTAGTGTAGGAAAAGCTATTTTCCAATTCAAGAGAAATAAGCTACAAATTTGGGTATAAATTTAAATTTTATAAAGATCTATACTGCATTGCAGGAATAAGCTCCTGTTATAAACCACACACACACACACATACAGTCACACAGTCACACTCTTGTACATACTCTGTATATTGTAATGTTATTCTTGGCAAAATAAGTTTTGTGTTATTCCCCTTTTGAAGGTGTTCATACATATGATCCAGAACCAGTCCATGAAGACTACTGCAATATAAATGCCACTGTTTTGTATGAACAAACTGTTTGAGTGGCAGGTTACTATTCTAATTAACTAGCCCCAGAGATGGCATCAGTCCTGCAGCAGCTTTGATGTAACAAGTTATATTTGTCATGAGGCTTGTAGTGTGACTCCTTACGTGTCTCTGAAGAATGGCTTTCATGTAGCTAAGCTATGTTTTTTCTTAGAGTTACTGATTTCTTTACTTGCCACATGTTTTAAGTAGCTTTTCCAATACTGATAACAATGTACCAAACACATACATGTGACAGACCTTTTAAAGCCTCCGCCCTTTGACCTTTGAGTCTGGTGTATCTTACTGTTTACTCCCTGTGTGTGTAGGCGAGAGCGTCTGGTGTACGTGGGTATTAGCGTGGAGAACATCATCAGCACTCCGGTATGTCCTGTACATTTGTCTCCAGTACATCTGATGCCTGACAATCCACCAGTGGGGTTTTTCTCACTGTGGCTCTCCACACTGCTGCTCAGGTAGCTTTACATTCATGAGAAATATCCAAATATCCTCTGACTTCATCTCCCAACAGGACGGAGACACTGAAGGAGCAAAGGCTGAGAAAAAGAAAGATTCAAACAGGAACAGAAACCAGGAGAGGAGATCAACAAGGACGAGAAAATCCATCAGTTACAGGTGCCTTGCTACACCCTGTCCTCCTTCACCTTCCTCATCTGTCTGTCACCATTCTGTTACCGTGGAAGCATTGAAATTCATGTGTTATTGTTCGGTCCTTGTCAGATTTGACGACTTTGATGAAGCCATTGATGAAGCAATAGAGGAGGATACCAAAGACTCCAGAGGAGGAGGTGGGAAAACATGTCCTCATATACAACAATGTGTGTGTGTGTGTGTGTCTGTGTGTGTGTGTGTGTGTGTGTGTGTGTGTGTGTGTCTGTGTCTGTGTCTGTGTGTGTGTGTGTGTGTGTGTGTCTGTGTGTCTGTGTGTCTGTGTGTCTGTATGTCTGTGTGTCTGTGTGTGTGTGTGTGTATCTATGTGTGCATGAGTCTGCCTGTGTGTACAAATAGTTGTGTATGTAGTGGCACAGACCAGTGCTTCTCAACAGATGTACTTGTTTGTGTGTGTGTGTGGGTTCTGATTTAGGTGCAGGTCGCGGTAAAGACATGGCCACCATTACATGTCAGCAGAGGAGAGAGGAGGGCAAAGAGAACCGTAGACCTGCCAAAACTGCCCCTGCCTCACGCAGGAAGAAACGCCGGCGACTGAATGATCTGGACAGTGACAGCACCATGGAAGAGGAAGAGAGTGAGGATGAGTTTCAGCTCAGCAGCAGGTGTGTGTATGTGTGTGTATGTGAGTATGTGTGTGTGTGTGTGTGTGTTTGTCCCATAGGCTGCTCTGTAGTAGAGAGGTATAAATACGTGTAAACTTTTGATTAATGAACTTTATCCTTCAGCACAAGACAAATACCAATTGTGATGATTTTGGGTGAAATATTTGCCCAAAAAGCAACCTGAAATTTGTCTCTCTCTCTTCACCTGTCTCTCTCTCTCTGTCCCGTCTCTCTTTCCTCCTTCCTCCTCTTATCTGTGTGTTTGATGCGTGCAGCTCTGAGGAGGAGGAGTTTGTGGTGTCAGGAGAGGAGGGGGGCAGTGAGGGAGATGCTGGTTCATATGACTATAGTGACTGGGGGAGTACAGTCAGTGGAGCTGAGCAGCCACTGTACAGAAGACACACCCACAACAGCCGAAACCAAACAACCCGCAGGAGCGCACGCAGGCTCCTGGCACGACAAAAGCCCTCCTCAGAGGAGGAGATGGATGAGTCAGAAGAGGAAGAGGAGCAGATAGGTTTGTGTGGGGGGTTTTTTACAGGCGTGGCAGAGTGTTGGGGGAAAAAATCCAGTCAAAGTGAGATTAAGTGGGTGAATAAAATACGCATTGCATCATCGCCTTTCTTCCTTCCCTTTCATCTCTCTCTCTCTTGCTCTCTCTCTCCCTCTCTCTGTAGAGACGGAGGGCTCCAGTGAATTTAGTGAGAGCGACAGAGACAGGAGGAGGAGGCGGTCACGGCGGAGTCAGAATGCACAAGTCAACTACCGTGAGACGTCTGAGTCTGAGGGCAACGTGTCTGGACAGGACAGACCCCAGCGTCACTGTCGCCGTCTGTCCAGCTCCAACAGCGAAGGTTGGTTTCCATGGTTACCACCTGTCACTGCCTCTTACTGACCATGACATTGTGAACAACAATGTAGTTGAATTGCATCACAACCTAATGAAGTTTTTTAAAATAACTCACATTTGCTAAACTGTTAAAACATAATGTACATGAAACTGGGCTTTTACATGAACAACAAATAGCTAATTGTTTCTAACTTAACATTGCATACACAGGTTACAGCATTAATAACAGATGGATATAGATATAATTTATAGTTACAGCCTTTCGTTTCTCCTTGAATGTGACTGAAACCTTGTTTATGTTATTCCACTATTTTTAGAGTCTATGTTTTCAAAAGACTCTGAGAGAGAGGAGGAGGTGGAGGAGAAGAGGAGGTGGGGAAGAGAGAAGGAGGGTGCCCGAGAGGACTCCAAATACAGGCACAGACAGCTTATTCTGAAGAGACGGAGAACGTCGACTGACGAGGATGATGACGACGATGACGAGGTTGATGAGGAAGACTCGGAGGAGTCTGAGGAAGAGGAGCGGCCTGTCCGTAAAAGGCTGAACCGCATAGAGACTGATGAAGAGGAAAAGGAAGAGAATGATGAAGAAGAGAAGAGAAATCTGAAGAAGCGAGGCAGAAGGAGCAGTGGAGTTTCGGACTGCAGTGATCTTTCTAGTGGTCTGCTCTCTCCTGGTCTGGAGGCCTCGGTGCACAAATACTCAAACAAAAACACTGGGGGGTCCAGAGACCACGTTCGGCACAGCAGCCTGGCCAGTCAGAGGGCTCCATCTCAGGACCAAGATGAGGAGGACTTCTCTGAGGTCACAGACCTTGTGCACTTTGTTTTTAATAGTGACCAGCTGTCATAGTAAAACACTGATTACGCTGTACTTTGTTTTTAATAGTGACCAGCTGTCATAGTGAAACACTGATTACACTGTCCTTTGGACTGTCAGCAGTGACCTCTCTCTGCTAATCCTGAGTCATCCTTCAGGGGGTCTCCACAACATCCATCACATGGTCATGCTTTTAGAACTGTCAAAACCGGGTGTGTAAACGGTATCAGTGCAAACCCAACACCTGAACAAAGAGCAGGCAGCTCCCTCGACCTGCTGAGCCATGGCCTGCATGAACTTTTCCCAGACGCTCCTCAAACACACCTGTTTCAGCTGATCCGCGGCGTGATGAGTGTGTGGGCAGCAGGGCAGACTCAGGTCTGTGGGATGAGCGTTTGAGCCAAAGCCTGCCTTCCCCTGTGGCTCGGCAGTAGGAAGGCTGGCTAAGCCTCACATCGCCATTCAGCACAGCTCAGACTCTGCTCCGTCTCTGGATTCTGTGAGGGGTTTGTATGAGCTAAACCGTTAGCATGTGCTAAAGGCCTCGCCCACTGAGGCTCTGAATCCTTTTGTGTGCACAGAACCAAACAAACTGGAAAAGGAGCATCACCATGTGTCCAGTAAGTCCACCACCACCACATTCCCCCCATATGGACAGGGTTCATAAAAGCTCCTGAAAAACATAAACACAGGTAGTTCCTCTCTCCAAGTCCAGCGTTGACCTGAGGGCCAGTAGTGTGTTTCTGTGAGAGACTGATGCAGTCCTCTTCGAGGCTGGACATTGTCTTGCTATTGTGTGTCCTTTAAAAACGATGTTTTATGTTGTCTCTGTAAAAGAAAAGTATATTTTATATATATGTATGAAAATGACAGGTGAGGTTCCATAGGAAGCGTGGGAGGGTTTTGAAACAGATGGTTCTTTTTGTTTCCTGCGTGGAATGACTGCTTCCCATGGAAATCTGGTACTGATACTTTAGTGAACGGTTTCAAACAGTCAAAAACAGCCTGTGGAGAATAATCAGAACAAACACTGGCAGCCCTGTCATCTTCCTCTGACAGACTGTGGTGAGGTTTTGTCTTGTGAATGGGTATGTAAGGAGTCGTCTCACAGGAGCTCACACACCCTTACTATCATAGAACAGCACTGTCACACACCCTTACTGCCATAGAGCAGCACTGTCATTCCTCTAACTGGCCAACAGGGGGCTTCATCACTGTATATCCACTCAGTGTCCCTGAGTGGATATAATGTCAGTCAGTTTTTAATGCTGTGGGTAGGAGATCAGAGAGAGAGGAGAAAATGACATCAGATGTCACTTGTTTTTGATGCTGTGGAGCAGGAGGTGATCAGAGTCCAGTCAGGATCCCTACAGCCCAATCTGTTTGGTTTGGTGAAGACAGACGGGCCAAACGTGTTCTTCACTGCAAAGCTTCGCTCTGCTGGCACCACTGTGGATCTCCACGGTCCTGTTCCTGTAAAGCCCAGATTACAATACTCTCTCGAAAAAAGTCCACTCCCCTATCATCCTCCATCCTCACACCCTCCTCCACCCTGATGAGAATCATTTGGAAGTGAGGAGTCACTCTGTGCTAGCCGTTACTCATCTAGAGTATGTGTAGAATAACACCTCTTAAGAACAGGAGAGAAGGAGACCACTGATTTGTAGCTTTGAAAGTGGAAAAGCAGCAGTGTATGAGTGATTTTCATCCTTACATCTAACATCTTTTAAGGTGACATGCCTGTGTGTTTCAATACAGTTTCCGAGTGTTTGTCTGACTCATCATAAACAGATCCATCGTCTCATCACTCTGGTTGGTTTTAATGAATTCTGGATGTTAAGCTTCTATGTCCTGAAGGTGAACTTTTTAGACGAAGGTATTGGAAATTGCTCAAAATAGTTGTTTAAAATGTAATTTAGTTTGGTAAACTTTTATACAAATTTCTTATATCAGAGGGAACCTTTAGATGGCTCATCCCAATGGCATAAATGAACTGTTTTGTCTTATACTGCAGTAGAAGCATATACTCTGGTAAAAAAGGCCATATGTTCAAAGGCTATTGTAACATTGTTACTGCTTTTACAATATTCATAATTTAGACCATCTGAGTGTGCACTTCTCTGCTTTAAAGACACATCCCTTTCAATTAGCAAAGTTCATTTCTAAAAATACACCAGGTTTACATGTATAACGTTTAAACTGATCAGACTAGTTTAAATACATGTGGCTAAAACTGGTCCAGACTGGTTTAGACTAATGGTTAAAACTAGTCCAGATTGTTTTAGACATATATGACTTAAACTGGTCCAGATTGCTTTAGATAAGTATGCCTTAAACTGGTCCATGTTTGTTTAGATACATATGGCTTAAACTGGTTCAGACTGGAAAGAATTTGAGTGAAATCAGCTGGCAGAAAGGTGCCTCTGATGATGTCATAACATCGTTTTTCTCACCATCTGAAAGTCACTGTAGCCAAAGTGCTGTCACAGCATTGTCCATGTCTCTGTTCCGTGTGTGGGTGGTGTTGTATCGTGCTCTGGAAAACTGTTTCAAACATTATCAGAAGTCATTCCAATCCAAAGCCAATGGACTTCCTGTCCTTTGTCTGAGGTAATATCCAGAAGTATCACACACACACACACACACACACACACCACCACCACCAGAACAAACAAACAAATAACAGTTTCTTTTGTCCAATCTTAGCAGATGTGTTTTGGGGAAAAACGTTGAAATAGTGTAGTCATTATTGTTCTCATGTTTCACAGCATATTTTCATTCAGTTCAGATATACAGCAGTTTCCACACACATAAGAAAAACAAAAATAAATAAACTTGGTGTCCTTCTTAATTCAGAGACTGTGCTTTACTTTATTTGCATTTACTAAAGTCCCCAGTGTAAGTTGCTCTTGAGAATAGCGGGTTACAGCGTATCTGCTTTGTGTTAAATTACTCTGACTGTAAAGGGTATCGACTGCTCACCATGTGACATGAGCATATTGTATTTCTGTTTTTTCTACAAACAAGGTGTTTATTTCTTTTAGAGAATGTTAACAATTTAAATGTGAAAAATGATGGCTTCCCAGTTCCAGTCCAGTCATCTGTACATTTTCATCTGACTCAGAGGTCCTCTCTGATTTCCAGCTGTTAGTGTTATGCTGTGGCCACTGGGTATGTGACTGGTCAGAACAGATCACAAGGATCATATGTGACTATATAAGATCTTAAAAATGGTTTTCAATATCATTTAAGAACTTCCATGTGTTGTGTAGTTATATCTCCCGGCCAGAAGAGGGGAGTAGTGATTCATATAGCCTTTTGGACACAACGTTTCTTCACCTCATGGCGCGTTGTCTGCTGAGAACAGGACAGTGCTGGGAAATGCGGAAAATCGTGGTGCGGATATCTTGATTTATGATTTAGTTTGACATTACGCTGTCCACATTGTGTGATTATATACGAAGACGGTCGGCATCCACATGAATTCTTATTTCACTCCTTGGGAATAATAAGCAACTATTCGTCGCCTTTTAACGGAAAATTAGCTAGATTTGATATCAAAATAGGCCAACAGCGAAAATTACTCCAGAGGCGGCAAGCTTTTGTGTCATTATAAACACCGTGTCATAAGATGGTCTTGCTGAAAAGTTCACCCCCTCCAAGTGAGGGTGTCAGACATGAACAAGCCGACACTACTGCTGTTTTGGACGGTAAACGACTCGGACAAGGGACCCTCTACGTTGCCGAAACGTAAGATTTGTTTGGTTTTGTGTGTGCGCGCGCTAGGTGTCTGGTTGTTTACAGCATGTTGCATGTTTTTAAACTTTGTACTTATTATCAACAAAGGTTTAAAATAAATTCAGAAATTGCTGTGTAAATGTTGCAGTTTCTTGCGTGGTATTGTAAGGAAAACGCTAAAGACGTGAAACGTTTCTTACGGTATGGTGGCTAGCATTTATGCATAAAATGTATGTATTTACGTATAATATACGTATATCAATACTTTTATATATATATATATAATGAGAATATACGTATATTTTTTGTTTAATATACGTATATTTTATCATCATATGAAAAACGTTGCTCAGTTTTGCTAATATAGTAAGCACTCATGTGTTACCATAGAGCAGATCATAAAAATATACTCTGGTCTAATATGAACTCTCCGTCGTCAGACGCTTGTCTTGGTTTGATGGATCTGGAATGGGTTTTTCGTTGGAATATACGTCTATCGGTCTCCACGCAATCTCTCGGGACCTGAGTGCGTACCCACAGGAACATTTGTACGTGATGGTCAACGCCAAACTCAGCGGTGAGACGTCGCGTGGCATCAGCGCACGACAGCTTGCCCACACGGAATGAGATGATAGATTGCAATTGTCACGATAGCGAATAAAACGGTTTTTGAAATTGATTATTTTTCTGGGTCACGGATAAGACTCTAAAGCCACTCCACAGCGGAAAATAATCTATGCTTAGTCTAAGCTGTTTTTCTTCCCCATTTTCTGTTTTAAGCGCTCATCTGTTGAAGCTTTGCTCGATCCCGGGCTGTGTGTCGTAGCATTCTACTTCTCACGCGTGTTTTACACTTCTCAGATGAGAACGAGGCAGAGATGCACGAAAAGGGGGAAGGTGATGATGATGATAGCAGTGATGAAGAGGACTCCGAGGCAATCACCGAGATCCGATTTGTGCCCAGTGATAAGTCAGCATGTGAGGTTTTGGTTGTTTGTTTATTGTCATGTGTGTGTTGTTTTTATAACTATAGCTAAAACTCTAACTATAGCTTTGCTGTGGAGGGTGTGTTGGCCAGGCCCTAAACAGAGGTAGATTTATCTAAGTATAAAGAAGCAGTGCCTTCAGTATGCATGTTTGTGCCACTTTAGATGTGAAACATTTCCCATGATCTCACTCAGACGTCTCAGAAATGTCTAATGCTTTAAGAATAACAAGATTCTCAGACTAATATTGCCTAATGCAACTTTACAATGTGATAACAAATCTTTCTTAGATTAATTTGATCCCTTAATCATTTAGCGCTCTCTCTCTCTCTTTCTCTCTGTTTACAGTGGAGCCCATGTTCTCTGCTATGTGTGAGTGTCAGGCTCTTCATCCTGACCCAGAGGACGCAGACTCAGACGATGACTTTGAGGGAGAGGAGTATGACGTAGAGGAGGCAGGTAAACAGCGTCCATCTGTGTTTACTGAAGTGCCCATATAGAAGAGTTTGTCATTACACCCATAGTGTACCGTGATCAAGACAACTGGACACTAGTGAAATTTATTACTACTCATTTCACACACACACTGAAACATTGCCCTTGCTTGCTTTCATCCCTGTTATTCCTCACACTCAGAGCAAGGCCAAGGAGATGTGCCTTCGTTCTATACTTGTGAGGAGGGTTTGGCACAGCTGACAGCTGAGGGCCAAGCCACACTGGACAGACTGGAGGGAATGCTGGCCCAGTCTGTCTCCCAGCAGTTCCACATGGCAGGAGTCCGCACGGAGGACGGCTCAGCACAGTTTGAGGGTGGGTGGGAAACGTGTGCTTATGCTGATGTACTGCACTCATCTTCCCCAGTGCACACGCCTGCTCTGCCTCCTCAGCTGTCTGATCTTTGGCTTTGTCATTTGGTGTAACAACATGTGATACCTGACATGATGACTCACTGAGATCTGAGGAGTGTGTGCTGACTTAATGAGGAGGAGCCAACCAGTCAGGGATTAATCTAGTAATCTGTGTTGTAGTTCACTGCGTTAGATTAGAAATTAAGCTGTTATATTTATAGTAATGTTTTTTGTTGTAAATGCCTCTATTCTGGATAAGGGTGGTAGAAAAGGTAGAATGAAAAACAAAAAAGTATACATACTACCACCAGGGGGCAGAGTGAAGAAAAGATGGGAGAAGTTAGTACAGTTAAAGGAGAATGTGCTCTCCCCCTATATATATTAATGCATGGCACTCTGTTTTGTGTGTTTGTCTGTGTGTGTGTGTGTGTGTGTGTGTGTGTGTGTGTGTGAATGTTGAACTCTGTGTCTATGACTTTAAATGTTGAACTATGTGTGTATGATTGTAAATGCTGAACTCTATGTCTGAGTATAAATGTTGAATTCTGTATCTATGACTGTAAATGTTGAACTCTGCTTATGTGAGTGACTGTAAATGTTCTCTCCAGATGGAATGGAGGTGGACACAGATTCTCCAGTGGCTGGGCAATTTGAGGATGCTGATGTTGATCACTGGTAATTATGTGTCTATTCTGTGTCTATTGTGTGTTCACGGGGCATTATATAGGTCTGTAATGTTTATCTCTATAACAGAGCTTTAGCATGGGAGAGATGTGTAATGTTTATCTCTGTAATAGAGCAGGAGTATGGGAGAGATGTGTGATGTTTATCTCTGTAATAGAGCAGGAGTATGGGAGAGATGTGTGATGTTTATCTCTGTAATAGGGCAGGAGTATGGGAGAGATGTGTGATGTTTATCTCTGTAATAGAGCAGGAGTATGGGAGAGATGTGTGATGTTTATCTCTGTAATAGAGCAGGAGTATGGGAGAGATGTGTGATGTTTCTCTCTGTAATAGAGCAGGAATATGGGAGAGATGTGTGATATTTCTCTCTGTAATAGAGCAGGAGTATGGGAGATCTGTAATGTTTGTCTCTATAATAGAGCAGGAGTATGGGAGAGATCTGTAGTGTTTTAGATGTTGTTGTTGTGCACGTCTGTTCTGACAGATATAAAAATGGCTGTGACTGTGTATGAATTCTAAAATACTGAATTTTGAGTTCTGAATATGATTTACTGTTTGACAGATGGAGATGAGTGTTGATAATGGAGGCACTTCAGTGGGCTTTACCACAGTAAACACACTTTCCAGGCCCTCATTCCTCTCCTGGGCCAGAGTGGACATCTTTCTCTCTCTCTCTCTCTCTCTCTCTCTCTCTCTCTCTCTCTCCTCTCCTTTGTCAGTTTTTGTAATCTTCTTAGACCTAACTTCACTGATAATCTGAATGGTATTGATATGTTTGTATGATCTCAACTTAAATAAATAAACTAGTTTTTGTACAAAGTTTGTGAGTGTGTTTGTGAAATTCTTAATGTTCCGGAGTGACAGTGCTTGTCTTTGGCCAGGTAGTTCTGTTGATACGTTTCCTTGTTGAAAGGCCTGCAGAGATCAGTGCTGAAACTAATGCAGGTCCTATTTTTAGCATGTAGATGAGCACAGTTGCTTTGATGGGATTCAGTGTGTGGCTATATCAGAGAAGTTCTCTACTAGCCTTTTGCATGGATACCCATGAGACCCTCATTTACTCCCTTACACACATGCGCTGGCATATACATAACAACTCCGTGTGCAGAATGTCTGAAGGCATTGCATTAATTTATAAACTTGTGTTGCCATTGTAATAACTTCAGAGCTGAACACATCTGAACACATGCCACTGCTTATCTAACATAGTTTCATTGTGGCTAAAATATTTCTTAAAAAAAAGAAGTTCCACAATACCAGGGAATAAGGTTTAATTTCTCGACAGTAAACTAGTCACAATGTTTGTTCCAACGCGCATTACATTATAAGTAAGGATCCCTCACTGGTTTACTTCATTTAAAAATGAATCATCTAAGATATAGCAATTTAAAAATGAAATCTGTGTGAAAATCCTCATTCATTTTTATAAATTTTGATTATGTAACATAGTTCAACATAGCGTAAATTAGCAAACAGTTGTTACTGTTACTACTGTTGTCACGGTTACATAACATTTAATGTATTATGAACATTGCTTTAGAACAGTGTTTGAACTTTTGACCGGATCTATGTTTGACGTGTCCCCATTTGAGTTTAACGGACCCCTGCTAGCCTATCAGAAACGAGTATGTTCTGTGGTCATAGTGTAAATATTTAATTAAATTGCAGCCTTGTGTAGGTTTAGTAATCTTATGTGGCCGCATTGCTCTTATTTTGGTTTGTTGTGCAACCCTATTCTGTAGTCAGTAGAGTACAATAGGCGCTTTCACACCGAACAGTTCTAGGGTCTAATTCGATAGGAACTACCACTTGTGGAGCTTGCCGTAGAACTACATTCGTTCTAGGGCCTTTTTTCTGTTTGCTTTCGCACCGCCAGTAGGAACGCTGAAGTGACGTAAGCCGGCCGGTGGTATTGCAGCTAAGAGATGTTGTTTACGACTAACCAGGATAGCTGCACATTTTGAAGTACAAATTTAATGACTTTTAAGACCTTTTAAATACCTCCAAAAGGAAAAAAAGAACCATTACTGCAGCAAAAGAAATCGACAAACTAGACTACAGTATACACAATAAGTTTTATTGAATTTGAATGACTCAAATATTGATTGCACATTAGATAACCTATAACTGCCTTCTCATTAACGAAAATAAAACTGTATGGCGATAGACCCAGTCCAATGGAAAAAATAATTTCCCAATGCATTTATGCATTTACCACCGCAGTAGCAGTGAATGACTTGATGGGCATAGTACTTTTCGGGTGGTTTTTTATTTATTTATTTATTTTTTTCCTTTTTCCCCGCCGCAGCCCTTAAATCGTAAGCTGGATAAACACATTCTTATTTTAGGTTAAAATGCGGATCACAGCTGCACAAGCGGACACACAAGCACCTACCGAAGCGGAGTGTACGCTACCTCTTCAATGTACAAATATACATTGGACGTTGCAAAATGGTCATTGTTGGGGGATATAAAATACCGGTAAAATAAAACATAAAAACTGTGTGCCCCCTCCTACAATTCCAGACATTTTGAGACATAAATATCAAAATTGCTGACGATACTCAGATTTTCTTACCTATCCAGCATAATGACCGCTCTGAATTGGCTAACCTTGAGGCATGTCTTTGTGCTATTAAGGGTTGGATGTCTTCAAATTTCCTGATGCTTAACGCAGGCAAGACTGAAATGCTGGTCATTGGTCCCCCTACGCATAAGCATCTTTTCAGTGATCTAACTCTAAATTTTGACAACTGCATCATCTCTCAAAACTCTTCAGCTAAGAACCTTGGTGTGATTTTTGACTCTAGTCTCTCGCTAGTCACTCATATCAAGAACACAACCAAAACTGCCTTTTATCACCTCCGTAACATTGCTAAAATTAGGCCCTTTCTAAGTATGGCTGATGCAGAAACCATTGTTCACGCATTCGTCACGTCTCGCCTCGATTACTGCAATGTTCTTTACTCTGGCCTGCCTGCCTCTAGTACCAATAGTCTTCAGCTGGTCCAGAATGCTGCTGCTAGAATTCTGACCCGAACAAAGAAGTTTGATCACATTAGCCCTGTCCTGGCTTCCCTTCACTGGCTCCCAATTCATGCAAGGGCAGATTTTAAGGTCCTCTTATTAACATATAAAATTTTACATGGGCTTGCGCCCTCCTACCTGTCTGGCTTAATTACACCCTATAACCCACCTCGGACCCTGCGCTCTCAAGATTCTGGATTATTAGTCATTCCAAGAGTTAAAAAGAAGTCCGCTGGCAACCGAGCCTTTTCCTACCGCTCTCCCTTCCTTTGGAATGGTTTACCTAAAGCAGTTAGAGAGGCAAACTCTCTCAATTCCTTTAAAACAAAACTAAAGACTTATCTATTTTCTCGAACTTATGCATGATATAATTTTGATTTGACTTTGTTATAGACATGTAAAGCCCTTTGAGACTATAAATAGTGATATTGGGCTCTAAATAAATATTATTATTATTATTATAAAACTAAATGAAATACGTTCTAAAACTTTATATTTTGCACGGATCTTTAAAAATGGCGGTTGCAATCATCGCATACCTGCGTCTGGACCAATGGCTGTACACCTACGTCACAAGGTTCCTATTGCGCTGCGAAAGTACCTACCCTGAAGTAGGAGCTAAAAAAGCCCCTATAAACAGCGTTCTAAGAACTATGATCGTTCTAAGTTCCTGCGGTGCGAACACGCGAAAAAGGGGGTACTTTCTCCAACAGTTCTAAGAACTGTGGAAAAGTTCCTCCGGTGCGAAAGCGCCTAATGTGTTCTGTAACCTAGTGTTTCTCAATCCAGCTCCTGGGGGACCCCTGGGGGGTATTTCAAGAAGCGGGTTTAACAAACTCCGAGTTTAATTCTGAACTCTGAGTTGATGAACCCTGAGATGGGAAACTCTGAGCTTTCGGTTCCAGAAAAGCTGATCTGAGTTGGTTCGATCAACTCTGAGTATGTTAAGCGCGTGCATGACAATTATAAAAAGCCATCATCAATGGAGCTCCGATACTACGATTCACCATGGCAACCGGCGAAAACAAATATCGTTTTACTTCACCCCGCGGCAGTTAGAAATTCTGATACGTATTTATGGCGAGTATGAGCACAATCTGGGGCGGCACGGTGACGCAGCGGGTAGCGCTGTCGCCTCACAACAAAAAGCTGTTTGGTTCGGTTCCCATCAGCAAAGGTGAGATAATCGGCGTGGGAGAGAATTGCTGCCCTAGTCAATGCGTAGGTTTGAATGCAGAAGTCTATTCATTTAACATGTAAGCACACTTTCTTTTAATATTACAGGTGGAAGTGGTGGAATGTAATTGAATAAAATTCTATGTTCTTTTAGGAGCAATCCTACGGGCACAAAGCGCACTTGATAGCCGCTGAAAATGAAATATAAAAACATATTTCAAACAGGTAAGACACATTTTGCTTAGGCCTATAGGCTCATGATTGTACCTCACTTGGTTTTAATCATATTTGACATTAAACCAAGTACATGTCATTCAGTGGCTATTTCAACTTGGAGTAGCTTTAACCCCCAACAGAATGCTGTTTTAAGACACACAAATGTCCTCTCACCTAATATCCTGCTTAGCAGATTAACATTTGGGCTGTAAATACTGCCAGAGATTTTGCCAATTATAGTAGTTTAAAGTATACTGAAACAGAAAGCTCCTCATCACAGGATGATGATGAAGACACGTTGTCTGCTGCCACAGAGGGATTCAGAAAGGCCTACTGTGGTTTACATTAATATTATGTATGGTAGCTACTGCTATTTCTCTCCCTATTAAAATGTTTTTACATTCTTTTGTGGAATTTTGAGTTTAAAATGCACATTGAAGGGATGACACATTCTTATCCTTTTTAACAGAGCATGACTGGGCATTACCAGGAGGAGAGTCCATCAACCTCCACAGCACAGACTGACACAGTGAGATGTTCAATAAATGGCAGGTTAATTCTGCATGTCGATCTGTAGAATTTAGTGTCATCCTTATGTTTTCTCAGTTATGAGTTAAGGAGGAAAATGGCTAAAACTGACTGAGAAATGATGCACTTGCAGTGGCAGATTAAATGGCCTATCTTGAAATTCAATTACTGGAACAGCAGTTAGAGGTGGGTGCATGGTCACAGGTGAATTGTTAATTGCTGGAACAATCTAAATACAGTAATTGTTGCATTTGTAGGAAATAAAGAAGACCAAATAAAATGTGACTGATTTTTCTTTATTTGGCTGCTGGGGGTGGTGGTATCTTAATCTGTGAAATGTTTTTGGCAAATTCTCTCGGACGGCTCCTCCATCCAGGACATCTGCAGGGTGGATGGGACTGTCTTCCTCAGGGTGGTTCATTTGTGCGGCAGGGTGCTGCTCTTCCCTAATTGTGGCAATATTATTATGGAGAACAACACATGGCAAAATAATGTCACACGCCGTCTCTGGGGTTACTCCGACTTTACGCAGACGCTGGAGCCGGGCTTTGAGCATGCCTACTGTCATCTCAACCCGGGCTCTAGTCCTGCAGTGGGCCACACTGGAACGTTGTTGGGGGCCCAGCTCAGGGTCAGGGTAATGGCTCAACAGAGAGGGCTGGCATGGGTGTCACCAAGCAGGTGGCCATCAAACTCTCCTGTAATTATATAGTGGATACATTTTAAGGGTGTTAAGAGGGAGACAAGGAATGGTATTTCTGCAAAGGTTTACTTACCATGTGCAAATCTGTTGCTCAGGGTACACTAATGATACATTCGTATATCATGCACAGAGCTGGGCCACTGGCTTCAACATTTGTGATCAAATGCACTGCATCACATATGATCTTGACGGTGCAGAGAATGAGAAAGATTAGTTGCAGTATATTGTGATGTATAGTCTTTGTTACTGTAAGACAACAGTCAGTGTACCTGCACATTAATGCTGTGGAAAGACTTCCTATTCACATAGTCAACTTCATTAACTGAAGGAGCAGTGATAGGGATCTGTGTGCCATCGATGCAGCCCATGACACTGGGAAACGCTGCAACATAAAAACTAACGATTGATCCCAGTCTGAGGTCGCAGCAGAATGTCATGAACACGATATAATTTAAAATATCGTTACCTTTAACTGAATGATTCTACATCAGTCGCCTGCAATCCTGTGTAATTCCTCTTTGATGGTCCTTACAGGTCTGACACTAGGAAAATGTGCATTAGCCGTTTAAGTACAAGGGACACTTTTCACGGCTCTACAAACAGTTGCTTTCCCGATATACTCGGCGTCGCCAGTGTGATAAAGGAAACTCCCGTCGGCAAAAAAAAAAAAAAAATGAAGAGCAAAGAATTTACTCCGATCTGAGAGCAAGAAGTCCACGTTGTGTAATATTAGAGATGTAGGCCGCAGTTGTTCGGATAAATGATAGATTGTGATGAAAAACGGTAACGCTCGATTACGTAGTCATCAGGCAATGATAATACATCTAATCGGGGTCTCAAAAACCTCTCCCGACATGAGGCTATACGAATTAATTTGGTTTCAACACCGATCGGGTTAGCGACGAAAGGAGACGCCATGTTTGACAAATGCTTCAGGTTCAGCCGGAGGGAGGAGCTAGGGAGAAACTCAGGGTTTGTTGAAGAAAACCTGCCAGCGAGCAGGTTAGGTTCACAGAGTCAGTTACTGCGGTAACTGAGCCAGAGTTTGAGTTACCTCGCTTTCTGAAACGGAAAACCTAGAGTTTCCCTCATCTCAGGGTTAACAAACTCAGAGTTTTCACTAAACCCGCTTCTTGAAATACCCCCCTGGTCTGCACGTCTTCTATCTATCCTTGCTTCAAACACACTTGATTAGTGTGATTAACATGCTCTTGATTAAATCAGGTGTGCTCAGCCAATCAAAAGTGCCACTAATTAGTTCAGCCAGGTAGGTAGAGCAGGAGTCCCCCAGGAGCGGGATTGAGAAGCACTGCTGGAACCAGTAGAGTATTCTCAGACCTGTTCAGACTGATGCGTCGTCCCTGACTCTTTCAAACCGTCTGTTACGTTCCCCAGTCCTGGTGGCCGCCTATATAATTGCAGCTAGGCAGCACTGGCAACCCCTTCTGGTGGCGGTTATGTTTTTGTTTTTGTTTTGGTATTTTTTTTCTAACCTTTCGATTAGGAGCACCTGAAACCTGTGGGCTGAGCCTATTTGTAGACCCTCCTGGCACCGTTCCCGCGAGACGCGCATGGGTGCCCTAGAGGATACTGGTCCATCCCTGCATAACGTGATGGTGTTCCCGCTTCGCTTCCCAAATTCGCTTTGTTAATTCTTTGTCTACTTATTTCGGATAATAAAACCGCTAGATATTGACCCATTATCGTGTGTGTCTCCCCCTTTATGCTACGAGCTGGTGATCGGCCGTAACATAATTGGGCGCTCGTCCGGGATGCTTTTCGTAGAGGTTACAGATTTAGATATAGAGTTTTAGCGGGACTATGTGGATTAACCACTGGCTTTGTATGTACTTGCTGGGCAGTTTCTGTTGTACACCCTAGTTCCCTAGTTAGATAGTGGCGGGCAAGCAGGAAGCTTGTCAGTTTGTTGTTTTCTTTATTATTTTTGGTGGATATCTCAGTGGGGGTACGTTTCGGAGCTGCATTGTGGACTGCGTCTATGGTCTATTTTGCACTCTCGAGTTTGACGTTTAAAGCCGCCTCGAGCTGAGTAAACCACTGAAGATAGATAGATAGGTAGGTAGGTTTTTTTTGTGTTCGTTTGTTATTTTGTTGTTAGATAGCCCAGGAATTGGGGGTGTTCGTTCCGTCGCATTATTGCCCATTAGGTACTGGAAGTCGTGTGGTTTTGTAATAGTGTTAACTGTGCTTATAGTAAAGTCGCCAGTGTATTTTTTTTTATCACTGGTATTTAGTGTGAATTTCATGGATGGACCCGTGGTCACTGGTGTAATTATTTCGACCACTTTTGTGATTACAGCTACCATTAATTGTAGCTTTTTGACTCTTTCGTTTTCTTTAATTTTTACTTAGTCTATCTGATCGCTTCATAATGGCATCAGTAGATGATTTCGTTAAAGAACCCTCTGTAGAGTTACTTGCGCAGTTCACTAAAGAGCAATTATTGGAACTGGTAACGATCTACGAGGTTGAGCTTACTTCCGCTGAAAAGCGTTTAAAAGAAACAATTAGAGCCGCTTTGGAAAAAGTTTTAATTGACAAAAAAATTCTGGTTGTTACAGAATCGAAAGCTCGTGCAACAACAATAGAGCTTGAACTTCAGATTCGCTTACAGGAGCTCGCCCTGCGCGAAAAAGAAATTGACTTTGAACGTGAACGGTTACAGTTAAAAGCTAAGGAGCAAGAACTGGAAACTAAACTGGCTTTAAGAAAACTGGATATTGAGGCAAAAAAAGAAGGTGTTCCTCCTCCCGAAGTTAACGATTCTTTTGATATAGGCCGAAATATTAGAATGGTGCCGCCGTTCGTTGAAAAAGACGTGGAAAAATATTTCCCTCACTTTGAGCGTGTCGCCACGACTTTGCAGTGGCCTAAGAGAGTTTGGACGTTTTTATTGCAATGCGTCTTAGTTGGGAAAGCGCAAGAAATTTACTCATCCTTGTCACTGGAGCAAAGTGCAGACTACGATGTTGTTAAAGCCTCAATTCTAAGAGCATATGAGTTAGTTCCCGAGGCGTATCGGCAGAAATTCAGGCGTTACAGAAAAACTGAGCGTCAGACATTTGTAGAGTTTGCTCGTGAAAAAGAGACTCTGTTTGATAGATGGTGTCAGTCACAAAAGGCTGACAGTCGCGAACAGCTAGAGAACTTATCCTTCTAGAAGAGTTCAGGAACTGCTTACCTGAAGTTGTGGCAACTTATGTGAGCGAGCAAAAGGCCGAGTCCATTAAGCACGCAGCCGTATTGGCTGATGAGTACGTGTTAACTCACAGAGTCGCTATTAGAGATAGATACCGTAACAAGTATTCATCTATTGGTAACAGTGCAACAGACCAAAATAAACAAAACTCGCAAAACAAGGTTGAGGAAAGGGTTTGTTTTTATTGTAAAAAGCCGGGTCACATCCTGGCAGATTGTTTGCTTTTAAAAAAGAAACAGTCCAAAACCATGGGCCTCATTACCTCTGCGTCTTCTCAGCCCTCCTTAGAACCCGCGAAGCCTGCAGTCACTAAGGCTCAGTCTGGTTATGAGCCTTTTATCATGAAAGGCTTGGTATCAGTTTCCGGTGGGGAAACCGTTCCTGTGCGTATCCTGCGGGACACGGGTGCAGCACAGTCTTTTCTCCTGCAGGGCCTGTTGCCACTGTCCGAACAGACCGCCACGGGCAGTAGTGTCCTTGTTAGGGGAATTGAGATGGGGTTCGTTGAGGCGCCCTTACATCGTGTCCACCTTAAGTCCGACTTAGTCAGCGGTGATGTAGTTGTGGGGGTTCAGTCCTCTTTTCCTATCCCTGGGGTGACATTTATTTTAGGGAACGATTTGGCCGGTGGGAGTGTGTGGAGTCAAGGTGATATGCCGCCAGAAGTCGTTCCTGTGCCGCTCGTGCCAGAGGGTCTGGACGAGTGTGAGCAGAAATTCCCTGACGTTTTTCCTGCTAGCGTCATCACCCGCTCTCAGACGAAACGGCTAATAGAGTCCGTTCCTTCCCGTGACGGTGATGTTGACTTGAGTGACAGTTTCGTAGCTAAGCCCGAAGAGTGTGAGAGGCTCTTCGACGCTCAGTCGGTGCAGAGCAGCAGCCAAAACATACCCATAGACAAGACAGAAAGACACGAGTTACTGGACTTTTCATTGTCACGTGAAAAGTTAATAAACTCTCAGAAGTCTGATCCCACTCTTGCCTCTTGTTTTGAGTCCGCGTTAGAGCGTTACCATCAGTCTCTTAAGTCAATGTTACGTGCTTACTGTTTGGAGGTTGGCAAAGATTGGGAGGATGCGGTACCCTGGCTGCTTTTTGCATCAAGGGAGGTAGTCCAAGAATCAACGGGATTTAGCCCCGCAGAGCTCGTATTTGCTCACAATCTCCGCACCCCTCTGACAGTGCTAAAGGAGCGGTGGTTGAGTAAACGCCGCGATCATAATATTTTGCAGTTTGTCAGTGATTTTCGCTCGAGGCTATACAAAGCTCGCGAACTCGCTCGACAAAATTTGAAGGGTGCTCAGGCTAAAATGAAACGATGGTTTGACCGAAAGGCCAGAGCCCGTTCGTTCAAGCCTGGGGACAAGGTTGTAGTTCTGCTGCCAGTGCCAGGCGCTACGTTTCAGGCCAGATACAGTGGACCATATACTGTCGTAAACAAAGTTTCCGATCTTGACTATGTTATTTCGACTCCAGATAGACGTCAGCACTCTCGCGTTTGTCATGTGAATATGCTTAAACCTTATTCCGTTCGTGAACCCACTGTAACGCCCAAGACTTTGTCTTATTCAGTTTTAAATGCGTCCGATGAGTCTACTGTCTTACTGTCCACTCTGGTGGAGGGTGAGGACAGTGGGACTACACCGTCCCGTTCCGTTATTGAGGGTCGTCTTAAAAATTCAGAGGTGCTCATGGTGATCCAAAATCAGCTACCACATCTGTCCGCTACTGAGAAGGCTGATATTTTAGGTATGCTCAAAGAATTTCCTGAGCTTTTTGGGGATGTTCCAACAGTGACCACAGTCTTAGAGCATGACATCGACGTCGGAGCGACATCCCCGATTAAGCAGCACCCGTATAGAGTCAACCCAAAGAAACGTGCGATCCTCCGACAAGAGGTAGAATACATGCTCTCGAACGGCATAGCTGAGCCTAGCTCTAGCCCTTGGAGTTCGCTGCGTATTTTAGTCAGTAAGCCAGATGGAACGTATCGGTTCTGCACGGACTACCGTCGGGTCAATGCAGTTACCACTCCTGACAGCTATCCCCTGCCTCGAGTGGATGACTGTGTTGACCGCGTAGGATCTGCCGTTTTCGTTAGTAAGATCGACCTATTAAAAGGTTATTGGCAGGTCCCACTTACTGCTAGAGCTCGAGAGATTTCCGCCTTTGTTACTCCCGACTCCTTTCTAAATTATAAAGTCATGGCATTTGGAATGAGAAACGCACCGGCGACCTTCCAACGCCTGGTTAACATTGTGCTGTCAGGTATGTCTGGCTGCGAAGCCTACCTTGATGATGTGCTAGTTTATAGTATGACGTGGGCAGAACATCTGGGGCAACTGCGTGAACTTTTCCGCCGTTTGTCGAAGGCTAACCTTACTATAAACTTGGCCAAGTGTGAGTTCGGAAAGGCCACCGTTACTTATCTGGGGCGAGTCGTTGGTCGGGGCCAGGTTTTCCCTGTGATGGCAAAAGTAGCTGCCGTTCAGGACTACCCTGTTCCTAGTGACCGACGTGGGTTGCGACGTTTTTTAGGGATGGTTGGTTACTACCGCAGCTTTTGCAAAAACTTTTCCTCTGTCGTGTCTCCGCTAACGGACTTACTGAGTCCTAAAGTCAAGTTCGAATGGACAGAGACGTGTCAAAATGTGTTTAAAAATGTGAAGGGCCTTCTATTGTCAGCTCCTGTTCTAGCCACGCCCGACTTTAACAAGCCGTTTCGTCTTGCTGTGGATGCAAGTGACGTCGGTGCGGGAGCTGTCCTTCTGCAGTGTGGCGCTGACAATATAGAACATCCTGTCTCTTATTTTTCTCGAAAGTATAATGGGGCACAGCGAAAATACTCCACGATTGAGAAGGAAACTTTGGCTTTAGTGTTGGCTATTCAGCACTTTGAGGTTTATTTGGGAGGTTCTTCGTTTCCAATTTTAGTTTATACTGATCATGACCCGCTGAAATTTCTAAACCGCATGTATAATGCGAACCAAAGGCTGATGTGCTGGAGTTTGATGTTGCAACCATTCGACCTTCGAATTGTTCATGTTTGCGGAAAAGATAACGTCTTAGCAGACGCGTTGTCTAGAGCTGAATGTTAAGAGACGTTTCTGTTAAGTTGTGTGACCTTCTGCAACAAATTAATTTGGATCTTATCTATATATCTGTGTGTGTGCGTGGGCATGTGTGTGTATATGTGTGTGTGCGCGCACGTGTGTGTGTGCGTATATATATGTACATGTTCTCTGCGTGGACTGCAAAACAGGACTGTGTACAATAAATATTAGTTTTTGTTGGACACATGCAGGTATGGTATGGACTATATTAATTCTTCCTATTATGTTATAGCCTACCTTACCTATGAGCTTTGTTTTGGAATAATGGAATTGTTTGAGTTATATAGCTCTGTGCCGCTCCAACCTATGAGCTGCATGCACAGTGGCTACCTAGGTGGTTGGATTATCTCTATGTTTTCTTTGTTGACTGTTCTCTTTTGGCGACCAGTCACCATTTTCGGGTGGGGGTGTTACGTTCCCCAGTCCTGGTGGCCGCCTATATAATTGCAGCTAGGCAGCACTGGCAACCCCTTCTGGTGGCGGTTATGTTTTTGTTTTTGTTTTGGTATTTTTTTTCTAACCTTTCGATTAGGAGCACCTGAAACCTGTGGGCTGAGCCTATTTGTAGACCCTCCTGGCACCGTTCCCGCGAGACGCGCATGGGTGCCCTAGAGGATACTGGTCCATCCCTGCACAACGTGATGGTGTTCCCGCTTCGCTTCCCAAATTCGCTTTGTTAATTCTTTGTCTACTTATTTCGGATAATAAAACCCCTAGATATTGACCCATTATCGTGTGCGTCTCCCCCTTTATGCTACGAGCTGGTGATCGGCCGTAACACCGTCTCTGACTTGTTCATACCCCTGTCACCACTCTACAATGGGAATGATTTGTACGTAGCCTATTTACATTCCAAGGGATTTATCAAATGTTTAAAATGAATGTAAAACATGCTTACGTTTTAGAGGCCTTTGCTTATATATTTCCGGCTTCCAAAATAACACCAAATATAGGACAATTTCATTTAATCAGCGTGTGCAAGGTGCAGCTTCAGTGCCAAATTGTATAAACCACACGGACAAAACGGCTTTCAACCAGATTTTAATTTGGGAGCATTATTTGATGGTCACAAACAGTTGAAAACACAATGCGGGACATACACATCGTGAGGAGACACACCAATTCAATTCATTCATTCATTTATTCATTTTCAAAGCCACTTATTCTAATTAGGGTCATGGGGTGCTTGAGCCTATCCCAGCACACATTGGGCAAATGGTGGGGAAACACCCTGGACAGGTCAAGATTGTTAAGCAAAGTGAACCATGGGGTAGAGTTCTGTGAGATGTTTTGGAATGATTTTGATTCTGATTCGAGTGCAGCACTAGTGCTCTGGCCACCCTAATTAATGCAGCATTAAACCAAAAAAGAAAAGAGAGGGCAGAAGCAGCAGGGTGCATAGCCATTATGGGTCTCTGAGACATCAACAACCCTCCATTCCATCGTCAACAAACTTGAGTGAACACCCATGTGAATAGAGAGGAGACATCATCGACATCTGAGCTCACCAAAAAACATTCCATGACCACGGTCCACCATCTCAACCCTCTGGCTAAGATAATTAGCTACATGCTATGCTGAATAGGTAGGTCTTTAGTCTAGACTTTAACTGAGAGAGTGTGTCAGAATCCCGGACATTTGGAAGACTGGTCCAAACTTTAGGAGCCAGGTAGGAGAAGGACCTGCCACCAACTGTGTAGATTTCATTATTCTGGGCGGGGAGACAAGGTTCGCATTTTGTGATCTAAGAGGGTGGTGCGGACTATAAATTGTTAAGAGGTCATTCAGGCACAGGGGGCCAGACCATAAAGGTTTTAAGTATCCTGCTGCAGATGTTTTCCTGCCGGTCCTGGGAATCAAACACAACTGATTATTAAATGAAAATCATTTGGATGACTCCCCTTTAATACAAAGACATTTACACTTCTTGTGAGTGAAAAAATAATATTCAGGCTCACCCAGTAGCAGTTTCAACTCCTTTTTATCAGTAACCTGAGCTTTAATGAGACACTTGAGCTTGTTTGTCTTTCATAAGCTTTGATAGTTTTGGGGGCAGTGTGGAAATGGCTGTTATCAGGCTGTTCCCCACATTCAGCCTATTTTTCTGCTTGGTTTGGATGTGAGTCAAAGCTGAGAGGGTCACTTCACACATATAAGTAGGTCCAAAAGGCAAAAGTTCATTCAATGCACGTTTTCCCAGCTCAGGATGTTCCTTTTCAAAATCACAGCATCATGCTTTGCTTGACACACTTTCTTCAGTGTAGTCTGGCTTGACTTGAATTCTGAGAGGTTGAAAAAGCCCTCGGTTTTACCAAGACTTCCTGAGTGTTTGGTGCTCCGGTGCTGCTGTAGATGGGCCAGCTTCACTGAAGTATTTGTCAGGACCTCGCTGCAAAGAAAACACTGTGGCTGCAGTGGATCTGCAGACGTACAAGTAAATCCATACAAAATATATTTTTCACTGAACTGTTGGTGTTTGGGCTTGGCCTCTTTTTTACTTTTGTCACCAGGCTCCCCTAAACCTGAATCTGGATTGACAGCAACTGGACATCTGAGTCATTTATCCATGTTTGAAAGCTAGTTGGTTTGCACGCAGTTTTGACATGCGTGAATGTGACCTGATCTGGAGGACACTGAGTGTACATGCGAGTGGACATTTGGGGGGATGATTTCGCTCCACCCTCTAGCAGGGACTTTAGAGGGACAGTGATCCCTTTAATCGGGGAAGTCTTTATAACTGTTCTGGTGTTCTCTTACGTATGTTTTTTTTGTTTAAGTTGATAGGATAGATTTGTTTTTGTCTTTCAATGTGAGAAATCTGCATCAATGGAGGGGATAACTTTACATAATAATTAAACTTAAGGTGTTGTGTAAAGGCACCACATGAATAATGTAATTTCTCTTAATGCTAATGAGCTTCTCAGCCCAGTCTAATGGAGTGAAATCCTCACAAAATTAAAAAGAGAGAACACTGATATTACATTCTTACTAGAAACCCACATGACCAAGATGGAACAACAAAAACTTAAAAGACAACAATTTAAATATGCCTTCTTATCATCTAACAGATCAAAACATAATAAAGGGGTAGCTATACTGATTTCAGGAAGAGTAATATACGAACATATATCTTCTATTAAGGATAGAGAGGGTAGATTCGTACTGGTAAAGGGAAAAGTTTATGGGAATTTGTTTACTCTTTACAATGCATATATTCTTCCCGATTCAGGGGCAGACTTTTATAAACAGATACTAGTTAGGAATGCAGCAGAAGCACAAAGGACTCTTGTATGCAGAGGCAATTTTAAAATCATTCTGAACACTCATCTAGCCTCATTAGGAACTAGAATATCTCAACCCAACAAACGAACAAAGAATATAAATACAATAATATCAGAGATAGGATTGATCGATGTTTGGAGACACCTAAATCCGTCAATTAGAGATTATACTACTTCTCATCCGCTCATTCCTCATACTTGACAATTGATTTTTTTTTTTACTATTTGGAGCAGACAGCAGTAGGGTGCAAAATTGTCATATTGGAACTATGGATCTTTCGGATCATTGCCCAGTGTATTTGTCCTTGGTGATGGGGCAAATGATCAGATGAGTTATTGCAAATCGCAGATTTCTTTGACATTTCTGTTCCTCGCCATGCAGCTAAGCAGGTTATCAAGGCTGAGTTATATGCTAAATTGGTAGAGCAGCATATCTTGCCAGATGAGTCAGTGGTGGAAGGGGCTAGCGCAGCTTTTCCAGTGGAGGGCTCCGACAGAAAGCCTCCCACTACCCCTGAGTCTCCAACACCTCTCTATGATCCTGTCCTGGCCATAAAGCTGAAAGAGTTAGAGCTGGAAATTAAAAGACAGGAACGTGAAACACAGATGCTCCGTGTTATAGCCATTTTCGTTTTTTACATATTGAATTAAGATATGAATAATTATTGAAAATTGTGACTGGATAGTTTTGGATGTATATTTCTGTTTTATGTACCAAACGTCGTGTTTGATGCCACGTGAGAGGGCAAAATCTATATGACGTAGAGCACAGTTGAATTTTGGGTTTTAGCCGATGGAAAAGGGGAGCTTGGTTAAAACACACTATTTTGACCACGTTTCTCCTCACCAATTCATGTTATAACCAGTTTTGCGTTAAGTATGACTATAAGGATTAATTTACAATCACTTTTCATTCAATCTTTTTGCTGTAAACGAACAAAATAAATGATATATCAACGATACCCAAGGCGAGCGAGAAGTGTGCGTTAATCCAGCCAGGCTTGTACGTTTTTCCATGGCATGGAACGAATGGACGATACATAAAAGTCAAAATAGTGTCTGGATTATGGAGTCTGAAGGCTTGAACTATCGAGAAAAAGGAGGGCTTTAAGTTTGGAAGACAATTCTTGGTGAACCGTGAGTAATATCTGAATGACCGAAAACTGGGCCGCTGCGCTCAAGAGAAGTTTGGACCGCCGCGCCCATTGACTGAATGGATGAAGTTTGAATCTTTTTAAATGTTGATTACACACTGAAAAGAATAAAAGAGCAAAGATGCAGGAACAAGAATTAGATGATGAGGCAGTGGTTGGGAAGGAAAAGAAATTGTTTAAATTAATCGCATCACGTAGAGGAAAGCTGGGTGTCCTCACGCGAAAGCGTAATGAAATAAATGCTCTTATAGAGGCTGGTGACACAAGAGAAGAAGTACAACAACAAGTTATTGTTTTTATTCAGTACTTGGATGAGTTTATGGGATTACAAGTGGCTGTTCAATCTTTATTGTCTGATGAGGAAAAGGAGCACGATCATAATGACTGGTATGAACCAAAACTAACACAGTTTAAAGAGTTTCTTAATGGTGTTGAGTTTTGGCTTAAAGCTGATCAAGTGGATGGTGAACTTGTGGAAGTGGCTGATGGTTTGCAAGGCGCTGCTGTTGTTGAATCCGTGTCGCCACATGACAGCGTTTCACAGGCCTCGGAAAAGGTTCCAAGTAAAGTCTCCAGTTGGGGCAGCAAAGCGTCTAGCGCTCTGTCCGAAGCTCGAGTGCAACGCGCTATACTTGTGGCGCAGTCAGGATCACTGGACGAACAGCTTGCACTAGACATGGAAGAAGTGCGAATAAAAGCAAAGAAGGAAAAACTGAAACTTCAGACTAAAATAGCTGAAGCCGAAGCTAAAATAAAAGTCCTCACCGAGTCCCAGTTTTTACACACGGAAATGAGTAATTTCGCAACTTCGTCTAGAACGTCAACCGAATATATTATCCCAACGACAACAAAAAGGGTTCAAACAAGGCAAAGAATATACGCTGACCAAAATGGTTCAAATAAACCCAATCCCACACCATCTCAGGTTAAATCAGAGACAAAAAGCCCATTTTCAATTCAAACTAAAATACGTACTCAAAGCGCAATCGAGAAGGAAACTCCAAAAGATATCCCTCGTTCGCACAATAACGATGCTCTCGCTGATGTTATAAGAAAGCAAAATGAAATTGCAGAGCTGCTATTAAAGCAAAACGCATTGTCTCAACTTCCACAAAGAGAAATCTCTGTCTTTTATGGTGACCCACTTCAGTTCAGATCTTTCATTAAATCTTTTGAGCAAACCATTGAAACCAAAACTGACAACATGCAACAAAGGCTATACTACTTGGAACAATACACATCTGGAGAACCAAGGAATCTTGTGCGCAGTTGTTTTCATATGCCACCGGATAGAGGATATAAGGAGGCTAAGGAACAACTTGAATGGCATTTTGGAAATAAGATCAAAATCACAAATGCCTTCATGGATAAAGCATTGAGGTGGCCTGCTATCAAGGCAGAAGATGCATCTGGCCTGAGGTCTTACGCAATTTTTTTGAAAAGTTGCCACAACACAATGCAGGAGATGGATTACATCACAGATCTTGAAACACCCTCCAATTTAAAGATCATTGTGTCAAAGTTACCATTCAAGCTTCGTGAAAAATGGAGAGCAGTTGTCTGTAACATCTATGACAAACACAAGCAGAGAGCCACATTTAAAGATTTACTTGCATTTATTGATAAACAGTCTCGAATAATGCTGGATCCAATCTTTGGGGAAATTCAAAGTCCATTCAACAAAACCTCAGAATCAAAAAAGGAACATAAACCATACTCAAAATCGGATAGCAGGGGAAGCAGTTTCGCTACAGCTGTTTCACCAGTGTCAATGTCTGAGCAAACAAAGTTACAGTCACATAAGAAACAAACCCCAACCACAATCAGTAGTCCAAGCGCATTCACAAAGCCCTGCATGTTCTGCAATAAAAGTCATTCAATGGAAGTATGTGAAATATTTCAAACCAAACCAAATACTGAAAAGGTGGAGTTCTTGAGAGCTAAAGGAATATGCTTTGGGTGCTTAGAGAAAGGACACATAAGCAGAAGTTGTCAGAAGCGCATGTCTTGCAAAGTGTGTAAACAAAGTCATCCAACAATCTTGCACATACAAACAAAGGAAAATCAAAGAAAGCCTCAGAATGTCATCAGAGAATCCGCTGATTCTGATGCCATCGTCTCTCTGGCAACTGGTAGCCATACTGGGGCCGGAGCAAAGGAGTGCGCTCTGGCAATTGTACCCGTGAAAGTGAAACTGGAGAAAGGAACAAAATGCATACAAACTTATGCTTTCCTAGATCCGGGGAGCTCAGCTACATTTTGTACCGAGAAGTTGTCCATGCAGCTTCATGCAACTGGTAAGAAAACAGAGATACTTTTGAAAACAATGGGTCAGGAAAAACTAATAACCAGTTATAAAATATCTGGCCTAGAAGTAGCTGCATTAGACAGTGACACGTTTCTTAAACTGCCTGATGTTTTTACACAAAAATCAATTCCAGTGACACATGAAAACATTCCTAAACTGAAGGATATAAGGAAGTGGTCTTACCTTGAGGAGGTTGACTTCACACCAATTGATGCTAGCATTGGGCTACTAATAGGTGTCAATGCTCCAAGAGCTTTAGAACCTTGGAAAATAATAAACAGTGTGGGTAGTGGACCTTATGCTGTTAAAACTCTTCTTGGCTGGGTTATCAATGGCCCACTTGGCTTTGGGTGGAATGGAAATGTCAATGACTCTTCTGTTCAAGTCAACAGAATATCCATTGTCAACTTGGAAAACCTGTTAATAAGACATTACAATCATGACTTCATGGAACAGCATTATGGAGAAAAGAATGAATTGTCACAGGAAGATCAGCAGTTTTTGAGAATAGTGTCTGATTCAGCTGAACTTAAAGATGGTCATTACCATTTGAAACTTCCCTTTCGTAACAGCAAGGTGATCATGCCGAACAATAAGCAAATAGCCCATCAAAGAGCTCAGCATCTGTTGAAAAGGTTTGAAAAGAATCAAGTGTTCTATAAGGAATATAAAGCCTTCATGGATGATGTCATGACTAAAGGGTATGCAGAAGTCGTACCTCAGAATGAGCTGCAGCTTGAGACCGGCAAGGTCTGGTATGTGCCACACCATGGCGTCTACCACCCACGCAAAAAGAAACTGCGTGTGGTGTTTGATTGTGCAGCAACATTTGGTGGAACCTCTTTGAATAAAGAACTGCTCCAAGGCCCTGATTTGACAAATACACTACTTGGTGTATTGCTCCGCTTTCGTCAAGGACCCATTGCATTCATGACTGATATAGAAGGGATGTTTCATCAGGTTCGGGTGGCAAAGGAAGACATCAACTTCTTACGCTTTCTCTGGTGGCCAAAGGGAGACATCTCTAAGGAACTCGTAGAGCACAGGATGATTGTGCATATCTTTGGTGCAGTATCCTCACCTAGCTGTGCAACATTCGCTTTGCTGAAAACTGCAGATGACAATCAAGATGAGTATTTAGAAGAAGTCACAAACACCATCCGACAAAACTTCTATGTAGATGACTGCCTAAAAGCGGTTAGCAGTACAGAGCAGGCTACCTTTCTGTATCAGCAGCTCACTGAAATATGCTCAAAAGGTGGCTTCCATTTAAACAAATGGATATGCAATGATCGTACTGTCCTCTCTGCCATTCCTGAAAAGGATAGAGCAAAAGAAGTGAGGACTCTGGGTTTGAGCAAGGAACAGCTGCCAATGGAAAGAGCTCTTGGTGCTAAATGGGATGTTGAAAGAGATGCCTTTACTTTCAGCATAACAATCAAGTCTCACCAGATAAGTAGAAGGGGCATTTTGTCCATCGTTTGTTCAATTTATGACCCCTTGGGCTTTTTGGCTCCCATCGTTCTCGTGGCAAAGCTGATCTTGCAAAGCTTATGTAAGATGAAACTGAGTTGGGATGAAAAAGTCCCAAATGACATAGCACAAAACTGGGAAAAATGGCTTAGCTCGCTCCATCTACTAGATACTTTCAGTGTTGACAGAAGCTTTGTTCCTAAAGACTTTGGTGACATTGAATCTGCACAGCTGCACCACTTTTGTGATGCTAGTGAGGTAGGTTATGGCGCCGTGTCCTACATTTGGATCACAAATGGTAAGGGTGGAGTCTGTGTGTCTTTTGCATTTGGAAAGGCCAAAGTAGCACCTCTTAAGTGTACTACCATCCCCAGAATGGAGCTGGCAGCAGCAGTCTTAGCTGTACGACTGGATCACATGCTGAAAACAGAGTTACAGTTTTCATTATCAGATTCCATCTTCTGGTCCGACAGCATGACAGTTTTGCAATATATTGCCAATACAAGCAAAAGATTTAAGACGTATGTTGCAAATCGAATCTCAATTATTCATTCTCTATCAAAGGTTGAGCAATGGAGGCACATCTCTTCAAAGGAGAACCCAGCTGACGCAGCTTCACGTGGCTTATCAGCCAAAGCTTTTCTTAAGTGCAAAACATGGATCAATGGGCCAGAATTCCTTCACAAGCACTCTCAGTGGCCAGGAACACTTGGAGACATGAGTGTCATTTTGGATGATGACCCTGAGATAAAGCAGGAAGCTTTTGTTCATGTCATGTATGTTCAGCCAGTGGAAGAGGCTTGTCACACCAGCAAGCTGCTTTCATACTTTTCCAAATGGACGGACCTAAAACGAGCAGTGGCATGGTTTTTAAAGTTCAAAGACACACTTAAACAGAAGTGTGATGAAAAGAAAAGGACAAATAATACACATTCAGACAATAACGCAATATTAGATGTCAAACCCAAAGTCCAAAAGAAAGAGGTGACTCACAAACTATTATTGGAGGATCTTGATAAAGCCGAGAAAGCAATAGTTAGTTTTGTGCAAAGGCAGTACTTTCCTGAGGAAATTACAAATTTGAGAAATGGAAAGGCTGTAAAGAAGTCCAGTCATCTGCACAAACTGGATCCTGTGATGGTTGATGGCATTGTAAGAGTAGGCGGTCGGTTAAGCAAATCTGCACTACCCGAAGAGGCGAAACATCCTGCCATCCTGCCAAAGAGTAGTAACATCTCAGAGCTCATTCTCCGCTGTGTGCATGAAAAGGTAGGACATAGTGGGAGGAATCATATGCTCTCCACTCTCCGACGGCAGTTTTGGATTCCTCATGCCAATTCATTGGCTAGAAGGGTCATCAGAGAATGCATGACATGCCGCCGACAGCGTCAAAGACCCGGAGAACAGAAAATGTCTGATCTCCCATCTGACAGACTTTCAATGGATCTTCCTCCATTCACTCTGGTCGGAGTCGATTATTTTGGACCTATTGAGGTAAGAAGAGGAAGGAATACTGTTAAAAGGTATGGCGTCATATTCACATGTCTAACATGCCGCGCTGTCCATCTTGAAGTGGCCCATACACTTGACACAGATTCCTGCATCAACGCCATAAGAAGGTTTATCTGTCGAAGGGGACAGGTCAAAGAAATAAGATCAGATAATGGAACGAATTTTGTGAGCGCAAATCGTGAATTAAAACAAGCACTACAAAACTTGAATCAAAACAAAATACACAACACGCTCACACAGGATGGGATAAAATGGACCTTTAACCCACCTCATGGAGCTCACCATGGTGGTGTCTGGGAACGTCTCGTGCAACAAACTAAAAGGATCCTCTGCTCTGTCACAAAACAACAAATAGTTGATGATGAAGCCCTCAATACCATATTTTGTGAAGTTGAGGCAATTTTGAATGATAGACCTATAACACCATCAAGTGATGACCCAAATGACCTTGAGGCATTAACACCAAATCACCTTCTACTGTTAAAAGGGAAGCCCACTCTACCACCTGGTCTGTTTGAAAAGCGTGAGACATATGGAAAAAGGCGCTGGAAACAAGTGCAATATATTAGTGACCTATTTTGGAAAAGATGGGCAAAAGAATACCTCCCAATAATGCAGCAGCGTCAAAAGTGGAATAAGTCCCATAGAAGCTTCTTAGTTGGAGATCTTGTCCTTATAATGGATGACTCTGCCCCCAGGAATTCATGGTCTATGGGGCGCATTATAGAAACTTTGAAAGATTCTAAAGGGTTTGTACGTAGAGTGCGTGTAAAGACGCAAACTGGTGAATTGGAAAGGCCTATTACGAAGTTATGCCTTCTGCTTCAAGCAGAATAAGTTTGGAAATTCTTGTTGATGTGTGTGTTACTTGAGACTGAATGTTTGAATATTGAAATGAAATGAAATGAAAGTCAATCTTGAAGCACACTTGAATGTATGATGTACACCAATGCATAAGAATGTATTCCATAATGGACGCATTAATGCTTAAACGTATATATTTTGAAATTTTGACCTCAAGGTTTTACTTTCATGGACTTTCTTACTGAAGAATTTTTTGAGCCTTTTCAGCTATCTTTTTGATGGATCCATTTTTTCATGGACTCTCACATACACACATAGGCCCACATACATTTAAATGGACTTTGGTAAGAATTCTAAACCTAAACTATGCTATTCTTGGTCATGTACAAAGATGATGATACACACTGCTTGGGTGATGTACAGCATATGGATGCTTTGTGCTTATGTTCTGGTTGTTGTATGAATGATTAACTTAATGGCTATTGATGTATAATTTTGGTAATTTTTCGTTACACAAAAAATTAGGGGCCGGAATGTTATAGCCATTTTCGTTTTTTACATATTGAATTAAGATATGAATAATTATTGAAAATTGTGACTGGATAGTTTTGGATGTATATTTCTGTTTTATGTACCAAACGTCGTGTTTGATGCCACGTGAGAGGGCAAAATCTATATGACGTAGAGCACAGTTGAATTTTGGGTTTTAGCCGATGGAAAAGGGGAGCTTGGTTAAAACACACTATTTTGACCACGTTTCTCCTCACCAATTCATGTTATAACCAGTTTTGCGTTAAGTATGACTATAAGGATTAATTTACAATCACTTTTCATTCAATCTTTTTGCTGTAAACGAACAAAATAAATGATATATCAACGATACCCAAGGCGAGCGAGAAGTGTGCGTTAATCCAGCCAGGCTTGTACGTTTTTCCATGGCATGGAACGAATGGATGATACACTCCGTGTGCGTGAGGTGGAGTTAATGACCTCGGGCTCTCAAAGGCCTGGTCTTGGGGCAAGGCCTGGTCTTGGGCCAAGGCCTGTTCCTGCTCATACTCCTGTTCCTGTTCCAGCGTCTTCCTCTGCTCTGGCTGCTGGTAATGCACCCAACATGGTTGCTGCAGGATAATGGAGTACTTATGCGTAAGTGGATGTCCCAGTTTGCTGAGGCGGGTTGGAATGCCACCTATCAAATAGTGTTGCCTACAGGTTACTGTCAACATGTCTTGAAGTTAGCCCATGATCATGCTCTCTCTGGTCACCTTGGAGTCAATAAAACTTTCCAGCATATCAGAAAGTACTTTTTCTGGCCTGGTTTGAAGTCTGCTGTGGCAAAATACTGCCATTCTTGTCACACTTGCCAGCTGGCAGGCAAACCAAACCAACTAATTCCACCAGCTCCCCTTCAGCCGATTCCAGTTGTGACTGAGCCATTTGAACGACTCATTATTGATTGTGTAGGCCCATTGCCCAAATCCAAGTGTGGTTATCAGTATATACTGACCATTATGTGTGCCTCCACTCGCTACCCTGAGGCTATCCCATTGCGAAGTGTCAAGGCAAAAGGGATAGCAAAAGAGCTTGTGAAATTCTGCACCACGTTTGGTCTTCCCAGAATTGTACAGACCGACCAAGGCTCAAATTTTACCTCTAAGCTGTTTGCCCAGATGTTAAAAGAGTTGGGTGTAAAACATCAAATGTCAAGTGCTTACCACCCGGAATCGCAGGGCGTTCTGGAGCGTTTCCATCAAACGCTTAAAGCTATGTTACGTGCATATTGTGTGGAAACAGGTAAAGACTGGGTAGAGGGCTTGCCTCTACTGATGTTTGCTGTGCGTGAGACTGTGCAGGAGTCATTGGGCTTCAGTCCTGCTGAGCTTGTGTTTGGCCACCAGGTTCGTGGTCCTCAAACTGTTGAGTGAACAGTTGCTATCTGCACCATCATCCGCTCTGATAGTTGTTGATTATATAAGTTCTTTCCGGGAAAGACTGCATCTGGCCTGTGACTATGCTAAGGCCAAGTTGGCAACAACTCAGTCAAAGATGAAGGCCTGGTTTGACAAGAAGAGTGTCGCACGCAGTTTTCAACCAGGTGACTCTGTGTTAGTTTTTCTTCCAGTGCCTGGTTCTGCTTTGCATGTCAAATTCTCTGGTCCCTACCTAATTGAAAAACGACTCAGTGACACAGACTATGTGGTGAGCACGCCTGACCGCCAGCGAAAGACCAGGGTGTGCCATATTAATATGTTGAAGTCTTATGTTGCAAGACATACATCTAGCTCCTCCTCTTTGCATGAAACCGTGCCTGTTGCCTCTGTTGCTGTGTCACCATCTTCTTACAGTCCTGAAGATGATGGGTTGACTGTTAGTGATGCTCAAACTTCCTGCATCCGTCTCCAGAACTCTGTTATTTTTGATAGGTTATCTGCCTATCTTGCACACCTTCCCGAGTTCCAGCACAGTGATGTCATGTCATTAATTGAAAAGTACCCTAATCTGTTTTCTGATGTTCCTACACAGACCAATATGCTGTGTCATGATATTGATGTGGGTGAGAGTCCTCCCATTAAGCAGCACCCATATAGAGTGAACCCTCAAAAACATGAGGTAATGAAGACAGAGGTTGAGTATCTGGTAAAGCATGGTTTTGCTAAACCCAGTCAAAGTCCCTGGAGCTCTCCCTGCTTACTGGTACCTAAACCTGATTCTACTTTTAGGTTTTGCACAGACTATCGTAAGGTTAACAGTGTCACCAAGCCTGACTCCTTCTCTCTTCCACAAATGGAGGATTGTGTGGACAGAGTGGGAGCTGCCCGCTACGTCACCAAGTTGGATCTCCTTAAAGGTTACTAGCAGGTGCCTCTTACTCCCCAAGCATCTGAGATCTCTGCATTTGTCTCTCCAGATAATTTTATGGAATATTCTGTGATGGCTTTTGGGATGCGAAATGCCGCAGCCACATTCCAACGTCTTATGCAGAGAGTCTTGTCTGCTGTACCAAAGTTTGAGGCATACCTGGATGATTTGGTGATGTATTCTGATAGCTGGGATGAACATCTGAAGTCATTACATCTAGTGTTTGATAGGCTTTCAGGTGCTTCTTTAACACTTAACCTTGCAAAGTGCGAGTTTGCTAAGGCAGTTGCGACCTATCTAGGCAAGCAGGTGGGACAAGGCCAGGTGAGGCCTGTTGAGGCCAAAGTTGCTGCTATTGTTGACTTCCCTACACCCACAAATAAGCGTGAGCTGCGCTGCTACTTGAGAATGGCCGGTTATTACCGGGGGTTTTGCCCAAATTTTTCCACTATTGTATCTCCATTAACCAGTCTTCTAAGTTGTAAAGAAAAGTTTGTGTGGAGTCCTGAGTGTGTGGTTGCATTTAATGCTGTTAAAGACCTCCTCTGTCATGCACCAGTTCTGTCAGCTCCCAACTTTAGTGTACCATTTAAATTAGAAGTAGACGCAAGTTCTACAGGGGCTGGTGCAGTTCTGTTACAGGAGGATGGGATGGGCATTGACCACCCTGTTTGTTATTTTTCAAAAACATTTACGAAATGTCAGAGGAGGTATAGCACCATAGAGCAGGGGGCTCTTGCTTTGTTGTTGGCACTTCAACATTTTGAAGTATATTTAGGTGGTAGCTCCTCTCCCATTGTTGTCTACACTGACCACAACCCTCTAGTGTTTGTGTTGCGCATGTCTAATGCAAATCAGCGTCTGATGCGCTGGTCATTAATAGCTCAAGGGTACAGTCTTGACATTCGGCACAAGAAAGGTACCGAGAATGTTATTGCTGATGCCCTGTCCCGCGTCCACGTTTCTGACATCTAGTAGGCGATGGAGTGTTGGGTGAAGGTTAAACGGGCAAACGTGACTTGATCTATTTACAAACCTCTGTTTGTAATTTAATGGTGGGGGTGTTACGTCCTAAGATGTATTTATTTATTTCGTGTTTTGTTTACTGTTGTATATTTGTTGCTGTTGTACTGTTGTGTCCTCTCTCTTTCTCTCCACTCCTCCCTCTTTCCATTTAACAGGTCGTCAAGCACCATGGAAACGAGGGAGAGCCTATTTGTCAAACCGCACTCCCATTGGCTGAGAGGAAAGAGGCCAGGGGATATAAACAAGTCCTCTTCACTACAGACCTTCTTTCTTTCTTTCTTTCTTCCTTCCTCCCTCCCTCCCCCCCCCCCCCCCCCCCCCTTTCCTTTCCTTTCCTTTCCTTTCCTTCTCGAGACTGTGGTGGTTGTTGTTGGTTTATGAATTGTTATTGCTTTATTTGCTTCTTGTTTGCTATGTGTTTCTCTTTTTTGTATTGTATATAGATTTGTCTATAGCTTTGTACATAGTGTGGGAAGCCCCGTAGGGAGGTTGGGTGCCTTTTTGTTTGAAACCATTTTCTTCTGTTTTTTTGGTTAGTTAGGGAGTGAGGTTAGTTTGTGGTGTTAATTTTGCTTTCCTTCTAACAGTAGGTAAGTTAGAGTCCACTCCTAATAGCTAGATTGTTTTGTTTATTGTTTTGGCCTTTCCCCCTCCTGGGGGGTATTTCAGGAAGTGGGTTTAACAAACTCTGAGTTTAATCCTGAACTCTGAGTTGATGAACCCTGAGATGGGAAACTGAGTTTTCGGTTCCAGAAAAGCTGATCTGAGTTGGTTCGATAGAAATTCTGATATGTGTTTATGGCGAGTATGAGCACATTAAGGGGTGGCACGGTGACGCAGCGGGTAGCGCTGTCGCCTCACAACAAAAAGCTGTTTGGTTCGGTTCCCACCTGCATCAGCAAAGGCGAGATAATTGGCGTGGGAAAGAATTGCTGCCCGAGTCAATGCGTAGGTTTGAATGCAGAAGTCTATTCATGTAAGCACACTTTCTTTTAATATTACAGGTGGAAGTGGTGGAATGTAATTGAATAAAATTCTATTTTCTTTTAGGAGCAATCCCATGGGCACAAAGCGCACTTGGCAGCCGCTGAAAATGAAATATAAAAACATTGTTCAAACAGGTAAGACACATTTTGCTTAGGCCTATAGGCTCATGATTGTACCTCATTTTGGCTTTAATCATATTTGACATATTAAACCAAGTAAATGTCATTCAGTGGCTATTTCAACTTGGAGCAGCTTTAACCCCCAACAGAATGCTGTTTTAAGACACACAAATGTCCTCTCGCCTAATATCCTGCTAGCAGATTAACATTTGGGCTGTAAATACTCCCAGAGATTTTGCCAATTATGGTAGTATACTGAAACAGAAAGCTCTTCATAACAGGATGATGAAGACACGTTGTCTGCTGCCACAGAGGGATTCAGAAAGGCCTACGGTGGTTTACATTAATATTATGTATGGTAGCAACTGATTTCTCTCCCTATTAAAATTATTTTACATTCTTGTGTGGAATTTTGAGTTTAAAATGCACATTGAGAGGATGATATGTTCTTATCCTTTTTAACAGTGCATGACTGGGCTTTACCAGGAGGAGAGTCCATCAACCTCCACAGCACAGACTGACACAGTGATGTTCAATAAATGCCAGGTTAATTCTGCATGTCGATCTGTAGAATTTAATGTCATCCTTATGTTTTCTCAGTTATGAATTAAGGAGAAATGGCTAAAACTGACTGAGAAATGATGCACTTGCAGTGGCAGATTAAATGGCCTATCTTGAAATTCAATTACTGGAACAGCAGTTAGAGGTGGGTACATGGTCACAGGTGAATTGTTAATTGTTGGAACAATCTAAATATAGTAAGTGTTGCATTTGTAGGAAATAAAGACCAAATAAAATGTGACTGATTTTTCTTTGACTGCCGGGGGTGGTGGTATCTTAACGTGTGAAATGTTTTTGGCAAATTCTCTCGGACGGCTCCTCCATCCAGGACATCTGCAGGGTGGATGGGACTGTCTTCCTCAGGATCGTTCATTTGTGCGGCAGGGTGCTGCTCTTCCCTAATTGTGGCAATATTATTATGGAGAACAACACATTGCAAAATAATGTCACACGCTGTCTCTGGGGTTACCCTGAGTTTATGCAGACACTGGAGCCGGGCTTTGAGCATGCCTATTGTCATCTCAACCCAGGCTCTAGTCCTGCAGTGGGCCGTTGTTGGGGGCCCAGCTCAGGGTAAGGGCTCAACAGAGGGCTGGCATGGGTACTCTCTGTCACCAAGCAGGTGGCCATCAAACTCTCCTGTAATTATATAGTGGATACATTTTAAGGGTGTTAAGAGGGAGACAAGGAATGGTATTTGTGCAAAGCTTTACTTACCATGTGCAACTCTGTTGCTCAGGGTACACTAATGATACATTCGTATATCATGCACAGAGCTGGGCCACTGGCTTCAACATTTGTGATCAAGTGCACTGCATCACATATGATCTTGACAGTGCAGAGAATGAGATATTAGTTGCAGTATATTGTGATGTATAGGCTTTGTTATCGTAAGACAATAGTCAGTGTACCTGCACATTAATGCTGTGGAGAGACTTCCTATTCGCATAGTCAACTTCATTAACTGAAGGAACAGTGATAGGGATCTGTGTGCCATCGATGCAGCCCATGACACTGGGAAACACTGCAGCATAAAAACTAACGACTGATCCCAGTCTGAGGTCACAGCAGAATGTCATGAACACGATATAATTTAAAATATCATTACCTTTAACTGAATGATTCTATATCACGCACCTGAAATCCTGTGTAATTCCTCTTTGATGGTCAGCTGACACTAGGAAAATGTGCAGTAGCCGTTTAAGTACAAGGGATACTTTTTTACGGCTCTACAAACAGTTGTTTCCCCGATATACTCGGCGTTGCCAGTGTTATAAAGGAAACTCCCGTCCAAGAAAAAAAAAAAGAGAAGAGCAAAGAATTTGCTTCGATCTGAGAGCAAGAAGTCCACGTTGTGTAATATTAGAGATGTAGGCCGCAGTTGTTCGGATAAATGATAGATTGTGATGAAAAACGCTCAATTAGGTAGTCATCAGGGAATGATAATACATCTAATCAGGGTCTCAAAATACTCTCCCGACGTAAGGCTATGCGAATTAATTTGGTTTCAACACCGATCGGGTTAGCGACGAAAGGAGACGCCATGTTTGACAAATGCTTCAGGTTCAGCCGGAGGGAGGAGCTAGGGAGAAACTCAGGGTTTGTTGAAGAAAACCTGCCAGCGAGCAGGTTAGGTTCACAGAGTCAATTACCACGGTAACTGAGCCAGAGTTTGAGTTACCTCGCTTTCTGAAACGGAAAACCCAGAGTTTCCTTCATCTCAGGGTTAATAAACTCAGAGTTTTCACTAAACCCGCTTTCTGAAATACCCCCCCGAAGTCTCTTTTTGTTTTGTTTGGTTGACGCTTCCTGTTCTCTTAAGTTTGATAATAAATCCAATCTTTACCTCATCAAAGTTGATTTTTGTTGTATGGTGGTGTGCTTGGGACACTCACTTATTTAATTTAGACATTTTTTTTTTTTGTTACTTTCCCTTACCCCGCCCTGGACAAAAGGGGGGACGTAACACTTGTCATTTGAAAAAGACTAAGATAGCCATCCACTAGAGGGAAAGTACATCTGGTTTGGACTGGGTTACTATAGAGCAGAGTCTTGCTGCACCATTTCATCCTATCAGTGTGATATCCCAACATTTGAGTGACACAAAAAAAGAAATCAATCCAATTATTAAACACTCTAGTGAGGTCTGGGTGAAGGTACATAAAATGCATAAGATCTCACATTACAAACAGCGCTATGCCTCACTTTGGTTTAATCCAGAAGTACGAATAGGGAAGCAGAAAGTGTTTTGGAAACGGTGGCTAGATAATGGAATACATACAATCAGTGATCTTAATAAAGATGGTACATTTATGTCATTCTCTGAATTAGTTCAAAAGTACAAATTACAAGAGAAGCAAGATTTTTGGAAGTATTTACAAATCACACATTGTATCATTAGTAAGTTTCAGTCAGATGATGTAGATAATCCAATTGTTAAATATCTTGAAAACCCATTCAACCCTAAAGCATCAACATTTGACAACAACTCAATTTATTTAATTAGTAGTACATGTGATAATTTGAGGATGATATGGCAGAGAGACCTTAATTGTAAAATTGACAAGGACAACTGGAAACAGATTATGGCCAATAATGGTAAATATATTAGGGAAGCTAGAGGGAAATTTATTCAATATAAAATTTTGCACCGATATTACTGGACACCATGTAGGCTTTTTAAAATAGGATTAATAAATAGTAATACGTGCTGGAAATGTAAACAAGAGAGGGGCGCCTTTCTCCATCTTATATGGGAATGCTCTAAGGCCAAACCATTCTGGGATGAAGTGCTGGGATTTTTGGAGACATGGGTGGGATAAACCTTACCGGTATCCCCACGCTTATGCCTTTTGGGAGATAAAACAGAAATACCAAATGTGACAAAAAGTGCATATTCAGTATTGATGGTTGGGATGGTCTCAGCCGCTAGAATTATATTGAGACATTGGAAATCAACCACGCGTCCGACACTTCAAGAATGGAAGGTGCTAATGAGTGAAACAGCATTATATGAGGTTATGTTGGCTAGGATGGGGGGGAAAGGTTGCCAGGCATTGGAAATTTGGGATTATTTTATGGTTCATCTGACCTCTAACAAGAAGCTTGAATGTATTTTTTTCCCTCCTTCCTCTGAAATATTTAAATATCAAAATTCCTAAGTGTTTAATATGTACAACTTTATTTTCCTTTAACCAGGAGCACTTGTTTTTTCATTGTTCTGCCATACCACTGTCTCATTTGTTTTTCTGTATGTTGTGCCACATGAGCGGTTCTGTACCATGTTTACAATAAAAACTTAAATTACAAAAAAAAAGAAATATCTAGGAATTTATTTGCCTAAAGACTTATCCAAATTACAAGAAACTAATTTTGGGCTGGGTGGCAAGGTAGTACAGTGGGTAGCACTGTCACCTCACAGCAAGAAGGTCTTGGGTTTGATTTCTGGTCAGGCGACCAGGTCCTTTCTGTGTGGAGTCTGCATGTTCTCCCCGTGTCTGTGTGGGTTTCCTCTGGGAGCTCCGGTTTCCTCCCACAGTCCAAAGACATGCACGTTAGGTGAACTGGAACCATTAAATTACCCCTGGGTATGAATGTGTGTGTGTGTGTGTTTGTGAGTGTGTTTGTCTGTGTGTCTGCCCTGCGATGGACTGGCGATCTGTCCAGGGTGCTTCGCTGCCTTTCGCCCTATGAGCACTGGGATAGGCTCCAGCACCCCCAACCACCCTAATTAGGATAAGCGGCTTAGATAATGAGTGAATGAGTAATTACGGGCCTTTTAAAAAGGAGATTACAACATCTATCAATAGATGGAATTTAATCCCCTACCTAAATATCAGTTCATGTATAGACTCGATAAAGATGAATTTATTACCAAAACTTTTGTATTTATTCCAGTCAGTACTCGATATGCATACCATTGAAAACCGTGAACTGTACTTTACAGAGTGGGACAAACTTTTATCTAGATTTATCTGGGCTGGGAGAAAACCAAGAGTAAGATATAAAACTATACAGCTACCAAAAGACAGGGGAGGGTTAGTCCTTCCTTGTCTGAGAGATTATTATAGGGCCACTCAAATTCGGACACTGGTGCAAACCTAGCAATAGATCAAGATGGAAAGAGATTGAATGTTCAATGGGGAGGGGACTTCCAGTCAGCACGTTGATTAGAGACCCTTCATTATGTAGTCATCTTTCAGATCCCAACAACCCCTGGATAACTAGCTCCCTTAAGATATGGAATGATATAATTAAACGACACCATTTGAAGGGCAGGGCTGAAACCCTCAAATGGTTTACTCAGACTTCATGCCCAGTAAATATGACAGGAGGTTTGTTGACTGGACTGAAAAGGTCTTACAGCGTGTTGTGCAGCAACTAGACGGGAAACTTTTTACACAGCAATGCGTGGGCTAATAAATGTCTCAGTGATTCTGAGATTTAACATTGTACAGACTCTCCCCATGTCCCCCTGTTTCTCTTTCTCTCTGACCCTCTCTTCCTCCCCCTCTGTTCCCTTGACCCTTTTTATGGCCCAAGCCTCTCTGAATTCAGGACCAGTGCACACCAAAGCAAAAATCACTTGCAGCAACAGATTACGAACACCAGCCTCAGCATGATGGCAGCAACCCCTGTACCATTCTGTCAAAAGTTGATAACGATCAATTCGAAGGAGACTAGATAACCTAGTTTCCCTGTGAGAATGGAATTCAGACCATGCCACAGGCCCCATCTGCATTGCTCCACTTGGGCACAAACTATGTAGAACAAAAGAAAACTGAAACTAACCATACGATATCATCAATTAATTATGCATATCGAGTCAAAACCGCTTGTATAGCCATAAAAGCGCGGTAAGACTTAAAAATAACCAGGAGCCAAGTAACGAGTAGATGATATTCTGGCCATCAGTGAAACTGTGCTGTTCTTAATGGTAAAGAAATCATATTTGGTCTTGTTCGGACTCATAAAATGCGGCAGATATGAGTAAACTAATGTAATTTTACTATTCTTTAACAGAAAGAAGTTATGTAAAGTTATTTCAACTGAGCTCAAAATTAATACTTAGCAGACCCCCCCCATTTTCTGAAAATAAGACAAAACGGCAGACCTGCTATCCTACAGTTCAGCTACGCTACAGGTGCAGATACACTAAAGTTCGGCTCAGCATCAATTGAACTCCGGGTGTGTCCACCGTAATGTAGTCGGTCCGTTCTGACCTGCTCATCCCCGCGAAGAAACAGCCCAGCCTCACTGCGTCGGAAGATCTGTGAAGCTGAAAGACTTTCCCGGCACCTACACAAAGTCTCGCACATGGTCTCACACTGCCAACCTCAGAAACTCCGGTATCTCATACTGTTAAAGTAATTTTATAAAAGACACTCAGATTCTCCAAAGTCAAGGCAGGTTGGTTTATTCTCATGGCGAGGAGACCAGTCACAAAGCAACACAGTCAGGCATTACAGTTGTGAGTAGTCTAAAACTCTTTGCGGTCATGCGGTATTTATCTGTTAGAAAGGAATCACACCAATTATTTTTTGCACACCAAACAGAGATAAGAGATACATGTTTCTCCTCTGAGCTGTGGAACATCCTGCTCTTTGTTACAGTGTCCTTGACTGAGCATCTGGTTCCAACTAGATAAGAATATTAATGAGCATATTTCATAGAGAAAAATAACATATTTTTCTGACACATACCTGAACGTGGCTGGTCCTGCTCTTCCCTTTCCTCACTACCCTTTTGTGAGTAAGTAACTCCACTAGAACATCACTCAGTCCTCTTGGTTAAGCGCGCCTCTTAGTGAGTAATGCCTCTTATTAACGTAGTTGTTCATACATACATACGGTAATTGGCCACAAGAGGGAGGGGGAACCCTGTGATTGACAGAATGCAACAGGCAAGCAAGACACAAGGCACCAACAAATAAATGTTAAATGTATATAAGAAATAATGGAAAACTCAGGGCCTTTCCCACATAAACTATGGAGAGAATCACATTTACACCAAGAACTCAAATTGATGTCTTTGAAAATTGGTTAAGCTGGCTTCTTTGTGTGTCTGCAATAAGGCCTGACTAAGGCCTGTATAATGATAGAATTATTATATTATGGGTTTATTTCACCTCTTTGTGCAGAATTAATATGAGTAAACATAAATATGTAAACATAATTTTTGCGTGCTTTAAAGATGGAGTCTTCCCTGGCTCATTCTTATTATTTTTTGTTTTGCTTTGTTGTGTTTGGTTTGGGTGTGTGAACTGTGTCTAACTGGCACTTATGTTTGAGTGTGTTCTTTATACAAGAAAAAAACTAATAAAATGTAAATCACACACATTTATATGTTGTCACACACACACACACACACACACACACACACACACACACACAAAAAAGGCAGTGAGACCATCAAAACAAAAATCAAGCTCAGGCAGTTTGTTTCTTGAGGGCTTGGGTCCGGGGACTAATATTTCAGTCTTATCTTAGTTCATTAGGAGGAAGTTACTTGCCATCCAGTCTTTAATGTCCCTAATACAGTTGGCTAATCTAGAGAATTTGGAGAGTTCACCTGGTTCTGCAGGTATAGTTGTGAGTCATCAGCATATAAATGGAAGTTAGTGCCATGCTTATGGATAATGTCTCCTAATGGTAGCGAGTACAAGGAGAACAAGGGATCTAAAACAGAGCCTTGTTGCATATCATATTTAACATGAGTGATACCTGGAAGTTCCCCATTAACACTTACAAAGTGGTGACGATCTGTCAGGTAAGATTTAAACCATGCTAATGCCTGTCCACAAATGCTAACATGCTTCTCAAGCATATCCAGAAGTATACTGTGGTCTACAGGGTCAGTTGATGCACTAAGATCTAGTAATACAAGTAGCGAGATACATCCACGGTCAGAGGACAAAAGTAGGTCGTTATTTACTCCCGGTCACATTGAATTGTTTGAGCACTTTCTCACTGTTTGTTTTCATTTCATGATGAATGTTCATAAGGGCAAGTCCAGTGAGTCTGTCGTCTGTCATCGTGCTGCATAAGTATTTAGACGCCTTAGAGTGCTAAATGAGTGTTCGGCAGAGGCCATGGACATTGGTATAGTTAGCAGGACTTTCAGCAGATGGTGAATGTTGGGGTAGAAATCTGCCATGTTCTTTGTTCTAACATGAACTAGCTAGCGTAGGGCTGTCATTGGTGATCATTTGGGGGGGAGAGCGCCACATTTGAAAGATATAGTTTAAGATTCTGCGCATCAGCTAACCAGATTCCCTTTATGCACATATCTGCACAACAAGAGGCAAAAGTTTGACGACACCAACCTCCTTTACGGCTGTTTTTGTGGTAGTGGTGACAACAGACCACACATAAATCACATAGCCTAATTGAAGAGCGTTTAGACAGAGGAGAAGAATGAAGTGGACTTACACATGATCTGTAAATATCAGTAAACACTCAGAGGTGGTCACCATGTCATTCCCCACTCACAAATCGGGAATCTCATGGTACGCACTGTGCGTACAGGCATACAGCTACAGGTGCCCATGCAGACCAGTGCTGTCTCTGTGCTATGGTGGGGCCTAAATCCAGACTGAAAGTCTTCTTGTGCACCATTTTTCCGGAGGGAGCACAATTGACAAGACATAGCTTTTTCTATTACTTTGGACATGAATGAAAGGGTTAGACATGGATCTGTATTCATTCAGATCACATGGGTCAGGTTTCTTGATAAGTGGTCTAATGGCTGCTATTTTGAGTGTGCTAGGTATGTGTCCAAGGTTAAGAGAGGAATTAATGATATTTTGTAACTGTCCTGAAATTACTGGAAATAACTCCCTGGAAATACCCCGTCATATATAATGAACATCTAGAGCAGGGGTGTCAAACTCATTTTAATTCAGGGGCCACTTATAGCGCAATTTGATAATAATAGAAATAATAGCATAATAATCGATAAATAACTAGAACTCTAAATCCATGTCTTTGTTTTAGTGCAAAAAAGTATTAATATATTATTAAGATGTTCACATTTATTGAACTACCCTTTTACAACACATATTATGAAAAACCTGAAATTTGAATAAAAGAACTGCAATTTAAACAATATTATGCATCAGTTCATCATTTACACATGTGCATTACAACTTACAGATCACAGTGGATTTTTATTTTATTTAATGAGTATGGCGAATGAATATGGCCAGTTGAGCAACATCTGTAATGTCAGTACTCTCATCAATTGCACTTGCAAATGCAACAAATGACTTGACTTTGTGCTTTATTTGGCTGTCCAAATCTGCAGAAAGGTCTGAAATCCTGTCTGCCACAGTGTTCCTCGTCAGGCTAATGTTGGCAAAAGCTTGTCGCTTCTCAGGGCACACAATTTCTGCAGCCTTCAGCATGCATATTTTCAAGAAGTCGCCCTCACAGTATGGCTTGGATGCTAATGCTATTTCGTTAACAATAAGGTAGCTGGCTTTGACCGCCGCATCACTAATCCTTCGGCTGTGGGTAAAAATAGACTGCTGTTTTCTCAGACCCGCTAACATTTCATTGATCTTTTCTCTTCTCAGTTGTCCTTGCAAGCTGTCATATTTTTCACTATGATGAGTCTCATAGTGGCGCCGAATATTATATTCCTTAAGCACTGCAACTTGCTATTTGACAAAGACATTTTGGGGCTTTGGGTCAGATGGCAGCAAAAGAATGTTGTGTTATATGCGCTACTCTCACTGAAACAGTGCACCCCTGGTGGTCAAATAAATATACTGCGGTTAATGTCATAATTTCTCACATCTGGCAAATTTCATCTCGCGGGCCAGATTGGACCCTCTGGCGGGCCGGTTCTGGCCCACGAGCCGTACGTTTGACACCCCTGATCTAGACAAACCACTACATCAGTTTTCATATTAGGCATCTGCATTTTATCTGGAACAGTTATTTAGTTTGTTCTGAGTGTTGTAAGAATTTTGCTAAATGAGACTAGTCTGCTTAAGGACAGAGTGGACTTGAATAATTCAGCCAAATGAAACCCTAGACTACGTTCTCCTTTGGGAAATATTGTTCCTTTTTCTCTCTGTTAAATCCTCCTGTCGGGCGGACACTATGCAGCTTTCAGAAAGAAAAGGACATTTGTTAACCTTTAGTGTTCCTTAGTAATTAAAGTTGCAGTTGTGTAAACTCTCTCTCTCTTTTTCACCCTTCCTTATCTATTTCTATCACTCTCACTCTACCTCTCTATCCCCACCCTCTTTGATCACAGTTCTCTCTTTATGGCCCAGGCCTCCCTGTGTTCAGGACCAAAGCACACCAAACAGAAACCCCTCCTTGTAACACCTACTCACCAGACTCGATGTTTTAGCGCGGCAATCCCCAGACCATTTGGTCAAATGCTGATAATGTTTAATTGCGAGGGAGACTAGATCACTTCGGGAGGTTAGGTTCCCTGTGAGAATGGAATTCAGACCATGTCACAGGCCTCATCTGCATTGCTCCACTCGGGCACAAACTATGTAGAACAAAAGAAAAATGAAACTAACCATAAGATATTATCAATTAAATACGCATATCAAGCCATAACGTTTCCTATAGTCATAAAAGTGCAGTAAGAATTAACAATAACCACGTGCCAAGTCACGAGCTGCTAATTGTATGACAGTCAGTGTAACTGTGCTGTTTTCAATGATAAAGAAACCATATTTGGTCTTGTTCGGGAGCATAAAATGCGAGTACGCAGATGTAATTTTACTATTTTTTGATGGGAAAAAGTTATGTAAAATTATTTCAACTGAGCTCAAATGAATACTTCCAAAATTCCAAGGAGTGTCTCCTCCCTTCAGGCAGACACACCCCCAAAAGGATAGCAGCACCCCCTTTCTGCAAATCAGATAAAACGCCAGACACCCTGCTATCCTACAGTTCAGCTACACTAAGGTTCAGCTCCAGTTGAGCTCTGGTTGTATCAGCCGTAATGTAAGTGTATACATTCTGTCCTGCTCATCTCCACGAAGAATCAGCCCACTAGAACATCACTCAGATAGTTCTTTTGGCTAAGCGTGCCTCTTCGTGAGTAATGCCTCGTACTCGTATTTATTGTATGTAAGGTTAATGAAGAGTTAATTTGAATAATTTCTAGGTTCAGTGTTCAGAGCACTGAGCTATAAATAGAGTTTTTCAGAATATCTGTAATTTCGCTGGGTTCAGGTTCTGAAATAAGGTTATGGTTACAGCTAAGTGATATTAGTATTAGGTCTAATATTCAAAGTGAACCATTAACCAGATTTTCCCCCTACCATTGGCACGACACTCCACTTGCTTTTGGACCAAGTTTGGTTCTTCCAATGATTATGAAATACAGTAAAGATATTTCCATTCTTGAGTAGTGTGTATATAATGACTTTAAGGTCAGCCAAACCGTACATAATCTTGAGGATTACACAGCCAGCAGGCTGTGCCACAGGTGGTGTCTGAGTGTGTAATAAGACTGGACAGGCCAGTATCACTATCACACTGCATGTGTGGTGCAGTGACAGTGACTCCTATGAAGGGATTAGTGTTAATGACAGATTACAGTCAGAGAGAGAAGAGTCATTAGGACAGAGGGCAGGGAGTCATCAGCACTCTCCAAACACACCTCATCCTGTCTCTGATCTTTAACACCACTTTAATATCCTATTTCACTCATTATACCATTTCTCTTTTTTTTTTGTCATTTTTTCCTCTTTTTGCCTGATTTGGTAATGGACAATTTCCCTGTATTTCTGCTCACCCACACTTGCATAGCCCCCCTGCTGGCTAGGATGGGCATGGACCACCACCTGTCTCCTCCAACACACACAGAGTCACTTCTGTTCACCAGCCCAGGAAGACATAGCACACATGAAGGTTCACACTACACCCCCCAGATCCACCTGCCGTGCATCTGGCTGTGCTCCCCCAGATCTGCACAAATCTCATACTGAGATTCTACACAGAGTGTTACTGCACCTGTGGCCACTTTCCAGTATTTAAAACCCATTCTCCACAACTAGGTTAACTTCTTACACAAAAGCACACTGGCCTTGTGAACAGAGTGTTGTGAGACAGCTGTGTGTTAATGTTGTGTGATCGCTCTCAGAGGAAGACTGTGAGGAGTGAGAGAAACAGACAAGGTCACAATGCTCTAACAGGCTAATTGAATGTCAGGAAGTCTGAGAACATCTTCCAGGGACACTGGTGACAAACCAAGTCTGGTCAGATAAGATGAGACCTGTTGTATAATTCTCACCCATACAGGATATGGAAAACCTGACTCATCACTCCTGGACAGTGTGTGGGTACTCTCACCATGAGGGTTAAGGGTTTAAAACTCTCAAACATGCATATCTACTTCATATATACTTCTCTAAGCTTCTCTAACACTGCTGTATGATTTTAATAAACATTCTGAAAATCTTTTTTTGTCTTCTGCACCAGTGAAGCACATTACAGTCTCAATCCAGACAAAAACCATTTAAACAGACACTGTCCTTTTGTCTTTTTACCAAAGACAGAAATAGAAAGATTTCTATACCAGTGTTGCTGTGATGCACTGTAAATTAAGATGATGTGCAGTTTTAATAAAAAAAAAAAAAAAATCAGAGCCAATCATGAGAGTTTTCTGGAACGGTTGGAATTTCACCCAAATTCATATTTCATCAGACTGAGGGGCAGATTCATGTGCTGTTCAGGGTCAGTCAATTCACCAAATAAAACAATGCACAGGAACACACCTGGGTATCACAGCACAGAACCCCACATACAGGAGCATCACACAACCACACAGGACAAAGGCAAGGAACCACTGGGGGGCACAGGGGGACATAAAGTGCAACATAAAAACTGGTTTAATATGCACTATATACAACTGTAATATGAGTGTTAGGTCAGCTTTAACCCTCAGTCTCAAACACTGGTCCCCAGGAGGTCAGAAGTCATTCTGTACAATTACAGGGCAAAATAAGTTTAAGACACTGAGAAGAATTTCTCCAACCATAGACTATTTTACTAAAGTAATTCACTCTCCTTTTAAAAATGTATGATTATCTCTTCATAATAAAATTCAAACTTAGGCTTTATATGTGTGTGTTCCAAACCTTATCTTAATTTGTCAGCAGAATGAGCAAATGTCCATGAAAAATGTGTGCACCAAGGAAAACTGGGCTCCATGACTTCTTGACAATGATTATAATTATTCAAAACATTTGACATCAAACACACCTTTTCTTTCCTTTGTTTATGTGACATATTCCAATACAGAGTACTCAAGTCCTGTGCAGTGAGACAGTCTATGAGCTGCAATAAATCCCTCCATGAGGAGTCCAGCCAGAGAATTTAACACTGTTTGGCTTGTAGCTCTAGCATTGACACACAGAATGTAATGTCAGTGTGTTATCTCTGTGTATTACGCATGACACTCTCTCTCTCTTCTCACCGTTTAAACACACACACACACACACACTCCAGAGGCTGGTTGCTTTATCCCAGGCTTGGCACAGGTGTTGCAGTGAGACCTGCCTGTCTGCTGAGACTCTCTGTGCTTGCATTAAGAAGGCATGTTTTCACTGCGTGCCTGTGAGTACATGCAGCTCTGCCTGTTTCACACCACATATGTTCAAACTGGCACTAGACTGGCATTACACCTGGCACACAACTCTACATCTCAGGATTACATTCTCACTGGAAATCGAATAGTACGCTTACATCTTGATCATAATACTGCACAGGCTGTGGTGTAAAGCTAATCAGAAAGAAAAAAACAACATTTTTTAAAAATATACTTTGATATGACTACATTGTTTGGTGTCTTGTGAATAGCCTTAGTAGTATAAAAAGATCATCTCTCAGAGAAAAGGATGGGAAGTAATTGTTTCTGTTCTTCTGAGAATGGTGGATTGCTACCGTACAGGCGCATGTTAAGCAGCATGTAAAATACTGTTGTTACTGTGCTGAGGGTCACGGAAATTACATTAACAACTTCCATTTACATTTGTGTTTGTTTTAACCATGTTGCTTTTGAACTGGATTGTGTTAACAGTCCTTCAGTGGAACATATTCACACACTTCATTCATCTTCTCTAACACACATTCAAAGATGTGTGTTCTCTTACAGCAGACATGTGATACAGAATTTCTTTAAAAAACCAAAACTGGACATTGGTTCTTTGTTTCATGCTGTTATATCTAAGTGATTGGAGAGCACTCATTTCTCTACACTGCGGTTGATGGTTATATTACACTTTCTGTGTCCTATTGCTGCATAGTCAATAACTGCCGATGTGGGAAAATATACCTTGAGCATCAGACAGAACACTCTGAAAAACGCCGCGCCCACTTATTTGGTTTACTTAATCTTTTTCCTCTTGTTTGCGTTGAAGTTAAGGTCCTTTCGATATGTTCTTTTTCCAGATAAATGTGGGAAAATTCCATCGTGCAGCAGTAGAGAACACACCATGCCTTCACAGAGAGAGAGAAAGCAATATGAAGAACAAAACTTTTTTATTGTCCAAAGTAAAACCTGCAACCTAAGATGCGTCTTTGATCAACGTTTGACCTGCATACGCCAAGACGTGCTACCAAAGACAGCTGTTACAGAGTTATAAGTACTACCAACGCTATTGTGTTGACATTGCAGTAATTCATTGGGAATTCAACGTATGTTCTTGCTGAACATTATGTGGCAGAGTATGAGATGCTACTTGTCTTTATCAGAACTGATTTTCTAAAAGCTTCGCCCAAAACCCGATGTTCAGTCAATAAACTGTAGTGTTCAATCACTAAACTGGAATGTGGCTCACCTAGTATAGGTCCAAGCCAGTAAACAAAGGTATACTCCGCGAAAGTGTTACCGCTGCAGGGAAACTGAGTTGAAAACGCCAGTGCTGGGTTGAACACCGCTCCGGTGAGACTCCCAGCTGGAAGGGGGTAAACACAAGAGGCGTCAACATTTTCTCAACTTCGGAGTTATGACTAAGACATGACATAGTTGTACCGTCAGATATTTCTGGTGCGACAGGCGTTTCCAGAGCCGTCTGATTAACATGACGATCGCACAGCGGCTATACGGCGTGCTTCAATACGTGGGGTAATAGTATTGCCCTTTTAAGCGGATATGTTGGTCATCTTTGACAAAATGAGGCACGAAACAAATTACACACTCTCCGGAGTCGCCGAATGTCGCAAATCTGCACAAGCAGAATTTCAGCTAGTTCAATTTAAAAAACACTCTTTCGAACTATATGTAGCTGTTACACAATTGCTGACTACGCTGGCCGAGCAGTATGCGGCAAACCCATAAAATACAGACGCTGGTTGGTGACGAACCTGCGTAAACCAAAGTGGTGATGAGCGCAGCTATAGCATGAACTCTATACTTGTCATCCACTCCCTGCATGTGTGCGGTAGCTGTATGCACTGCGAACGCGCATCCAAGTTCCACGACAGCAGCCTTGAGCAAAGGATCGCGAATCGGGCTGATACATTTAAATCCAAATAATTTGTGCCGGATATGCAGGTCGGAGAGCCCAAGGGCCCAAATATAAGGCGCCAGAGCGCGTGCCACGATAGCGGCGAGAAACTGGCAAATGATGCGCCCAAGTGCACACCTGCCGCTGAAACGCCTGCGGTAAACGTGCTCGAGCGTGCCGGAGGGGTTGCCAACAGCCCCGTGGAACGTGAGTCCGTGCACCACTGAGATTAAGTAGGTGAGTGTCAGCCCGATTTGCGGTTCTATTCGGCCCACTTCCCCCAGCATTTTGAGTTCGTGTGTGCAGGCGTACAGCTGAAAGCTCGAGACGAACTCCACCAAGTAGATGCCGTAGTCCGTTCGTGCAAACAGTTTGAGGACTGTTCTCCGTGTAATCTCACTAAGAAGGACTATCCCCACCAGCAGGGACAAAGACACACTGATATCTGCCATCTCTAATCTGATAGACCCGTCATCCGTGAGCCTGCTACAAGTCCTCGAAGCATTCGGTCCCCCTATACTATAATTTTAGCATCATGCCACCCTATCAGAATGCACGCCCCTTTTGTCAACTGCGCATACTGTGTGTGTGACTGCGTAATTAGCCTACATGTGAGCAGCGCTTTGTGGATGTTCCCATGTGATACGGAAGTACAGAAATCGGCACTGCCGACGACTAACACAAGAGGCAGCAGTAACTTGATTGTGTCCCTGGAACTCCCCCAGAATGGACTAATCAATCGAATAGTTGGAGGAGGGAGCCTCGCATTTTGGAATACCTAAATTAAACATGTACCACACATACAAATCTTCTGCGGTCCAAAGCGCCTCCCTTCACCATACTAACTAAAGTTACTTAAAAAATGTCCTGATCATGAAACTTTTACCGAGGTACTCTAGAGATTTGACCTATATGTAGAAGCTAACTCACTCACTCGATTTTTCCTATTGAGCACAAAGAAATAGAACACTGGGATGCCAGAAACGCCAGGGGTTTTACAATATAGTATACTGCCGTCGTGCTGTGAAATATGAAATAAAGCTCAGAGGTTGATGCTTTTTATAGTTTCGCTGTTGGTGGGGGTCAGACTAGATTTAATTCCCTGACTTCGCGTTAAAATATAAATTTTAATATGGTTACTAAATTTACATTTATGTAGGCTATATGAAATTCGGCGGCAAACACAAGGGTGAGTTGGTTAATAATATTAATTAGCTTTGGGTTAATCAGAGTTATGGAAGCATGATTTGCTTTTATTTAACAAAGAGAAATCATTACACAGATGTTGTTTTATAAATTTGCTCGCATCTTTCCAAAATACTTGAGTATGTGGAGAGATTCAAAGGTGGTTTTGGCTTATACATTACAGAATAAGCAGTCTGTCTCAATATCGGCCCTCAGTTTTTCTCGGGAGATTTTAGTTGGGTAATATCTGTTGAATAATTTGTCAGACACCTCCATTATTTTGCATATAATAAGATATTTCAGAGATATGTTCCACATCTTTTTCCATTTAATGTCATCAGCTAAACCATTCCAATGTGGAACAGCACAAGCAGCTTGGAATGATTTCTTTTTGGAGGGGAAAAAAACCCCGTATTGGTTGACCGCTGCAGTGACGCTTAAGTCAGTAGCGTCCGCTGTCGTTGCAACGGAGACTAGAGCTTTCAGTAAAACGTTGGGCGTTTCTGAATACGGAGTACGTCAAGTACGAACTGCCTTCTTGGGAGTTCGGACTTGGCAAATTCAGATCGGGAGTCCGGACTGCAGGATGCAGCACGCTCAATCTGCATTTGGGACAGCAGCGTTCTTGCTGACATCACGGCTCTAGAGTCCACCCTGCATTTCACCTTTATCTTCACTGTAATTGATATTTACAATAACATAGGGTAAATTCAGCTATATTGGGACAGTTTTTGTAATTCTGTCCCAATTTACCTGATGTCCCAATATACCTGAATTCACCCTATAATGTAGCCTACCAAATTGCCTGCGTTCGTTTTCATTTAAAAAATATATTGAAATATTAATAAATTATATATTCACGATGTGTGCCTATAAAAAGGCAAATGGCAAGAAATAATTTTGGGACTTCGTAGTTACGGTGGAGGTAATTTGCGTTTGCTGAGTAAGCGGTTGAGTACAAAAAAAGTCGAATAAAACTTGAAGAAAATTTGTGAAAGGCATTCTGGGATACTTGACTACCCACGTCCAGACAAGTCACGCCCTGATGCATCACATCCATGGGAACACAAGTACAGAGAAAAACACATATTGCAAGTACAGAGAAGAAACGCCCGTAGTTTTGTGCAGTACTAAGAAAGACCTGCAGATGTCACATGACACTTACTAAGTGGTGATTCCATGCGGGTCAGCAGGTGCGGCTCTTCTACATGCGAAAGGCGCAATCAGACGCTTGAAAAAGGAAAATCTTGTTCTTCACTGAGTAGGGCTACATTTTTACAATTTACTAACGGTTTTCAATTGTCCAATTGTTTGCATGAATAGCCATTAAAAACTATCGCCCTGAAATGCTCTGTTTGTTTTTGCACATTTGCAGAATCACTGCCTATTGTTTACACTACGCTTAACTAAAACTTCACGGTTAGGTGGGTCTGTACAGGCGCTTTTCCCGTAAGGCAAACCGGTCATTTTTGAGAATGAGTTCGTGTGACATCACTGAACTTCTGTAGCATGTAGAAATGACGTAGCCCAACATTACGTCACCGCTGACCAGAAATGCCTCGTCAGGGAAAGAAGTAGTTACTTATGACAAGGTCCGCCTCCGCGAGCCGAGTGTCCGCCCTCGCACTAGACAGACCGTCTAGCAGATCAATTGCCAGCAGGCTGAGTCTTAGGTGACCATTGGTGTATTGAAGACCGTGTGGTGGGCGGGCGCCGGTAGCAAGGTTGTATGTGTCTCACAATAGCAGAGAATAGACAAGTTTTGGGGCAAAGAAAGAGAGAGGGAACGAAGAGGAACGAGTGATTGTGTGTGTGGGGATAAAGGAGTAACAACTGGAATTTTTCCACCACGACACCGTGAGGTGAGTGAGAGATTTTCGGTTCATATAGGTGGCTTCGTTTTTCCAGCCCTGATAGACCGGCAGACCACGCTGTGGCCCGTCTGTCTAGCCATACCAAACGTTACAACGTTGACTTCTTCTGTTAAACGACACGCAGAGGAGAGGGTGCAGCCAGCAGGAATGCCAAAGCAACGAGATTTACTTTCATGTTTTTCTTTTTAATTTGTCTATGCGCTATACGAGACCACTTCCTGAGGAGCTGTCATCGATTGCGTTGTTATTTCTTATTAATATTGTCGTTGCCCTGACGGACAAGGTTCAGTGATCCACTCGCCAAGGATATCGACCGTGCCAAACTGCTATAGTTTGTCTGATCTTGGCCTTACCTTATTCACGTCTCTGCCGAAAGCGTTCCTGCTCTGTGTGTGTCTGCTGGCCAAACGAGCTGGCTGTTCAGTCATCGGTCACAGAAATTGAGTTTTGTGGTTCAAGTCGTATTCATTACTCTGGTCCTTCTCGCCTTGACCAAAACAGACGTACATGTTAAGAGCCACTTCAAACCCATTTTGCCGATGTGGTCTACATGTGCATCGCTCTCCTAGTGACCCCAGTGATTCTGATAGCGCATAAACTAACAATCAATGTAATGGACACGGACTTGATAATCGTACAATAGTTTTTAATCGCCGATCGTACTAAATTGTGCCAATAGGACGGAGAGCCGGCTGTAGCATAAATTGCAGATTACATTTAATAGAATGTTTGTGTGTCTTCTGTGCTGTCAAACGAGAGGACGTGCTATTTCTGATGGACTCCAGAATGATTTGTCCCAAGTGCGATGTATTTGTAAATATGAGTTGTTGGGAGGGTAGCCTCCAACTTTCATTGTTCTAGTGTTTAGGTGTGCTTACCCTCAGCAGTCGATAGCCTATTTTTACGAGTCCGTTGGCTACTTAGTAGCGTCGCTTTACAGTTTAATGTTTGATTTCGCAATCAGCCTAGAAACGGACTTGGAACTGCTAGAGACTGCTGTGGCCAATTGATTCGAGCCGAGTTCTTATCCAGTCCGTTTTCCGCGCATTGTTTTCACAGTTCTGGCTTAACACGGGCGATCAGGAGAAGCCCTTGGACTCTCCGACCTGCATCTCAGAAACCTAAAGTGCACTTCCTTACCATTCATATCACAAATAGCGCGCATAATAATAGTCTACACTTTGCAACACAGTAAAGGTGGAGAAAACGACCTTTGAGCTCAGTGAGCACTATCCGGGGTGTAGTAAAATGTTACCATGCAATACAGTGGATTAATCAGAATCAGCGTGGGGTTTCAGGGCGTGAGTCTGACGATTTATCGAGTTCGTGTGACCAGTCAAATCAGTATATAGGATTTTGCATCCTGCTGAAAAGCTAAATACGGCAATGGCCTCGCGGGCATGCCCAGTTCTGACGAGACTCAAGCAGCGGCGTAGTCGTCCTCAGCCGCTAATCAGCAGTCAGTAACCCCAGTGGGCTTCACCGCTATTCCAGCCGCGGCTCTGTCAGACCTGTCATCACGGCTGACAGTGAACTCTCTCTCTCTATCTGTGTCTGTGTGCATAGCCCAATGAGAGTGATGGTTTGTCCCTGGGGCCAAGACAAATGTATAAGAATTGTGGTTTGATAATGTGGATTGAAAAGGTTTTTTGTGTGTTTGCCATGTGCCTTTTGAGATGCATGACTCACAGTCCCTCTTCTTCTGGGGGACCAGAAGTTTTAGGGGTGTGAGTGCGAATGTTCTCTTGTTGGGTGTGAGCTAATGACCCCTGGGAGTAAAACTCCATATGGTCATAGCTATTGGTCTTGTGTCAACTGAGAACACAAAAGGCTGGAAGAAACACACAGCCCATCCAGATGTGCACTTGGCCTAGTCTGAGATAAGCTCTTCACAGCTGTTACAGTGGGTGGAGTGCAGGGGGGAGGGGCAGGGTGGAGTTCCACTGAGACTCACAAGTTCTGTTATCAGGGTTCATTAACAGGGCTCTTTCTCTCTCTCTCTCTCTCTTTCTCTCTGTTGTGTGTCTTTGTGCACATTTGCACTATTTTGTAGTGTTCTTGTCACTGAAATGACACCTTTCCTACTCTCTATTCCCTAAACCAACGGAGACTCAAACACTGATTAAGTGAGGCCCCTCACTACTCACTGTGTGTGTGTGTGTGTGTGTGTGTGTGTGTGTGTGTGTGTGCGCGTGCGTCAATGGGACGGACTCAGGTTTTGCGTAGGGTAAACATTCCCTCAGCTAAAATAATCACTTACTGCACTAACGGGCTGGGCCAGGCACCCCTCATGTCTGACAGGCACAGACAATATGGTGGATCTGGAGATGTGTGTGTGTGTGTGTATGTATGTGAGAGCCTTCAGACCTGTGCACTCATGTCACCATTCCCAGACACCCTTTACTGTGTGTTTCATATTGTGTGCCTCTGTCTTCTCTCTCTACTTGTTGTTATTTAAGGGAAAATCAACTTAATTAAGTTAATCGTGAGACAGACCCATGCCTCTGTGTGGTCATCAGCAGAAAGATGTCGCTGTGTTTTCAAAGAAAGCCTGCTCTCTCTTTGTGGAGGGACCATGTGGTTCCCATGTGCGATGCAGTGTCCGTATTTGTGTATTCCTATGGAACATGTTTTGAGAGATGTTGTATTAGTTGTCCTTTATTGTCTTGAGTCCACTGCTGTTTTGCACACACGGTCTCATGTTGGTGACGGACCAAAATGAGACTGAGAGATGCGGCTGTAGTCATATGACCTGGGCTAGGACCACAGACAGTTAGACCAAACAGTTGCCCCATAAAACCACATACTGCTGCAGACCAGAGAGTCAGTGTTGGGTTTTCAGTTGTACCACTGGAATGATTGGATAAGGTCCATGAAGATGTGGGTTATTTAAATACATAGCTGCATGGAGCACCGGGGTGCATGGGACTGGGGTGTGTGTGTGTGTGCACGTGTGCTTTTGCCTTTCCTGGCACTCAGACATTACCAGACAAGAGAAAACAGAGCTCCAGAAAACAGAACTCCAGAGAGATGTAGCTCTGAGTGTCCTCTTAGGTCTCATAGATCTCCATGGTTTCCAGTGTTAAGATGAGCTATGTAACCAGGAGCTGAAAAATGTGTCAACTCCCACATAGGGAAACATAGTGAGAGGTGAGAAATTCCACCAGTAAATGTGATATAGTTATTATTTTTTGTTTCTGCATTTTGTGGTGGATGTTTTATTGATCACAGTTAAAGGTTGGGCGGCACGATGGCACAGCGGGTAGCGCTGTTGCCTCACAACAAGAAGGTCTCAGGTTTGATTCCCGGCCAGGCGGCCAGGGTCCTTTCTGTGTGGAGTTTGCATGTTCTCCCCGTGTCTGCATGGGTTTCCTCCCACAGTCCAAAGACAGGCAGGTTAGGTTTCCCCCTATGAGCGCTGGGATAGGCTCCCGCACCCGCGACCCTAATTAAGTATCTTAGATAGGGAGTGAGAGTTGAAGGTTGATAGGCGAACAGTTGTTGTAGTCGTATTAGAATAAAAATTATGGGTTATTTTCTGCCTGCTGAAGTGAAAAGTCTGTGTGTTAAGAGAGAGATGCTGTCCCATCAGCTCTGGTTCTCAGTAAGTACAGTTTGACCACATGTTATAAACTCGTACTTCTTTAGTGTTCAGGTTTCAGTCTAAAGCCTCATTTTTGACTGTCACATAGAATATCAGTCCGCGCAGCAGATATGACCTCCTCTCTCCTCAGCCTATCAACCTGCAGTCTAGGTTTCTCCATATCACTGCCATAGCATTGAGAGGGAATGTCAGTAGCACTGATCTGAAGTCAGTTTGTGCACTCCTTTCTCTCTGTGCTCTATAGGTTCTAAGGTCCCTTCTCTTTCCATTTGTTTCACTCCATCCTGTAGAGAACACTGTCAGTACTGTTTAGCCTGACCAGCCAAGCAACAATAATACTATCAACTATGAATCCCTCTCTCTCTCTCGCTGTCTCTCTCTCGCTGTCTCTCTCACTGCCTTAGGCAGAGCATAAATGTTGTTAAATCAGGATTGGATAAAAAACAAGGATTTTTGTCCCTTATTTCTGCCTTCATTATTATTCGCTCAGGATCTACCCTTTCTGCTCAACGCTCACTCACTCATTAAGCAATATGAACAGTGTGGGAGCAGATGCGTGAGAATCTGTCCTACTGAGCTGTCACCAGTTTGTCTACCTGAAACAGTCCAGTTTGTCTGCCTGAAACAGTCCAAGTGTTGTAGCATTTGTGATACGTGCTTATTCATTTTGTGACCAGTGAGTCAGTCTTTGAGAACAGTGCTGATGTGATCTCCACTTGCTCAACACTGCACTTTACCAGGTGGCGTGGAACATGTGGGGAGTACCCAGGCTGCACTCTGGACCTCTTTATCACGACTGTAGAGCTTAATTAGTCTTAATAGGAGATGAATAGAGTGGTCTGCCGTCAGGTCTCAGCTGCAGGGTCACACTGGTCAGCGCCTGTGTTAGCTTTAGGCTAATCCTCACTCTTAGACCTGATAGACCAGTGTGGAATCCAGACTTGCGACATCTGAAGATGTGTGAGTCTCTGGCACAGTGTGTACTGTGGCTGTCCTGTCCCAGGCAGAGCTGTGAGTGTGGAGCAGTGAGGAGGTCTGTTACTCCTGTCCCGGAAAGACCTGTGAGCATGGAGCAGTGAGGAGGTCTGTGGCTGTCTTGCCCAGACAAGCTGTGAGTGTGGAGTGGTGAGGAGCACACAGATGCATGGGCCTGCAGCGTTAGGAGGTTTAACATGATCAGAACTATGGGCCTCATTCACTAACCGTTCTTAAGAAGAAATTTTTTCTTAAAACCCACTTACACAGTTTTCACGAAGATTCTGACACTCACCAGTGTTTTCTTATTTGAGATTTGTTCTTAGGTAAGAATTGAATCTACACACACTCAAGAGCACATTTATGCACATTTGAGTGCTGACGTGTTCGTGCAAAATAATAGTTTATTGCATTAATTCAATTCTACAGTTGTATAATATTGCAGGATTAAAATTATCATAATATTTTTATCATTTATAATATTTTTCAATAATTATTTTCATTATTTTACAAAGCATTATGGTATTTTAAAATAAATAAAGACTACACTAACACTTCATGTAACACTCCAGAATGTAGTGCATATTTATTCATACTTTTGTACAATGAACAAAAAGAGCAATATGAGAATATAACAGTTGATGGAGACTGTGATAAGTGAACAGTAGTTTTACATACACTACTTATGGGTTATCCAATCTGAAACCAGGCAGGTTGTAAAGCAGGTGTGTGAGAATCAGTCAGTTTTACTTTTATGCATAAAATACCATTTAAAATACCTGGAGAGAGCAGACTCAGCCATTGTAGCCTTCACTCCTGTCTGCCACTGTACGCGCGTTGCATTGAACCATTAAAGGGGGAGCCGAAGTGATGGCACAAGCTACTTTTTGGTTGTTAGAAAAGAACTTAGACTTTTGAGAAAAAAAGTCAGAATTTCGAGGAATAAAGTCACAACATAGCAAACTTTTTTTAAATGGCAGAAACGGACTTTCTGTTAGCTCTTTTCCACTAGGACAAGGCTGGTGCCAGTGCGGAGCCAGTACTGCCATGGTGCCTTTTGAGAACCGGCGAGCATTTCCACAGGTGTGGGAACCGTACGCTATGTGGCGAAAGTTTGGGTAATATCCGTGGGGAAAGAATGATGTCGGACAGAACACATCTGCTTGCTTTTTATTAGTTTACGTTTACGCTAGGCTTCCACACAGCGAAACACCTCACGAATTTTGCCCTAAAACTTTTCTCTCTCGGGGCAAAATTCATGACAATAGTAAGCCTGTCACTTAGCTCAAAAGTTTAAACGAGTGCTTATATAAGTGCTGTTGCATAATTATTGCCAGCGCTAAGCGTCGTTTGTAATTTCGTTCGTCTTCAAGCTATGTACGGTATTTGTTGATATGATTGTACTATGTTCATTTGCATATAGTTCTCACGGCGTGACTAAGGTGTGAACCTATTTGTGTTTGCGTTGTTGTGAAGAGCGCTACAGTGAGAACTCACCTGCTCAACACGGGTAGGAGAGCGCAGCGGGTGATGACACGATGAAGATCCAGCGTAACAGATAATCAAAGCCCATAATTCATTGTCGGCATAGTGATTGCAAACAACGGTGATTAGACTGTTAAAAGTGCAACGTTTAAAGCCACAGCCAGAAAGTGCTCTGCTACAATCACTAAGTTAAGGTGGTGTGAGAAGTGGTTCAATTTGAAAATTGCAACCAAGGACTCAAATCTATTAACCTTGCATACTGTGCTTAATCTACATGTTTGGGGATAGATCTGTTGTGCTGGTGTTTGGTTGTTACATGTCTCAAGGTTTAAGGGCTAATTCCACTGATGTGAAAATCTTTCTTATGCAAAGGATAAGTGATTTAATGCATTTTTAATCCCTCTGCAATTAAGGTTTATATGTTGCATTACACATCTGTGCCTGGTCATTTACAATAATCTTATTTTGTTTTAAAATCAACTTGAAGTTTAGATAAGTTTAAATGTTGATATAGTTATCTTGATATAATGTTGAAGTCTGTATTTGGGAAGTTCAGGCCTCCCACATAGTCCTCACACAGTTGTTAGGAATCCGTACAGTTATTAACAACTTTCTTGATCATTCACATTTAGGCCTGCTGTAGCCTACACTTACACATAGCCTAACAAAATCCAATTCAAGCCCAGCAGTCGCATACTTTCCAGAGCCATTTAAGTTATCTCAAGATGTCTGACACAGGCACTGAGACCTGCCGTAAAAATGCCAAATCACCCACTCAGCTTGAAGTTACAGACACTGAACCTGCAGAAGTGAAAGGACTGCAAAGAAGCGACAAGACCCGAATCCTAACAGAAAAGGGAAGAGAACTCCAAGAAGAAAGGCTTAAGGGTGTACAACATCAGTACAGAATCATCTATGAGAAATGGAGGTATTATGCAAGAATAGGAAAGGAAATATTGACTGATGAGGCCTCCAAGGACGAACTGAATGAGTTGATGGAGAATATAGAAAGCACCTGTTCTGAGGTAAAGGTTATTTATGGAGAGTTATGTAGAGTGCAAACTCCTGAACCAGACCTGCGGCGTAGGGTCGACACATGCATAGCACTTTCAGGATTCATTATTCGAAAGGCACAAAGGCAACTTGCAGGTCATACAGCAGATGAACCTTGGCCTGGTGTTGGATCATTTCTTGACTCAACAAGTTCTTTATCAAAACCGTCTCGTCGATCAAAATGTGGTTCCACCCACTCTAGCATTCACTCAGTCAAGAGATACGAGGCTGTGGCTGAAGCTGCTGCGTCTCAGGAAATTTTGGCAGTGTTGGATGAACAGGAAAGGGAAGCAACAGAACTTCAAAGGCTAGGGGCTGAAAGTAAATAACGGTTGGCACAATTTGAATCTGAGAACCTGGTGGGGCAACAAGTAATGCAAGACAAGTGTAAAAAGCTTGAACGCTTAGAGGAATTGAAGAAGTTGAATGCTGCATAGAAAAGGTCTTAGCTGCACGAGTAAAGGTCTTTGATCAAGTCGAAGAAAAACTTGAAGCAGTTGGTTTGCTGCATAATGTTGAACCAGCAGGAGAACTTCAAGTTCTTAACCTCACAGTTCCTGCAGCCATTCCTCAATCCCTGCCAGTCACAACCCAGACTCTCAAGTCCCCCATTCATTCCTCAATCTTTACCAGTTACAAGTCAAGCTCCTGATCCCCAAACTCTGCAACTGGTATCTCAAGCTCAACCAACTTCAGTGTCCATGCCTGAAGTGCATAGCAGCCCTGATTTGATCAACGTGCTAGCAGAAGCTATAAGTGCCAATCGTCTTTCAATGCCAGAGCCTGCATTATTCACTAGAGATCCTTTGACATTCGAAGACTGGCGACTATCTTTTGAAACATTAATAGACAGGAAAAACACTCCAAAGAACGAAAAACTGTATTACTTAAAGTACTTGGGTGGTGCCGCAAAGAAAGCTGTTGAAGGATTCTTCCTACTAGACACCGATGCAGCATACGACTCAGCCTGGTAGCTGTTGGAAAAAACGTTTCGGGGACCCATTCATAATTTGAAAGTCCTTCAGAGGCAAGCTACATGGATGGCCAAAGATAAGCTCTAAGGATGGCTGTGAACTAAGAGAGTTCGCAGACTTCCTCAAGAGTTGTGAGGCTGCAATGCCCCACATCGAGACATTGGAGGTTCTCAGTGACTGCAACGAGAGTCAAAAGATTCTGCTGAAATTGCCAGATTGGTTGATATCCAGATGGAACCGTAAAGTGATGGAAGTCAGACAAGCAAATGCTGGATACCGACCATTCAAAGAGTTTGTAGACTTCCTATCGAAGGAAGCAGATCTCGCTTGTGATCCAGTATCCTCAGTACAAGTGCTTAAGAGTGTGGAAAGCGAGAAACTAAAGCATCCTTGAAGCCAAATCATTTAAGCAAAGATACTGTCCGCAAACACGACACAGAGCAGCATCCCATCGTGCGTCTTTTGTAAAAGAACAGGACATGTCCTAGCTGAGTGCAGAAAGTTTGGTGAAAAGACAGTTCAAGATTGTGTCAAGTTTGTACGCACAGAGAAGCTTTGCTTTGGATGTTTGGAGGCTTGTCATCATTCAAGAAGGTGCAATAACAAGAGCACATGTGAAAGGTTTCAAGTTTCAAGTTTATTTAGAGCCCAATATCATCGTTTACAGTCTCAAAGGGCTTTACAGGCCACAACAGTCAAAATCAACACAGGACGGCACCCACTGACTTAATCCTCTTGGTGGGCAAGAAAAAACTCCCCAAAAACCCAAAAGGGAAATGGGAAAATGGGAGAAATCTTGAGAAGGACCACAGAGAGAGGAGACCCCTTCTTGGCCAGACAGGTGTGTAATAGGTGCCGACCCAGTGGGCAGTTACAATTGCAAGTAAATTAGAGCATGAACAAAGGGGATGGCGATGCTGACAGGAGGCTGACAGGTGGATGAAAGATGATAACACCAGGATGGATCGGTCCAGAGGGCAGGAGAAGTCAGGATCACTGGTATCTCAGGAGTAGCACGTGTGGCTCGACAGAGAGAGAGACATTGTTAGATATGTTCATTTCCACATAATGGTTAAGGGAAAATGAACATTGTGTGTCGAGTGCAGGCAGGGACTCCGGCAAGACTAGCTATTACAGCATAGCTTAAAGGGAGAGCTAGAAGGTAATACGGACTTCAGGGCACTCTGGGACACAAGGCAGCCACCCACTCCACTGTCAACAAACCTGAGTGAACGTGTTAGAGTGGGGGGGAGACAGCATCCAAACATCCCAGTTCACCAAACATTCTATGCCCGAGAACCCTCCAGATCTGCTCCTTTACCTAGTAAAGAGCTGTTAGCAAAAGGCTTGGCTAAACAGATAAGTTTTCAGCCTTGACTTAAATATAGAGACTGTGTCTGAGTCTTGAACATTAATTGGGAGGCTGTTCCATAACTGTGGGGCGCTGTAAGAAAAGGCTCTGCCCCCTGCTGTAGCCTTCACTATTTGAGGTACCAATAAATGGCCTGCACCTTTTGATCTAAGTAGATGTGGTGGATCATAAAAGATCAGGAGTTCGCTCAGGTACTGTGGCGCAAGACCATTTAGTGTTCTATAGGTTAATAGTAAGATTTTATAATCAATACGAGATTTGACTGGGAGCCAGCGCAGTGTGGATAACCTCAGGCAGACATGGACACTGCCTTATGTGAACTACATGAGGTTCTCACTCAATACCAGCCTCAACACCAGGACACTGCGCTCATTGTGAAGGGGACTTCAACAGTGCCAACTTAAAACACAATGCCAGACTTCCACCAACACATCACCTGTCCCACCAGAGACGGAAGGATCTTAGACCATTGCCACACTCCGTTCAAAGACGGATAAAGGCACAGTCTCATCCACCATTCGGGAAATCTGACCACGCCGCCATCTTTCTCGTGCCCAGATACAAACAGAGGCTGAAACAGGAAGCTCTGGGTTCAGAGGGAGATTGCACGCTGGAAGGACTGATTGCTGGCCGCTCTGCAACACGCTCTTGATGACGCAGACTGGGACATGTTCAGGTGCGGCTCTGACGACATCAATCTGTTTATGGAAGCAGTTGTGCGATTCATCGGGAAACTGGTGAATGATGCAATCCACAAAACAATCATCAGAATGTTTCCCAAACAGAAGCCGTTGGTGGATAAAACCAGTCGTGACGTTCTGAGATCTCGCACCGCTGCCTACAACACGGGGCTCACCACCGGAAGCATGAATATAAGGCTGCGTCCTAGGAAGTGCCAAGAGCAGTGAAGGAGGCGAAGTGACACTAAGGGAGGAAGCTAGAGTCACAGTTCCAACAGAGTGACTCTAGGAGCCTGTGGCAGGGACTGAGGAACATAACGGACTATAAAACACCAGCCTCCAAAATGGTGAACGCAGACATGTCTCTGGCAGATGAGCTGAACACTCTTCATTACCTGACTCCCTGGACCCTTTACAATTCACTTACCACCCAAATCGGTCAACTGCCATCACACACCTCCTACACACAGCCCTGAGCCATCTGGACACCAGAAAGGGAAGTTATGTTAAAATGCTGTTTTTGACTACAGTTTAGCATTTAACACCATAATTCCCTCCAAACTCACCACTAAGTTAGAGGTCCTGGGACTTAGCCCGTCCCTGTGTCAATGGATCTCCAACTTTCTGTCAGGTAGACCACAAGCAGTACGGGTGAGCAGACATGTCTCTCCCTTCCTCACCCTCAGCACCGGTGCCCCCCAGGGTTGTGTCCTGAGCCCCCTGCTGTACTCATTGTACACATATGACTGTCTGGCCACTTCCAGCTCTACTACCATTTCCAAGTTTGCTGACGACACTGTTGTGGTGGGCCTGATCTCTGACAACAATGAGAAGGCCTACCTGGAGGAGATTAACGGCCTGACGAACTGGTGCGAGGAGAACAACCTCTTCCTGAATGTCAGCAAGACAAAAGATAGTGGACTTCAGCACAAAGCAGGAGAGGAGCTACCACACCCTCAGGATCAACAGGAACCCAGTGGAAAGAGTGGACAGCTTTCACTACCTGGGTGTTCTCATCACACAGGACCTGTCATGGTCCTGCCACATTAACACCCTGGTGAAGAAAGCTTGTCAGCATCTCTACCACCTTAGACGCTTAAGAGACTTTAAACTGCCCTCCAGGGTGCTAAGTAACTTTTACACTTTTACCATCGAGAGCATCCTGACAGGAAGCATCACAGCCTGGTTTGGGAACAGCGCCAAGCAGGATAGGCGGGCTCTCCAGAGGGTGGTACGATCACTGAGCTTCCTGACCTGCAGTCTGTCCACAGCAAGCGGTGCTGTACTAAGGCAAGGAAGATAGTGAAGGACCTCAACCATCCGAACTCTTCCCTCTGATGCAGTCAAAGAAGTGTTTCCGCTGTCTGAAAGCCAACACAGAGAGAATGAGGAAGAGCTTCTTCCCAGAGGCCATTCGGAACCTCAACCAGGCCAACTCTTAGGTCATCTCCTAGGACTGGACACTGGACCCTTTTTGCACTACACCCCATATCTTGACCCTTTGTACTATTCCCCATAAATGCCATCCTCTCACTAGGACTGGACCCTGAACCTTGCACTACACCCCATATCTGGACCTTTGCACTACACCTGTTTTTGTCTACACTATTTATTGTACATGTCTGCTATTCATCTCATTTCACTAAACTACCTCAGCCTGATGTTGATGTTGCAGAGCTCACTACCTTGCACATAAACTGCACATATCTGCAATTTTTTACCTTCTCTTATATATTTTATACTGTATTTTTAAATTCTCCCTTATGTAACATTCTTTATATTCTGTTTACATTCTATTTATGATATGTTTATTCTGTTCATGTATATTCTGTTTTTTATCCTTATCTCTATCTTGCTCTTTTTATAATTCGGACAGTCAGAATAAGCACTTCACTGCACGTCGTACTGTGTATGGCTGTGTATGTGACTAATAAAAATGTAATTTTAATTTGAATACAAAGTAGCAAATACAAATACAAGTAAGGTAGGCTACAATACAAAGTAGCAAATATTGCGATATCATTTTCTTACTTATGAACTGGATCGTAATATTTTTGGATCGCGATATACCGAATTTTGATTTATTGCCCCATCTGTACTATTTAGTGGTGCGATGTACCCAGCGGGAGAGTTGGGTGGTGTATGTGTGTGCAGTGTTGTGCATGAACGCGCTAAAAGAGTGCACTCATTTAACATGTTAATTTTTTCGGTGAACGGTGAATGTATCCGTTTACAACTAAAGAACACAAACTTGAGCATCGTTCAGGTTCACGCGAGATTCGGAATCCTCAGGTGCTGTAAAACACAGTGCATGCACACATGGTGCACTGTAAACAACATTTGCAAAATTGCCAGCGCAAGTGGTGATTCGGACAACGCAGTCAGCGGTTGCATTATTACTTGAAGGAGTTTTATGTCAGTACAGATTCCGACAGAAAAAATCTCACATTTTTATGCAAATTGTGCCCCCCGCATCTGAAAAAACAAGTCCAAACGTCAGCCACATCATCATCAGTTTGAAACGACACATTGAGTTGAAGCGTCAGTCCATTCTTGTGAAATATCTGCAAGTGATTGATAATCAAAAGAAATCATTAACAAATTATTAACAATGCATGGTTTTTGGTAGGTGAGTAGTGAGCGCTGAGTACATTGATGTACATATGCATGCACATGAGAAAACAACGGAATTTACTCGGTGTTTTGAACTTTTTACTTTATTTGCTTTTGCACTTCCACTAGTATAATACATAACTTATGAACGTGTACACAACCAGTAGAAAGTGGCAATGACTGGGGGATGGGTAGGAGGAGGTTCTACTGAAAACAAAACACAAAACAAAACAAAAACAAACAACAGTTACAAAAAACAAATGGAATAAATGAACTGGGACTGTGAACTTTCAAAATTCAAAATTGTGAACTATGACCATGAACTTGTTCATTTTAATCAGTTTATACAGGCTGTTGTAACACTCACATTCTCTCTCTTTCACACACACACACACACACACACACACAGTCCTAAACATCTCTCTCTCCTCAAACACACACACACACACACACACACATCTAATTGGTTATATCTAAGTGTGGAGCTCCCACTGACTCCGACTTTCCTGTAACTAAAGAAAACTAACCTATCCCTACTTCCTAACCTTAACTTTAACACTAACTTTAACACTAACTTTTACAAATTCGGCTTAATTCCATTAGCACTATCGCAAATATTCAATGCAAGCTAAGTTTAATTCCATTAGCACCATCGCAAATATTCAAAACAAGTTCAGTTTAATTCCATTAGCACTATTGTAAATATTCAAATATACAAGTATTTAATATTTGTGATAGTTCGAATGAAATTGTATTGAATATTTGTGATAGTGCCAATGGAATTAAACTGAACTTGTATTGAATTTGCGATAGTGCTAATAGAAATGAATTTTAAGTGGAAAAGATTTGTCTTCCTCATGAGAAAGAGAGAGAGAGAGAGGAGGAAGGTTGCGTTTGCATATCCGTATGTATGTGTGTGGGTATGCATGCATGTGCGCTGGTGCGTGTGTCTGTCTGTGTGTGTGTTGCCGTGTTGTGCTCCAGCCCTAAGAGAGCATTTCTGATTGTTGGCCAGTGGCCTGCATCACTGATCTCAGAGACGTACTAATGAAGGTGAGCGGAGAGTGCGTTTGTGTTAACAGAATCAGACTAATGAAGGTGAGCGGAGAGTGCGTTTGTGTTAACAGAATCAGACTAATGAAGGTCAGTGAGGAGTGCGTTTGTGTTAACAGAATCAGTGTTGTCATTACACTGAAACATTATTGCGCAGTGGTCTAATGCTCCCACAGAAAGCTGCCTATAAATATCACCTCAATGTAACTGTCAGAGACACTGTTACTGTCATAGAAACTCATCTGAGTTGATAAAATTAAAGCAGCTGACAAGAAAAGTTTTGAGGATGATTTAATTTGTATCGTTGTCTCCTGTAGGGCTGGGCGATATGGCCAAAAATGTTATCATAATAAAAATTTTCGTATCGGTCGTATTGATAATTATCACAATAAATGTCAAATCATCATTCCTTCCAAGTTTACAGGCTGATTTTTTGCTCCTGAGTGAAAGTTGAAGGAACGCTTAATTGTGGTTTTAAACTATTCTTTATGGTCAGAACATGACAAACATTTGCCAAACAGTGGAACATTTCACAAATCTGAGGTAGAACATTCAAAACAATTATAATGATGAAATCTTTTTACAACATCAAAATATGCCTGAGTAGAATTAAGGAAAATCCTTTTTTAGTCTTTTTTCCTCAACAAAATAAATATCTTAATGGAAAAATTAAGTGTTGCAGTGTGATACAGCACACATGTAAGATGGCTCAGACTGCAAAGTTTAAGGCTATGTCCACATGACAACAGAATGTTTTGAAAATGCCGTTTTTCCCTTGCATTTTCAAAAAGTTTTGCATCCATATGACAATGTTTTGAGAGCTCATCCTCATCCTCACGAAATTTGCAAAAACAAGTGAAAATGCTGTAGTATGTATGCCAACTTTGCCACTCAGACATACTAACACCACAGAAGTGCAGTTTGAAAATGTAAATAGCCATGTGCGAGGTGGGGCCGTGTCGTCATTGTTTTCCTGTTTTCAGGAAACAGCCCCGAACACGCCGTTGTTGTAGGGACGAAAGGCCAAAACACAACAAAACTTTTCCGTTTTCGCAAAAACTCTGTTTTCACCATTGTCGTGTGGACGGAGCCTAGAAGTATTTTAAAAGATAATGTCAATAAATAAAACAATAAGTAGACGAAAACATCTTAATTCTGGACAGCATGCCAAACCCGTTCTATAGACGCTCTGAAACATTTTGTAAGTTTTTTAGATGACAGTGTAAACAAAATAAATACACAAAAGGAAAATCGCAACTAAAATCTAACGAGTGATATTGTTTCAAATGATGAAACGGGTTTGTGGTGTTGCCTCTCTTTGATGGCACATGTCTTCAGCACAGTTTGCAGTGCATGCTGCTCGTGTTTTTTGTTAGCTTTTAAATAGCCAAAATATCTCCAAACTACTGAAGTTTAATGACCTTTCTTGCCAACGATGTCCTTCAAGCTGGTCATGAGCACTGCTTTTTCTTTGGTGTCGCTCATCTTGTTTATTTTGCTTATTCTGCTTGAACTACAAGCCTGTCAGCCACTATGTCTGTAAACAGTGCCACGTGCTGGCCTGAATTCATACCTCTCACCACACAACCTAACTTGCGCAATGCATACCTCTATTCCTGAGACATGACTGTCAGGTCGTGATTCATTTCTGTGCATGCTATCTAAACATGGAAATTAATAATATCAAACATTTATCGAACATTTGTTATATTTCTATCGCAGAAAATTATCTTGCGATAATTATTGTTATGGTTTTATCACCCAGCCCTAGTCTCCTGTCTGTAATAAATACGGTTAGCTGCACACACACACACCCGTGTGCGCGCACACCCACACACACACAGTGAAAACTATTGGAAGAGGATGCAGTCTGTGCTGCACCAGGGCATTGCAGGACCACATAGAGCTCCAAGCATACTGCACGTTGTGCATTATTTAGTGGTGTTGCTGTGGTGATGGCTCCTGGTGGGAGGAGCTGGACAGCTGGAGGATGATCGCTTTGTCAGGGATTCCCTTCTGCTGTGTACATGTATGTGTGCGTGTGTGTGGACTGAGACAGTCCAGATATGCAGGACAGGACTTAATGTTTGTAAACTTAATGTTAGTTTGTGTTAATAACTTATTTTAATAATCTGACAGATCAGTTATTTGAAAAATCATAATTATAGTCATCAAAAATCGTAGTCTAGTTACAAGTACTGACTGAGAGCTTTTGATGCTGTCTGTGTGTGAATGAGTCTCTCTAAGAGAAAATCATGGAAAACGTATAATGTTAGAGCATCATCTGTGTCAGTTGCCTGACCAACACCAAAGCTTCATTCCGTTTGTTAATTTGGCACAGTTTCTTTTTTTTCTTTTTTGAAGATCTTAAAGTGAGGTAATTTGACACTGTTCTCACCGTGCTTGTGGTGTACTGTTTGATTGAGCCATGCATCATGTTGCATTGTCTTAGGTTAGGATGGGGTGGGAGGTAGGAATTTGATGGCTTAGATTTGACTGGACAGTGTAAGGAATGGGTGTGGACTGAGATTTGATTTGGATAGTGTTAGGAATGGGCGTGGACTGATATTTGATTGGACAATGTGAGGAATGGGTGTGAAGATGAGTGGGAATATTCCTGTCAGATTTGACTGATGGAAGGTATATTTATACCAGATGCAACTTGGTATAAATCAGACACACACACACACGTACACACATCAGGTACAGTACACAGCCAACCACACTTCCTACAGCCTCTCTTCTCCTTCTCAGGATACAGGCATGTGTGGGTGCTGAGAGGCTGAGAAAATGATAGTGATTTATCAGAGAAAATGATAATCAGGATTTATTACAACTGCAGTCCCCACCCCCTTCTCTCTCTCTCTCTCTCTCTCTCTCTCTCTCTCTCTCTCTCTCAGTTAATGAAGCCTGTGAAGAAAGTAATGGGCTGAATACTCTGTCAGAATTTTACTGCGTCTTTAAAAGCAGATGTAATGGTTCTGTGTGTCTGTGTGTGTGTCTCTGTGTGTATGAACACACATATGTGTGTATGTGTTTTCAGACTGGCTCCCACAGGCAGATGCTTTGTTGTCCCTGAACTGCTTAGCGGGGCTGTTCAGTGAACATTAGACTGGCTTCAAAAGTCATACTGAACTTAGGAAGCTTCACTCTGTCTGCCTGTCTGTCTCTCTGCCTGTCTGTCTGTCTGCCTGCCTGCCTGTCTGTCTGTCTGATCCACCAGTGATTCTGTCACTCATCAGAGCCATGAGTATCTGACAGTGCAGAATGACACACACACAGAGACAGACAGAGAGAGAAAAAAGCAGGAGAGTTAGCCCATTTTTTGTTGTTTTTTTCCTCTATTCACCCTGCTTATTCTCATTTTCTTTCTATTCCCTCTTTTTCTCTCCCTCTTTTCTCTGATTTCATCTCTCCGTTGTGGTACACACAATTTCCCGTTTCCTGTGTTCAGTGGCTTGCTGAGAACCACTTCCTTCACAGGGGACCAGTTAAAGTCATTGATGTGTGCTGTTGTCATGGCAACCTGTCACAGGGTCAGGGGATAACCTATCAGAGACAGATTCAGATTCATAACTGATGAGCAACTTCTCTGGCCCTGGCCATCTGCCTCCAGGACACAGTTTCCATCCATCAGCCTAGTAAAGTAGCAAAACTGAAAAAGATGAATGAATTTCATTTATTCAAAATTAAATGAATAAATGAGTCGCAGGGGAGTGGTGTTAACTGATGTGGCAATAAAAATTCAGAACCTACACACCCAGTCACCACCCTGAAACCATATCTGTGTCTGTGAATTAAGTTGTTACCTCTGTTCCCTCTCATTAACAGTGTGTTAGATTAGACTGAGTTAGAGGTGTGTGTGTGTGAGTGTGTGTGTGTTTGCGCCTGTGTATATTTGTGCGTGTGTGTATTTGTGTGTGTGTGTGCACGCGCATGTGTGTGTGTGTGTGTAGGAAGGCAGATAATGCTTCCATTAATAGCTAAATTAATCAATTAACTAATTAAAGCTCCTTTTCTGTGTCCATGCTGAGGCTAATTGTGAGATTCCAGCAGACGGACCTTAGACACTTAGGACATGCTCTGATGAGATGGACTTCCAGTAACTAGTGTTTCCATGATCAAGTCACAGTGTAGACTGTGACCTTCAGCAGTATAAACAGTAGCTCAAACACACATTGCATAGTAAATGTACAGCTGTGTGTGGAGACACGGACACGTTTCAGGAAAACGTAGGGAGGAAACAACCCCATCAGGGGAGTATTCCAGAAGGCGGGTTTAGTGAAAACTGAATCTGAGTTAACTCAGAGTCAGTAGTAAACTTCCTAATAGAGGAGTCCTATGGCTTTGTTTTGCTAGGAGAATGCAGTCATATGGCTCTTCTATTAGGAGGTTTACTACTTACTCTGAGTTAATTGAGTCTCCATTAAACCCGCTGTCTGGAATACCCCCCAGGTCTTGAGAGTGACCAGAGCTGCTGCTATCAATCTATTACCATAGCAATGTGTTGGCCCCGCCTCTCCTCTCTGACATTGTCCCCCCTTCCCCATTTCCTTTTTAGGTTGTGCTTCTATCTCCCGGTGTCTTGGTCCATTGGGCGCTGTCTGCCAAACTGGCCAAAGTACTGGTGAATTATGGCCTGAATTAGCAATGATTTGATAAGTTCTTGATATCAAATTGTTAGAACTTGAGTATGTAAAAATGGAATATATTTGAGGTTCCCAGAAAAACGGATCAGGAAAAGTAGCTTTTAGAAACACCCTTAGTTCTTTGTTCAAAAGTCAAAAAGAGGGGCATATATTTCCCCCTTCCCTCGCCCAAGGAGGGGGAGGGGAAAAGGGAGCTAGAGAGAGAAAGAAAACCCTGGAACCCTGTTGCTGCCTAAACTAACACACTGCAAGATGTCTCATTGATTATGCACCCCTCTCTGACAGAGCTCTCCTTACACACACACACACACACACACACACACACACACACACTAAACTAACACGTTGCAAGATGTCTCCTTACACTTACACACTTAACTAACACACCCCAGGGGGTGAGTGGGAGCGTCCTGCCATTTGTATCAGACCAAACCAGTCCCACGCTTTGTCTCTGCACCCGCCTGTTTACAGTCCCTACACCTGCCTCTGTTTACTGTCCCTATACCGGCCTCTGTTTACTGTCCCTATACCGGCCTCTGTTTACTGTCCCTACGCCGGCCTATGTTTACTGTCCCTACACCGGCCTCTGTTTACTGTCCCTACACCGGCCTCTGTTTACTGTCCCTATGCCGGCCTCTGTTTACTGTCCCTATGCCGGCCTCCGTTTACTGTCCCTATACCGGCCTCTGTTTACTGTCCCTATGCCGGCCTCCGTTTACTGTCCCTATACCGGCATCTGTTTACTGTCCTATTGTAAATGTAGGTTATCTCTCTGTGCGTGTGTGCTTGTCCGTGAGAATTTATGTATATGTGATTTATGTGTGTGTGTGTGTGCGTGGATCCATGGGAATGTATGTATACATGAGTGTGTGTGTGTGTGTGTATATATATATATATATATATATATATATATATATATGTGTGTGTGTGTGTGTGTGTGTGTGTGTGTGTGAATGTGTGTTAAATACATGTGTGTATGTTTGTGGACAGGAGGTAAATCATCCTGTTCTGCAGTGTACACCAGTAGTGTGTTTCCACTGGGTTTTCTTCACTGGACTGCATCGAAGTTAGAATACTGTGTATTCCGGAAGACAGAACCGCGATTACCCACACCCCCCCCAACGCCAACGCCAAGCCGCTGCCACCACTGCAGGCGCAGCCTGTTGAGCTCTCATTATGTTACTAATGTAACAAAATTCATATTTCATTTCACAATTAACACTATAACACATGCAAATCACAAAATTATTATTATATTTAAAGTTAGGGAAAGCTATATATTTTGTGTTAGGGGTGTTATGGTACACGTACTTGGTACAGGACATTCAGTTCGGTGTGCATTGTGATCCGAGTGAATATAGTCTAGCTTTAACCATTCACGTTACATGCATAACTTTAGCGTTAACATTAGCAAATAAAGTGATACTTGACAAGATACAGTGTGCCCTCTCTTCTACATTTCTGTATGCGGAACTTAAATTAAAAACTCTTCTTTGATCCTATAATGGAGCCGTAACTTAGCAACTGAATCAGCAGATGTTCAATGATGCAGTCTCGTAAGTATGGCGACTACAAAGCCAGGGCTTGAGGATCCTCCCATATCCTTCAGGTCTACTGTTTGGGAACATTTCGGTTTTCCAGTGAACTACAGTAGCAATGGGCAAAGACAATGGGCCTTCTCAAGATTTCTCCTATTTTTCCCTAACGTCTGGGTTTTTTGAGGAGTTTTTTCTTGCCCGCTATGAGGATCAAGTCAGGGGGTGCCACCCTGCTCTGTTCTGTTGTAATCCTGTGGGCATGTAAAGCCCTTTGAGACTGTAAACAGTGATATTGGGCTCTAAATAAACTAAAAAAAAAAAAAAGGTAGTGTGGCGGCATTGTTCAACTGAAATCGGGTATGTGGCTGGCAGTACGTTGAACATGATTACTCATTTGAGACGGCATCATCCAAATGTGAATATCACTGTTAAAAGGAAAAAACAGAGTGGAGTGTAAACTTGAAATTATGGCCAGTTTGCCACGGTTTACAAGTTTGTACAAGTTTATAAATTTACAAGTAAATTCACAATAAATGAAAAGAAATTTCATGCATTGCATGTTTTTTCCCCACTATTACACCCCTACCATCTATGTTCTCAAACCCAGACACACTGTCTCTGCCCCTTCACTACACAGGACACATTTCACATTTTCACTCTGCTCAGTTTTAGCTGTCCCATCCCAAAAATACTGCAGAGTGTCTTTCCGCTTTCCGTCATAGGAGTGTGTGGGTGTGTTGCTCCCCTGTGGTCACACTTGGCTGTGTTTACGATTTGCATTCATGTTTGTCGACTTTTCCATACAGTCTCTGTCTCTCTGCTGATTCATACAGGCTTAGCCTTGTTGAGCATACAACTATAAAATCATTTCTCTCTCTTTCACTCAACACTTTTTTCATTTGGTGCATTTGAAGCATTCCCCCTCTTCCTCTGTCTTCCTCATCTCTTCTTACCCCTGCCTCCTGCTCTCATTTATTTCCCCTCTCTCTGTCACTCCTGCTTTCATGTCATCTCCTTCTCTCATGCCTGCATCTCCTCTCTGTCCTTCCTCCCTCAACCTTGTTGATCTTCTCCTCCTCTCTCCTCCTCCCTTGCTCACTCTTGGCTCCTATAAAACTGGCTTGAATTTCACCTGATGGGAGAGAACACTCCATTCTCCTTCTCCCGCCCTCCCTCTCTTTCTCTTTAAGATTGTCTGGTATGGGAATTCTTTCAGTTGTAACTGCCCACGTGGTCGGCACCTATTGCACAGCTGTCTGGCCAAGGAGGGGTCTCCTCTCTCTGTGGTCCTTCTCAAGATTTCTCCCATTTTCCCATTTCCCTTTTGGGTTTTTGGGGAGTTTTTTCTTGCCCGCCATGAGGATTAAGTCAGGGGGTGCCGTCCTGTTTTGATTTGACTGTTGTGGCCTGTAAAGCCCTTTGAGACTGTAAACAGTGATATTGGGCTCTAAATAAACTTGAACTTGAACTTGAATAGGGCCAGCAGGTGAGTTCTCTCACAGCTCAGTTTAACTCAAGGTGTTTTATCCTCTTCATTGCCACAGGCAGTATTACCAAAGCACCAAGACTTTGGTAATTCAAAGCCACACAATGAAACTTATAAAGAATGAAAGGGAATGCTAATAAGAAATAACCCCCCCCCCATCTATGCCTGTGTCTGTCTGTCTGTCTCTCCCTCTCTCTCCATCCATTTACATGTAAACTGGTTATGTGTACTGTAGGGCCATCTGCTCTAGCGTTAGTGTGGTGATGTGTGTGTGTGTGTGTGTGTGTATCTCTTGGGAAGGGGTGAGAAAGGACCAGCCTACAGTGCCATCTGAGCACACTTATAAAACCCATTAGACTCCACACTGCTCTATCCCCAAGCTGCTCTGTGCACATACTGCTCTGTCCACACACTGCCCTATCCACAGACTGCTCTGTCCCAACACTGCCCTGTCCCCACACTGCCCTGTCCCCACACTGCCCTTTCTACACCACACTGCTCTGTCCCCACACTACTCTGTCCACACCACACTGCCCTGTCCACACCACACTGCCCTGTCCCCACACTGCCCTTTCTACACCACACTGCCCTGTCCACACACTGCCCTGTCCACACACTGCCCTTTCTACACCACACTGCTCTGTCCACACCACACTGCCCTGTCCCCACACTGCCCTTTCTACACCACACTGCTCTATCCACACCACACTGCTCTGTCCACACACTGCCCTGTCCCCACACTGCCCTTTCTACACCACACTGCCCTTTCTACACCACACTGCCCTGTCCCCACACTGCCCTGTCCACACCTCATTGCTGTCCCCACACTGCCCTGTCCCCACACTGCCCTGTCCACACCTCATTGCTGTCCCCACACTGCTCTGTCCACACACTGCCCTGTCCCCACACTGCCCTGTCCCCACACTGCTCTGTCCACACCACACTGCCCTGTCCCCACACTGCCCTTTCTACACCACACTGCCCTGTCCCCACACTGCCCTGTCCACACCTCATTGCTGTCCCCACACTGCTCTGTCCACACCACACTGCCCTGTCCACGCCATACTGCTCTGTCCAGTAGGGGTCAACCGATATGGCTTTTTCAGGGCAGATACCAATTCAGATTATTAGTAATCAAGGAGACCGATAACCAATATTTGGAACCGATACACATTTGCAGTAAAAATTAAATGTAGTCGAAATTTAGAATAACAAACTCCAGCACAAAACCTGAAATGCCTTTAAGCGTACATTTAATTAAAAGAGAACTTTTCAACATTATCTTAAAACAGAAAGTGCAGGGAGCTCCCAGCATTTCTTCATAAGCATTTCTTATAAAGTTAACGGAAATGTTTAATAAATAAATAAACAAAATAGCCCCCTTAAATTTCATAAAGTAAATAAATAAAACTAGTAAAACTTAAATTTGTACTGAAATGAGTCTCAATTAGTAGTCCCAATTAAGCAGCACCAGATTGTGGTGCAGAAAGCAGAGTTGCTGACGTTCGGTATCCATTCAAGTTAGCTCTACCAAATTTAACATTAGCTTACGTTATTATGACCATCGGCTACCTGTAACATGTAAAAATACCAACTCGCACGGGTGAATAATGTTACATTCGCAGTATGGTAGCTAAAATAAGTTCCAGGTGCACTGGCACCAACGTTACTCAAAGATATAGCAAGCGCTACATAAATAAACTATTATCTCGTTATAGTTAACTGTATATAACTGCAACAAAGTGCGTTATTCAGCCATTTTCAGCGTAACTGGGAAGCTGGGCATGCTTGTCGTCATAGAAATGGATCATAAGATTGTGATGTCTATTGCAGCTTCAGCAATATATGCTGCCTTCCCTTCAAAACACAGCTCCACGTGGTCACCGGAGCTGCTCCAGTCTGCAAATGCGCTCCTCTGTGCCCCTCTGTAGCACATTCGGAGGTGGTCTGGACCGCATAAGACCACATTCGTTTAGCAGTATAAACGCGAATGCGATCTGGACAACATTGAACGACTGCCTACTCAACTGACGTTGAGGTAAATAAATCATGTTATGGGTCTAAGGGTTAAACAAAGCACTTCTGACATGAATTTTTGACCCCTGAACAACACATGATACCAAATCGCTAGTAATTTGTTGTAAACCACACCACAAACTTCTGTTCGTGTAAACATTTAATATACATCTCATATCATCGTGTCGTCTACAATCAGTTTATTGTGCCGAGGTATATGTGCAAGGCATCGCTTATCTCTATTAGCGGGCTCGGTTAGTCAAACGTATTGTAAAGGGATTAGATACACCACAAATCAGGAATTTCATTCTTGCATACTTTACTTTTTTTAAAGTATGTAGTATCTTTAACAGCTGTTTCACAGTTTGGTGGCTCTGAACGCGGTAGTTTACATTAGTAACTGTCTACACAATTTGACGCATTTCCTTCGTAAATGTTCCAGATTTCACGCGTTACATATTTCATATATACCTGTCAAAAACAGCAACGCATTTGGTCTTTGCAAACGGAAATGATGTACGTGTTTATTTGCATATATGGCGGGGAAATGAGAGATCGCGACTGGTCACTCGAGACACGTGGAGACGGATTCTGAAACCAGGTGTAAACAGATGTAACCTACTTTAGAGCTATCCACTTGTGGTTGGATCACCAAAATCGGATCTAATGCAAGGTGTAAATAGGGCCAGAGAGAGGCGGCTGCATCAGACCCAATGTAGCGCATTTATAAATTCATTTATTTCATTGGAAATTGGATAAACAAAATACTGATTCCAGTAATCATAAAAATGCTGAATATTGGATCAGATAATTGGCCAGGTCCATAATCAGTCAACCCCTACTGTCCACACACTGCTCTGCCCCTCTGTGTGTGTGTGTGTGTGTGTGTGTGTGTGTGTGTGTGTGTGTGTGTGTGTGTGTGAGAGTGTGCTGTTGTGTCGTGTGTGTGTGTGTGTGTGTGTGTGAGAGAGAGAGAGACAGACAGAGAGAGAGAGAGTGTCGTGTTGTCTCTGGTGTGTGTGTGTGAGAGCGTGCATGCTTTATGTTTAGAGGAGTGGAGAGGATGGCGGACAGCGTGGGAGACGGCTACTGACTACACATTGTCGGATAGACATGACTGTGTGTTTTCAGTAATTATTCAGTAATTGGTGCTAAAGCTAAGCATTGTTCTCTGTGTGTAAGGATAGACGGAGAAAGTTTCACAGATGCATGGTGGGGGGAAAACGCGAACTATGTGTGTGTATTTGGTGCTCTACCCTTTGTATGTGTGGAAGCAGACTACATCACTGCAAAATTATGGTAAAATATTCGTTTGAAGTTCTCTCTCTCTCTCTCTCTCTCTCTCTCTCTCTCTCCCTCTCTGGTGAATTTATTAACATAATGGAATGGTTCTCTCTGTAAGTTGTAGACCCCTGCTGTCAGGGTTTACTTTTTTAATGTTTAATGTTCTCCCCTCCCCCTGCACCCTCTGTCTCCTTCATAATTCTCTCCATCTCTCTCCATCACCCTCTCAGTTCTCTTTCCTTAATTATGGCATTTCTTATTTCTGATATCCTTTCCTCTACCTTTTATCTATTTTCTTTTCCCCCTCACATCTCTCTCTCTCACTCCCCGTCCCTGTCTCCTCTGCGTTTCTGTCAGTAGGGCTTATGGGTGTTTTGAATTGGAGATTGTGTTTGTGTGTGTAGTGGGGGGTGTGTGTGTAATTGTTTTGTGTGGAGAGCATGCGGGGGTCTTGCAGTCTGAGGAAGACGGTACTCCTTGCCATGAACTGCCCCCCCCCTCCCCAATGTGTGCATGTTTTGATAAAAACT